>NW_025422026.1:11210320-11815480 GCF_011764305.1 Mustela putorius furo | reverse complement strand
AGAGCTCAAGACTCTTATTTTTTTGGCCCAACAGAGGAGGAAAATGGACACCGAGCTAACAAGTGGCACAGCTAGGAAATGGGTAAGCCAGATTTTTAAACCCAGAAAGTCAAGCCCCTAAAACCCATATGCACAGCTTCTACCAAACACTGACTCTTAGTAGTGACAAGCCAATAAAAGAAAATATTCATGAGTGATTCGTTTATCACTTAGCTTCTGCTGTGTAACAAGTCATCCCAAACCCCAGCTCAGTGGCTAAAGCATTTATGTTCCTCAGTGACTCTGCATGTAAATTGGGTGATTTTTCTGGGCTAGGCTGGTTTAGCCAAGGCTGAGTGGTCCAGAATGACCTCAGTTTATGGATCTGGTGCTGGATTACTATGAGCTGCGGTGACAGGAGCAAACACAACACCCGGCAGGCTAGCCTGTACTCAGTCACAAGGCCGATCCTGGGTTCTCCAACGGAAGGGCAAGCCTCGATACACAGAAGTCTTGTAAGCCTTTATTTATATCACATTTGCTAATGTCACATGGCCCAGATCAGACTCAAGAGGTGGGAAAGAGACTCCTCTCCTTGGTTGGAAGGACCAGCAAAGTCGTTTCACAAACAGGTGACATGCCAGGATTTCATTGGGGGACGCTGGGAGCCATTTTTTATAGTTACCACCTATACCCAGAGGTGAGCGTGTGCAGGTAAACACACACACACACATGCACACACACACACAGAGGTCAGGAGTTTCATGCAATGCTTAGCATAGTACACACTCAGACATTTATTTTGATGACGCCTCTACTGTAAGATTCAAGTGATGTCAGGTACCCAGACATTCATAAGCCCGAGGATCACCGGAGTCTCGAGATTACTACATCAAGATCACTGATTTGGTTATCTTGAACACTCATTACTAAGGTTACTGCAGGAGTCACCCACAAATAAAACTTTCTTTTTTCACCGGAAAGTGCTAAAGTTATTCCTGTCACCGTGACCATAAAACGCTCCATCCTCTGAGCTCGAGGAATGTATATACAACAATCTATCCAACATCTGGTCTTGGCTAGAAAAAGCCTCTCAGGCATATACACTGTACCAATGACTCGCTATCCAGCCCCTTTATCCCTTATGAACAGAACCTTCATTTTTGTCTGGGGTGCACTGTGCTCCCCACATTGCCTTCCCAGAAGGGCTGGCCATGAGCACAGTTATGGCCAACAAGACACAAGCATAGGGTGCAGGGAGAAGCCTGGACTTCCCACCCCCACCCCTACCTTCCCCTTCCGGCTTCTTCCTGCCTGCCGCGGGGAGAAGCTAGAGGCACAGTGACCACCTATGTCCCAGAGCCACAAATGTAAGCACAAAGGTGTCAGAGCAGAAAGGTGCCAAGAGTTTAAATTTTAAAGGCGTCTTGGAGCCACCAGCTCCCTCCTCCCTCTCGTTACCTAAGACACACAAACCCCTTACTTGTTTAAGCCACTGTTTATTGTACTTTCCTGCCACTTGTCCTGAACTCCATACATCCAGAGCCAAATGGGTGATTTCCCCCAAACCTGGTCCTCTGCCAGTTTTTGCACATCTGCAAGTCAGAAACCAAGGGCCACCATGAATTCCCCATCTCCCCCGTCCTCTGTGCTGAGCTGGATCGATGATCTCATACCTGTCTTCATCTCCTCCACTGCTCCGATGGACCACAACTCCCCACCATTCATTTTCTGTCCAGCTGCCAGAGTGAAGGGTCTTTCCCACGTACGGATCTTCTTGGGATCTCCTTCTGCTTAGAGCCCTCCTTGCCCGTCCCTCAGGTGAGAAGCTCGGCGCTTCACCCGACGCCCAGCCTGGCAGCCTGTGCCTCCTCTCCATCCCTCTTCCCCCCTCTGGGCTCCATGTGGCTCCCAAACACGTCCCATAGTGGAATGACCCCAGATTTAAAATTTAACTAAATCACAACCTCTAGGGGTGTGGCACCACCATTTAGGAACCACCATTTCCTTAACCAGTGGTGCCCTCCCCACCCACCCCTGGACCCCCACACATGGTCTTCCTCCTGCCTGGACCACCCAGCCTACCCAGGAAACTCCGTCCTCCCCCAACACCTCCCCATTCTTCTCATCCTTCAACTGACCCTTCAAATGGCAGTGTCCTAGGGGAGGCTTTCCAAACCCCCGAACTAGGTCAGTGTCTAAACTCGGAGCCTGTGACTCTGTCCTCCAGGATGCCTACCTCACTGGGCCCTTACGCTTTGATTTTGTGGTGATTTGTTCAACACCTGTTTCCTCCACCAGGCTCTAAGCTCTCCGATCTCGGGTCCTTTCTGCTTTCACTTGATCACGCCCCCAGGTTGAGCCCACGGTCTGGGCTTAGTCGGTGTGCAGTGCATATTTGTGGAATAGAAGGATGTTACCTTCCTCTTGTAGAGAGAACACTGAGACTCTACACCAAAGATCCTACTGCTCAAAATCCAAGCCCAGATGTCAGCACCCTCCTAAATCAGGGGTTCGCAAACTTCCACTACATGCCCATCACCTGGGAGGGTGATAAGCACAGACCAGCGGGCCTCAGCCCCAGAGCGTCTGGGGAGGAGCCCAGGCATGGGCATTCCTATCAAGCTCCCAGATGACACTGATGCTCGAAGTCCAGGGTCCACTCTTGAAGACCCCTGCTCAGCCTCCCCTCCTGGTACCTCCTGGCCATGGGGTGCATGGGGGGCAGGGGAAAGTCAAAGTCAATTCAAATCCACTTTTAATCTGACAACAACCTTTTCTATTTTTCTTTTCTTTCCTTTTCCCTCCCCCCCTCCTTAGGTTTTTATACAAGGGGTATATTTATAGAGTTAGAATCCAGCGTTTGTCCCAAGCTGTAAGAAGGGCCTCCTTCCTACCACAGAGAGAGCCCAGCTGTGGCAAAGCTCAGAGTCTCCCCAGGGGGCTGGCAAAGGCTCCAAATATATTGGCAGCCAAGTGGCAAAGGGGTCTGGCGGGCCGACTTCTATCCTAGCTCACCTGACTCAGGTCCAGAAAGGAGACAAGAATGAAATGCTGCCTGGAGAGAAACGGGCAGGCTGCAGCCCTCCCCACAGCCCTGGAGATTTCCAGAAGGTTCCAGGGCCTCACTTTCAGACACCCCACAGTCCGCTTAAAACCCCATTCCCCTGCTTCTTTCTTCTTCCTTCAGCTTCTATCAACAAACAGCTATGAACAAACCTGCACGTATCTTTAACACACATTTGGGGTGTGTGAAAACAAAAGGTACAGATTTTGCATCATTTACAGCTGGTTCCACCCAGATAATTAACATTTTCAGCCTGTGAGGTTTGTTTATATTTTGAAATCCCAATCCACAGATCTGACACTCATAACTGATTTCCTTGTCAGGAACGGTGGCCACAAAAAAAAAAAAAAAAAAAAAAAAAAAAAAAAAAAATCATAGCTCCTAGTTAATGGTTCATTTCAGGATGGAGATTGCCATGTCAGAGGTATTACAAGTAAAAACAGCTCCATGGAAAAAAAATTGAGAAAGCTGAAAGATTTTGAACAAAATTCACTGGGTAGAGCTGGTTTAGGAGGGTGTGGGGGGGATTGCCTGTAGTAAATGTTTTTTCAGCTGATTACAAACCAGAACCAAGACCCCCAAAACCCTCTCACCTGTATTTCACAGACAGGAATTTGGGAAATAATTGTGTCTCCCCCAGCACAATTTGAGAAGAAAGCATTTGTATCTATTGTTCTGTTAATTAACTGTGTCAACAAGATTGTAGAGGAGATGTTTTTAAAGCCTCTTAAGAGGGCAAACATTTTTTAAGTCCCTCTAAGTACTCTAGGAATACCCAAGGATTTAAATTGACAATGATAAACAATCACTAATTATAGTCATTTTAACTGGTTCTCACCAAGGATCTCTTTATTAGATAACACTTGTTAACCTAGTTTCAATTCCAGTATGTATTTAAGGAAGATTAAGTTCAATTTAACTCAAATCTGCATTTATTGAGTTTCCTATAATGTGTCAAGTAATGAGACTGATTATTCTGAAATATGCTATCATTTGGATCAGCCCTTCTCAGTTAGCCAAAAACAGAAAGATTTGCCTCTGCATTCAAAACCTATAACCACAGAAATGTCACATTATTATACATTGTATTAAAATTCTAACTCATCCCCTAACAAGGACTGAGATACTGTCCTGTACCCCCAGCACCTAGCACAATGCTTGTCCCAAAGAAAGCCCAGTACATGTTTTGCAATCACAGAAACAACACGAGCTCCATCACGGATTGTTCCAGAAGATGAAAGAAGAGGAATTAGTGTCACCCCTTTTTGAAAACAGGACTCATTCTCTTTCACAACAGGTTTCTGCTGAGCTGAGTTGAGCGAGTCAGGACAACCTAGGAGGAACATTTTTCACAGTGTACCCATTTCACGAATGCAGACAAGGGCCAGTAGGCTGGGAGGTGTGGGAGGGAAAAGAGAACCCAGGACTGCTCAGCTCCCCTCCAGTCCCCTCAGCCACAGGGCGCCATGCTTCCCATGTGAATCCAGCCCTAGCCCCTAAGCCCAGGTCCACCCAGCATGGGGCCTGGAGTCTTAGCTCTGCTGACAATTCAAGAAAGTGAAACATACTAGAAGCTGTGCCAGGTACCAAGTGTGGTGAAGAAGGAAGGGGTGGGTCAGGGAATGAGAGTTGAGGAAAGAAAAGTGAAGAGGTTTGCTTACATCGCACAAAAGGTTGCCTCACGTTTCTGTTCTTTGTAGCGTCCACGGGATGTGGCTGAACAGAGTAACTACCCCCAAAGAAACCCACGAGTCCCTCTCACCACTCAACAATGGCTATCTTGTCCCTGTGACCTTTGAAGCCAATTAGCTGAGTAGGAAACACGACAAGGTATTCAACATGTAGTGAGGAGTATTGTTGTTGTCATTTAAATGACTGTCACCTACCTAGAGTCAAGTAGGTTTCGGAAGGAGAACAGGAAAACGAAGTCGGATTGTGTGAAGGTTCCTTCATTGAAAGAAGCTGAGGATAGAACTACACAGTTCGAGGAAGGGGGTCTCGGATTCCGGAGGGCATAACCATCTCTAGGGTGGGGTTCCTAAAAAACAGATCTGGAGTCAAATCCCAGAGACGAGGCTACGGGGCAGCCCAAACTTGGCATTTTCACGCCCAGAGCCCAAGCAACTTACTCATTCATTAAACATCTGTTTATTGAGCACTTAACTACATGCTGGCAGCATGCTGGTTGCTGGGGACACAGCGGTCAGCAAAGCCCTCCAGACCCCTGCCGTCATGGCACCTCCTCTCTTGAGTGGGAAACAGGCCATGACTGCAGAGAAGGTGCCAGGTGGTGGAAAGGCTTAGGACAAAGAACAAAGCCGAGTTAGGAGTGAGGGGACATTACCTCTATTTCTGGAGAGTTCTGAGAAGCTTTTCTAATAAGGAAACAAACTAGATTTCAATATGGATTTTTCCAGAGGAAATGCATTCCGGAGAGAGGGAACACCCAGTACAAAGACAGTAAAAATTCTGGGGCAACGGACTTACTCTGATTCAAAGAGCGCTTGCCATGTGCGGATGCTTTGTGGCAATGATCTTTCAAAGATAGAACAACTCTGCATCACTGATTATTTTGACTCCCATTTTACCCACAATTACATGGGGGAGGTGGCTGCAAATGTCACAGAGGACAGAGGAGAAGGCTGAGGAAGGTGTGACAGATGGAATTCCCTGGAGCACAGAGCTTTAGAGGAATTTCACCCCCTTTCCCCCCAGGGAACAGGTCCCTCCTGACAGGCAGCGACTATGTACAGGGGTGAAAAAAGCACTTAACTACATGATAGCACACTAATGCAGCGATCTAAAAGGATATTTAAGGGGCTCCCAGGTGGTTCAGTCTGTTTACCGTCCTACTCTTGATTTCAGCTCAGGTCATGATCTCAGGGTCCTGAGATCAAGCCCTGTGTGGGGCTCCACACAGGACTCAGGGTGGGGTCTGCTGGAGAGTCTCTCTCTCTCTCTCTTTGTCCCTCCCTGCTGTGCACAAGCTCCCTCTCTTTCTCTCTCTCTCTCTCTAAAAATAAGTAAATAAATCTCTAAAATGATATTTAGGAAAAGCTTTCTTTAATGATTTGGGTACATGCAATGCCAAAGGAAGCAGAAGAGTGAGCTTAACTATATAAAGAAAATACTGCACAGGAATATAAAATGAGAGGGAAATATGCCAAAAATGTGAGCTCGGTGGCGGTCTCCCAATAGTACATGTCTTTAACTCTTCACTTGTCACTATTTTCTAAATATATCTGCTCTGATAAGTAGATTTTTCTTGATCCTCGGGGGGAAAACCATGAAAAAATACTGTGAAGGCATGCATAGCCTTCTCCTTCATAGGACCATGCTTGGAGTTTCAAAATTTCTATTTATCTGAGAGCGAGAGAAAGAGAAAGAGGAGAAGCAGAGGGAGGGACAGAAGGAGAGGGAGAAGCAGACTCCCCACTGAGCAGGGAGCCCAATATGGGACTCGATCCCAGGACCTGAGATCATGATGGGAGCCAAGGCAGAGGCTTCACCAACTGAGCCACCCAGGTGCCCCCATGCTTGAAGTTTTGACCATGACCTCACCTGCAGGTGTGAGTGGCCACACCCCTCATATTAATTCCTCCTTGTCACACTCCCATCCCGCACATGCCCCACTTCAGCAGGCCCTGAGCTGGGCTCAGTCAAAAGTCCCCAGAGCCAGGGTCTGGCCATCCAGGGAAGGAAGCAGGAAGGAAGCGTGCAGTGTCTTCATCCATCATGTGAGCTGGCCAATGGAGTCATATTTTACAAGAGATATGAGGGCTCCACTTGCAAATCTTTCAACATTTCACTGCTATAAATTCTCCTGGCTCTTATTAATAAAATATAACAGTAATTCCTAGAATAATGGCCTATTATCCAAAGTCACCGAATGACAGAGCAATCAAAATTAGAGTGAATTATAGGGCCCGAGGATACGGTGGAAGGGTGGGTAAATTCTGGCTTCGAGAGGAGCAACATTAGGCCCATGCTACAAATCAAATAATATGTGAACCAGTGGTTTAAATTGCTCGAAGAATCACAATAGGATTACAAGGTCACTATCAGCCTAGAAACGGCTGACAAACCAAAGAGTTTGGGCAATGGATGGGCTACAAACTGACCCCCAAATGGCCACATCCGGTTTACCTCTTTACTTCCTTCTCCTTCTCTTCCAATTTATTTCAACTTTTCTTTGAGCCTAAGCTCCAAGTTGGTAGGTAGAGCTATAGTTTCTTCTTCCATCAGGTAAAAACTGTTCCATACGTATGACCAAGAACTGACTGGGCCATTTTGAGGATTTAAGGGAAGTCTTTGAAGTTAAAAAAAAAAAAAAAAAAAGTCCCTTAGGGACCGTCTCTAAAAGAGAACCAGAGTCATAGGAGGATCCAGGATCTAGGAATTTAGCTAAGATTACCCTGAACCCATACAGTGAACTTCTTCTGCCAAAATGGCCAATGTTACCTGCCACGATGGATTATCTGTGACTCTCCCAAGCAAAGTTGCAGATCCTTCTAGCTGACGCTTAGACCATTTGCCACATCCTCACAGAAGGACAAACATACATCATGGCAGCCCCTTCAATTTTCTGCATTCCTATCTTTTATTAGGCTCTAAGGTAATGGGTCTCAACCCTGAAAATCTGGGGAATTTTAAAAACATCCAAGGCTGGGCTCCACCCCCAAGAGATTATGATTTAAATGTTCTAGATCCTTGCTACTCAAAGTCTGGTCCTTGAGCCAGCAGCAAAAGCATCTCAGGGGCTTGTTAGACATACAGCATTTCAGACCCCACCTGAGACCGAATTCATCAGAATCTGTATTTCAACAAGACTTCCAGAGAATTCTGATGCACAGCGGAGTTCAAGAAGCAGCAGTCAGGGTAGAGCCCAGGAATTGTTTGTAATTCCCCAAATGAGACCAGTGTTTGGGCAAGACTAAGAAGCCCTCCCTTAAGCTCTGTGACTGATCTTTCCTTCTTCTCGGTGACCACTGTTAAGCTCAGAGTCCTAGGCCACAGACCAGCTAACCCCGACTTCATCCCTCACAAGAAGGGCTATTGTTGCCTGTGGAAAATTCCCTCCATCCCCGTCCAGCTTCCCTGAGGCTTACCCAAGCAACCACATCTAGGTTGGTCTCCCCCCAAACCCTACACCCCACCTCCTTTCCTCACCCTGTAGCTGATGGTCTTCCTACCCTGCTCAGGCGCTCCAGCTCCTCCCCGTCGCCCGGCCTCTCCTCCGCCATGTTTCGCTCTTGGCAGCTCTCAGTACCGGTGTTTCTACAACAAGAAGCACTGAATGAAAGAAGGGTGGGCTTTCCTTTCTCTTGTCTTCCCAACACCACTTCCTCCCCTGCCTGCAGCTTTTCCACATGACATGAGTAGAAGGGACGCTAAGGGCAGGACGGCAGAGAAAAGGAGGAGGACACAGCCAATGGGGAGCTGCGGGAGAGCCATCATTTGACATCCACAGAGAAGAGAAGAAGCAGCTTTTGAACTATCTCAATAAGACAGCTCAGAGCTAGCCGCAGACGGAAACCGGGGACACACCTTGCCTTCGAACATCAGGAGGTCCCACAAAATGACACAAAATATTAAAGGCAGCCAAAGACCCAGCACCTAAGATTCTCTGACTTCAAGTTGTAGCCCCAGGGCTAGGAATCAGCATCTCGAAAAAGTGACCAGAGCCATCAAGGTGCCCGTGGCTGTCGTCCCCTCCCAGGTAGAGGGTCCGGTCCGGGAGCAGCAGCAGACTGTGGAGGGGGGTGGAGTCTTTTTGAGCCCTAGACTCCTGGGCATGAAAAAGGGAAAAGAGACACAAAGATTTTTCCCTTAATATTCAGAAGCGGAGAGAAGCCTGAGAATAGATCCAGGGGTCTCTACACCTCATCCCAGCCCCTCAGAAACATTCAATAAGATGAAAACGAAAACTAGGAAAGCCTCTCCTCCTGAAAAAGCGACTGCTTCGAGGCATCCCGGCTTGGTGTGAAGGTCGTCGGGTGGTACAGGTTCCCCAGCAGCCAGTCGACAAGGCAAAATGTTCCCTGTATTGTTGTGTGTTTCTTGGCATCGCTAAGAGTCAGCCTCCCTGAGGCATCTGCTGCCTTGTCTTCCCTGTCTCCTCTGCTCTCTCCTTTACCAGGTCTCAGTGCCAAGTCACCGGTCACCAAGGGGCCATCACTCCTGCCTCTGCCCTGAAGGCACACCTGTCAGCCCTTAGCATCGTCCACCTCTTTCCTGCTGTTCAATGAGAAGCATCGGTACGACAAAATGACATTTTTCTCTATGAAACTGCATCTGAGAACATCATCTGAATGCATTGTCATGGCAAGAGGGCGAAGAAGTCAGGGAGACGGAGTTCACACTGACACCTGTCTCTCGGAGAGTTACACCCGGAGAGGGGAATGGTCCCAACAAACGTTATGTTCCATACCGACAGGAGGATTGTCTGTTGTTTGCCAGGACTGATTAAGTCTGGCAAAATTTAAGACAGGACCAGTCCTCAGGGAAAGGGAGAGAAGCCAAGACTCCCCGAAGAAAATTCTTTATGGGGAAAGAGGGCATGTAGCCTCCTGAAAGGCTGGTGAATCACACAGGGAACCCATGAGAGCACCCTTTCTCCATCCTATCTCCAAGTGGAAGAGACCGAGCTCTCTATAAGCCCAAGTGTACTCAAAGACTCAAGCTGTATCTGGAATGTTCGTGCCAATCCTGTAGTCTTACTCCGCATGTTTTCATATGAAAATAAAGTCTCAAGTTCCTTTCCAGTTCAACTATCAAGCAGACTTCTAGAGCGGGTTCAATGGAGTAAGGACACTCCACTATGTCTCCCAGTGATTACAGCCAAGAACCCTGGACAGGATTCATAATGCAATCATCAGAGAAGTCTAAAAAGGAAAACAGAGAGCGGCAGCTGGAGGGAGGGTAAAGACTCAGAGAGATGGATATGGCAATGAGTTCTCTGGCTGTTTCTTTGCTCCCATATCCCCCAGCTTCTACTTGGGGAAAAGGTCAAATCCCAAAATAGCTCAGCAGCCACAGAGGGGAAAAGGCCCAAGAGAAGCCACCTCTTTAGGGTCAGAGAACAGAGAGAGGAAAACCCACCATTTTTTTTCTTTCTCCCTGGGTCCTGCCCAAGGCATATGTCCCAGCGCTGTCCTACCATGATGGAGGCAGCAGCAGCCATAATGGCATAGACAACTTGGACAGAAAATCCTCCCTTCTGACCCAAAGAATGAAAAAGCAAGCGGGAATCCTGATTATGCTGTTTTCTCTCTCCTCCCTCTTGCTCCTTCCTACGGGCCAGACCCAGTCACAGGAAATGCACTACAGGGCCGGGAAGTTAGAAGCTCACCTTTCTGGCTCAAGGAGCAGGAAAGGGAATCCAGAGACCAGGGGAGTTTGGGGAGCGTCATGAAGAGGATGGAGTTTTCAAACATGGATCACACAAAGACGGGTATGCAGTTCTACATCCATCTCTAAGTGTGGCCACATGGGACAGACCTCAAAGAGCATGCCAAAGGCCTTGAGAAATGAATGAAGGTCCAAGTCATCCCTCGGGTCCTGATCTTGTCCCTGGAGGGAACATAAATGCAGAGAGTCAAAGTAGTGCAATTAACTTTGGTAACTAAACTAACACACATAGGAAGTACTGCTATACAATAACGGTGGGTACATTTCACCACATCTTTGTCAAAACCCATAGAATGAACCAAGAAGGCAGCCTAACGTAAACCATGGAGTTTTAATGACAATGATGAGTCAGTGTAGGTTCACAGGTCGTAACAGATGTATCTCTCTGGTGCCGGACACTGGTGAGGGGAAGGCTGTGCAAGAGGGCAAGGGCTGTTTAAGAACTCTCTGTGACTGTCACTAATTCGGATCATACAAAGTATGTTCTTTGATCACCATGGAAATAAAGTGAAACAATATCATAAAGATATGTGGAAACCAACCCCCCCAGATACGTGGAAATTCAATAAATAATTCTAAGTAATCCCTAAGTCAAAGGAGGAAATCTGAAGGAGAACTAGAAAATAGTTTGAACTGAATTAAAAGTGAAATTACAACATATCAAAATTTGGGGCTGCTGTTAAAGCAATGCATACAGGAAAAATTATAACATTAATTTTAAATATGTTATATATATATATGCACATGAAGAAGAAAGGTTTCACCTTCTTAAACTTTCACCTTATAAACTTAGACAAAGAAGAGCAAAATAAACCCAACATAAGAAAAGGAAGAAAATAATAAACAAAAGAACAAAAACCAACAATATTGAAAACAGAAAATCAATACAGAAATTCAATGAAACCAGTGTTTTTTTGAAAATCTCAGTAAAATTGATACACTCCCAAGCAGACTGACAAAGAAAATTTCCAGGAATCTACAAAAGATCTCCCATAACCACTGAGTATATCAAGTTTTCAAGATGTAAAGTCAACACACAAAAATCAATGGTGTTTCTATATAGTAGCAAAGAATTATTGAAAACCAAAATTAAAAAAATCATGTACGGTACCTCAAAAAAAAAATACAAAATGCACAAAATCTGCATGCTGAAAACTTAAAAATGTTGATGAAAAAATTCCAAGATAGCTAAATAAATGGGAAGTCATGTCATATCATGGATGGGAAGACTCAGTAGTGAAATTATCAATATTCTCCAAATTCACCTTTATAGACTTAATATAACCACAATCAAAATCCCAGAAGAACTTTCATATACATTTAGACAAGCCGATTCTAAAATTGATATGGAAAGGAAAAGGAGCTAGACAAGTCAAACCAATTTTGAACAAAAAAAAAAAAAGCCTGGAGGATTCACATTACTCAATTTAAAAATTTACTATGAGATAAAAGTAAAAATAAAATTAAAAATTTACTGTGCTTCTATAGTAATCAAGATGTGCATTACCAAAAAAAGTGTATTAGCAAAATTAATGAAATATAAATGAATGAAACAGGCTAAAAACTACAGATAAAAAACTATACAAATATAGTTAGTGGAATTTTATACAAAGGTGAAAAGGGGAGAAAGGATATTCTTTTCACCAAAACGGTGGTCCTGAAATGAATGGACATCTATATGAAAGAAAAAAAGAAAGGACAAAAACCTTGATCTATGACTTCTATATGCAAAAATACACTCCAAATGGATAACAGACTTAATGTGAGATGTAAAATTACAAAACTCTGGAGGAAAACATAGAAGAACATTTTTGCAACATTGCATAAAAGAGTTTTTAAGTTTGACACCAACAGCATGATGAATAAAAGAAAAAAAATCAATAAACTGGACTTCATCCAACACAGTCTTAAGAGAATGAAAATACAAGTTATACACTAGAAGAAAACATGTTACATATATCTGATAAAGGGCTTGTGTTCCAAATATACTTAAAAACTCAAAATTCAAAAATAAGGAAACAAATATAAAAATGGACAAAAATTTGAATATTCTTCACCAGAGAAGATACACAAATAAAAAATAAGTACATGAAAAGATGCTCCAAATCATTAGTCATTAGGGAAATTCAGATCATTACCCCAAGATGCCACTTCACACTAAAATAGTGGGTGAAATTTTTTAAAAGTGAAAAACTAACATACCCATTGCTCATGAGGCTTTGGTGCAGTTGAAATCATCTATTGCTGGCAGAAATGAGATGTGTGTGGCCACTCTGGAAAACAATGTCTCATAAAGCTAAATACATGTTTACTATATTGCTAGCAATCCCACTCCCCAGACATTTATCCTAAAGAAATGAAAATCACATTCACCTAAAAATACAGATGTTGTAACAGCATCATTCATATTGCCCAGAAGTTATCAACCAAAGTGACCTTCATTATACAGATGAATAAGCAAACTGTTGTACATACATATAAATGTAAATTTATATATATATGCAAATGTATATATATGTACACATACACACACACACACATATATATACACACCAATGTAAATGTAAAAACACATATAAATGTATGTACATTTTTTAAATAATAAAAACATACCCCTTGGAAAACTGGTCATTGTTAGAAAGGTGAACATATGTATACCCTATGATTCAGTATTTTCACTCTTAGATATAGACTCCTAGAGAAATGCTTCCATAATTCACCAAAAGATATGCTTTGTAATATTCAGAAGAGCACTGTGTCATAGCCAGACCTCAGATATTACCCCACACGCGCCATCAACAGTGCAGTGGACCAATAAAGTGTGGGACAAATCACACACGGAATACTGTAAAATAATGAGAACAGACAACTACAGCTACACTCAAAACACAGACAAATCCCATGGTCAATGCTGAGTGAAAGAACTGGACTCAAGAGAGTACCTAACATCTGATTTCATTCATATAAAGTACAAACACAGGCAAAATTAAGCTTCTGTGTCAGAAATCAGAGTAGTGGTGACTCTTACGAGAGTAGTAACTGTTCCTTGATCTGAGTTCTATGTTACAAGGACATGTGTAGTTTTTGGAAATGCAGTGATAAGTACATTTGTGATTTGTGTGCTTCTCTATATATGTGTTATATGGAAAATTTAAAAATTTTAACAAAAAAGTTATTAAGCCTTTATTCTAAATATTTAAGTCAAGTGCCTCCAGGAAAATACACTGGGAGCTTCAGATGACTCCTGACGTGAGATGTACTGAAGTTTGAGACACATAGTCATAATGTTAACTGGTCCTCATGATCTTCCAGGAAATAATAGATCCTGTCCAATGCTCCATGGGTTACCCAGAAGCCTCTAGATTCCTGTTTGTTGTTTGTTTGTTTTTTTATGACCAATTTTACCAACAGCGAGATAAAGTGTCAGTGCTATCTTAGGGTTGCAAGTGGTTAGGGTAGGAAATTTCACAAAGCAAAGACTGTGTGCTCCCTGTGGGTGAGCTTCCTCTGCTACTTATTCCAAATTAGCAACACAAAGAAATAAACTACTGACAAATGCAACAACATATATAAATCACAAATGCATTACATTCAGTGAAAGAAATCAGACATAAAAGTTGTGTAGTGTAGGAATAGACAACCACAATTCCCAGTGCACATATTATAATCCCAGCATAGAGGTATCAAAGGAACTCTGTGATCGCTCTTCTTTTTCTTGCTCACTCATATTTTTTTCTGCCTGTGTATCAGTTAGTATAAACTAGATTGTGCTGCAGTAACAAACAGTCCCATCTGAATGGCTTTAGAACAACAAAGTTTCATTTCTCACTTTTTTTATAGTCCGTGGTGCATTGGCAAGGGCTCTACTCATCATACCTGCCATGGCGCCCTAGCACATTACCATGCCAAAGGGAAAAAGATTTCTGAGGGTCTTGTATGCCCTGAAATAACCCACCTGGCTTCTGCTCACAACTCCTTGGTTAGAACTATTCCAAGGCTCTATCCAACCACAATGCAGTCCTACCACCTGTTCAGAAGGAGAACCAGCAGTATTTGTTGAACTATGTTGAACTATGTTCAACAAATTTGTTGAACAAATAATAGTTCAACAAATAACTATGAACAAATAGTTCAATAAATATGTTATTTACTACTATTAACTTCTAAATTCAAATTCCCAGGAAAGGGACCCCTGGGTGGCTCAGTCAGTTAAGCGTCTGCCTATGGCTCAGGTCATAATCCCAGAGTCCTGGCATCAATTCCTGCATTAGATTCCTTGCTCAGTGGGGAGCCTGCTTCTCCCTCCACTTGCTGCTCCCGTCTGACAAATAAATAAAATCTTTAAATAAATATTCCCAGGAGAAAGAATGCAATCGGCTCCAACTGACTGTGTTGTCCTTCCCTACTTGAATTCCCCAGCTCATTGGTGGGGGGCGAAGTGTCTCTACTCTTCCTATATGGTTAGGAACTTGGGACGGACAAGTAAGGATGATGAAGGCAAGTCACAGGCTTCCAAGCCAAACAAATAAACCATAAGACACAGAAAAAGGACTCATGGGTTAACAAGCACGTGGATTAACAAGCATAAAACAAAACAGTATGACTGCCAGGATGAAAGTGGCAAAAACCAAAGCAGATAATGCTCATTATCAAGACTCAGTCTCCTACTAGAATATTCTCTCAAGGAAACGTTTCAACTGTGTAGCCATTGACATGTTTGCTAGATAAGAAAGCTTCCCAATCAGAGTTAAACCATCATGAGGACTGAGCTCATAAAAGCACACTCCGATTTCTCTGCTGCTTTACTACATAATTTATATACTAGCCAGGCACCAGTTTCATTAAATCAAGAGCTATCTTGTCCAACCTTTCAACTCTGAGTAACTTTGTACAAGATGAAAATAACCTAATCTATCATGATGGTAGAAATTTTTCTATTTCTTCCAGGCATTTGCTGCCAACAAAATGCCAGGGATCTTGCTTCTTTGGGTGGTTTATGAAAATGCAGCAGACCCAAATTTCATTAGGGCTGTGTAATAGCATGTTCTGCCCACCAACTAATGCTTGCCAGATGTGCAAGTTCGGCCACATCTGCAAGCACCACGCCACCTGCTCAGAGACGTGGGCCTCCAGAATCAATGCATGGGCAATGCTGCTAATGCCTTATTTGCCCTCGAACTGATGCACCCTGGAGCAAAAAATATATATGTTTAAATCAAAATGGGGGCAGGGGTTTGCCAGAGCGAGACGGCAATATTCAAAGGGTCAGTGGTTTAGATGAAGCTATACTTTGCTAGATTTTTGCAAGGATATTCCCTGAACTTCTGCACCCATACATTTTGAGCCTGAACATCAGCAATGCGGTGGGTAAGTCCCTTAACCATCCTGAGCTTCACATTACTAATTTGTAAAATGGGAGCAACTACATGCATTTGTATGGGTGCTGTGAAGATGAAATGAGAGGAAATACAAGGAATTGCTCTGCACAGTGATTGGGACCCAGTTATTGCTCAATAAAAAAACCAGTCCACATATGCATTTGTTAACTATAAAAACCTGGGTCTCTCTTCCATTCTCAAATCCTATCATCTTACACACACACACACACACACACACACACACACACACCTCACTCTTCCTATTATTTCTATCTATCTATCTATTTAACTCCTTATTTCTTTATTCTCCCATTCTTCCTCCCTCTCTCCCTGCTTTGGCTGGGACTGTGCTATAATGCAGTGGTTAGCAGGAGGAGCAGGAGAGCCAAGGAAGCTCATTCTTCTGACGGTAAGAATTCAGAAGCAGGCAAAGAGACAGAGTAATGGAGGCTGATCTCTCCATGCCATTCCCATACCCCCCAGAGGGTAGGGAGTGGAAGCATGAATCACCAGTATACCTAAGCAATATGTTGTTCGCTTTGGTCTGTTTTTGAATGTCATATAAATGAAATCCTCTTTATGTATCCCTGTGTGACTGGCATTTTACAACCAGCATCGGACTTTAAGGATTTACTCTTGATGAGGCATGAGGCTACAGTTTATGCATGTTCATTGCCATATAATATTCCACCATGCACAGCAATGGCCTAATTTGCTCTGCCATTGAGGGCATTAGTCCTGTTGCCAGGTTTTCATTATTTGAGACAGCAAAGCAAATGAACATTCATGAATCAAAATTCCCCGACGCATGCAGCCAGAACACTGCTCCATCCCAGGCTGTGCGTATTTTCAACTCTATTCCATAGTTTCCAAAGGACTTTTTCTAGTTTACGCTCTGATTTCCCAACTCCTGGCAGAAGCACTGAAAACTACCTTGGAGAATGCTATTCCTGCAAGGAGAGTTTGTGGGAGTTTGGGAACACTGGCCAGGTCGCCTCCCACATATGCCACCTGGAAGTTCAGAGTCACACCCATGCCACCAGAGCAAGGAGAGGTTTTGTCACGTAGACAGCTTCCAACAAAGAGAGTCTTGAGGTGAGCGGTTTTGTGGCCCCCTGGCTCTGGGGATAAAACCTCACCAGGATTAACTTGCACCATTCAGCCTGTGAACAGAACACACTGTAGCTAATACTTTTTTTTTCACATGGGGACAGTAGAGGCTAACCTAAGACTTTATTTACTTCCAGGGGTGTCTGGGTGTCTCAGTCGGTTAAACACCTGCCTTCAGCTCAGGTCATGATCCCAGGGTTCTGGGATCAAGCCCCGAGTCAGGCTCCCTGCTCAGCGGGAAGTCTGCTTCTCCCTTTCCCTCTGTTCCCTCCATCCCGCCCATGCTCTCTCTTGCTCTCTCTCTTTCTCTCTCTCTCAAATAAACAAAATGTTCTAAAACATTAAAATTAAAAAATAAAGACTTTACTTCCAGACCACCTTTCCTCAACAGACTCCTCCAGATAGACTGCTCTGTCTTTGAGAACGAGTTGTCTGGGTCTGTAATGCTTGGTAATGTGTCTGCACATCACGCGTACCCCATTAAACTTCATGTAATGGAATTAAGACTTAATCACTTCGGCAGACACTGCTATGTGTTGCCAAAACCTGTCTCCTAGACCTTCTGGGTCCGGCCCCAGACTATTATTTCCCAGCTTCCCTTGCCATGTTTTGTGGCATGTGACTGAATTCTGCTAACCAAAGGTGACCGGGGAGGGGGGGATATTTGCCACTGCCGGTCCTGGCTTATCAAAACCTCCCATAGGATCGTCCACACTCTCTCTCTTCCTGCCTGCCAAGCTGGACATGTCTTCTCCCCATCATTACCTGGTTCACATCATGAAAGGTTGCAATGACCCCCCTTTTTTCTTAAGATTTTTTGTTTATTTATTTGAAAGACAGCGAGAGATCACAAGAGAGAGCACAAGCAGGGGGGAAGAAGGGTGGCAGGAGAGGGAGAAGCAGACAGCCCACTGAGCAGGGAGCCCGATGTGCGGCTACATCCTAGGACCCCAAGATCATGACCTGAGCCAAAGGCAGATGCTTAGCCAAATGAGCCACTCAGGTGTCCACAATGGCATCTTTTTAAAATCAAGCAAGGAATTAAACATATTTTCTCTTTAAAGCAAACAAAGCTGTGTGAGTGTCTCTTCGCGTGTTTTCAGTGTGATTGTTTGAGAGAGCAGATGAACACATTCATGCTTCAGACCCTCGTGAGATTCACTGCTCAGCTGCCCAGGCTAGCTGCCAGGTTCCCCTTACTGGATAGCCGCTGGTTAAAGACAGGAAGTATAAGGAACAGGGATGTTGAAATTCAACAAGGAAGTAGTAAGGTATATTACTTATCTATTGCAGCATAACGAATTTCCCCAAACCCCAGTGAATTAAAACAAAACCCTTATTATCCCCATATTACTTCTAAGAGTCGGGAATCTGGCCAACTTAGCAGAGTCCTCTGGCTCAAGAGGCGTCACCAGCTACAGGTAAGGTACTGAAGGCTGGGGGCTGTCTTGGAGGGTTGCAGGGGCTAGGGGCGGCGGGGGAGGGGGGAGACAGCGGAGGGAGGAGGGCTTCTTCACAACACAGCAGGTCATATCATCAGCATGGGTAAGGTTGAAAAGAGAAGACGGGGCAAAAGAGAAGTCACAATCCTTTACAACCTAATCTGGGTAGTGAGCTCCTATCTCTTTCTTCGCTAGAAGTCAGTCACTAGGTCCAGCCCACATTCCAAGGAAATGAGCCTTCTGAGACACTGCCTTCCACATGGGGAGTCAAAATGATAATTCTGCCAATTCACTCCTACGTTTCTCTAAGCTTAATCTCTAAATCTGATTTATCTCACCGAAAGTCTCGGTAGTCCCTCATGCTATCTCCAGCCTTTCAGAAGCCAGCATTACAGAGAGAAGACTACAGTGAACGTTATGCTCCTATTAGCTTTTTCCTTTACTGTGAATGAAGCTACCCATGCCTGCAGTGGGGAAATATGGAGAAATAATGCCCGATGGCCCATCTCCTCCTGTATGTCAACACTTAGATATAAAACTCACAGTTCACATTAATTAACCAGTCGATTTTTTAATGTCAAAATGCAGGACATCCGGGGTACTTGGGTGGCTCAGTCAGTTAAGCGTATGACTCTTGATTTCAGCTCAGGTCACGAACTCAGGGTGGTGAGATCAAGCCCCGCGTTGGGCTCCCTGCTCAGCAAGGAGTCTGCTTCAGATCCTCGATCTCCCTCTCCCTCGGCCCCTCCCCCTGCTCATGCACACTCTCTGTAAATAGGTAAATAGATAAATAAAATCTTTTTTTTTAATGTAAGGAATCCAAACGTTGTCACAAAAGCAGGTTTTGCCTATGTTTAATGTTAACACATAATTAAATTTCCATCTGCATTTTTTAAAAAGATTTTATTTATTTGACAGAGAGAGAGAGAGATCACAAGTAGGCAGAGAGGCAGGCAGAGAGAGAGGGAAACAGGCTCCCTGCTGAGCAGAGAGCCCGATGTTGGGCTCAATCCCAGGACCCTGAGACCATAATCTGAGCCGAAAGTAGAGGCTTAACCCACTGAGTCATCCAAGCGCCCCTCCATCTGCATTTTAAAACTTGTGTTTCTCAACCAAGTGTGATAAACTACATAATGTGTGAGTGCTTATTGACAAATCATGTTTCTTACATAATTAATTTCAAGCAAATTAAACAGCCTGCATCACTTATGAGACATGAAAACAATGCTTAAAAATTCCTAAATGCAATTTTCAGAACATACAATGTACAAAAATGACAGAACAGGCTTTTCTTTTAAACCCTCCAGGATGAGGAAAGGTAAGAGATTATATGCTCCCAGAAGGAGGTCCCAAGGGCAAATTCTGGAGAAGCATTCTCCAGAATTCTCCGCATTACATACCCTCCCCTGCTCTCCAATTTCTGTGGCCATGGACAAATTAGACACATTGGAAAGGACCCACCGTAACCTTCCCATGGCCCTGTGAGCAGCCCAGATATGGAAATGTCAGTCCCCTGCAAGCCCACGCATTTTAATGAGCCATGGCCAGCTGGAGTGACGAAATCCTTCAGCCATGCCCCACGCTGCCACAGCTGGTCCAGGGTGGCAGAAGCTGCCCCCTCCCAGGGACACCACCCTGCATTTGGTCACAACTGCCTGAGATCTAAATGCAGAGTGCATTTTCCCAGCTGCTCCTGGGAGAAACTCGGGCTACACTGGAGAGCTGGGAACATGGATTTCTGGCCAAAGTTCAAGTGCGCTGGAGGAACACCAGCTGAGACGGGAGATGGGCGGGAGGGGGAGGGTGGGGATGGGGGTGGTGGTCAGAGGCAAGAGGCAAAAAGCAGGCATTCTCAGTCTGACAACCTTACGATGACATTTTAAATTGCGAGGTCGTTCTAAGTCCCAGTACCAGGAACATCTTTCAATATCGAAATGGCTTTTGCTAAAATGCCTGCTTGGCAAATTGGTCTTTCCTTTGGCTCATTACAAGAAAATGATCATTTATGAATTTATGGAAAGAAATATGACCCTCTCAGAGCCAACCAGCATCTACCTGGAGGCCATCCCAGTCTCTCCCTATAAGCCAGTTTTGCTCTTTCTTTATGTCATTAAGGGGCCACAAGGTGCCTGAGAAATGGTTCCTGCCCTCAATGAGCTTTCAGCCTGGTGTAGGGACAGCAAGAATGCAGACGACTGAAATACAACATGGACTGTGGCCCCTTCTTTCAAATGCTCATCACCAAGCTGCCAGGGACCCCAGCCCAATGGCACAGGTGGGTTTCTGGGTTACAATTAGCTCTCGTGGAACTGACAGTTAGCTGAGATCCCAAGAACGAATAGAAGTGAGTATGAGAAAGTGTGAGGGAGTTCAAGACACAAAGTCTGTGCATACAAAGACGCAAGTGAAGGTGGCATGGTCCATGCCTGCCTCTGATCAAAGCACAGATCAAAGCTCCTGTGTTCATTATTTTGTCCTCAACAACTCTGGGCGGGTGCTGCTACTATCTTCACTTTATGAAAGAAGAAACTGAGGTAGGGGAGGTGAACTGATCTTCCCAAGATCCCGCAGCTAGAGAGTGACTGAATGGGGTTCAAAGTGATTACAGCATGCTGGGTTTGGGGGCGCACCAGAAGGCAGCCAGAAGGTG
Source organism: Mustela putorius furo (assembly GCF_011764305.1). Taxonomy (NCBI): domain Eukaryota; kingdom Metazoa; phylum Chordata; class Mammalia; order Carnivora; family Mustelidae; genus Mustela; species Mustela putorius. Next base: position 11,794,444 of record NW_025422026.1, on the reverse strand, counting down.
GGGGTAGGCACAGATTGTCCAGAGATGTAAAAGCAGGCAGGGGCCCAAACCTGGAGGTTCCTACACATCATATAAGGAACTTGCAATCATCTAAGCAACCCCCGAAGGGGTTTGAGTTGGTAATGGTAGGAACTGGTGTGAGCTCTAGAAAGCTCATCTCACATGCCTTATGGCAAATGTAGTGGAGGCAAGTGAGCTTGGTTGGCGGGGTAGGGGGGACTACAATCTGGTGAGAGATGGTGGCGTCCTGCCCTAGAGCAGTGGCAGCGGAGAGGATGGGAACTAGGCTGATGCCCAGAGTAGGTACAATCAACCAGACAATAGCTGCTGGAATCGCCGAAAAGGCAGACAGAAAGGCTCAAAGGTCAACTGCCAGGCTCCTCCTGGCTTGGGCTCTGCACAGATGGTGGGGCCACCAGAAGAATTCTCTGAGATCCTAGAAAAACAACAATGAGGGCTGGCTCTGTTCCTCGACTATTTAATGGCACTAGGCTGGACACTTGGAAGAATGCATCTGCCCCAGGACTAGTCCTGCCAATGTGACCAGAATGTTCCCAGACACAGGCTTCTTCTCCTTCACATGGTGTTTAGGAGAACAGGGCCAGCACTGGTGTCCCTAAGTCCTCCTGGTCTGTGCTTCTGGGTAATTCCTTTTGTCACGGGGCCAGGCTTTGGTCATCTCAAGAGGGATGTATGACCCCAAAGTTCCTGGTAAAGAATAAGCAGATATGCCCAGTTGCCTCTGTACTTTCCATCTTCCCCCAATATGTATGAATTCTCTTTATCCCAAAACCAGGTTTGGCCCCAGGCATATTTTACCAACACATGTGGGTTTTCAGTGAAATTTAATCTGTCTATTTCTGATTCTTGTACACTTGACTCATTCACATGGTGTGAGGAAACAGCTCCTTGACATCCAGAAAACCTTCCCAGACATTTTATGACATTTTAAAGCCTTCTTTTCTTTTGTCTTAGACATAGGAAGCAACAACATGCCAAGTGTAAACAAACTTTCTCCAAGATGTCTGAATCTCATTTTAAATGTCTTCTCAGATGGAAGTCAGAGAAAGGAACACAGGGGATGGAGAAGGGGCAGAAAATACAGTGAAAGAAGGAACAGGGTTTGAGCATTTGAATTAAACACAAAGGACAAAAAGAAGGGGGAGGGGGAAGAAGTGGGGAGGGGAAGGAGGTAAGGGGAAGGGCAGGGGGAGGGGAAAGGACGAGGAAGGGGAGGGGGGAAGAGGGAGGGGGAAGGAAGAATACAGTAACCGGAGCTACAATAAGAAGTACCAGAGTCATCACCAGCTCACGGCACTTCTTCCCCATTGGCCTTGTCTTATGTCCCTCCACAGAAGGCACTTGAACATGGTAAGAGCACAGATATGCTGAATTATCACCACATGCATATTTCCAACTATCCTAACATCCGTAAGTTACCTAAATGTCCTAAGTGAATCAGTGCTTTTTCTATGCTCTGGCCCTATAGATGGCTATAAAAGGGAGGTTAGTTGATACATAAACTCTTTAAGAATCAGTTCTTCTTTATTTTGGAGACCTTCTCCTTCTTCTTAGGAAAGAAACTCTGAAATTCACCCAGAAACATTTTTTTGGGCGGCTGACACATCTGGGGGTTGTGAAAGACGCCTGCATTCTTGCTTTCCCTTCCAGCCAATGCTTCAGAAAGCTTGCTTTTTCTATGCCGTGCCTTTCTCTTTCTTCCAGATGGATAAGCTAGCCCAGGCTCTGTCCTCTTCTGCTGTGCCATCACCTAGGACCCACCTCTGAAGCAGTTAGTTTATTAATGGTTCTGAGCAGCAAGAGGTCAAAGCAGGTGAGAGCCTGTCCAAAGAGGCATTTGCAGATGGTGAGACTCAGGAAGAAATGTGCATTCCAGAGAGGGCAGTTCTGTGGTGTGTGTTGTAGCTGGACCCAAGGAAAATATGCCCTCTCCTTCCAGCTCCAACTCCTCCCTGATGGGCTGATCCCAGTCGTTCAGCGTCTGCTGATGGGTCCCCAGTAAGGGAAGGGGTCTGATGATGAATTCATCTGGGCTGATTGGCAGAGAATGACCATAGGCTACTTTGAGTTTAAATCCATTTCTCTCTAGACCAAGTGTAATCCAAAGGAGCACACGGTGAACCCACTGAAGCCACAGTCAACAAAGGTTCTGTCCACACTCACAAAAAAGGCTGAAAGGCAGTGGTGCAGAAGGCATCCAAACAGGATGCCTTCTGATACCTCAATGACTCCATCTTGTTTTCTGTCTTTTCTTCTTGACTCTTAGTCCCACCGAGACATGGAGAAGGGGGCTTCCTTAGAAACTTTGACTTACTAATATCATCAGCATTCATGAAGTATTTCTCCCTCGCTTCCCTCCTCCATCCCTTCCCCTGCTAGAAAAACAGCAGGGATGAGGCAGGCAATTTTTTCAAACTCAGGGATCATGGTTGCCATTTTTGTGTTCATTTGGGATATTTTATTAATTGGTGCCCAGCCACTTCCACAAAGAATCTGAGGTGGCTGCAAGAAAACCATAAAGCAGAAATTATAAATGAAAAAAATACCAGAACCAAGCAAACATAGATGGATTGGGAGGCTCAGGCTCCCAGTTCAAGATGGCAGCCTGATATGAGGAAGTTGAGAGGTAACATGGGGGAGTTCGGGGGGTAGGAAAAGAATAAATGAAACAAGATGGGATTGGGAGGGAGACAAACCTTAAGAAACTCAATCTCACAAAACAGAGGTTGCCGAGGGGAGGGAGGTGGGGGGGTGGGGTTATGGACATTGGGGAGGGTATGTGCTATGGTCAATGCTGTGAAGTGTGTAAACCTGGCGATTCACAGAGCTGTACCCCTGGGGCTAATAATACATTATATGTTAATAAAAAAATTTTTTAAAAAAGATGGCAGCCTGAGATCCACCCCCTTCTCATCTCTGTCCCTCCCAGATACCTCTGAAATAGAAACACGCAAGTACAGACATGAACCTGCTTCCATAGTAGCTATGCCACATGGGGACTCTAATGAGCTAGAATTGAACTCATGTCAGCTTAGTCCTAAAGACTTTGAGGCTTCCACCGTGCTAGGCGTCCAGCATGCAGGAAGGAAAACTAATGGGCTCAAATATAAACATATCCACAGGGAATGGTACTTTCCAACACTGAGCCAATCCACATGCAACAGAGCTGACATTTGCCTCTTCCTTCCTGGCTAGGGGAAGGGGAGCATCACCTCTACACAAATTGAGACAGGCCTCATTAAACCAGACCATTGTACCCAACTGACCATGAGACATAAATTCCACAAAGACACCCAAAGGCCAGTCAGCACCAAGCATTTTCCGGAGAGGTCCAGCAACCAAGGTCTCCCCTGGAGATGTTAAAAGGGATCATCTGGGGAACAACTAGGAAAATGGTATCCAGCAACTCACCCTTGTCAAGAAGGAGAGACTAAAATTGAAGGCCAAGTCAGATCATCCCATATATGAGATTCTATCTTCAGGCTAAGTTGAGAGGCCCAGTTTCCTCATCAGTAAACAGCCATAATAATACTGCCCAACCCATAGAGATACTATAGGGCTCAATTATATAATGTGCATAATGGCTTAAAACAATGTCCGCCATATTGGAAACACTCTCTAAGCAGCTTTTCTCATTATCATTCTCACTATATCACAAATGTTAGTTTTAATTATGATAAATAATAACTAAAAGACCATAAACACAGAAAAATGTTTGGGATTTTTTGTTTGTTTGTTTGTTTGCCTTTTTAAGCTGTGGCCTCTTCATGGTCTTGCAAAGCACTGATATGCTTTAATAGGCAAAGTAGGTACCTTTGCCTACTCAGTTTTCCACAAACCAGGCTCCAGGCCCAGCGCTGGCTGGAGCTGGCTGTCAATCCCTAAGTATTTTTAGATCCTGGCTGAGTGGTTTCTCTCCTTTTTCAAAAGGGCTGGATGACAACTTGCCACTAAGAATAGCAGTTTTCCAGTGTAATCAACACGTCTCCAGGCCTCCTAACATGTTCGTATTCATGGGAGGTCAGCTGGCCACGTTCACCTGAAGATGCTGAGCTGCCCACTCAAACACTGGTCAGGTCTACAGTCCTCCCCATGCCCCACTCTTCATGGACCTATCAGGACTCCAAAAGGAGGTGTAGAAACATGTCCTCTTTGAGGAGAAAGGAAAGAGGTCTGGACCCAGAATCTCTGGCATTTCTTCTGAGATACTTACATATGCAACTAACACATGGAGTTTGTAGTACATAAAGAATTCCAGCTTAAAACTCATCTTCAAACTTCAGAATTGGGAAGCAGATTTTCCTTAGGGAGCACAAAGGTCTGAAAGTTTGTGTGCCCCCAAAATTCAAGTGATGAACCCCTAATGCCCAGTGTGATGGTATTAGGAGGTGGGGTCTTGGGAAAGTGATTGGGTCATGAGGATGGAGACCCCATGAATAGGATTAGTGCCCTTATAAAAGAAACCTAGCCTGTTCCACTGCATGTGGACACAGCAAGAAGTCAGCAGTCTACAACCTAGAAGAGGGCCTTCACCAGAACCCCACCATGCTAGAATCCTGCTCTTGGACTTCCAGACCCTAGAACTGTGAGGGATCCATTCTTGTCATTTTCAAACCATCGAGTCTATGGCATTTTGTTAGAGCAGCCAGAATGGACTAAGATGGGAAGTGCAACTGGGGCTTTTGTTCAGAGAGACAGAGTCAAATATGATGAAGGAATGCTCTCCCAACCCTGGTTCTCGGGGCCATGGTTAGCCCCATCTTACAGAGAGGACAGTGGTGCTCACAGACCTCATCCCCTGCTTGGGGTCACAGAGTTGGCCAGTGAGAGGGCAGGATTTGAACCCAGGCACTCTGACCTGACCCATATCCATGCTCTTTCAGCACCCCAAGATGCCTGGGACTCACCCTAATCTCAGTGCCACCTCTCAGTGGGCACAGTAGCTCACCATTAGGTCATCCCAGCCCACAGCCACATTCCACCTCAGCCCTCTCCTTGCTTGCCCATTATCTCACGGCACCCAGGCCCACATCCTAGTCACTGGCCCAGGACACCCAGTGGCTGGCCAGACATCCCTTAGCTGTTTCCATGTGGTCTGTGCCCCCCCCAAAAACGAAGAACGTACCCCTCACCAGGCAAGATGACAAGAAGAAAGCAATCCCACTGCAAAATGAAGCCTCACCGTGTGACATGTGGATCCAGAACTCAACTGTGTATGCCTTTTGACCCAGCAAGGACCACTTCCGGAAATAAAACACACAAACAAACAAGCAAAACTTACGAACAGAAGGTTCATGACAGACTCAAACAGCAAAGGACTGAAAGCACCTAGGAACAGGGGGGTCATGTAGCAAATCAGTGCATCTTCTCTAGCTACAAAGTTACAGTAGGTAAAAACTATGTTAAAGAATATATATGGGGCGCCTGGGTGGCTCAGTGGGTTAAGCCGCTGCCTTCGGCTCAGGTCATGATCTCAGGGTCCTGGGATCGAGTCCCACATCGGGCTCTCTGCTCAGCAGGGAGCCTGCTTCCTCCTCTCTCTCTGCCTGCCTCTCTGCCTACTTGTGATCTCTGTCTGTCAAATAAATAAATAAAATCTTAAAAAAAAAAAAATTTAAAAAAAAAAAAAGAATATTTATGATGTAGAAAATACATGCAATCTAAATTTACACTTGAAAGGGTCTATGAGGTAGCATCTCAGTTACTTATTAATAATGTGATTATGAATATGACTACAGTCACTCATTGGTTCAGCACATATGCGACACCGTGCAGTGCTCTCTGTTTGTATACACAAACTTCATTACTTGAGCAGGAGAAGAGCAATATAATAAAATGAAACAAAAAAAAAATGAAAGTGGGCCAAAATTTGCAAAGGGCTTTGAATTTCTCATAAATAGACATTAAATTAAATTATATTGTTCACATCAGGTGCAATGCTTTTTGATGTGTCTAACTTGTCTGATAGCTTTAACCAAATCCATTTACTTTGATAGCAATACACCGAAGTATGAAAAAGCACACAAAGAATGCTCTTCCCCATTTTCTGCTGCATTCCTACAACTCCCTCCCAATCCCCTTGGAGTATTACCTTTGTGCCAATGTCTTCATATTCCCCTGACCCCCTGCCACCATTGTGTTCACCCACCAAGGCTGTATCAATTGCTTTCTCCTCTGTGTTCTATAGAACTTCCTAAAAGCCAGTGTCATAGAGGTTATCAGATGATTTCCTAGTTGTTTTGACTGTCTGCTCCACTGGAGTAAATGTTAGTTATCTTTTTTTTTTTTAAAGATTTTATTTATTTATTTGACCGAGAGAAATTACAAGTACACTGAGAGGCAGGCAGAGAGAGAGAGAGAAGGAAGCAGGCTCCCTGCTGAGCAGAGAGCCCAACGCGGGACTCGATCCCAGGACCCTGAGACCATGACCTGAGCCGAAGGCAGCGGCTTAACCCACTGAGCCACCCAGGCGCCCCTGTTAGTTATCTTTATATGCCCGGTTTCTTGCATATTGGACCCATTCTCTCCTCCTATGTCTATGGCAGACATGACTAATTGATTGCAGTGCTCTTTCCCACTGAGCCTAGGCAGAGATTCAGAATGCTTTTCCACACAATGCAATCAACAGTCAGGGCTGGCATGCACAGTGAAGCCTAATTGCCAATCAGACTTAGCATGGTGCCTGGGGCTGGGTAGCTGCACCAGAGTTTTGTTGATTGAATAAGTGAAATGAACAAATGTCATTAAGTTTCTGGAAATCAGAGGAGTAAACTGATGAAGTAGTACAAGTGCCCAACTATGAAAACTAGGACAGGTTTATGTAAACAACCAGTTGGCAAATTCAGACATGAAACCAAAAGATCTTCATGAAACTCACCCAAACAAGCCTGATGTAACCAGATGTAACCAGAGTTAGGTCAGGACGTGTTGCTAAAACCCATTAGGCAGATCAGCTGTGGTGAATCATGATAGAGTGACCACCACGATGTCAATATGGTTGGCAAGAAACAGCTGTGCCATAATTTTTGGCATGCAAGATCGCACTCAGCTCTCACGGTTGACAAATAAGTACAGATGAAAATATCAACACAGGACTGCAAGCTTCTCTACTGGGTTTTTTTTTTTAAGATTTTATTTATTATTTGACAGATAGAGATCACAAGCAGGCAGAGAGGCAGAGAGAGAGAGAGAGAGAGAGAAGCAGGCTCCCCGCTGAGCAAGAGCGCCTGATGTGGGGCTCGATCCCAGAACCCTGAGATCATGACCTGAGGCGAAGGCAGAGGTTTTAACCCACTGAGCCACCCAGGCGCCCCTCTACATGTTTTTTAAATGAAACAACAGCATGTTCTTGGGGAGAGCCATAAGAACACGACAACTTAGGGGCACCTGGGTGCCTCAGTCAGTCAAGTGTCTGCTCTCAGCTCAGATCATGATCCCAGTGTCCTGGGATCAAGTCCCATGTCAGGCTTCCTCCCTCTTCTGCTGTCCCCCACCCCCAGCTTTGCACTCTCTCTCTCTCAAAATCTTTAAACACACACACATACACCCACACACGCGTGTGCGCACATACAAACATACTGACCGAAGTGCTCATTTTTTTTTCTAAAGTAATAAAGAAGGAGACACTTATGGTTATGGTTCTTACACCAGGTAAGAATACTAATAAAAATCTAAATCTCAAAACTTTGTAGTTCTGAGAGAGGAGTTTTAAAAAAAGGAAAGTACCAGAAGCCTTCTACCCTGATTTATTCCTGCCGGTGTTTCCATGAGTTGCTCAGCCAATAGCAATTCCCTGAGCATCACACTGCAATGAGTTAGCCCCAAAGCCATCTCTCCCAGCTGTGGTTGTACTTAGATCCATCTGGGAAGCTTGAAGGAAAACACTCCTGCCCAAATAATCAGCCCCTACCTTCAGTTTTGCACTAATCTGGAATTTTCTTGAGTCAGTAAAATCCCACTGAGTTTTCACTCAGCTTGATGATAGGCTCACCTGAGAAAACCAAACCTTAGTAGAAACCAAAATTCAGACACCACATGCTTTTAGATTCAGTCTTTGAGACTCCAAACAATCTTATGAGTTTTGATTTTTTAAAAAAGATTTTATTTATTTATTTGACAGAGAAAAAGATCACAAGTAGGCAGAGAGGCAGGCAGAGAGAGGGGGTGAAGCAGGCTCCCTGCTGAGCAGAGAGTCCGATGTGGGGCTCGATTCCAGGACCCTGAGATCATGACCTGAGCCAAAGGCAGAGGCTTAACCCACTGAGCCACCCAGGCACCCCATGAGTTTTGATTATTATCACACCTGTTTCATAGGTGAGGATACCTGTTGTGCAGGTGAGGACACTGAGACACAAAGTCACCTGCCCCAGGATCACATAGCTAGCATGGGGAGACACAGCCCTTGTATTCAGGGTCTTCCGAACCCAAATTTGGAGTTCTTTCCACGTCATCACACAATTTCTCTGAAATAAGTCCTATTAGTTAGAAAGTTATTGTACTTGGCTCTAATTTAACTAACAAGGCTCTTCTCTGAACAGACCATAGGTCCAGCCAGCTTAGCAGTTAAGAGTTTCAGTAAATTCAGCAGGCAGCTCTCCTCTCCACTTCTGAAAGCTCACAAGTTGGCCAAGAGCCTGCACAGAGACGGGGCCCTGGGGAAGCAGAAGAACGTAGAGGCGAGCCCCGCCATGGTCTGTTTACCTAGGGCTCGCGCAAAGGGTAGTCCATGAGAAATGCTTAGGCTACTGCCTTTCTAGGCTGTTGGGGACCAGACGGCATCATTATCTGATTCCTGGATTATTCCAAAAAAATAAAGTTGGAAAGCAGAGTTCTGGACATCCTTAGCAAAGCTGTTCCAAAACAGAAAATTGAATGGGATAGGGTGTGTTAAGACATCCATCAGCAGGTCCTTCCTCAGCACCCATTAAGTGCTCCGTATTAAGCCTTTTGCAACCATCATTAATGAATGTCCAGTTTTCCAAATTCAAAGGTATGGAAATCTCAGAGATTCCCAAGACCAGCTGAGATAAATAAAATGTAGCTTTTAGGCATTGACTTAGGTACAGCCAATGGGAATTCGAGTCCAAGAGGTTCCTCTCATGCTTTAAGTTGTCAGTTCTGGGCTCTGAGTTCAAGTCAGAAGCCCCAGGAGCAGGGAAGAGTCTTGGAAATGCTCAGCATCAGGGTGGGGTGCAGCTGGCAGGGGGCGTGGTGCCAGACTGCTCCTTCCTCCTCCAGCCTCAAGCAGGACTCACCCAAAAAAAGCCTGAGACCTCCCTGGGGACAGACTTCCCCCATGACCTTTGTGCGTCCTTGTGACAGAGTTGGAGATTTCCTCCTTTAGGTCACCAACAGATTAGGGACTTCCTGCATCTCTTCTGGCACTAGGGCTTACAAAAAGGAGATGGCTCTCTTTGTAGAAAGCATCTCTTCTAAAATATTAACTGCGCCCAGAGAAGTAACATGGAATGCGCATGTCCGAGTAAGAAGAATCACAGGTGTATTCTTAGGTGTGAGGGGGAGTGTGAGGGCTCTCACCGATCCCCACAGCCTTGGAGTTGAATATAGGAAGACCCTGCAACTAAAAATGTGTTTTTCTGTGGGAAAGGGGCATCGTCATTAATTAAACACTAACTTCTTGCCAAGCATGGTGCTGGGAAGTTTCAATAAGATCATTTAAGGGAAAGCATTTGGCAATAGAAAAGTCCCTCTACAAGTATTAGGGCTTGTATTATTTTGTTATTCTGATGATCAAACAGAGTAATAAATTATGGAAAAGAGGAATGCACGTGTGGGAAAGGAATTCAGATTATAGACTTGAAAAGATGGGTTAGGAATAAAATCGAGAGGCTTTATGGACAAGGGCTCCTTCTGGTAGCAGAAAAAGTTGGAAGCCACTGCCCTGAATACACTTTACCTGGCTCCCTGCAGTCATCTGTACCAACATCAAGCATATGGGATGGCTCTGATGCCCCTGACTCCAACACCAAAACTGAAGTAGTTCCACACCAAGGTCCTAGAACCAAAGGTGCAATGGAAGAGATATGGCTTGCGGTAGAAAGTGTCCAAAAAGAGAAAAAAAACCGAACAGAACAAAACAAAACCATTGGATTCAGATGTTCTCAACGTGAGTCAACAGGAAACAAGAAAGTGACTGCGTTAGTTTGCAACTGCCGCTGCAACAAATAAACACAAATCTATTCTATTACTATTCTAGAGGTCCAGGCTGAACATTAAGGTGTCGCCCAGGCTGCACACCCATCAGAGGCTTATGGGGTGAGTTTGCTCTCTTGCATTCTTGAGCACGGAGAGGCACCTGCCTTCCTTGGCTGTGATCCCTGCCCCCAGTTTCAAAGCCAGCAGGAGAGCATTTTCCAGCCTCTCTCTGCTTCCATGGGCAATCATCTTTTTCTCTCTCATAAGGACCCTTGTGATTGCATGGAGCCCGTCGTGGATAATCTGGGATAATTGCCTCCATTTCAAGATTCCTCGCTTAATCACATCTGCAAAGTCCCTTTCTCCATGCAAGGTAACGTTGTCACAGAATTCAGGTATTAGGACATCTTCAGGGACCATTCTTCAGGCCACCACAGGGACTGCCATCTTAAGCCACACCAGTAAAGGTCTTAAGCTGCGGAAAGCGATGATCCTGCTCCTCTCTGTTCTAGAGGATGTATTCACTACCAGGCACCTCATTTTAAAAGGGACACAGACCTCCTACCGTGCTGCAAACGCAGCATTATTTTACCCGTAATATTAAGTGGTGGGGAGAGTGGAGAAATGAATCTTCCTACACATCATTGGAAACAGTGTAAATTGGTATAAAACTTCTGCGAAGGCAAGCTGGCAACCGAGAGCAGAAGTTTTTCAAATGTTCATTTCTATCAATCCAGAGATTGTATTTCTATATATTTATCTTAAGGAAGTAATCACGAATACTTGCAAAGATTGACCCATGAGAGTATTCGCTTCCAAATTACTAGGGAAAAAATATAGAGAAAAAAATAATCTTCTAATTCTCAACATTGAAATAAAAAATAAACTCTCAAGGTGAAAAAAAAAATTAAAAAGCAGATTGTAAAGGAGACTACAAAGAATGTTGCATATTTGTAAAATCCAGCTGTACCCATCAGAGTCCCCACGGGCAAAGGCAGCACCTGGAAGACGGCTGGTGAACACAGGGCTGGGACCACAAAGGACAGCACAGCAGCCCAGAGGTGGTAACAAAGGCTCAAAGGAAGAAGCAACTGTGAGCAAGAGAAAGAGAGAGCTCTGAGTGTTGAGTAGGCTGCCCCGGAAGGAGAAGTGACTTTGCAAGAGACACAGCAGCTGCAGGCGACTTCACCAGGAGGAATCAGGGACAGAGGCACCCTGACCTCTCTTCTCTGCCAGATCTGTGCCCCGAGCATCCGGCTGTCTAAACCCTGGAAGCTGGAGGCACAGAGGCCCTACTGCAGGTGTGATCCCCTGCAAGCCAGCCTCCCGGCCAGACAGAAGGAAAGGAAAGGGGGCAAAGGTCCAGCAGAGCCACGCATGTGCCTGTCTATAAAGGACTGGTCTCCTCAAATGTCAACAAAAGCCATCTCAGCAGCTTAGTTTCTGGTGGATTTTCATTTTCTTCTTCTTGCTCTTCTGGATGCTCTACAATGGACATGTACAAGGCTAAATAAAAGCAATCCTAGTTGAAACAAACACATTTATAAGCCAGGAAGAGTGTGTTCACAGAAGAGCAGTGAGGAAGACTAAAGCTGATTCTACAAGGTTAGGCTGGGGGTGTGTTTGGTGTGGGAGAAAGACGGCTTCCCTCTTTGCAGCAATTTGGAAGCCTCTCCTAGGGAGGAGGGATTTGAGTTGGTATGCATCCAGCTCGGACCAAAAAGTAAAACAACAGGCAGGCAGATTCAAATTAGCCTGATTAGAGCTGCCTGAGAATGAGTATATGTCTCCTCCAGAAGTACTGAGCTGTCTGACCCTGGGAGTATTTAAGCAGATGCCAGAAAACATCTTATGGATATTCCATATAGGCAGGTGAAGGAGACTTTGGACCAGATAAACTTCCAAGTATCTTCTAGGGGAAAAAAAGGAGTTAATTCTTATGAATCTATTATTGTTATAACTTAATTCCTTTAATATCACTTCCTCAGTTTTTAGAGGGGGAGTAAAATGGAGCAGTGTTTAGAAATGAATTCCTGTCCTCTCAGATTTTTAATTCCAAAAGAAGGTCTCTGATGAGGAGTGTATCAGTAAAGACTCTTCAAGTTTCTTGAAACTTGAAACTGGAAAACTCAACTCGAGTTGGCATAACCAAATAGGCTCGACTTCAGGTGTGGCTGGATCCAGGCGCTCAAATGACTCATCAGGATACAACCGCTCTCCATCTCTTGGATGCCTCCTTTATCAGGCTTCATCTTGTGGCCAGATGGGTGTCAACAGGCTCCCATCTTCACAGCTCCAAGGGCAGTGAAAAAGATGATACTCATTTAGAAGTTGCTAAACCAAAAATCCCTGAGATAAGCCCTATTTGGGTCTGATTCGTTTATAGATCAACTACCCATTCCTGAAACATGTCCTGTGGCCAAGAGGATGCCATATCTGGCCATTCTGGCTCCCTTGGGAGAAAGACTACATGGAGCTGGGGAGTAGAGACTGCCTCATTCTACGTCCTGAGATTTTTTTTTCCGCTCTCTGTGGGAATTTGACTCAACCTGTTTCAGCTGATATTTATTTTCCCTTCAAATAAAACTGAAAACAGGGGTGCCTCGGTGGTTCAGTGGCTTAAACCTCTACCTTCGGCTCAGGTCATGAACTCAGGGTCCTGGGATCGAGCCCTGCGTCGGGCTCTCTGCTCAGCTGGGGGCCTGCTTCCCTCTCTCTCTGCCTGCCTCTCTGCCTATTTGTGATCTCTCTCTCTGTTCAATAAATAAATAAATACAATCTTTAAAAAAAAAATCTGAAAGCAGAGGCACTCTATCTGGCGTAATGCATAATTCTTAGTGGGTTCCTAAGAACAAGCTCCTGAATTGTTGATGCCACCATGGGGGGGTGCTTCCAGAACTCCCACTGTGGAAGTACTAAGCAGAACCCCGATCTATACAACAGCCTTCCTGAAGTGTGATCCGTTTATATTAATTGTTGCCCCTTCCCCACCAAGAAGAGATTACGATTCCCTGGCCAATTAAGTTTGAGAAGTTTTTCGTTCAATAAAGTCAAAGAATGCTTTTGGCTATGGAACATTTCAGAGCCTCAGGTATTCACATATTTGTGACTCTCCAGAGGAGAAAACACAACATGCAAAATTTCCTGAACCAATTTGATCACAAACCTTTCAGAGCACCTCTTGGGACTAGTACCCTGAGGAATGAACTTGGGGAGAACCCGTCACTCTGGAGGAAGCAGCTCGTCCTCTCCCCCGGTCCCACCTTGCCCTGCCCATCATGTTAACTGAGATCAGAAGGCAATAAAAGGTTACGGGGGAAGGCTGGTTTTGGCCCTCCATCACCTCTCTGGAATGTTTAGAAATGAATATAATAACACAGAGATAAAACCCATCAAATCCCAGTCTTCTCAAAAGAAACCTTTTCTCCATCCAACCTGCGAGTCTCTGGAATCAAATTGCAAAAATCCTGCTCCAGCTCCGGTGGGAAGACAGACCACTGGTGGGCTACACCAAGAGGAAGTTTGGCCGCTGCGGGAACTCGCATTCACCTCTGGCAAACCTCTGTCTGCAGCTGCAGGAGATCAAGTCAGACTCACATCTGTTCCCCAGACACCCGACACCCCACCCCAGCTTCCCCGTCCAACAAAGCCTGGCCAGGTTTTCACAGTTAATTCCTCCGGGGCCCCGGGCCCTTCTCCTCCCCTCTTGCTCCTATGAGTTCTCAGAGATCAAAGCAGCAAGTGAGCCGAAGCTTTGTTTGCTCAGAATTCAGGAGAACACCTTAAATTCCCAGCTTGAAAGGAGGCTGAAAGAAAGTCAGACCTAACCTACTGCTGAAAAAATGTTAAAATGACATGACCAGAGTATTCGTAGAGGAAACTCTGTGATTTCTCTGGGCTTCGGGACCTATGCAATGAGGGACTTCCCCCATGAAGTTTAATGGAAGAAGTCCGCAAGGGTCATTCTTGACTGTCCTGATTGATTCAATCCGATGCCCTGGAGTGTTCCTTCTCCCTCTGACCTTGGTTCACAAAATCATATGGCTTTTTAGAACTGAAATGTCATCTAGTCCAGAGATTTTCAGACTCTTTGGTAGCAGAAGACATTTTTTAAACCAAATCTTATATATGACCCCAATATAAAGCAGATAGAGTTGGCGGCTCCGGGGAAGAGTGAGTTGGGGCAAAGCCTGGACTTCCCCCTACAAGGCCACAGCCTCCACCATTGTGACATTGGGTTTCCGTGGTTTGAAAAGTCCCTGATGTGACCCAGGGCCTTCCATTTACTAACCAGAGGTGGAAAGGGAATTTCCAGCCTCACGTGGCACACATTAGTAGAGCTGATGGGAATCCAGGTCTCAACGCTGGGGCTGTCTTTATTCCCCAATCAGTGACACAACAGTCCATGGTCACCTGAGTCTCATGTGCTCCAAAACTTAAGTCCCCATTGAGAGCTTGTACCTTTGCTCTTCACATCAGAACAGTCTCCAAAAGAGTCAGTCCTACCTTCAAAGTGTCCTTTTTCTGTTCTCACCATCACTCCCTCCCCTGCTGGGAAACACCCAGGACATCCCCCAACATCTGCCCCACCTTGTTCCCATCTCCTGGCTCTTCCATTGCTAGATCCTGTTTCCTCGACTTATTTAATTGCTAGAATCACCTGGGAGCTTGTTAAAAATATAGATTCCTGGGGCCAGCACTAGACCTAGTGAATCAGAATTTCCAAGTGTGGGTCTAAGAATCTGCGGTTTAAATGAGCACTCCTGATGATTTGGGGGACTGACCAGCTTTGGAAAGCATTGTATTGGATCAAGTTGTGTTACTTCTTTGTATCTACCACCAAAATTAAGGAATTCTTACATTAAATCACAGGCCTTGTTACCGATAGGATCATAATTTCATGTGACTCTCTGGACATCCTTTTAGAATAATAAGGGTAACTTCTCTGCAAGAGGTTTCAGTCATGTATTCTAAGAAAATATCTGTAGACTTTTGCAAATATTTATCTATGAGGATGTACATTGTTGCACTAATGAAACAGAAATGTTCAACAATGAGGGGCTTGAGTCAATAAATGTTGGTACATACACGTAACCTTGTACATTTACTAAGAAACAATGTTTAGATGTTTTGCATGTAAATATGTTCACGATATATGTAACATAAACACAACATGATACAAGAACAAATGCACAGTAGGATTCTATTTTTTCATATGCATAAAAATACTGGAAGGATAAACAAGAAAATGTTAATATTATCTTTAGGATGGTGGTGGGATTAATAGCAATGTTTACTTTTCACTTCTGTTTCTTTTAATCTTACAAAATTTCTACAGAGAACATGACTTTTGAAATCTACAAAAAAAAAAAAGCTAAAGCCATCTCAAAACTGTCTTTGGGAGGGAAGGATAAACAAGAGATGGGATCAAAATGGTGATTTAAGATATTAACTACTTGCACTCTTGCCCTATCTCTCCAAATCATAAAGAACGGATTTTTTTGTTTTGTTGTTGTTGTTGTTGTTGGTTTTAGAAGGAATTCATAAATACTCTAAAAAACAGAAAGGCACATTCTATAGACTTAATACAGTGAGATACTTTTGGAATATAGAAAACAAATGAGATCCCTAGATACTTAAGGCAGAGCAATCATGTGAAGGATGAAGATTAAAGTAAAATCTCCCTGTATATAGGGAAAGGCGGATTTTTAAATATGAGAGAAAAGACATTTGAAGGGTTTATCTGAAAAGTCCAATTTCTGTTCACAGAGAGAGGAGAAAAGAAAGAAATGGCAATGTGAGAAATAAGGAAACAGGGCACAAAATGCTCAATGGAAGAAAAGCCTGAGTATTCAGATTTAAATAGCACCCTGAGGGGCACCTGGGTGGCTCAGTGGGTTAAGCCTCTGCCTTCGGCTCAGGTCATGATCTCGGGGTCCTGGGATCGAGCCCCGTGTCGGGCTCTCTGCTCAGCAGGGAGCCTGCTTCCCCCTCTCTCTGCCTGCCTCTCTGCCTACTTGTGATCTCTCTCTCTGTCAAATAAATCTTTAAAAAATAATAATAAAAAAAATAATAATAATAAAATAGCACCCTGAGAACAATGGGGTAAATAATCAATAAAGTATATATATATATACACATACACTGATCTCTGGGGAACCTGGGTGGCTCAGTTGGTTAAGCATCTGACTCTTGATTTTAGTCCAGGTCATAACCTCAGGGTCATAAAATCAAGCCCCATGGAGGCTGCTTAGGAGTCTCTCTCCTTCTCCCTGCCCACCCCCTGCTTGTGCACATGCTTTCTCGCTCGCTCGCTCTCAAAAAAAAAAAAAAAAAAAAGCAAAATTGATCTCTTTCAAAGCAAGGCACTGGGCTAACTGATTTATAAGCAGTATGTATTTTAATTCTCACAGCAAATTGGGAACATCTTCTCCTTCATGCTACAGATGAGGCAACTATTACAGGGATACTAAAAACACCAGTCCAAGTCCTTAGGACCAGTAACAAGTGGAGTTATATGCTCAATGAAATTTTAGTATACCTAAGATACCTTCCTTAAAAATGTCTAGAAAGAAAAGGAACGGGGTGCCTGGGTAGCTCAGTCAGGTAAGTGTTGGGCTCTGGATTTCAGCTCAGGTCGTTATCTCAGGGTCCTGGGATGGACCCCTCCCCCGAAAAGGACTCTGCACTCAGCAGGGAGCCTGCTCAGGATTCTCTCTCTTCCTCTCCTTCTACCCCTCCTCCTGCCCAAAGCACTCTGTCACTCTCTAAAATAAATAAATCTTAAAAAAATAAAATTAAATTAAAAAACAAAAAACAAACCAACATATAACTTTTCTTCAACAACACTGGACTTTGAAAGAAAAGAGCACCCAAATCACAAAGAAAGTTATTTTGAACCTAGAATTCTATATTTGCCAAAACCATAGCTAGACCATAAAATGAAGACTTTTTTAGTCATGAACTCAGAATGTTTATATCCAGGCTCTCACTGAAGAGTTATTCAAGAATACTGAAAATGATGAAAAAAATTGTTAAGAATAATGGTTAACAAATAAATGGATATAACTTACAACTTAGTCTAAATAAATACTGAAGCATAATGCAAGGAGAAATACAGGAGAAGATAGAAGCAGAGGAGGGGAGTGATAAAGTTAGAACAATTAAGAAAATTGGAAAATATTTATTAAGAAATGATAATGAGGGGTGCCTGGGCGGGTGGGTTAAGCCTCTGCCTTTGGCTCAGGTCATGATCCCAGGATCCTGGGATCGAGCCCCACGTTGGGCTCTCTGCTTGGCAGGGAGCCTGCTTCCCTTCCTCTCTGTCTGCCTGCCTCTCTGCCCACTTGTGATCTCTGTTAAATAAATTAAAAAAAATGTTTTTAATAAAAAAAATTATAATGAAGTTATAGCTATGGCAGTTCTTAGGGGAAAGTGTATATCTCTGCCTCTGTGTGTGTATATATGAATGTATATATTTGCGTAACACTCATTCACATCCACACATACAATTAAAGATTAATACGAAGTGATATCGGCAGAAATTGTGGAATGAGGATCTCTGGAGTTCCTCTTCTCTATTAAAGAAATGAAAACCTGGTCCAAAAAAAAAAAGGTCAAAATCAACTTTCTCAGAACTCTGAAAATTTATCATTTATCATTTATCATTTCAAGAAGAAATGGCTAAATCTCAGGACTAATAATGATCCTTGTAGCATTTCAACTTGCCCTATCCCCACCCTTCTCTCCCCAGCCCTGCTGTGGCCTTGAAGACCAACATCCTTGAATTACAGTAAAAGCTAGCAGCCCTGTAGCCACTAGAAGAGAAGGAATGAGGTTGGAGCTCCTTCAAAGCCCATTCCCAGAAATCTGTCATAACTTGTCCTGATACCTCCCTGGGAAATCCCACTCTCAGGGTTTGTCTTTATTTGATCTGACTCAGAGCTTGCCCGGCACAAATAGGATTTCCCTAAACCTTTAACAAAACCATCAGCACCAATTTTTTAAAAATACAGTTGTCTGAGACAGTAATAACAGTTAGGACAAACAATCGCCTAGCCAAAACTCATTTCAAAAAATTAAAAGGAAAAGCTGGGGAGTGAGATGTCCATAGGGACTGTGAAATAGTCCAGTATATTCTGGGGAATCTGGAAAGTCACATGCATGCATAGGACTGGATGTGCCTGTGGTCATGCACAAAGTCAGGAAAGACCTAAAAATGCTGCAAGCTCTCACCTCTGGCTGGTCCTGAGGCCCTGCACAAATGGAAGGTGAAGGCAGGGTGGTAAACTTCCTGCCCGAGTATTATAGCATGATCTCAACGCACACAGAGAGCCCTTCGGCAAATACTGGAAGGTCTATTGGTTCCAAGCATTTACAAAAATCTCTATTCAAACGATTAGCTGACCCCTAAGTTGTGTACAAGACTTCAGTGGCCACACATAAGAAAACAGACTTTACAGAATTATATCAGAAGAGGTTATAAACAAAAAACTACTATTACGAGTACCAAAAATAAGAAACCCTAGGGAGGGGAGAGAATCCAATTTCCAAAATTGCCACATTGTATGATTTTAAATGTCCAGGTTTTTTTGTTTGTTTTTTTGTTTTTAAAGACTTTATTTATTTGACAGATGGAGATCCACAGAGAAGCGGGCAGAGAGAGAGGAGGAAGCAGGCTCCCCGATGAGCAGAGAACCCAATGCGGGGCTCAATCCCAGGACCCTGGGATCATGACCTGAGCTGAAGGCAGAGGCTTTAACCTACTGAGCCACCCAGGCACCCCATTAAATATCCAGTTTTTAACAAAAAATTACAAAACATGGAAACAAACTTAAAAAAAAAAAAAAAACAGTGTGGGGGTGCCTGGTGGCCCAGTCAGTTAAGTGTCTGTCTTCAGCTCAGGTCATGACCCAGGGTCCTGGGATCGAGCCCTGCATTGGGCTCCCTGCTCAGCTGGGAGCCTGCTTCTTCCTCATCCAGTCCCCCTGTTTGTGCTCTCTCTTAAATAAATAAATAAAATCTTAAAACAAAACAAAACACTATGGCCCATTCACAAGGGGAAAAAAAGAAACAGAAACTGTCCCTGAGGAAGTCCATACATTGAACTAACTGGACAAAGATTATAAATATGCTATTTTAAATATGTTCAAAGAGCTAAAGGAAAGTATGTCTAAAAAACTAAAAGAAAGTACGAGAGTGGTATCTCACCAAGTAGAGAATGTCAATAAAGAAAAAGAAAGCACAAAATGGAACCAAACAGAAATTCTAGATGTGAAAGTCACAATAATAAAAATGGAAACCCACTACATGAGCTCAACAGTACATTTGAGCATATAGAAAAAAGAGTCAGCAACATGAAGATATGTCAATTCCACTCATCCAGTCTAAGGAATAAGAAAAAATAAAAATGAAGAAACATGAACAGAGCCTGAGAGAGCTATGGGACACCATCTAGTGTACCAACATAAGAGCAACGAGAGCCCCCGGAGGAGAGAAGAGAAAGGAGTAGAAAGTATTTGAAGAAATAATTACTGGAAGCTTCCCAAATTTGATGAAAACATAAATCTATGTATCTAAGAAACTCAATGAACTCCACACGGGTTAAATTCAAAGAGATCCACACCCAGACATCATCATAAAGCAGTCAAAGATAAAAAGAGAGTCTCAAACCCCCCCCAGACAAAAGAGACTGGTCACATACAAGGGACCCTCAATAAAATTAACTCTGATTTCTCATCAGAAACCAGCAAGGCCAGACTACAATGTACAATGGAATGATTTCCAATGTGCTGAAAGGTGGGGGGGGCTGTCAACCAAGAATTCTTTATCTGGCAAAATTGTCCTTAAAAAATAAAGGAGAAGAAGACAACACTGGATATCCCTTCCCTGTAAGTCTGCCGTTACCAACACAAGAGAATAAAAGACAAAGCCTCTATTTACTGCTAGAAGAGACAGAGGCTGGCCACCTGATCACCATACTCTCTCCCCTTTCCTCTGGGCACACAACCAGATAACATTGCCCAATTTTCTGTGATGTCCAATGTGCCTGAGCAAACTGAAGGTGAGCAGAAGTAATAGAGATCCAACCCATGTGGGAATCTTGTGGTCTTTGCTCTATTGTAGCCCAATGCAAATGACAAAGCAGCCTAGGAAACTATAGAACTCCAAGTTCAAGAGAATCTAGGGCTCTGAATGGTCAGGGGAGCTGGGTAACAGGAGAGCTGCCTCCTCAGAACATTCATATTTGAATTTTAACTTTTATTAGGCTAACTTAAGTAAACATCTATTATATTGCCCCATAGAGATTTCGTTATATTAAACCACAGAGGCTTATCTGGGGAAAAAAAATCAAAGAGAAATTAAGACATTCCTGATAAATAACAACTGAGAGAATTCTTCACTAGCCGACTTGCCCTAAAAGAAATAACAGAGAGTCCTTCAGGCACAAATGGAAGAACACCAAACAGTAATTCAAATCCACATGAAGAAAAACAGAGCACTGATAAAGGCGCCTATAGAGGTAAACACAAATGACAGTATAAATTTATTTTTTGTCTGTAAGTCCTTTTTTTCCCTTACCTGATTTAAGAGGCAATTGAGTAAAATAAATTTTAAATCTTTTTATAAGTTGTAAAAGTATATTAAAAGTTTATAAAAGTGTAGAGGAAGTTTATAAATTATAGTATAAAAAAGTTTTCATTTAAAAAGTAATTATAGGGGCGCCTGAGTGGCTCAGTGGGTTAAAGCCTCTGCCTTCAGCTCAGGTCATGATCCCAGAGTCCTGGGTTCGAGCACCACATCGGGCTCTCTGTTCAGTGGGGAGCCTGCTTCCCTTCCTCTCTCTCTGCCTGCCTCTCTGCCTACTTGTGATCTCTGTCTGTCAGATAAACAAATAAAATCTTAAAAAAAAAAGTAATTATAAATGTGTTACATTGATGGGCACGTAGTGTATGTAATTTGTGGTAATAATAGCATAAAGAGGAAGAAGGAATGAATATATCGCAGAGCACAATTTTTAGACACTGTTGTCATTAAGTTGATATTAATCCGAACAACAATGTTACAAATTAAGATGTTAATTGTAAGCTCAGGGCAATCACAAAGAAAATAATTCAAAAATATATGATAAAAGAAGCAACAAGGGAATTAAAATGGTGCATGGGAGTAAATCAATTTAGCACATCAATAGAAAAATTACCAAATGATATTAAAAAAGAATATATATATGTGTTATATATATGATAAATAGATGAAAAGATAATCAACTTCACCAGTAAATAGAGAATGGTTATTTAAAATAGTGAGATAGGGGCGCCTGGGTGGCTCAGTGGGTTAAAACCTCTGCCTTTGGCTCAGATCATGATCCCAGAATCCTGGGTTCCAGCCCCGCATCAGGCTCTCTGCTCAGCGGGGAGCCCGCTTCCTCCTCTCTCTCTTCCTGTTTCTCTGCCTACTTGTGATCTCTGTCTGTCAAATAAATAAATAAAATCTTTTAAATAAATAAACAAATAAATAAAATAAAATAGTGAGATTTTTTAATCCATCAAATTGGCAGAACTTAAAGATTTGTTAACAGTATACTTGAAAATGAGGACACTTGTACCCTGGACATGGGAAACTTAGTGCAGCCTTTGGGGAAGGCATTTTGATTGAGTGCATCAGTATTTAAATTGCATGTGCCTTTTCATCCACTGAGAACATGACCTTGAGCAAGACACATCTCTGAACATCTTTTTTTTAAAAACCTGATAGTTGACTCAGATGAGAAACATAAAAATACTTTATTATAAAAATACAAGGGCGGGGCGCCTGGGTGGCTCAGTGGGTTAAGCCTCTGCCTTCGGCTCAGGTCATGATCTCAGGGTCTTGGGATCAAGCCCCACATCAGGCTCTCTGCTCAGCAGGGTGCCTGCTTCCCGCTCTCTCTCTCTCTCCCTGCCTCTCTGCCTACTTGCGATCTGTCAAATAAATAAATAAAATCTTAAAAAAAAAAAATACAAGGGCGCCTGGGTGGCTCAGTGGGTTAAGCCACTGCCTTCGGCTCAGGTCATGCTCTCAGGGTCCTGGGATCGAGTCCCGCATCGGGCTCTCTGCTCAGCAGGGAGCCTGCTTCCTCCTCTCTCTCTGCCTGCCTCTCCATCTACTTGTGATTTCTCTCTGTCAAATAAATTAAAAAAAAAATTTTTTTTTTTAAAATACAATAGCAATGTGCCTTCTGCTGTTGTTAAAGAACCTCTCCTTGCAGAGAGATGTGCCTACTTTGAGAAAAAGTGAAAATGCTTGGCTAAAAACCTTTCAGGGCAGATCTGATTCTCTAGAGCCTGAATGCAGACAGTCTCTGCTTACGGGAGGAAATGGTACAAAGAAGAAGGGGAGGTAGAAAGGGGAAAATAAGGCTGTGTCCTTTATGATATGGCCATTTCCAGGATTCTTTCTTGCCTCATTACCACCACCACCCCCAAAAAATTATCAGTAACATTACTAAATTTATCTGAAACTGTGGATCCAACCCAGTTTCAAATAAATAATTTCTAGGTCCAACACCAGTCCTCATGTATTCCCAGCATGTAAACCCATCATACACACACACGCGTGCACACACATACACACACATGCTCTCTCTCCCTCCCTCTCTCTCTCATACAAACACTCACCGCCCTATGACATGCCCACTAACCCACCACCTACCCAGCTCACATAATATTCCCCCTCCCTTAGTTGATAATCTAAAAGTCAACACGGAGTTTCCATTGGCTAAATTATTCCTGTGATATATGGATTGGTAAAAAGATAAAATGAAATAAAAAGATCCTTCTTCTGATGCAGGAGAATATTCTTTCCTTAGTTCACGAGCTGGTGAATTCTTAAGAGCTGTAGCAAACCAATGTGGGCTAGCCCTGGAGGACAGGATGCCCACTGCTGTGCCGTCACTGAGTGACTCTGGAAGAAAGGCCTCGAGCCTGACCCACCCAGCAATACAGGGAGGTCAACTGCCCCATAGAGACCTGGGTGTGGCCAGCTCTCATTGTGACTGCACATGGCAGGAACCCACACCTGTTACACCTCACCTGGGTCACCTGACCTCCCTGAGGCTGGGATGACCAGAAATACTGTTGGGCAAACTAGTCTCATGCCTAGAATATGAAGGCGTAGAGGAACATAAATCAGGGTTCACTTCACAAGGTAAGTATTTTGCTGATAAAATCACTTGGCAAATTGCATGAAGAAGCAGCCTTGCCCTGTCAGCACCAATATCAAAAAGTAAGCTGTTATCCTGGAAAAATAATTAATCCCTGGCAGGGATTAATCCATCAGCAGTGCAATCGACATGGTGGGAAGGATGAGAGGCAGAGAGGCATAGAAAGAGGGGAAGGAAAAAGAGAAGAGAATGGGCAGGGGGGTGCAGAGAGAGAAGCTCAGGCAAGAATGACAGAGCAAACATTTCCAAGGTGCCTCCTGACCACTGCCACTGCCTCATGAACGCTCCCTCCTTTGATTCTCACAAAGCCCTATGAGGCTGGGACTCATAATATGTCCATCTCACAGATCAGTCAATTGAGGTACAGCGGATTTAAGTAAATGACCCAAGATGCATACAGAGCCAGAACGTAAACCCCTTCCCTCCCGCTCCAGACGCCAGGCTCTGTTACTATACCAGTCTGCCTCTCCGAAATAAAAAGGAATATGAAGGAAATTCCCATTCTTCCATTGTTCTACTAGAAGACAGACTGAGAAACCGCCAGGGCTCTCTCTCTGCTCTGTCTGCTCATTCAAGGCTCTAACCACATGTTACTGGAAATCACGGCTTACTGGTCTACCTCCCGCTAAACAAGTTCCCTGGGGGCAGAAATGTATCTTCCATCTATGAATCAAGATCTGCCATGGGAAAACTCTGGCCCATGTCCTCACACCTGCCATCCATTACACACCGAATCCAGGGGAGCTGTCCCGGGATCTGGAGGTCTTTAGATCCCACCAGCGCTGCATTGTCGGGAGGCTGGTGTATTTGGAACTGTCTTGTCATTCTGATGGAAGCCTCCAGCATTTCCACTTCTTCTGGGGACTCCTCATTCATCACTCCCCAGTGCGGATGCAGACTTAGTAATTCTTTGGGACAGTCCCAGTTTCATGTAGATGACTTCTTCCCCAATCAAAGCAATTTGCTAAGGGTTCCAGAGTTATTACTGTACTTTATTAAATCAATATAAGACATTTTGTATAGATAAATTCTCAAGTCAGAGGAAATCCTTTGTTGGCCCACAGACCTCTTCTTAGTCACTTTACTAACACTCTTAAGAATGCCATGACCTCGGGCGCCTGGGTGGCTCAGTGGGTTAAGCCGCTGCCTTCGGCTCAGGTCATGATCTCAGAGTCCTGGGATCGAGTCCCGCATCGGGCTCTCTGCTCAGCGGAGAGCCTGCTTCCCTCTCTCTCTCTGCCTCTCCATCTACTTGTGATTTCTCTCTGTCAAATAAATAAATAAAATCTTTAAAAAAAAAAAAAAAAAAGAATGCCATGACCTTGAAAGTTATTAAGGAAGAAGAATGGAAGGAAGATGGAAAGGTTGTAAGAGAGTCCTATAATTTAAAAATGATTGGCCAAGTTTTTAAATTTTGAAGATGGACAATGGGTACATGTGGCTTATTATACTAATGGTTCTCCTTGGGTGTATGTTTTAAATTTCTCTTAATAACAATGAAAGGAATATATGTATTTAAAAAAGAAAGTCAAGAAAGACATGTGTCTGTGTGTGTGTGTGTGTGTGTGTCTACACATACAAATATAAATAAATATATGGGGGGAGGGCAAAGTGAAAAACATTTTAAATGTTTTTATTTTTTTAAGTAAAGAAGCATTATAAATAGGCAAAAAATAGAAAATGCCAATAAACAAAAAGGGGAGGAAAAAAATCACTCTGCCAGAAGAAACTACTTGAGCATTCTAATGTGTGCCCCCCCCGACATTCCTCCAGATGTACACACACAAAAGTGTGATCACATACACTGTTTCCAACCTGCTTTAACATTATAAATAACAATGTTTTGGCTTCCCATGCTTTTTATCATTGCTCTGTCTGCCCTTTACTGGGATTTGTCATCCTTTGTTTACAGGACCTCTAAATATGTTATAAAATGAATGTACTGTATTTCCTTGACCATTCCCCTACTCTTGGACATTAGACTGGTTCCAAATTTCTGGCTCTTATAACCAATTCCTGAATTGTCTCAACATTTTGAACCGATGCCACTCATCTAAAAGGGTAGAACTCAAAAGTACACTACCAGCAGTGGTTCTGAAACCATGTGGCATCCACTCCTGACCTAAATTTCATTTTTTCCTCTGGATGTTTTAAATTTCTAAATTCCTTCTTTTCTGTCACCAAACCTTTTTCTCCATGCAAACACTCCCCCTCCTGATTTTCACTTGTTTCCCAGCTGCTCATCTGCCAGTTTTTCTGAAATCCCTTTTCCTTTCCCTTTTGTGAAGTCCACTTCTGCTCTGTCTTCTGCTTTACTCTCATACACTCGCCCTCCGTCCTATTGACTCTTTCCGTCCTTTGAAGCCTACTGTACAAAAGACTCACGCGAGGCCCTGTGGGGATCAAAGGGTGGGAGCTCCACATCTAGGGCCCTAAAGGAATTCAGAGTCTAACTGGAGATGCAAGGGACATGGACACAGTGGTAAGCCCGTAAATTGGCTCTCTGTGGGGGAAAGAACCCGTGATGGATGAGTTTAACAATTTCCATGCTATAAAATATTCCCACCATGGCCAGGCTACCAACATGATGTCACTGACCCCAGAGGTGAGAAGAGATGCCTATAAGCCAGTTCCAGGACAAAACTGCATGAGCTTGAAAGGCTAAAATATATACCTATGTGTACATACATAAATGTGTGTGTATGTATGCATAGATGTACATGTGTGTATTTTAGCTCCTTGTGTTCATGTAGTTGCATGTGTGTATGTGTATGTACATATAACCAGACGAGACAACCAGAGCAGACACTTACTGAGTAGGCAATCCTGTCACCATCATCTCCTTCATCATCAATATTTACTGAACATTTACAATGGGTCCAGCCCAGTGTTCAATGTTTTATATGCATTGCTTTACAACTCTTCCTAGGAAGAGATGTCATTACTACTGCCAATTTTGCTATTTTGCCCTTGCGAAAATAGAGTCTTGAAGAGGGAGATAATTTGTCCTTGGCCATTCAGGGCAGTTAGTGGTGAAGCCTGGAGCTAATCAGGATCTATCTGATTACAGAGCACAAGTTCTGATGACTGCCCTCCCTCCAGCTTCATGCCAGGGAGTGAAGCCTCAGGGCTCCACACCTTGGATTCCAGGGGGCAGATTGGCCTTGAGTCCCCAGCGTGGACTGGCATTCCTGCCCAGCCACATGACTCCCTTGTGTGACCAATGAATCTCTTCTCCGGTATACAATGAAGGCTAGTCAGTGACACCTTAAGTTGCCCTTAAACTTGCTAGATACTCCTCTCTCCATTTAGCTCTCTTCCCTTTCCTAACAGAAGCCTCCCTGGGTCTTCCTTCTTTTAACTATAGCTTTCTTGTGCCTATGCATTTACATTTGTCTTTGGAGCTCTTTTTTTTTTTTTTAATTTCTATCTCTTATCCATAATCATTGATAATTCTTCCTTTGAAATACGAGAGACAAAGAATGAGTATAACTGAAAGGAATGATAGAGAGAGGCAGGCGGAAAGCTCAGGGGGATGGCCAGATAGCGGTGTGTCAGCCAGGCGAGATCACCATTCGAGAAGCACACACGTGTTTATAAACAGCAGAGTCTGTGTAGGAATTCTGCAATAATTCACCCATTCCTTGACCCTAGGGTCTTCAATCTAGTTCCACAACAGAGAGAACTGAGAATCTTGGACAGCTTTGAGCAGAACACCACTGAGAGGATGAAAGAACTAAAGAACGAGATCAGTGATGGCAGGTTACACACACCAGGAATCTTCCTGCTGACGTAGGAGGCTGAGGGGAGAACGGGACCTCATTTTCCACTGAAGGAAGGAATGAGAAATTTTTTGAGTGAACTCCATGTGCCGGGCACTATGTTTAGCATTTTATGTACATGATCTCCCACAACTTACAGTAACCCTTCAGAGCTGGCTGTAGTGAGCTCCATGCTTTCCTATGGGGAACATGGTGTCCATGGGAGTTTGGGAACTTGTTCCAGGAACACAGTGGGCACATGAAGAGTCAGAAGGCAAAGCCCCATCTCATGCCATATCTTTTCCACTTTACAGACTGCCTCCTCTTGATGGGGCAGGATTCCTCAACTATAGCCCTGTTGATATTTGGATCCAGATCATTCTTTGCTGTGGACACTGCCCTGCACATGATAGGATGTTCAGCCCCATCCCTGGCCTCTACCCACTGGCAGCCAGGACAATCTCTCAGCCTTGCGAGCTGTGACAACGAAAACATCTCTAGACCCAGCCAAATGTACTGGGTAGACAAACCCAACTATGGTTAAGAACCACTGAGGTAGAGGGAATTCATACCATGTCTAGAGCCCCTGTTCTCCATTTCCCCTAAGGACGTTTTCTTAGGCAGTACTTTGGCCAGAAATAGGTAAGAATGTACTAACCAAGTAAGCTATTAACTTTGGCACATTTCGCTTTACATAGTGGGCTTCCTGGAAGCTGGAGAATGGACAAGACAACCAAGGCCATTCCTTCTCAAACAGAATTTTAAAAAGAGCGGACACTGGGGGTGCCTGGGTGGGGCAGTCGGTTAAATGCCCTACTGGTGGTTTCAGCTCAGGTCCTGATCTCAGGGTCGTGAGTTCAAGATTGTGTTGGACTCCATGCCAGTGCAGAGTCTGCTTAAGACTCTCTCTCTCTCTCTCCTTTTCCCCCTGCCCCACCCTCTTTGTCTAAAATAAATAAATAAATCTTTTAAAAAAAAAAAGAGGTACTACTTATTGGGTGGGGAGCTTGAGTACTATTCTAAGGGCTTCAAATGGACTGATTTATCTAATCCCTGTAACAGCCTATGGTGAGTATGATGTGCATTCCCATTTTACAGATGGAGACCCTGAGGCAAAAGGAAGTAAGGAAACTGCCTAAGAGTTCACTACTAATGGGTGGCATGGTAGAACTGTGAACCTGGACAGAAGGCAGCCAGAGCCTCTGCTCTTAACTCCTCCTCCCTGATCTTGCCCCTTATTCCCATAAAGAGCCACGATTTCTTAGAGCAGCAAGGATGAGACTTATTCTCTGGGAACTATTGTCACCAGAACTAACCTTGCACAGAGAGGCTGAAGAAGACTTTCCAGCACACAGCACACCCTCCCTCCAGCACACAGCCAAGAAGACAGCACTTAGTGAGAGTCCTGGTCCCAAGGGTGGTGATTGCAATATCTGTGGCTTCCATGTAATGAAAATTCTGAGATCCCAACCCCAAAGATTCTGATTCCACAGCTGTGGGGTCAAACCCAGGAATCTGCATCTTAACAAGCTCCCAGGCCCTTAATGGTTCTGATGAACTTGTAGAGAAATGAGGCCCTGGGACTTTGGATCTGGGTCAGCATAAAGGCCTGCTATGCCCTGAATGTGTGCGTGCCCCCAAATTCCGATGCTGAAATCCTAACCCCCATTGTGATGGTATTAGGAGGCGAGGCCTTTGGGAGGTGCTTCAATCATGAAGGTGGAGCTCCCATGAAGGGGTCAGCGTTCTTCTACAGGAGACCCTGCAGAGCTCCCTTAGCTCCTTCCACCATGTGAGGACACAGAAGACACGAGCTATGAACCAGGACACAGCCATGCTAACATCCTGATCTTGGACTTCCCAGCCTCCATAACTGTGGGAAATAAATTTCTGCCATTTATAAGCAACCCAATCTGTGCTATTTTGTTGAAGCAGCCCAGATAGACTAAGACAAGACCCTAGCACCCAGGGGACCCAATAAATCAGCATGATCCCTGGGCTAATTTCTGCAGGTGGTGGCTTTCCTGAGAGAGATCATGAGATCAGCAGGTTGATTAGTGCTGCCTGCCACGGGTACAGGAATGAGCATAAAGATCTGCTTGAAATGTATCTGCTGACCCAGACTGAGGGCCAAGGTCAGCTTCATTAGCTGTTCCAAACACAAGATCTGTCTTCTGCAGCGTCTGGCAAGAGGGCTTACCGTAACAAACTATACTCCTTCCATGAGATACTGGCTGGCACACCTCATGCAACATTTGTCACAGCAGTCATTAAGATTAAAGCAGGATTAAAAGGCTGAGTGTTGTTGATGGCAACCATCTCAGGCCTGCCTTGACGCTTTTCATGGCCTCCATTTACCACTCCTCACTGAGTGCCCATAGAGAACCTTACTCTCCTACTGAGAGCACATTCAGCAGCTCGGCCCCGGAACCCAGGCTGCACGGGGATGGTGGGACAGACTTTCTGCTCCTCTTGCCCCTCTACAGGAATCCCCAGTCCCGCCACCTGCCAGAGGACTTAGACAGCAGGCAGATGGTCCTCCAGAGACTGAAGTAAAAGAAATGCCTCGTGAAACAAGGAGCTATGTCCACCTTGTACATCTGTCTGCCCAATATCCAACACACAACTGAAAGGCCATAGGAGGACTAAGAAATATCTATGAGAGGAAGGAAGGAAAGAAGGAAGGAAGCGGGAAAGAAGGGCAGGCCAGATAGGAATATTTATTTTTTTTAAGATTTTTTTTTTAATTTATTTACTTAGAGAGAGAGAGGGAGGGAGGAGGGAGAGAGAGAAGCGCACGAGCCAGGGGAGAGGAAGAGAAGCAGACTCCCTGCTAAACAGGGAACCCAATGCAGGACTTGATCCCAGGACTCTGGGATCATGACCTGAGCTGAAGGCAGACGCTTAACTGCCTGAGCCACCCAGACGTCCCAGACAGGAATATTTAAAACAGTTCTTGGGAGAAGTTCTGTTCACATGACAAGAAATATGTTCATCATCACAACCCTCTCAACGTCCGTGACAATTCCATCCTATCCCTCCACCCTCCATGGCTGGTCCTATGAGGTCTGCCCTTCCCAGGCCAGTGGGGCCTCTGTCCCCTCCCTGATATTCTATCTTTCCCCTACGCTACTCTGTTCTCCATCCCCAGCTCTTCGTAAACATCAACAAATCATAGCGAAAATTATAGTGAAATTCACCCCATGTACCCTTTAGGCCCATTTTACATGGATTTCCTAGTTTTGTCTTCCCAAGAGCTCTGAGAACTATCTTCGTCCTTACTTTACCCTTTAGAAAACCGAAGTCGAGTTGGCCTCCTCCATGAAGCCTTTCCTGACTGCCCCTGGCTGATAGTTCTGTGCCTTCCTCTCACTTCCCAGCCTCCTCTGGAGCCCATCATAGCCCCCGCAGGCCCCGGCATGTCATTCTTCACCTGTGTGTGGGTATGTCTGGGGTCCTATTGATGGCCACGACTATCATACTATATCAGCATCCCAGAGCTGCCACAGAAAGTACCACAGACTCGTTGGCTTCTACAACAGGAAGTGACTTCCTCACAGTTCGAGAGGCTGGAATCTGAGGTCAAGGTGTTAGCAGGACTGGTTTCCCCTGAGGTCGTTCTCCTCAGTTTGCAGATGGCCGTCTTCTGTGTCCTAATCTCCCCTTCCCACAAGGACTCGAGTCATATTGAATTAGAACTTCCTGTTACTTTAATCACCTCTTTAAAAACCTTACTTCCAAACAGAGCCACATTCTGAGGTCCTGGACTGGGTTAGGACTTCACACATGAATTTGAGAGAGTGTAACTCAGCCCCTCACATGTGAGTCATGGTTCATGGCCCACAAGGAAGAATCACATTTGTCACCTCATCTGGCTGTATGGAGGCAGCCGGGGCTGTACGGAGAGGAGGTATGATGATTATTACTATTTTTAATCATCCTCCTCACCTCAGCCTTCACTTCCTGACAGGAAGGCCACAGCTTCACCCAGGGAATGGCCATTCCCAGCCACAGCAGGAAACCTCTCTTCACAAGGTCTTCACACCTGAGAGGATGGTTACCTCAAGGCTGAGTGAGCTGACCCTGCAAAGAACTCCCAGGAGGTGCTCCTTCTTCCCCCCACAGCACCCAACACTGCCCTTGAACTGAGCTGGGGGACAGTTGGTCAGTCCCAAGACTGAGGAAGAAGCCACTAGAAGCTACCTCCACCCCCAGACAGACAGCTCGAAGTGCTGTTTGCACCAGAGAAGGCAGAGAAGAAAGAGCTGACGTGAGGTGCTCACTGTTCCATAGTGGCCAGGACCTCATGGATCTCTTCCTTGGGTCCCTCCTGGCTGGAAGGCTCCTGCCTGACCCTGATTCAGGTCTCTGCTCTGCCACACTGAGGCCCATATTTGGCCCAATGTGGGGGCCGGGGCCGGAAGCACAGCGAGGGGGAGACGCTGGGGGCCTGGCCCCTCTGAAAGGCTCCCCCCTCTTCCCTGCCAGCTGAGGAACCCTGCTTCTCAGCAGCAGGGATCCCTCGGAAGCTCCTAGGGGCACACAGGGCAAACCTCTTTTCCCAGACCCAGCCAGGCGCGGTTTCTTCCAACAAATCAGGCCTTGGTGCCTCTGTGTTTACGCCCTGACCCATGGTTGAGGCCTATTTTCTCTCCCGGGGCTGTGACCTTACCTCCCAGGACGCCTGCCATATGTCTGTTGATTTTTCTCCTTCCTGTCTTCTCAGTTTCCCCATCTTTCCCATCTGCAAATGGCATTTCTTTGGGTGGGGGGAGAGGCCCCAGACCGCAGGTATGTGTCCTGTCTCTGCCCGGCCCAGTCAAAGGCAGATGCCTGCGGTGCCCGGTCCTGGCGAGAAGAGAGGAACGCATCCCGGGCGTGTGGTCAAAGGAAAACCCTGCTCCTTCATGGCTGACTGTTTCAGGGGGCAGCTCTCTCCTCGCCTGGGACGATTTTTACTTTGGAAAGATGACTTCTCCTGTCTGGGGGCTCCTGCTCTGCCTAGGGAAACAAGGGGGAATGAAACCACCAAGCGGTGTTGAGCCCAGAGAGTCATGGGTTCAAATCCTCTGCCATCCTGTCTTAAGTGTCCCGAAACTTCCTCCTCTGGAAAGGAGGGATGCTCTGTGAGGGAGGGGGGGATGGCACAGCCACTCTGGCTTGGCTCTGGTCAGGGTGAGGTGGCAGGGTCCCATAATGCCAGCTTCTTTCCCACCCCATCCCACAGGGACCACACCAGCATGAGGACAGGCACTGGTGCTCCCACGCAGGGCGCCCTCCCAGTGTGGAGCCGCACCCTGGAGAGCTGCCCAGGAACAGTAGGCTCTGTGTCACTCCACATCAGCCTCTTGGGCCCTGGAGTTCCCTTCAGTCACCGAACCACACTGTCACATTTTCGGTTCAACAGTGGGGACGGGGGTGTCCTGTAGCTGTTTCCCACCTCTAACCCTCCCCTCCTTGGCCTTCCCCCATCCCTCTGTCCCCATGCTCCTGCCCCACTTGTGGAGTTCAAGTCCTTCCGGTTCAAATCCCAGCTCAGTTCCTTACTGGCTGTGCGACTTAGGGAAGTGGCTTAACCTCTCTGAGCCTCAATATCCTCATCTGCAAAATCAGTGGGACTGGTGGCAACCTCCTCCTCCCCCAGCTGATGACGAGGTTAAATGAGAGGCCACCCCAGGGACACTGGTGCAGGGCAGGAGCTCAGTGGATTGCCGGGCCCCTCCAACAGGCTGGCACTCCTGGCGGGTAGGCAACGCAACCCTGGGGACCCTCCTGTGCTGGTGATTTATCGGGGCTCAGAACTCTGACCAAACTCCAATCTCAGCAGAACCATGGGTGATTTCTTCAGCCCCCGAGCCACCCTTGACCAGCAGGGGGAAGTGGCTTGAAATAAAACTTTCAAGGTGTGGCTTCTACCCAACTTCCCAACTCACCCCAACCCTCAACGTCCAACCCCACTCCCAGGTGTCCCCAGAGTTCATGCTGTGCCCCAGGCAAAGCGCTTCAACTCCTTGTGGGCGCACCTGACTCTGACATCACTGTGGACCCTGTGAAGGGACACAGGTCCCCCAAGAGAAGGCCAGGCACCAAGAGGGCACCCAGCAGTGTGGTCACCCGCACCGGGGAGCCTCCAGGAAGGCGGCAGAAACTGGGGGAGGGGTTGAGGACCAGCGGGGAGCAGTGGCCACCCCACAGACTCAGGGCTTTGTTTGTGCAAAGAATGGGGACACTTCGAGCCCTCACTGGGTGCCAAGCACTGGGCTAAGGGCTTCATATCTCTGTTTCTTGAGGGACAGAAACCACTGGGAATTGGCTGGCTCACGTCCCCAGAGGTTTCCTGTCTCTCTGTGTGTGTCTAGATGTGTGTCTCTCTTTCCTGTCTGTGTCTCTGTTTCTCTCTCTCTCTCTGTCTTTATCTCTGTATCTCTGTCCCTCTCTATTTCTATCTCCCTCCCTCCCTCCCTCTCTCATATCCTCAGAGGTGTTTATGCTGCGTGGGTGTTTTCACAGAGCTTTCCCCACTGAGCTATCATCTGGGATCTCTATCAGCCTCCACCTGCTTCCAGAACTGTGTGCAAACAGTAACATCCAGAGCTCGGGGAAACAGCGGGCATAAAACACTTTCTATTTGTTCTGACCTGCAAAGCCATACGATCTAGAATGTGTGAGAGAAAGTCCGAAAAAGGAAAGAAGAACAGATGGTCGGGCCTGGTCACAGCCTACCAGGAGCCTCCCAGACCCAAATACTGTGGCTTCATAGTACATAAAAGAAGCCCCCAGAATGGGCCTCGCGCCCCATGGTGGGTCTTTCTGAGCAGCCGCGCGTTGCCTGTCAGAAGAACATGTAGGCCTGGGTTAAAATCCTGGCTCTCCAGCTTTCTACTGTGTGACCCTGAACAAACTCCTGAACTTCTCTGAACCTCAGCCCCCTCCACTATAAACAGGACTGATAATTCCCACTGTGGAGGAGTGCTGTGAGGCTGAAGTCCCTGGACGGCTGTTAGCCCGGTGTTTGGCACCTCACAAGGACTGGGGAAATGGAGGTGCCCATGTCGCTGGGCTGGTGGTGGTAGAGGCAGTGATGACAGTGAGGGGGTGGGGGAGGGGGGCCCAGGTGCTAACAGTTCTGGCGGCGATGGTGTCAGAGGCAGGGGCAGAGCTGGCTGTGTTGGTGGGAGGGGGATGGGGATGCTGGTGGTGGAGGGAGAGGTTTTAGGAGGATGCAGGTTGGGGGTGGTCATCCTAGAACCTGCCTGTCGACTTCCCTCCCTGCTACATCCTTCTTGAACATCAAGAAGCCTGGCTGTGTGATCCACAGTGTCCCTGCCTTTCAGGCGCACCTTCTCCCTCAGAGACTTCCAGAATCACCTTTCAGCATTCCCATCCCCTCAGCCTCATTCCCTCAGTAATTGCCCATGAGTTGCCTCCCCCTGGACACCACCGAGCCAGGCTCCATGCAAAGACGCATGCGTTCTTTCACCTGGCTCTGCCCCTGTCCTGTCCATGTCCTGCCCCCA
Organism: Mustela putorius furo; assembly: GCF_011764305.1. Lineage (NCBI taxonomy): Eukaryota > Metazoa > Chordata > Mammalia > Carnivora > Mustelidae > Mustela > Mustela putorius. Next base: position 11,759,789 of record NW_025422026.1, on the reverse strand, counting down.
AGCACAGCGTGGCTCCCTAACTGGCTCCCCTGCTTTTCTCCCCGCTCCACTTCCGGCTCTGAAAACCCAATCCCTGGGTTCCTGCCATACTTGAGATCTTGCACTAGGGAAACCAAAGTGAACAGCAAAAATACAGATTTTCTCCTCAACATAAACCAAGACCTTCTTCCTGCCTTGCCCCAAAGTTACCAGGAGGAGACCCCTCAACATTTAGAGAGCAAACTCTAAAAATCAAAGTAGCCTCACAATTACAAAGCCAACCTGGATTTAGAGCACGAGTATCAGGATTTGAGTGGCACGGAGAAAGGGAAACCCTCCTACACTGTTGATAGGAACGCAAGCTGGTGCAGCCGCTCTGGAAAACAGTATGGAGGTTCCTCAAAAGTTGAAAATAGAGCTACCCTACGACCCTGCAATCGCACTACTGGGTATTTATCCAAAGGAAAACATAGTGATCTAAAGGGGCACGTGCGCCCATATTTATAGCAGCAATGTGCACAACAGCCAAAGTAGGGAAAGAGCCCAGATGTCCATCAACAGATGAACAAATAAAGAAGATGTGATATATTTATATAGAGAGAGGTCTCTCTCTGTCAAATAAATAAATGAATAAATAACCCTTTTTAAGAAAAAAAAAAAGGGGGGGTGCCTGGGTGGCTCAGTAGGTTAAGTATCTGTCTTTGACTCAGGTCATGGTCTCAGGGTCCTGGGATCAAGCCCTGCATTGGGCTCTCTGCTCGGCAGGGAGCCTACTTCCCCATCTCTCTATCTCTGCCCCTCTGCCTACTTGTAATCTCTCTCTGTGTGTCAAATATATATATATATATAATATTATATATATATTTAATATAAATATATATTATATATATAATATAAATATATTTAATTATTTATATATTATTTATATATTATTATTAATATATAAATATATTTATATTATATATATATTATATATATATATATATATTTAGAGAGAGAGAGAGGAGTATTATTCAACCGCAAAAAGAATGAAATCTTGCCATTTGCAATCACATGGATGGAACTAAAGGGCACTAAGCTAACTAAGCTTTCAGAATAAGTCAGAGAAAGACAAATACTATATGATTTCACTCATATTTAAGAAACAAACTTAGAGGAACGCCTGGATGGCTTAGTCAGTTAAGCCACTGCTTTTGGCTCAGGTCATGATCCCAGAGTCCTAAAATCAAGTCCCGCATCGGGCTCTTTGCTCAGTGGGGAGCCTGCTTCTCCCTCTGCCTGCCACTCTGCCTGCTTGTGCTCTCTGCCTCTCTCTCTCTCTCTCACAAATAAATAAATAAATAAAATCTTTAAAAAAAAAAAAAGAAACAAAACAAAGGGCAAGGGAAAGAAACATAAAATAAAATGAAAACTGAGAGGGAGGGAAACCACAAGAGATGCTGAATTCTAGGAAATAAACTGAGGTTTGCTGAAGGGGAAGGGGGTAGGGAGATGACGTAACCCGGTGAGAGGTATTAAGGAGGGCACTCGACAGAGTGAGCACTGGGTATTATATGCAACTGATGATCACTGAACTCCACCTCTGAAACTAATATGTGTGTGCATGTGTGTGTATAAAAGAACTGAATGACACACTTTAAAAGATGATATGGACCCAGAGCTCATTTCACCCTTAAGTGAGCCAAAACTTCTTGAGAGACAGAGAGACACTGTCCCATTCAATTTTATAGAAAACATGTCATTCTTGGAGATTTCTGGAAGTATGATGCAAGGAAAGAAACAACAGGTCCAGAACCAGAGGCAAATTTGAGATAAATGTGAAGCTTGCCTCCATGAGGATGAAGGCTTGGTCTGTAAACCAGTGAAGACCTCGGCAAAAACGAGCCTTTTTTTTTTTTAATATTTTATTTATTTATTTAACAGAGAGAGATCACAAGTAGGCAGAGAGGCAGGCAGAGAGAGAGAGGGAAGCAGGCTCCCTGCCGAGCAGAGAGCCCAATTCAGGGCTCGATCCCAGGACCCTGAGATCATGACCTGACCGAAGGCAGAGGCATCTGAGCAGCTTTCTAGAACAACCAAACTTTCATCCTTGAGGGCAGTGCTGTGGCTCCCAGCTGTCCCAGTGCAATGTCCAGGAGCCAATCTCATTCTATTTTCAAGCCCCCTTCTAAAAGCCAAAGTTGCTGTGAGCTCATCACCGGATGAGCTCCCCTGAGAGAGGGTCGGGAAGGCCCATACACTGCCATGAATTGTGGTCTGTGATTGTTATTAATGGAAGCCTCTGGTGCATTGAAATTAGTGGGCCAGCAAACGTTTTGCAGGGTAGCTCATGTATGTGTGTATTGTCCTGGGCCTGGCAGTCTATTCCTGGGGAACTTTCCAGGAAAACAGGGAATGGAGAGTTTTTGGTTTTGTGTTCTTTTTGGGGTTTGTTTGTTTGTTTGTTTGTTTAATCTTCTCTGCCCTTCCTTCTCTGACAAATTCCATTCCCACCAGCCAGGAAATTTGTACGGGGTACAGTCTTCTCATTTAGAGAAGATTGTGGTGACACAACACGGAGGGCAAGTATCACAATTTGAGAAATACTTGGGTTGGTTGGTTGCTAAGTCATTGAAAACCCGCACCCACCCTCCCCTCTACCTACACTTTGCACCTGCCCCCGCCTTACCTGTTTATCTTTTGAACTCAATTCACAGCTCCCTTTTCTGGAAAGCCCTTCTCCTACCGCCCTCTTCCTCTTCCACTTCCTCTAAGCGGTGCCAGAACAAGTTGAACATAAATCTCTAAACTCCGTTCACCCTGTGCTGGGATTCTTTCTTCGGCTACATTCCCTACACCGGACTACCAGCATCTATTGTTTTTTTTTAAATTATATATAATGTATCATATAATGTATTATTAGCCCCAGGGGTACAGGTCTGTGAATCGCCAGATTTACACACTTCACAGCACTCACCATAGAACATACCCTCCCCAGTGTCCATAACCCAACCATCCTCTCCCGACCCCCCGACCCCCAGCAACCCTCAGTCTGTTTTGTGAGATTAAGAGTCTCTTATGGTTTCTGACTACGAGCATCTTAAAAGCAAAGACGGGGCTTCCTTTCCACATACCTCCGTGTCTCCAAACCCGAGGAAACTGAGTGAACCTGCTCACTGGTGTCGAGGTCTTATTTAGAAACCAGAATCTGCACGTTGCAGGTAACAACTGCATTGAAGGGGAGACAACTCAAAAGGAAGGTGGGCGTTTTGTCTGGAAATTGTCTAGAAATTGGAATTTAATTCCCGAAGTCAGTGGTGATCAGGATACATGTCAGAAGAGGTTTTCTTCACATGCATGGCCTGAAACACAACAAACATAAAAGAGAATCAACTAGGGGCACCTGGGTGCCTCAGTTGGTCAAGCATCTGCCTTCAGCTAGGGTCATGATCTCAGGGTCCTGGGATCGAGCCCCGTATCAGGCTCCCTGCTCAGCGGGGAGTCTGCTTCTCCCTCTCTGCCCCTCTCCCCCCACTTGTCCTTGCCTTTTCTACCTCTTTCTCTGTGTTAAATAAATAAATAAAATCTTTAAAAAAGAGAGAGTGATGAACTGGATTGCCTAAGGGTCAGAACTTTTACAAGTGACTCTTCTCTGCAGTGACTCTGGTTCCCCAGGAACAGGGCGGTCTGCTTACTGTGGAGCCCATCTAGCTCAAACGCTTGGCTTCTTTCTTTTTCTCACTCTTTCTCTCTTACTTTCTTTCTCTCTCTCTTTCTTTCTTTCTTCCTTTTTTTAGAGAGGGAGAGCAGGGAAGAGAGAATGCTAAACAAGCTCCACACCCTCAGAGCTCCACTCAACGCTCCATCTCACAACCCTGGGATCATGACCCGAGCCAAAATCAAGAGCAAGACACTTAAGCGACTGAGCCACCCAGGCATCCCTTGGTTTCCTTCTTCAACAAATGATCACTGACGCCTGAAAGAATTACAAGATCGTCAACCATGCAACAGGGACACTCGCTTTCGTCCCCCATCTGTACCTCACCCCTCTGAAAACACGGATTTGACTGTGTCTCTAAGCATAGGCTACAAACCTAAACTTCTCATAGCCAGGTGGCGTTCCCAAAATCTTCCCTGCCACCGTCCACCACTGTCTGCCACCGTCCACCACTGTCTGCCACGTCCACCACTGTTAAAAGCCAAAGAATTCTCACAAGTCCCAAACCAGAAGGCTTTTGCACCTCATCCTTCCATGTTCTTAGTGCTGTGTTTACAACCCCAACGTTTGGCCAATGAGGCAAAGGGAGCCTGTGCCTTCTTGCTAAGCAGGTAGGAGACATCCATCCATCCACCGACTCGGTGGGACACTCTCCTTTAAAATCACGGCACAGATGAACATAACACAGGAAAGTGACTCAGTTTGCCTTTCATCAGAGAATGTAGCTGGATGCCTCCCCTGAAAAATATCTGGACTGGATTTCAAGTCTGCAAATGACTTTTCAGCAACTTGTCAAGAGCACTGCTCCGTGCTGAATAAAGAATTTAAAATTATCCCAGAGAAAAACAGACAAAGCACCAAAAGAAGCCAGTTACAAAAGAAGAGGTACAAACAGCTCTAAAACATATAAGATGATATATTACTTCATCAATAATTTTTAAAAGGCAGATCAAGGGGCGCCTGAGTGGTTCAGTGGGTGAAGCCTCTGCCTTCAGCTCAGGTCATGATCTCAGGGTCCTGGGATCGAGCCCCACATCGGGCTCTCTGCTCATCAGGGAGCCTGCTTCCCTTCCTCTCTCTGCCTGCCTCTCTGCCTACTTGTGATCTCTGTCTGTCAAATAAATAAATAAAATCTTAAAAAAAAAAAGGCAGATTAAATGACAATAAGTAACCAATTTATCACCAATCAAGTCACTACTGATATTATAAAATTAAACAAATGGTTCTGGAAAAGACACACATAAACTATTATCCACTGGAGGTAGGAATGTGAAATGGCTTCTTTCTGGCAGATTACTAAGAAAAACTGAGGGGCGCTTGGGTGGCTCAGTCAGTTAAGTGCCTGCCTTCAACTTAGATCATGAGCCCCGGGTCCTGGGATTGAGCCCAGGGTGCTGGGATGGAGCCCAGAATACGGCTCCCTGCTCAGCAGGGAGTCTGCTTCTCCCTCTGTCCCTCCTCCCCCCACGCATGCTCTCTCTCACTTGCTCTCTCTGAAATAAATAAACGAAATCTTTAAAGAAAAAAGAAAAAGAAATATTGCATCAAACCCCCCAAAATGTACCATCCTCTGACTCAGCAGTTCTACTTCTAGGAAAATATCCTAAGGTAATAATCAATGCTTATCTTTGTGACATATGTTCAGGGATCTATATCCCTGCATTGTTGAAATAGGAAAAATCTAGAAACAATGCAGTTGAATGTTATGAGATAAGAATATTACCATATGTACATTACTGTATGTACATACACAGAATATTATGCCGCTCTGAGAAGCCATTCTAATACAATAGCATGCAGCAAACATTTTCTTTCAAGTGCCAGAAATAAATATTTTCAGCGTTGTGAGGCCAAGAGGCAAAATCAAGCATATTATGTGGTACTTCTAACAACAAGAGCAAACAAATTCCCACAAACCTTCATTGACAAATTCAACATGCAAGAATGACTGAGTATGACTGTTTTGTAATACAGGCCTACTTGTGAGAATAATCTAATTCTTTTCAGACTAATAACATTTTGCTTAATTGGGGTTCAAAACCAGTTTTTCTTACTGTCAAATTGACTTCAAATGTTCATGTGTAAAAAGCATTCTCAGTTCACAGGCTGAAGGAAAACAGACAGCAGGCTAGATGTGGCTTGTGTCTTGCAGTCTGCTGACCCCTGCTAAGGAGGAATGTTCGTGAACGTGGAAGAAACTTCCGGAACTATCGGGAAGCGGACACTAAAATAGTATGAGCAGCCTGTGGGGTGGTCATCACACTGTTCACCAAATATTCTCAAGGAAACAACACGTGACTCTCAAGGGCCAGACTTGACGGGGGGGGGGGGTTGGGGAAGGGGAAATATTTGCAAATCACATATCTGACTCTGATCCAGAATTTATTTATTTTTTTAAAAGATTTATTTATTTATTTGACAGAAATCACAAGCAGGCAGAGAGGCAGGCAGAGAGAGAGGAGGAAGCAGGCTCCCTGCTGAGCAGAGAGCCTGATGCAGGACTTGATCCCAGGACCCTGGGATCATGACCTGAGCCGAAGGCAGAGGCTTTAACCCACTGAGCCACCCAGGCACCCCCAGAATTTATTTTTTAAACACTCCTGATACTTAATAATAAAGAAACAAACAACCCAATTTATTTTAATGGGGAGAAGATTTAAAGACCTTTCACCAAAGAAAATATATGGATTGCAAATAAGGACAGTGAGACACAGTCAACGTCATAGGTCATTACAGAAATGCACATTAAACCCGCAGTAAGATACACTTCCATACCTATCAGAATAGCTTAAGTAACTTTGTTGAAGATTTCATTATAAGTCATCTCTATACCCAGTGTGGGGCTTGAAATTACAACCCTGAGATCAAGAGTCCTATGCTCTACCAACTGAGCCAGCCAGGTGTCCCTGAAATAATTTTTTTAACTGACAATACCAAGTGCTGGGGAGGCAAAGGGGTAACCAGAATTCTCATACATTGTTCATGGGAATGAAAACTGGGACAGTCACTCTGGAAAAGTTTGGGAACTTCTTATAAAGTTGATCATATTTACCATATGACCCCACAGTCTTGCTCATAGATATTTACATATTTTAAAAATCGATATTCACATAAAAACCTACATCTAAATGTTTATGGCAGCTTGATTGGTAATCCCCCAAAACTGGAAACAACCCAAATGCTCTTTACCTAGAGGACAGATACTCAAGCAGTGGTATATCCATACAATGGAATACTATTCGGTAATTAAAAAGGAGGGGACTATTGACAACAGCAACATGGATGAATTTCAAATGTATTTTCTTTTTTTTTTTTTAAGATTCTATTTATTTATTTGACAGAGAGAGAGATCAGAAGCAGGCAGAGAGGCAGACAGAGAGAGGGGGAAGCAGGCTTCCCGCTGAGCAGAGAGCCCAGTGTGGGGCTCGATCTCAGGACCCCGGGATCATGACCTGAGCTGAAGGCAGTGGCTTTAACCCACTGAGCTACCCAGGCGCCCCTCAAATGTATTTTCTAAGTGAAAGCAGTCACACCCAAAATGTTACTTTTTTTAGGATTCCACTTACATGACATTATGGAAAAGGCAAAACCATGGGGCAGAGAACAGGTGGTTTCCAGGTGCTGGGGATAGTGAGGAGTAGATCGACTACAAAATGGAACACGAGGGATATTTTGGTCGATGGGGGGCGGGGGCAGTGACAGAACTGTTCTTTATCTTGATTGTGGTATTGGTCAAAACTGTGCTCAAAAAAAAATGAATTTTATTATATATAATTTTTAAAATAAGTTTTCTTAAGTGTTTAGTAACCATACCAGAAGAAAAAAGGAAAAATACAAATACTAGAGCCTAGACCATGTGGGTGGGCAGCTCAGTCCTGCTCAGCCAAACAGCAAGTCTCCCTGGGTGCAGTGCAGGAGCTGAGGGTGCACTGCCTTCCTAGAAAGGCATCTGCCAGCTCCTGACTCTGCCCTTTGCACAGTCTGGTCCAGCAACTCCCTGGGTCTGTAGGCAGGGGTTCTGCCACATGCTCCCCATCTTTCTATTTCTCTTCCGTTAAACCCAAATCCTCTTAAACAGAAGCAAACAGAAGTCAAGGGAAGAAGCCAAAGGCTCTTGGCAGAATTAGCAGCCTTGGTTGGATGCCGAGCTGTGCCCAGAGAGTAAAGAGGTAAGAACACCTCAAGAGAGATGACCCCCCACCCTCTTGTACAGCGGTGTTCTGCATGAGCCCCAAGCTCAAGGCCTATGCTCCAAGTCTGCATCCTCCTTGCTCAGTGTGCAGCCCCAAGCAGCACCCAGCCAAAGCAGGCCACTGACTTTTGTCAGTGTGACTTCTGTTTGGCTCCTTGATCCTAAGGTCTGCATCCTGGGGCAGGAGCCCGGGTTGAAGGTAGAAGATAAACATTAGACTTGTGTTACACAACCACACGTGTGGTCAAACATCCTAGCAAAGCCTGTAGAGCGCATGTACTGGATACGTGGTCCTGGCCCCAGGGTCACCCCACCCAGAGCCAGCAGTCTCAAAGAGACTGTGTGCTTCCAGCAATGCGTGACCAGTCTAACTAAGTTCAGTTCCACCCAGAACCAGGGCCGCAGCTCCCTGGGGAAGGTTGTGGGTCTCATTCAAGTTTCCAGTCGGCTTGGCAGCAGGCGTAGGCTTAAGTCACATAGGGTGGTAGATGAATGAATGAATGAGTGAGTGAGTGAGTGAGTGAAACTTACTGCGTGCACTGCCGTCTATATGTGTTAGACCAAATGATCAAAATTGGTGAATGAGGGCGCCTGGGTGGCTCAGTGGGTTAAGCCACTGCCTTCAGCTCAGGTCATGATCTCAGGGTCCTGGGATCGAGTCCCGCATAGGGCTCTCTGCTCAGCAGGGAGCCTGCTTCCTCCTCTCTCTCTCTCTCTGCCTGCCTGTCTGCCTACTTGTGATCTCTGTCTGTCAAATTAAATAAATAAAATCTTAAAAAAAAAAAAAGATTAAAAAAAAATTGGTGAATGAAGCAGAAGGGCACAAAGTAGGTAAATTTGTGATATGTCCCTCCAAGGGCTGTGGGAGGATTCAAGGAGGGAATTCATGGAAAGCACTTAGGACAAGGCCAGGAGCCAGGCAAGTATCAGTGAACGGTGGCTATCGTGATCATTTTCCTAATCATTATCACTATTCTGCAGTATCAGAAGAACGAAGCAGCCAATGCGAAAGGAATGAAATGTGGACACTGCTTGCCTGTAAGCCAGGGACCCCCGACAGACCTAATGAAAGGAGCCGAATTAGCAGATTGCCCTGTAGTGCCTCTACCACTGTAATAACAAGAAAGTCCACTGAATAGATTTTGTAAGGATCCTTTTTCGCTCCCGAGCCTCCAGGAATGGCAGGCAGTAGCCGAACGTCTCCTGATAGCCCCATCTCACCTATTGTCCCCGGCATTCTGCGTGTTGTTGCTATTTGTGCATTTCTGTGTTTCTCCATCACTCTCTCTGAGCAAATCTGATCTCATCAGCAGCTAGGAAACAACCGGCTGTGATCTCAAGTCTTTGGAAGGTCGGCTGGAGAGGCAGCATCTTCCTAGCAACAGTTGCCAGGCAAGATTCTGAGGGTGGACTCAAGTCCCACTGGAGACAAGACAGACGGAGGGGCATATAATTGGTATTTGTTTGAATGGGGGGGTAGAAAGGAGTTGCCCCCACAAAGGGCATATGCAATCTCCCACTTGTGCACTGTTCATCCCTCTCGTTAGGAGCTCAGGCTGACCTTTTTGTTTTACTTGATGGTCATTCATTTTCCTAAAATATTCAGACTGAAAAATTATCCAGTCCAAAGTTCCTACTTCTGTTGAATGCAACATTCCATTTTTATAGCTAATATTTTGCAAATATCCCCCTTGCTATTCTTAGATGTAATTATAGACGTGTAACCTACTGAAGCCCATAATTTTAAAAATAAATATAATGCCCCATAATAGAAATAATATATGAAAAATCAAGTAATTTCTAATAAAATAAGGTGAATTTCAATATGCAAAGGCTTGTGAAAAAAAATACTTAAAAGACGTAACGAATAAATCAGATGTTTATATCTAGTTTCGATGTATTGTCCACATTCATTCTTTCTAGTTGACATTTTGAAGGAAGAGCTAAATAAGTACATTAACAACAGATATAGAATCACCAAGAATTCAATGCCTACGGGTACAAAGCATTAAGAAAGACATAGTCATCAGTGACATGATTTTTTCAAAATGGCATATAACTCTTGGTAAAGCTACAAATAAGACAAAGTGTATACTTCTTCAGGTTACATGTTACTGGCCTTTCTAGAAAATTCAGTGTATACCAAAACCATGCAACAATGTGTGATTTTATATGTAAATATACACAGAGTTGGGTTTGAGACCCAGGTGATTACAAACAAGTGTTTTACCGACTTGAGAAAGGATGCGGGGACACACAGTTTAGGATGCCTTATGCACTGTAGGATGCTATCACTCCCTGGTCTCCACCCTACTATCTGCCAGGAGAACCATTCCTAATTACTTGTGACAATCAGAAACATCCCCACAATTTCCAAAACGTTCCCCAGGAGCACCAGGATTTAGCCTAATCCCCTTCATCCCAAAGGTACAAACTGAGATTCTTTGTTGGAAGAAAAGCCACAATGAAATTCAGACTCTTCTCACTCTCAAGTTAGGGATTAGAGCATTTGCTGAAACTTTGTGAAGCCCCTTCAGTCCTTGGATGTGTAAACCTCAGTTATGGGATGAGATATATTGACATTATCCATGGTTCTATTTATCTCTGCCTTCTCTCCATTTTCAAAGGTAACCTTGATTTCTGATTGCCAGTGATTTCTCGTTGGCATTCACTTGTGAACTCTTTGGAAGCTCTCTGATTTTGGCAGAAAGGCATTGTTCTTAAGAGAAAAGAATCGTTTCTCCACTTGCTTATTTTGCTTGGGATAGCTCAACAATAGAATCTGTCAGTGCTCAGCCAGTGGAGGACAATGCAATAAAACCATGCAGAGGTCACAGTGAAGCGTTTTTATTTCACTCATAAGCCAAAAAAAAAAAAAAAAAAGTGTGATATTCTGATATATTATGAAATATTTATTTGAGGGACATCTGGGTGACTCAGTCAGTTAAGCCTCTGCCTTCAGCTCAGGTCATGACCCAGGGTCCTGGGATCAGCCCTGCATTAGGCTCCTTGCTCAGCAGGGATCCTGCTTCTTCCTCTCCATCTGCCGGCCACACACCCTGCCTGTGCTCTCTCTTTCTCTCTCTGTGTCAAATAAATAAAATCTTCTTTAAAAAAAAATAAAAGAATAAATATATATTTGATTTTCATCCCCAGTTCCTGGACAGAATTCTTAAAACCCTGAATTTCTGAGAGATGGGGTAAGAGGAATGTGTTTTGTTATTCATAAACCCCTTTCAACCACACCTGAGTTTATGCTAATGAGAGGACTCCTGAAGGAAGGGGCTGGTTGCCAGGGAAACCAACATTGTGATCAACGGGTAGAACTTCCAGCCTTGCCCCCTGGCCTCCTAGGAGGAAGGGCTGAAGGCTGAGTTAATCACTAATGGCCAATGACTTAATCAATCATGCTACATAATGAAGCCTCCATTAAGAAAAGTCCTAACTGAAGGGCTTGAGAGAACTTCCCAGTTGCTAAACACACAGGCGCTGGGAGGGTGGTACCCCGTGTTGGGCTGGCAGAAAGGGCTACTTAAGATGGCGAAAGTTCCCGCCACAAGACCTGAGCTCGGACAGAACAAAGACCCAAGCAGGAATCTGAAAACCCTCCCGTCGTGGGCTCCCGTGAACCAATGGGACCCTGACAAGTGGGAATCTGAGAGCCCCGCCCTGGGCTCTAGTGGACCAATGGGACCCTGACGAGCAGGCAAAATATCCGAATAAGGGAAACTTGCCAAAAGACCCCTGAACTCCCCTCCAGGCCCCCTTAAAAGCCCCCTTCTCCCTGCCTTGGGCGCGACTTCCGCCACTCTGCTTTCCAGAGTCGGGGAACCTCGCCCGAGGGTGCCCACCTTCTCCCTGCGCAACTTTACTGGCTCCCCTTCTCCTGAGCCCTGAAACTTCCCTGGAGAGTGTTTTTAATAAATCTTGCCTTGCACCCACTTTGCCTGGTGTTGTGTTTATCTTGCCGGAAAAACTTTACACCCCGCAGACAGGGCACAAAAGCTCCACACCCCTTCTCCCATACTCTGCCCTATGCATCTCTCCCATCTAGCTGTTCCTGAGTTGTATCCTTTTATAATAAACTAGTAATCTAACAAGTCAACTGTTTTCCTGAGTTCTGTGAGCCACTCTAACAAATTACCAAACCCTTGAAGGAGGTTATAGGAACCTCCAAGTGGTTGGAGCCAAGCTGAACAGAAGTTGTGAATGACCTGGAGACCCACAGGTACCCTGGCATCTGAAGTGGGGGATGTGTAAACCTCAGTTATGGGATGAGATATGTTGACATTAACCAGCAGGGTCTGCAAAAACACCAGGTAGAGAGTGTCAGAACAGAATTGAATTGTAGGATTCCCAGTTGGTATAGGAAGGCTGAGACGTGGTTGGTGTGGAAAACCCACCCATTCAGCGAAAAGAAGGAAATAGTTTTTCCTTCAAAAGGTATTATCATGTCGTAAGAAAAAGAGTTTTATCCTCTGATTCACTTTCTTACAAAAAAGTATCAGATGTCATGTATTAAGATTATTATTTAAGGGAAACATTGAGGGACTGATATATGTTCAAAGGTGAGGCCCAGGATATGGAGGAAGTAGAAACTAGACACCAAAGGAGGAGAGAAGACTGAGTTGGTGCTGTTGAAGAGAAAGGGCGGGTTGGAAAGATGAGTTCACCCTTGGAAGTGCTCATGGACATCCATGTGGAAATGCCCAGCGGGCCTTTGCCAATGTGGTCTGAGCTTTGTGGTGAAGGAGCTGGGCGGGAGGCCCAGATTATTGGGTCATAATGAAGGATAAGGGAGTGGACACCAAAAGATTAAGTTACATCACCCCCACATAGACATGGGGACTAGGGGAGAAAATACAGATTAAGGCTAGAAGAAACTTCAGGAAAGCCCAAGGGGCAGAAAGAGGCAGAAGGCCAAGAAAGGACAATGAGAAGGAAAAAAGAGGAGAAAAATGAAAAAAGTGTTGTCAAAAAAGAAGAGTCACCAAGGACAAGGTCTTGTGAAGTTTTACAAAGTATGCCATCTTGCCGAATGCTCACCACCACACTGACAGGGAGGTAATATGATGAGCCCCGATTTATTCTTGAAACCACAGTGAAGAAAGGTTAAGGAACCTGCCCAAGAATGCACAGCTAGTAAGAGGCATAACGAGAATCTGAAACCAAGTCATCTGACCACAAAGACTAACCTCTTCCCTCCAGCTTAATTAAAGGAAACTACAGACTAAAGATTGTGCCCTAGAGCAAGCATTTATAACAAAATGCTAAGGAAAACCTAGATTTTCAGCCCATACAGCTGAGTTAGGGGGTAGGACAATTGTTCCAGATAAAGCCCCTCAGGTAGGGGGCAAAGCCGAGATGAGAGTGAGCTCTGCCATTCTCCATTCGTAATTCTCACCCTCATGCACTCCTCAGCACCAGCACGAAGGGGGAATATTTATCATTTTGGATTTTCTTTTCAACAAAGCGAGAATTATTCCCCCAAACAGATCTTCCCAAATGAGTAAAGGGATGAACAAAGAAAACATGAGTCCAATGTGGTATATAGAGCAAATGAATTTTCTATGAAAACGTGGAAAGCAAAAGTGACTGGATCACTGACACTAGTCATTTCTTGCTCCTAACTCTTAGCAGCCTGGTCATCCATGTGAAACAGCAATGCCTACACTCAGGACTGGTTAAGTAAGAGGACAGCCCCAATCGCATCCCATAAAAGAAAACCAAGTATGGACGAATTGATCCAAGCCATCCCACAAGAATGGAGTCCTGCCATTTTGAATCAAACTATCCTTACAGAAAAAAGATGAAATACCCATGGCTTGTCTTTGAGTTTGAGGGATATTTGATTTGGCCAATTTCCTTCAGGAGAGGAGAAATCCAGGTGATCCTCAAAAACAAAATAACAGTCACAGCCCTAGTGAGGCTGTGGTGATGGAGATGAGAGAAGTGGACAGATTTGAGAGAAACTCAAGAGGTAAAATGAATGAGACTTGAGCATGCATAAGGAGGGCAGTGAGAGGGAAGGAAGAGTTGAGGATGACCTGTCGTCACCTTCCTACAGAATGAGGTGAGTTACTGATTTGGGAAAAGGACAGGATGAGGCAGAAAGATCACAGTTTATGGCTGTGGACATTGAGTTCCATCGAGCCAAGACATCCAAGAGGCTGTTGGCATTGGTCAGGATTTCCAGAGAGGGGTCTGAGTTGAAATGGGAGCGACTGGGCCATCCTCATGGAAATGGTATCAGACACCATTAGGGTGTAGGAGACCCCTGAGGTTTGAGAGAGACAGAGGGGATGAGAACACCTAGGATCCAGTACTTGAGGAACTCCCAACATTCAATGCCAATTAGAAGAGGGGAATCCGACAATCCAGCAATCCCGCAAAATCGGGGAAGTGTTACTTCACAGGAGTCAAATGAAGAGAGTGATTCAAGAAGGAGGGAGTGATCGTCATTGCACAACACTATGCAGCCGTCAAGAGAGAGACTTGCAAAATACCCAGTGTTTACACGACAGATCATTCATGCTTTCAGTAGGAACTGTTTCCATGGTGTGGTGGGGACAGAAGCAAGATCGCAGTAGGATGCAGAGGGGCCGTAGGGAAATGAAGGTGTAACGGCTGCCAAGACCTGTCAACTCTATCTCCCATTGTACTTAAACGCGGGCCATTACAAAAGTCTGCGCATGCGTGAACCCACAGAGGGCTGGCAAAGCTGGGCTCCACGTCCCGCATCCGGCACCCTGCCCCTCAGTCCTTGGTCCTCGGTCCTCAGCAGAGAGCCGTTCCTCTCCCAGGGCAGCAGGGAGGACACAACAATAATATGTCTGGGGGTGGCTTACTGGCAGGAAATGGGGGCCACTTTGGGGGCCCTGCTGGCTGGTAGCAGACCTTTGGGTTTTCCCTTTCCAAACTGGGGTTCTTTGTATTTTAAGGAAAAGCTTCACTGTCTTTTCTCACATGCCCACTGCCTTCCATATCAATACCATGATCAATAACCAACCTTTGGAGGTACTGCTACTCAAAGTGAGGTCCCCGCGGCAACAGCATGGCGTCACCTGGGAAGCTGCCAGAGACTCAGAAGGACAGGCGGTGCCTCAGACTTGCGGAATGAGAGACTGCATTTTCACAAGACACCTGGGGGGTTCATGGGCACTTTCAAGTCTGAAGGCATTCGTTTGAAGAACACATCCTGTGCATTTATTACTGATTCCTCAAGACAACTCTAAGTCGGGTGGATTATCCCCCACTTACACTTGGGGATACAGGTTTAGAGAAGCTCCATGCCCCGCCCCCCAGAGGGGAAGAGCCAGGACTTGAACCTCTCCTCTTCACCACCACAGTGCTCGCCTTGCTGAGCTGTGAACTCGAGGGAGCTGGCAGAGGGCCGGTCCCCACCTAAGAGCTGGGGTGCCAGGAGGAACCAGCCTGCAGGGATTCCTGTCCCAGTGAAACCAGCTCTGCACCAGTTAAAGCCCAAGGGTGTCTGGGGCACTCTGCTAGCCATCATCTCTACAGTTCGATGCATTGGAAGGAAGGGGGCAGGGCACTGGGAGAGAGGGTCAGGAAAAGTGACAGAGGTTGTGGAATGGAGTGGAACCTTGACAGATGGGAGTCCCCAGGCAGATCTAGAGGACTGAGGGTACATCCAGGCAGAAGGAGGCTGGCAGCAAAGGCCTGAATGCAGCAAACATTGGGGGAACGCTGGGTCTTAGCATGCAGCAAAGTCACCATGGAACCTGATTGAAAATTAAAGCCTGCCTCTCTGTCCTAATGACAATGACGACAAAAGCCAGCTCTGTAGATCTGGGGAGGAACCGGGAATATGCATTTTGAGCTATCATCCCAGATCATTTCTATGCACGTGGTCCGCAGAAGGAACCGTGAGAAATAAAACTAAGCCGGTGTGCATAGCTGTCCTCCAGGGAGGAAGGAGGAAGATGTAGGAGATGAGAAGGAAACAAGGCCTTGTATTCCTGGAGGCTAAGAGATTGGGGAGAAAAATCCAGCGTGGGAAGTCAGATGGCCCTTCAGAGCATCCTGATCAACAGCTTCCTTCCCACTGAAATACCAGCTTACTGCCACAGCATTGTTCCCCAAGGGTTAGTGCATAGTAGGTACAGAGTACTTCCAGAAGGGAGGGAGGAAGAGAAGATGGGGGGGCAGGGGGAGTAAGGAAGGAACAGTGGCCCGGTACAGAGTGATTTAGGAGGAGGTTAGGGCTAGAAGTCCCTTACTAGCAAAAGATAGGGACCTGTCTGCAGCAGGGGAATGGGTGTGGAGAGAAGGCACAGAACGTACTCTCATTCTGGCGAATTTGAGGCCACAGAGGCTTTTCAGTGCTCTTTGGAGGCATTTCTATATTTCTGGCATATTTGGGAATGTCTGTGAACCTAAAAAATATAGGGGACAGAATCAGGACTGAAATGTATGGCAAAGCCTGGCAAAGGCTTCCACCCCACCCCAACCCTGGGAAGAAGTATTCTTCATGCATAGAGAGCCGGGCCGCGGGATGGGGCTCCCGCCTCATCTGAACCAGAGCACACACCCAGACCAGGCGTCGCAATCATAGCTGTTCCAGCCAGAGGTTTCGCTCTGGGTTTGGCAGTCACTTTGGGGTTTCTGCATCCTAGAGACATTTAACTCTGTACTTAATTTAGGTTTAATAGGCAGCTGTTATAGTAAATAGAGACCAGCTGAACTGATTATTTAAGACCCAGTTATGGTCATTTAACAACTGTGGTTTGACTGCTACATCTCAATAAAGGTTTTCCAGTACTCCGTGATTAGCACAATCGTGCCCTCAGCCACTGTCCTCGCCCTGCCGCTGATCTCTTTAACTGCTGCCTGAGGGCCTGGAAGCTCCCTGCTCTGCTTCTTCCCCTGGTCCCCAGATGGCTGAGCGTCCAAGAAGGAACAAGTGGCCACACAGATCAGAAACACGGAGCAGGAGGGCCCCGCCCTGCAGACAAGGGCTCTCAGCTGCACGCCAGCTCCGGTCTTCACTGCTGATCACCCAGATTCAGGACTTGCCTCCTAGAGGCAACTTTGGGTGGCTTTGCTGGGCAGCTGGGGGCCCACAGCTGAGCCCAGGAAGTGACTAAGGCACTTGGGAAGCCTCTAGGAGAAAAGACTCTGTATGTAAGAAAGAGAACCAGGAGGAAAACTGTGAGCATACAAATCTCCAGAAGTCTGTAGGGCCGTGTTACTGGAAGTGTGATTCACGGATCAGTGCTGGCAAGAAACCTGTTCGCACAGGTCCACAGACTGAGAATGAGCATTCCTGATCATGGGCAGCCATGTGAAATTGCTGTGACGGCCAACATGAGATCAAAGCACCTGGCTGGTCAAGCAGGGTGTAGACGAGTGTGAACTCGTGCACAGAGCCGGTGTGCCTGACCTGGCCGGTGACCATTGCTGTGTACTGGGACCAAGTATCTGTCTCCCAGAGTTTAGAAACAGGCAAAATGATCTTTGTGCTCATTTTGAGAACCACTGCCGTGGGGTTATATCTCCCACTGCATTTGTCTCCTACCCTGTGGGCACATTTCAGGGCACACAGCAAAACTTTTAAAACCTTGATGGGTATTTACAAATAGTTACAATGGCAAATCACATGTGTATTTTTTCACAATTTAAAAAAAAAAAAAAAACTTCCTTAACCTGGATATTTCGGTTTCCAGAATTAAATGGAACCAGTTGTTCCTTTTTAAAAAAATCAAGAAAACTATGTATATTCTAAAAATCACCTAATTGTACACTTTTTAAAAGGGAAATTTTATGATAATTTTTTGTGACTTGTATCGCAATAAAGCTACCATTTTCTAAAAGAGAGAGGATACATGGATATAGATGCTGGATGGATGATATAGATAGCAGTAGATATATACATATTTATAAAGCTGTTATACAGATTCATGAATATATGGATGGATGGATGGACGGACGGACGGGTGGATATAGATGACAGGTAGGTAGGTAGATAACAAAGAGACAGAAAGTCCATAAATGTCTTTCTGTGTCCAAACAAAATCACAATGGAGAGTATGCACAGATGTGGGTTTTATTTTTTAGATTATTATTTACTTGAGAAAGAGACAGAGACAGAAAGTGTGCAGGAGCAGGGGGAAGGGCAGAGAGAGAGGCTAGAAGAAGCAGACTCCCCACTGAGCAGGGAGCTCAATGCAGGACTCAATCCCAGGACCCTAGAATCATGACCTGAGACAAAGGCAGACACCGAACTGATCCAGCCACCCAGAAACCCTACACAAATGTGTTTTGCACAAACTATGCTGGACGGTCTTCTAGCCCTTCCAAATCCACTCTCCACCTGCTGTGCTGTGCCCCAGGAACTGGTCACTACAGACCACCTCACTCCGAAAGACATCCTCTAAAGAGTAGAGGTCAAAGAACAGAGAGGTCAGGGCACCTGCTGTCCAGCCCCCTGCATGCTGGGCTGTGGCTGGGCGGAATCTGGGTCTGTCCTGCATGGAGAACGCTAGTCCCAGTACCTGTGTCTTTGGGTGCTCACCACTCCCAGGTTGTTCTCCATAGTCCCGCTCACATTCAAATACTCCCTCCGCTAAAGCTTGCCTACCACCCTCCTGGTACGTGCCATCTGCCCTTTGCCAGGACTTGGATTGAGACACAATTCACATGGATCTCGTGAATCTCCTGCAAGGCACACCTCCTTGGTCCTGTTCCCTTAGAAACAAAACCTTCCTCTTGGTGACAGACAAAATACTGGTGCACAGACCTAAGGGCAGGTATGAAATAGACAAAAATGTTAGCTGCTGTAGAATTACTGGAGAGCTTTATCCTGGGTAAATATATAACTTCTAAAAGATGTCTTAAATCTGCTTTATGCAACCTTTCAAAGGACAGACTTTTACCCAAGAGCTGCCAATACTCCAACCCAGACATACTGCTAGAGGGTCTGCATGGGGAAAAAAAAAGTATCTCTGAGATGAAAGCCCCACAGGGACGCCCAGGCCTATCTCTGACATTCACTGCTGAGTTCACGACTCATATTTCCGACTGTGCACTGAACATTGTTGCCTTGATGTCTCATAAGTGCCTCGGAATGTCACATACACAAAAACAGCCAGGAGCCTGGACTGCCCCCTACGCTTGCCTTACCCAAAGCAGCTGCTTTTGTCAGGCCTTCCTAAATATCTTAAAAGTCCATTAAATACAAAGGTCCATATTCTGCAGGATTGGGGTATGCATTGTATATGCTCCAGAAAGCGGGCTGCCAATGGCAATGTGGGATGCACAGAGGAATTTAAATATTTGACAGTTCTTCATCTTATCACTTTATGGTCAGTTTCTTTTTTATTTCAAGTATATTTTTAATATATTTTATATTTTCTCATTTGAAAACTTGACACTGTGTAACAAACCACGGTAAATACCAGTCCTGGCGTTGGCAACTGACTCGGGAGCAAGCACACGGACTCAGTTCTGTCAGTCCCCGAGCTGTGAGACAGGAGGTGTTCTGGGGATTTGGGGGGAAGTGTTCTTGTCCTTAAGGAAGATCAGAGCATGAAGTGGTCCCTCTTTCTAACCCCTGGATGTGCATTTGGCCCCAGTTACTCCTGGCAGCCTTCTTATAAGTGCCTAAGGAACAGTCTCAGCACGAAAGCATCTGTATTCATTTCCCGTTGCTGTGTAACAAATTGCCACAAATCGAACAGCTTAGAAGACAAATGGATCATTTCTCACTTTCTGTAGTGCAGTCACAGCGCAGCTGGATTCTCTCCTCTGGGTCTTACCAGGCTAAAGTCAAAGTGATTCTTAAAAAGCCGATGGTCTTTGATGCTGATGCCACTGGTGATTATAATGTAGTAACAGAGCACCAGGTACCAAGAACGGTTCTGCAGCCTTACCTACATTAACACTTAATCCTGTGAGATGGGTGCAATTCTGAGTCCATTCTACAGAAGACAGAATGACGAGAACAGTCAGGGAACTTGCCAAAGGCACAACAACTGGCTACTGGATGCTGGCTCTGGTGCCAACCCAGGTAATTTGGCTCCAGAGTCTCACGACTCTGTGCCAGTGCGGGTCCTTACTGCTTAAGCGGACCCCAGATGAATTTGGCTTTGCAGCCCAGAACATTCTAATCAATATCAGTGGCATCAATCAGAATCTTCACAGTTTGCCCCCTCATGCATTCCCTATTATCCCTTTTACCTACTTTCCTTCTCTGGAAGATTTTATTGCTTTTTTTTCTAGGTGATCCTGAGGCCATAATCAATCCTGTCTAGGTGTTTTGTGAGCCCATCCAAGGCAAATATTCTCAACAAGACAGAAAATCCTACCAGGGAACATGCTAGAAATGGGGGCATAGGGGGGTCCACTGTCCATCATTTAGTGGCCAGGAGACCTGGATGCCAAAGGTCTCAGTCCAGAGACTCTTCTGTACAATAAGGAATTATCTTGCATCCACCACAACTTACAAATGTACTTACAGACATTCATGTGGGTAAAAAAAAAAAAAAAAAAAAAAATCTACTTAAAATATCTGAACTCAAAACTTAACTCCAGTTTAGGGACACTTAACTCCAGTTTAGTACCATGTACAACTCTTGATCTTAGGGTCGTGAGTTCCAGCCCCATGCTGGGTGTAGAGATTACTTTTTAAATATTAAAAAAAAAAAATTTTTTTTACTCTAGATATAAAAAACAAGGTCATTTTAAAATAGTTTTCCAGAAATGCAACTCTAATAAAAAGTGTTCTGTTTAAAACTTTTTAGAAAATGTTAAAACATTTTTTTAAAGATTTTATTTATTTGTCAGAGAGAGAGAGAGCACAGACAGACAGAGGCAGAGAGAGAAGCAGGCTCCCTACTGAGAAAGGAGCCCGACGAAGGGCTCGATCCCAGGACCCCCGGGATCATGACCCAAGCCGAAGGCAGCTGCCTAACCAACGGAGCCACCCAGGCGTCCTTGTTAAAACATTTTAACGTAAAATGTTAAAGCATTAACGTGTTTTAGAAAATCCTATCACCCCTGGCAATGCCCCTTGCAGCATGTCCGTTGTCAGTAAACACACCTGAAACAGATCCAGTCTGAAGTCACCACATCCACCACATCTATGAATGAGCGCAAACATACGTATATATTCAGCCCTCATTTATGCAACAAATGAATAGCTGAATGCTACATCAAAAACTAGTGACACTGGCTAGCCCTTACTTGAAAAGGTCAAATATTCGTTACGTTTCAAAATTAAAATATTATCCTACATTTCAAACAAACAGAAGTAAGTTACATTCTCCTGTAAGTTTTGTACTTCATTATTAAATACAAAATATCCTCTTACAAATATTTCTCATTTCTCCTTCATCTGGCAATGAAAGGCATATTTTTTAATTATCTGAGTAAGTAGGTGATATAGACTATGAATTTCATTTCAGGAGAGTAAACAAGGCATTGCCATATGATGGCCATGGAGAGGTGAGGCCCTTTAGGGTTGCCTGTCACCAGTCTGGTTTACCTACAACCACCATCTCATATACACGCTGTGCAGCACAGTCAAATAATTTCCCTCTCTCCCTCTGCTTTACAGGAATGTTCGAAAAAGAAATTAAATGGCCGGGGCACCTGGGTGGCTCAGTTGGTTGAGCAGCTGCCTTCGGTTCAGGTCATGATCCTGGAGTCCCAGGATCGAGCCCCACATCCAGCTCCCTGCTCGGCAGGGAGTCTGCTTCTCCCTCTGACCTTTCCCCTGACCTTTCTCCTTTCATGGTCTCTCTCTCAAATAAATAAATAAAATCTTTAAAAAAAAAAAAAAAAAAGAAATTAAATGGCCGAGTTCCTCCGAGGACTCATGTATTAGGTTTTGGTGAACGCATCTTCTATGAGCTCCTTTTGCAAATGAGGGAACAGAGGCCCCGAAAAGTCAGGACAAATACGCAAGGGTCACCTGGTGCACTCCTAGAAACCCTTACCTCTGTGCCCTGGGCCCCTGGCAGCTTGGCCCATCCCCCAATGGCCCACTTAGAACCTCCCTGGTTTGGGATGAGTACCAAAGGAGGAAAACAGCAAAACAATGACCTTGGCCCACAGGCCAGAGAGGGATCATTCATACTCCATTAGAGTTCTCCAGAGAAACACAACTAATAGGATAGACAAATGGATATTTATTATAGGAATTGGCTCACACCGTTATGGAGGCTGAGAAGTTCCATGATCTACCATCTGCAGGCTAGAAAACCAGGAAAGCTAGTGGTATAATTTAGTTGGAATCCAAAGGCCTGAGAACGGGAAGAACCAGGGGTGTGTGTTTCAAGTTCAAATGCCCAGAAATCAGGGGTGGGAGGAGATAGTGTAAATCTCAGCCCAGATCTGAAGGTCAGAATACCAAGAGTGCCAATATCCAAGGGCAAGAGGAGATGGATGACCCAGCCCATGTAGGAAGAGCCTTTTTGTTCTGTTCAGGTCTTCAATGGATTGCATAATGACCCCCTGCTTGGTGACAGTGGTCTTCCTTACCCAGTCTATTGATACTAATGCTAATCGTTTCTGGAAACACCCTCAAACACATACCCAGAAATATTTTACCAGATATCTTGGCATCCCTTAGCCCCGTCAAGTTGGCACATAAAAATAACCATCATACACTCACTCAGCCATTCAACAGCCATCTACTGATTCCAACTATTCATCACTCACCAGCCTGAAGACTGAAGATTAACCTGGGGGGCCAGTATTAGCCAGCAGAAGAGAGAGAGATGTGTGCACAACTAGTTGTGACTCTCTGAGTTGGAAACTCACCCGAGCTGTTCATCATCATCAAAGAGCATGAAAGCAGGCGTAATAAATGCCTCATTCACATCAGGGACTCTACACAATCCAGACAAAACTTTGCCACTTCTCCCTTTCCAGTAAATAGAGATCCATTTGACAAGGCTTTCTGGATTCAAGACTTTGACCTCCAGGCACTTTGCCTGGGGTCTGTCTATGAACCGAGGCTGCTCTGTAGTACACGGGCTCCCCCCGCCAAATGAGTCAACACCCCACACCCAACTCTCCCAGATTGGAGGTCTGGGGTTCTGCTGACTTTGACTGCAACTAATTTTGACAGCTAAAGCCTGAGACAAATCTAGGGGAGGAAGGCCTCCCTGGGGTGTTCCTCATGGGCCAAGATACTAAGCATCAGAAACACATGTTTCAATCTGAGACTGTGGAATGAAAAATAAAAAAACAAAACAAAACAAAACAAAAATAATAAAACTGTATCAGTGTAAATCCCACAAGCAGAAAACAAAAATGCCAGAGGTTAGGATAATAGTGCTACAATAGTATCTTTTCATTCATTGTCCAAAAAAGAATCATGATCCAAACAGAATTGTCAGCTAGAATTGTGAATGAAACTTTAGGAAGGACTCTACCAGAATCTTTTCAGGTAAGGGAAATCAGACTTTTGGAGATAAGTCCTCCAATATTGATTTGGGGCCTTGACAATGAGCAGGTAGCTTTCCAAATGCCCGGAAACAAATCAGAAGTCAAGTTGTAATTATAGCAGGCCCCCCTTCTCTGCAGGGGCCATGTTCCAAGACCCCCAGGGGGTGCCTGAAACCACGGAAAGTAGGAACCCCATGTATGCTGTGTTTCTCCTATACATATGTACCTTTGGTAAAGTTTAATTTCTTTTTTTTTTTTATAAAGTTTAATTTCTAAATTAGGCACAGGAAGACATTAACAGCAATAACGAATAATAAAATAGAACAATCATAACAAGATACTATAATAAAGGTTATGTAAATATGGTCTTTTTCCCTCTCTCTTAAAAATCTTATTGTCCTGTACTCCCCCCTTCATCTTCTTGGGCTGATGTGAGATGATAAATTGCCCACGTGATCAGATGAAGTGAAGGGGATGACATAGGCGCTGGGACACAGCGTTAGGTTATTAGTGACTTTCTGACCGTCAGAAGGAGGGTCATCTGCTTCCAGACCACGCCTGACCTCGGGTGACCAAAAGTGAAAAGCGAAGGAAGGGTCAAGAGAGAGACGCCGTATTTATGTTAATCAAGGCAGGTTAGTGTGGATGATTTGAGCCTAAACCCAGTCCAAAGCATCCATCTGTCTCCCTCTCCACTAAGCTGACCTCACCCCCACCCCAGCCTGAGCACATTTCTCACCAAACCCCTTACCTGCCACAAAACAACCCAATTTCGGTTCCATCTCCTGTCCAGAAAACACGCTCTGCCCAAAACCCTTATTTAAATGTCCCAAATATCCTACTTTGCGTTTTCAAAAACAAAGTTGCTTTCGTTAAGGCAGCATGTAACTGAAACCACTATTTCTAATTTTTGCTAGAAAGTTATTGACTAATTTGTGAGTCAAAAAGCTGGTGTCAGCCAGTTCCAACCGAAGCACAATGCGCCTTCCCCACCTCCCTCCATTACAAACACAGGACTGTTGTCCATCACAGACCCCTGGCTCTCAAATGCAAGTTTGCATCATAAATTCTGAGAGAAGAGACTGGCCTGAGTGTCTACATCACCCCAGCCCATGTTCCCAGACAACTCACAGGCATCTGGGCCTACGTATGTCTCCCCAGAGGCCCAGCGCTGCAGACCTGCCAACAGCTGAAAGTTATAAATAGGATAGTTGGGGGGTGGGAGGGAGGATTGAGAAGCAAAATCTAATAAGTATTCAGAAGCAATAGGCCAAGAAAACTCGTTGGAGAGACAAAGAAGAAAAAAAGATCAGTGGTGTGTTTCTAAAACCAAATGGAATGGTTGTTGCCATGAACTTCATTGATTAAACCCATTGTCCCAGCGAACCAACTGTCCAAGAAAACCTGAGGAATTTCCCTAACCCGGTGACATTCCTTGGGGGATGTTATTTCCTCAGATAAGATCCTACCCAGGCTAGTGTCTGGGAGGGGGGGGGGTGCTAGCAGGCCCCTCCAAAAGTGGAATTCCAGGGGACCCCTGAACCTGGGCAAGATGGTGCACAGTAGACATGAGGCATGGCCTGCGCCACTTTCCATCTGTTGGGTGACTCACAATGTCTTCCCACCCGGTCCTAAGCTTTGTCTCTGTCCTCCTTGCCACTCAGTCCCCAGTACCAAGTACCGCACCTGGAGCAGAGCAGGCGTGCATGGTTTCACCGTCCCCTGCCCTGTCTGGCCCGCCTCTGCCCCGAGCAGGGTCTTGCCTCCCCAGAGCTCTGGCTGCACTGTGCTGCGAGCCTGCCTCCCCGTCTGCCACCTTCTGGGCAGTTCAGAGGCCCGTCTCGGGCAGCCTCATGGTCCAAGTACCTCGCATGCCGCCCGGCCCACCAATGTCATGGCACGATGAATTGCTCCCTAAGGAAAACACACAATTTAAAGAGCCCCTTGCTTGTGATCCTTTCCTATTATATGCATTAACAATTTGGGACTCCTCTGTTTCTCCATGAGGTCATATATTCCTGCCTGGGAGTTATGAGTAAGCTGTTCCTTTATAGAACAACTCAGGGGAGATGAGAAACCACAGGAAGGGAAACAATCCTTTTTGTATCATGCCCGAATTGCTTCCTTAGCGATGCTTCCTTTTCTGACATGTGAGGATTGGCAAGTTCTGTGTGACTGCAAACGTCCCCACTCAGGGACCCCTCCCTGATCGCTCTTATGAGGCTTTCAATCTGGGGACTTTAGGATCCACCCTGAATGGACAAAAACCAGATGTGTCCTTTTGTGCACCAACCACACTTAGGCTCCTTCCTAGGGCCTAGAGGGGAGAGTTCACTGAGTCCCCATTTGCCGGCAGTCCAACGAGCCCCTTCCCCGTGTGTCAGGGGCCCCCGCTCCGGGTGGCTGACCTCGTGCCCTTGGAAGAAGCCGAAAGCTCCATCAGAACTGAGATGAATGTCAGCCCCCTGTCTTCTCTCCTGAGGCCTGAAAGTCCTGGCTTGTGGGACAGAAAGAGGGGGCAGATTGAAATGGATCTGCCCCC
The DNA here is from genome assembly GCF_011764305.1 of Mustela putorius furo. Classification (NCBI taxonomy): domain Eukaryota; kingdom Metazoa; phylum Chordata; class Mammalia; order Carnivora; family Mustelidae; genus Mustela; species Mustela putorius. The sequence continues at coordinate 11,733,962 of NW_025422026.1, read as the reverse complement.
AAAACAGATGGCAGGAGAAGGTGGTGATTTTCCCCTTGCATCTTCAAATTATGGTTTACACCAAGAAATTCATTTGTAATCACCATCCGGTATATACTCATGCTTATTCTGATGGGCAGTTTGACGCATCCCTGTGTCTAGGCTACAGTCCCCAGCGATTCAAACACGAGGCTAAATGTTGCTGTAAAGGCATTCTGGAGACATAATTAAGGACAGTAATCAGTTTGCTTTAAATAAGACAGATGATTCTAGATAATCTGCATGGGCCCGGTTTGATCAGTTGAAAGGTCCTCCACGCAGAGCTGAAGTTTCCCTGAAGGAGAAGAAATCCTGCCTATAAACAGAGCCTTCAGCTTGAGATCAGAGAGGGGCCTGCGAGGTCTGGCTGGCTCTCCCTCCAGGCCTGTGCTGGATTTGCCTAGGGAGCACCCACGATCACATAAACCAGTTCCTCTCAATAAATCTCTCTCTCTCTCTCTCCATCTCTCTGTGTCTCATATACAGATCTGTATATCATATATGTATACATATTCATGTACACAGATCTGTGTGTATATATATGTTTCATACATAAATACAGATATATATAGAAAAGACACCTTTCCAAAAGGAATTTTGAGGGAAAATGTAAACAGGCTGTACTTAGCAGTCCTGCCCACTTGACATAAGCAAGGCCCAGAGAAATGTGGAGGCCTGGGCACCCCAGGGGAGGGGAGGAGTGATAACAGAGTCAGGAACCCTGAGGTCACCTGCGAGACGGAGAGAAAGGAGGCCACACGGATGGGCTCCCCGGGTGAGTGCAGCCTTATCGAGGGATCAGGCTGTTTCTTCCCAGGAGCAGAAAACAAGCCAGGAAAATCCTTGGCAGAAACCGAATGGGAGACAGCATCACAGAGCCATGGAACAAGGCTTGGGCAGTGGAAACAATGTGGGTCTTGGTGGCAGGTTTCCCCTAAAGACAGTGACTCATAAAGACCTCACCTGCTAGGTTGATGGACCCAGGGGAGGGGAGTTAAACTGATCTCAGTACACCCAGAAAAGAGAATCCTTATCCCTGGGGAAAGAAATCTGAGGGTTCTAGTTCCTCATGGGCTCAATAGGAACCAATGGTGTTTAAAAACAAACAAATAGGGCCTTAGGGTGGCTCAGTGGGTTAAGCATCTGCCTTCAGCTCAGGTCATGATCTCAGGGTCCTGGGATAGAGCCCCATGTCGGGCTCTCTGCCTGCTCAGTGGGGAGTCTGCTCCCTCTCCCTCTGCTCGTCCCCCTGCTTATATGCCCTCTCTCTCTCCCTCTCTTTCAAGTAAATAAATAAATAACTTTAAAATAAATAAAATCCATCACGAGAGATCAGCAACAAGTTGCAGGAAATATGAAACACTCTTCCTAGGTGACACGGAAAAGGGGGTCAGGTCCTTAAAAGACTGGTTAGACCCTACTCGGGCCCCCCCACACCCTTCTCAGGCTCCCACATATCTGCTGGAGCCCAGGACCTCTACAGCAGCTCTCATGGGCGCACCCAACACCTCCACGACGAGGCAGCCATGGTGCAAGCATAGCCCATGTGTCCTGCCACACTCTCCCTCCACATGTCGTGGGGCGTGTCCATTTAGGGGAAAGCCAAAGCCAATCTGTGAGGAGTCCATGAGAATACAGAGCCTTCCAGCAGGGATGCAGGACTACTGTGGGCAGGAGTTGCCCCACCCAACTTCCCACATATGTATCTAGGAACACACAGAAAAGCAAACAAGCAAACAAAAAACCCAGAATCCATAGCACCACCGAGAGTCTGGAACTCAGAGCAGACCTGCCATGAAAATCTTTTTTTTTTTTTTAAGATTTTATTTATTTATGTGATAAAGATCACAAGTAGGCAGAGAGGCAGGCAGAGAGAGAAGAGGAAGCAGGCTCCCGCTTAGCAGAGAGCCCAATGCGGGGCTCGATCCCAGGACCCTGGGATCATGACCTGAGCCAAAGGCAGAGGCTTTAACCCACTGAGCCACCCCTGCCATGGAAATATTGAAAGAAGTGCTATTAGGGTGTATTGGGGTACAGGGGCCAACCGGTAGCCAGCAGAAGGCTTTGTCCTGCACAAGAAGCAAGTATGTGGATTCAGAGAAAGTAGCAAAACAATCTTGGACTCTGGGGTCCTATTTTTAAAGATAAACAAAATACTGTATTTTACCCCAAAACTCTCCCTCCAGCTGACCTGCAAATCATCAGCACAAAGTTTAATAGCACAGGCTCTAAAACAGACTACCTGAGCTCAAATTCTGGTCTCACCACCTATAGCTGTGTGACCTTGGACAAATTATTAACCTCTCTGTGCTTCCGTGTCCTGTAAGAACAAAAAAGAAAGGAAATGCATAGAAAACAAAAAATCACTGTACCTGTTAAGTGAGTTAATATATACAAAACTTTAAGAAGCATGGTAGATTGTTAGCTGTTGCTGCGAGAGATTACATACCCATTCTAGACTAAACCTCACCATCACAGAAAGACCATGATGAGAACAGGATCGGTATGGGAGCACTGTCACACAACACACACTAGCACCGTGTGGGGCAAATCGGGTTCTTTGGGGGAAAGTTGGGAGCAGGGGAAGAGGTAGATCCCACACACTCTCGCCCCTGCCTAGGTCAGGCAAGGGTAGACTGCACGCCCCAGGACCAAAGCTCCAGGACGAGAGAAGCCACTTCCCAATATGCTCCACATTCTTACTGCCCCATGGGCAGCTAGAGATATGTGCTTTGGTAAGTATGTGGCAAGAGCAAGTTCGGCTCAGAGAAAGCAGACAGCACCCAGAATTCATTGACTGGTTCCAGCCGTTCTGCCATTGACTTAACTCGGGCCCGCTGCTAAGCCTGCTCGATGCTGCCAAAAGGGAGGAGGAAGTGAGCCTCCCGCTGTGCAGACACGTCTCCCTTCAGTCCACTCCTGGGCTCTTGGGAGATTTATTAACTCCATGTTCCTCCATAGGCTCTGGCTGACACCTGGATTAGTGGTTTCGTAAGCCTTGTCTGGGAGCAAGGCATCAAGGTTCCTCTCAGTTATGTCAGATGGAGAGTGGACAAGCCGCACTCAGAGGCGGATGGCGTAGAGTCTCTGCCTGGGGGAAAGCCATTTTGGCAGTGCATATCCATGCCTGGACAAATAAAAATTATTTGTGTATCCCCGTTAGCTCTTCACATGCTTCCCCAGGATGGAGGTGCTCCTATCTTTCTAATCAAGTTCTCTCTTCCCTAGCTCGGGGGATGAGCCAGAGAGGCTTTCCTTTCTCCCCAGCAGGGAAATCTATAAGGATCCACGAGCCACCGTTTGTCATCATGAGTGACCTTAGGGACAGGGGAAGGGACTGCAAAACCATCCAAGGCAAAGTCAGTTCCAAGTTCATGTCTATACAGATGTCCTCAGTCTGAGCACTGTGAACCCTCAGATGGCGTAACATAAATTACCATCTATCTCCTGAGGTCGAGGCAGGCACAAAAAGAAAAGCGAGAGGTGAATGGTTCTTCTTTAAATGTGTCCTGTTAGAAAGAGAGGAGGATACAGTTGCTAGAGCCAGTCAGACCAGCAGGCTCTCTCACTGGAGATGCTGGTCCAGGTGACATGGTCACCTCTGCAGGGAACAGTGGCTTTCCCCATCAGCATCCCAGTCCACGATGGGGGCTCTGTTCCCGCAGTGGACCCCAGCACAGATCCAGAGGGCTGGAGTAGACGCGATCGTCTCATATGCTGACTGGTTGCTTCCCTCTGAGTACAGTTGTTTCAGATACTTTATAACATGAGTAATGCAAATATGAGTGACATGAAGATCAAGTTCGTGATCAGTTCCTTGCATTCATTTCCATAGGCAACTGCCTCCATGATCTCAGGGGCCCAATCCCAGATGTCTGGCCACATGGTTAGGTCATTAGCAATGGTCTGCGCAGTGGTTAAAGCCAGGTTTGGGCATTCATTGGAGGTAGCCAATTCCAACTCACAGTGGAATTTTCTAGAGTGTGTGCCATCTTCTGAGAATTTAGTTCCACCAAGCATCGCTGCAGAATCCAGGACAGTGAAGGCGTGAAGCACGCTCCTTGCAGGGGGAGCCGACCAAAAAGGCAGAAACAACACAGGCAGCTCAAGTGCACCCAAGGCCACCTATCAAGTGCAGCAGTAGCCACCTCAAAACAAGCAGGTCTTCAAAGTAAGGCGGATTCACAGCGAGCGGCTGCTGGTAGTCTGGGAAGAGGAGAGTCTGGGGGAAATCTGCAAGATTGTATAAGCTTTGTGGCGGAAAGCCAGCGATCAATAGAAAGGGACAAGGTTTGCAGTCTGAGAATAAAGCCATAGATTTCAATGTTTCCATTAATTAAAATAATACGGAAACTTAACATTCGACTTGAGAATGTTTAAGCCTGAGGAGAGTAGATGAGAGGGCATGATAAAGATAAAGCAGAAATCAAGGAAATTAAAAAAAAAAAAATCAAGGAAATTAATGACCAGTAGAAAGGATTGAAAATTCTAAGACCAGCTTCTACAAACATGCATTTCAACAGAGAAATGTCTGAAAAACCCTAACACAGATTTAAAAAGGAAGAAAAGACTGAGAAATCAGACAAAAAAATGGGGGGACTGAAAAATAAGATGTAAGAACAGATATGAAGGGGGCTTTTTGGTACTAAGGAGAACACAATGGTACAGCTCATGCTAATATATTTGAAAGTCTCAATGAAATGAATCCTTTTCTGAGAAAACACAAATTCCTAAATTTGTCTCAAGAAGGAGTTAAAAAAAAAAAAAAAATCTGTGATGACCAGCACGTAAGAGAGCAAACCAGTTTCAAAGAACTGCTTCGTCCCCAGAAGGCTTTTGGGTCAGACTATTGTCACAGAGTGTTCTTTCAAATGCTCACAGAACAGATAATTCTCACGTTATGTCAAGTGTTCCAAAGTACAGAAAAAGATGGAAAACAATCCAATTTATTCTGTAAGTCTAGCACAGCACTAGGAACAAACCTTTAAAAAAAAATGGATATAGCAGAAAAGTGAATAGATTAATTTCAGTAAGAAATAAAGATACAAAGACTCTAATTAAATCCTAATTCAATCTTAGCACGTTGAATTCAACAGTACAACAAAAGACCGTGGCAGCTTCTGGGGAGATGCGGTAGGATGCACACATTCTAGCCATTTGCCACAGCAAGAAGGTAGGCATCGCTTGAAGGCCATATGGAGGGGCGGGGCCTGGTGCCTTGTCCAGGAAGATGAAGGCTCCCCAGTTCCCCCCAAAAACTCCTCTCTGTATCCAAAGTTCTCAGCTCTCAGAGCGGGAATGCTGACAACCAGGTAGAAAAAGAGACACCAGGACTAGCTGGCAGAAGGAAGATTACTGTCCTTTCCCTGTTCCCCATCCCAATGCACTGAAGGAGCAGCCCCAAAATGGAAAGGACAGTGGGCGACAGTAACAGGACCAAGAGCCAGAGGTCCCCACTTGAGTCTGTGCAGAAGGCAAAGTGGGAGGATTTAACCTGAAGTTAAGACTGAAGTATAAAAGCGGGTTGACTGTTGGTGACTGAGAGGAACCAGAAGGCCACTGCTGGTCCAGAGAATCCCAGAGCTTGGCTGAAAGACATGCCCCACAAACAGGTTGTATTTTTTCTTTTCTTTTTTTTTTTTTAATTGTCTGTTTTCCTAATTTTCCATAATAAGCATATATTACTTTTAGAAACAGAAAGAAAATTTTGAGATGAAAACTGACACTGTGGTGCGTGTGGAAAGGAAAAGTGTGCCATTTAAGAATTGTGTGGAGGGAGGCGCCTGGGTGGCTCAGTGGGTTAAGCCGCTGCCTTCGGCTCAGGTCATGGTCTTAGGGTCCTGGGATTGAGCCCCGCATCAGGCTCTCTGCTCAGCGGGGAATCTGCTTCCTCCTCTCTCTCTCTCTCTCTGCCTGCTTGTGATCTCTATCAAATAAATAAATAAAAATCTTAAAAAAAAAAAAAAACAGAATTGTGTGGAGGAAGTTGTGATATTTCACCCAGGGAAGACTTAGAAGGCACTTATCACGTATCCACAAAGTACCTTTGTAACCCGCAACTCCCTGCAAACATAAGCTACAAATAATAATGCAGTAATCTATGAAAGATGGGCTTATTCTGGGATCTTGCCGATGCCAGAACAAGGGTCACTGATTTCCAACCTCAGGGAGACAGATTTCAGTCCCAAGTGAGGACACTTTCTATCCGCTGGGGCAGCCCAGCAAGGATCAGCTGCCGGTCCACGTTCTGCACTAAGCCATAGAACCAACTTCTAAACAGTGGCCTCAGCAGCCCATCCAATGCCAGCATTCCAGGATTCCTGCCTCCAAGGGCCGGCCAAAGCTGTCTGTTTAATGCTAAACCCAGTGGAGATGGGCAGGCCCATTGCTGGCGTCATCAGCAAGTAGTGTGAGCCTGAGAGCGTCTCAAACTCATATCCATAAGGCCGTGTATTTAAAATATTCACTGCGGGGGCCCCTGGCTGGCTCAGTCATTACGCATCTGCCTTCCACTCAGGTCATGATCCCAGGGTCCTGGGATCGGGCGTGGAGTCGGGCTCCCTGCTCAGCGGGGACCCTGCTTCTCCCTCTCCTACTGCTCATTCTCACTCTCTTTCAAATAAGTAAATAAAATCTTTTAAAATAAAATAAAATATTCACTGTGGTATGTTTGCATGATATGCTATCCTAAAAAGCTGGTTTGGGGTCATGGGGATAGAGGGAGCATGGTGGGATGGGGCGGGGGTGGGGGGGAAGGCAGGGCAACCTAGGCTTTGGAAAAGTTGGGAAGGCAAACTCACCCTTCTCCCCAGAGATGGGCAGCAGGGCCAGCCAAGTGTGCCCGTGTCTGGAGATGAGCCCAAGCCCAGTGCTGCTGGGAACACGCCTCTCTGAAGTGAAACTCAGGGCATCACGCCTTGCTGAGTAGCCCCTGGACCAGATCAAAAGCTTGACCAGAGAGACCCAGGGACCCTGCTTCCTTTATCAGCACTCAGAACACAAGAGCCCTGGACCGTGCCCCAAAGCCCTCAACAAACAGCTCTCGGCCAAACCCTGGCCACCTTCCAGCTTACCTGGAAGGGACCCGGCGGCCGTGACGGCTTCCTTCCCCCAAGCACCTTCTGCAGGCAGGTCCTTCAGCAGGGGTCACGTGTGCCCAGGTGACCCTTGATTGCAAGGGACACGAGGAAGAGAGGCACAACTTTGTCCCGCTCTGTTCTTCACCATCGCTCTGGTTTGCAGCCACGGAGTCCACCTTTGCAGGGAGGCATCGATTCTGTGGGTGTCAACGACTTCCCTAAAGTAATGAAAGGACCCTGCCCGGGGTTAGGAGGGATCGAACCACCAGAGTCTGTAAGACAAAGGGGAGGGTGCCCAACCAGCCCCTGGCAGTCTCGGAGACTCGGCACTAGCGCCTGGCTACCTCTCCAGTCTCAACAACTCCAGCCTGAGTCAGGCCTCCTACCTCCTGGGGCTGGGCCTGGGCCCAGACACCCCCACCCTGCCTTCTGCAGCAACCTCCAATTCCCCCTTCAATTTTCCTCGATGTCTCCTTGCCTGCTCAAGATGCTTTTTGTTGCTCCCTCCCCATCCTCTCCTAGTGACTCGGGTGTGCCTCTCTCCCAGCCTTGATGCTTTGTTGTCACTCCCTGCCTGCCCCGGGGCTGTGGGTCCCTGGGGATAAGAGCTCTGTCTTCTCAATCCTGTGTCCCTAGCACCAAGCCTGACCTAGGTAGGCACTCCACAAGCCCTGCTCACTGACGGATAAAGCAACCACACCCCCCAGCATAGACGGGTCCCTTCTTTAAATCTGTGCAGGAAACAGTACTCTGAAGCCAAAAGGACCACATTTGACAGTGCTTAAAATCCTGATGGCCCGCCATCCTTTTCGTAACTCTCTACAGCACACTCTATGTCCCATAAATCAATCTAGGTGGACATGATTATTGTGCACTTTGGTTAATCGCAAACCCAATCAGCTCCCATAAAAAGCTGGCATTTTACATAGAGCTGAAACGGGCCACTGGTTTTGAAAGTGCATGTGATGAGGTTGCCTGATGGGCCGAGGAACTTCAGGGAAATATTTATCGTGTTCACGAATGACATTCGAGCTATTGTCCATGTTCCTTTTTATGGTATCGTAAAGATTACTTTTTATGGTCAGGCTGGTTGACATCTTCATCAAATGCCCTAATGTGCTCATTCACTGAAGGACCATTTGTGCCAATGAGTAACATGTAGCAACATTAACAAAGGTTTATTGAGTGCCTGCTATAAGCAGGGCACTGAGGAATGGGATCTGTCTCCAAAGCTTTCAAATACGCTAAAAATACGCTCAGTTTCACAAGCGGTGAGGACCAAAAAAAAAAAAAAAAAAAATAGCCTGCTCTTGTCTCCCCCCTGGGGCCCACTGGGTGAAAATGCACCTAGAGTTGCCCAGGGAAATAAAACCTCCCTTCATGGACCTTCCAAATCTCCTGCAAGGTTTTGTCTCCAGCTGGCTCTGGAGAACCTTCTGTGGCATTCCTTCTGCAAGCCCAGTCTCTAAGCAGATGAACAATGCCTCAGCCCCAGGAGCTTGCTAGTCCAGTCCCAGAGACTGGGAGAAACATGCAGAGACACTAGCCAATCCTCTTCGCCCCCCTTGTCAAAGTTCAAAGGCACCTTCAAAGTTGAGGGAGCAATGTGGTTAGTTAACCCCTGAATCCCCAGCCTTCCTCTCCCAGGAAGGTTATGAAAATGAAAGATAATACATTTAAACCACCTAGCATAGTGCAAGGCATCAAGTAGATGCCCAAAAAGGGTCCATCTCTTTACATTTCTTTGTACCATGCAATGGCTAAACAAGATCTCCCACCACCCCACTCCCCCGACCCACTACCATGCAGAAGCAGCAGAAGACATAGAGAAGAGGGAACCGACCGGGGGAAGGAGACTCCTGATAGACCAGGCATGGGAGGGGAGGGAAAGGGAAGGGTTGACAACCATGCCAAAGCTTCTAGCCCAGGGACCATGTGGATGGTGACACCATGGACACAGCCAGGGCAGAACCCCACTTGCTTTGAGAACTCTTGGCTCCGGCTTTTGCTGCAACTTCTGGGCTACCTCACCCACCTTCATTCACTAAACTCTGCCCCCACCATAGCTGTAGCGCCTCCTCATCCAGGAAGCCTTTCTTCATATTAGAGATCTGTTTGTCAAAGGTTTCCATGATCACTGGTTCCAATCCCTCTCTGTTAAGGGGGAGTGATGTGCCTGGGTGCCTAAGGCAAGAAGACAAGGACAAAAAAAACCCATAAATGAACAAATTGTACCCATGGACATTCCAGCAGAAAACAGAATTCAAGCCGGTGGATCAGATAAAGAGACTCTCCTGAGGGAGAGTATCAGAGGTGCTGGCAGGGTTTAGGGAACAAACAGGGGATGCTGAAACACCCAGAGGCAAATACCAAAGGCTGCGGGGGTGGGGGGTACTATTACCACCTCCAAGAGAGGGGAGGGAAGGCGCGTACAGGACGGGAGCAGGGGAGGAAGAGATGCTGCCTTTGCCCGTGTCAGGTGCAGGAAGAGAAGAGGCAGGGAGCACGCTTGTCCCTTCCTCCTCTGATCTCGAGCCCATGGCTCCAATGGCTACCATTGCTGACTGAGCTCTGCCCCGACCCCTGCCAAATTCCTATGTTCAAGTTTTAACCCCCAGTACTTCAGAATGTGCCTGTATCTGGAGATTGGGCCAAAAGAGGTCATTAAAGTAAATGTGGTCATTAGGGTGGGCCCCAGTGCACCAGGACTGGTGAGCTTGTACGAGGAGATCTGGACCCAGGTACAGGGAAGGGGCTGGGGGCGGGGCCATATGACGTCACAAGGAGAAGTAGGCCGCACCCACAGGCCGACAGGAGAGGCTGAGCAGAAGCCCACTCTACTGACACCCGGATCTCCAATCTCCAGAACTGTAAGGGAAAATCCCTGTGTGGTCTCAGCCTCCCGGTCCTGGTGAGTTGTTAACAACGACCCAAGCAAGCTCTTAACAGCTACCCTGCTGCAATCCAGCAGAGTGACGTGGCTGGATGGTCCCCAGGGTCCCCAGGTCCCCAGGTCAGCCTCTCCTGGATGCCAGAGCAGAGGTGGGCAGAACACGAATGGGGGCTGCAGCAGGGAGCAAAGGAAGAATAACCGAGACCCCACAAATCACCAGCTCATACTGGATATTGGGCGCCGAGCTCAGAGGAGGCCATTCGGCGCTCGGAACTGAGCATGACTCTGGAAGTTGGAGCTGTGTCGGAGTGAATGGCCTCTGCACGGGAGCCAGGTCATCGTCCCCTGCCAGACGGGACACTATGGGCTCCGAGAGCCTCAGTAGACAGGAATACAGAGATCACAGCGACTCACAAGCCCGGAGAAGCTGCACGCAGACATGGCTTACCCTGCGAGCCCAGGACACAGACGGTATCTACCAGCGGGTCTTCTTCCCCGCCTCCGTGAGCCGGTGTTTCCAGAAGCCAGAGGAACCGCAAGCCCCGTGACCAGCACGGCGGGGCTCCCGTCGTGTCGGACTTCCACAGGTCCGACTGTGCACCGCGTTTCCCGGGCATCCCATAATCCCGTACGTATTCCATAATCGCACGATTTCCGAGCAGGAATTGAGCTCGAATTTGCACGCAAAGAGACTGAGGGAAGCTCTCAAGGGGGCCTCGCCTGTGTGGGGGCAGAATCTGGATTTTGCTCTTAGCACTGGATCCAAAATCAGGGAACCCAAGATGCCCTGGAGGAGCACATTCAAAACGCAGGTTCCGGGGCCCCAGGAGAGGAACTGGAATTCGGCGGGTGCCCCGGGGACCCCGCGCTTGCGACTGCCGTCTTGGGCGTGCGGCCCGCGCGGGGAGGGCACGGCGGCCTCTAGTGAAAGGCCAGCCCAGCGATGCCTGTGGAGACCTGAGCAGCAGAGAGAGGCGAGGGGCCCGGAGGCGGAAGTGCCCCCTGGATGTGTCTCTCGGGCGTGGCAGCAGGAGGGGGCCCAGGGGCGGTGGCCCAGCAGCTGGCACCATCGACTCCCGTGGTAGCGCACCCCGCAGGAGAGGGTCACCGGAGTGCTGTGAACTGACGCTGGCAGGAGGGGAAGTCCCACCAGGATGAAGTCCCGCAGGGGGTGAAGCCGACATCAATTAGCAGAGTCTCTTTCCTCCCTACTAGGAACCGGCCACCGGAAGGACATGGCTCCTCTTCCGGGATTGCGGCCGATTGGAGTCTCACGCCCTCCTCCAGCCAGCACAGGGCACAACTTCCCGCCAGGGAGGGCCCGCCCACCGATGGGTCGGCCACGTGACCTGCCTCAGCCAATGGCATGGCAGCGAGCCGCAGGCTGGCAGAGGCTTTGAACGTGGTCCTTTGCGCACGCGCCTAAAATCATTCAGAAAGTTAAATGTCCGCCTCCACCGAATGGCAGTAACTCCAGATTTTTTCTGCAGCAACCCTTCTTCCCCTGTGGGCGCTGGACAGGCTGCTGGTGGAGGGAGGAAGGGAAGCATGAGCCTTCTTTTCTCTCCCCCTTGTCCGGAGTTTCTCTCCTCCTCCAGGTCCTATCCCGGTAGTGGCCCTCCTGGGCAAGGCCGATTAGGGAAGAAGGGCCTAGACCTGTTCTCTGGCCGGTGTTGTCCAGCTGCATCACTCCTGCACCTTGCAACACCAGGGACGGGACTCAGACCTCAGTCCTCGGTGTCCTCAAATCCAGTGGATTCTTCACGCATCGCTCTGAGGCCTGCCCTTTCCAGCCAGGCTTGAGGCAGGGAGAGCTCCGTCCTCCTTGACCCTCTTCTCCAAGGACACGCACCTCACAAGCCCCCCGCTTAGGACTCTGCACCTCTCCAAGTCCTCAGGGTAGTCATGGAGGGACGCAGGAGTCAGCAGTCATTCCCAAATGCCTACTTGGAAGAATCACCTGAGCGCCTCCCTTTCCATGGAGCATCTATGCTAGCTCAAGTCTCCGGAGAGGTGACAATTGTAACACCCTATTGGCCACACCGTCCCCCCCCAAAGGACAGTTGGGTTACTTTAGTAACAATGTGCTCTCTCTTTGCTCCTCTGTTCTTTTTGGTTTGATAACTTTTATTTATACTGCACATCCTTCCTGACCATCTCTGGAATCCAGGAAACCCTACCCCCTATTGAAAGATCAGGCTTCATTATCTCTCAAACCATGACTTGTCTCTGCTTCCAGGCCCACATTCCCCACCCAAATCCCTCCTGCCACCAGCAAATTCTGCTCCTCAGCTTCAAGACCTTCAGTAGCTCTCCACTGTGAGAAATGAAGACCCTGGCTGTGTCCAGTTTTGTATAACACCCAGTGCTCATCACATCACATGCCCCCTAATGCCCATCACCCAATTACCCCATCAGAGGTGGGGGGCCCAGACTTGGAGGTCCAGATGTGTCATATCTATGTGCCCGAGACCTAGCCCAGTGCCTGGTGACAAACACGTTTGACATGGAGCTGTAGCTAGACGGATGAACAGACGTACAAATGAATGGATCTTTTCTCAGAGTCACCTCCAATCCTTTTAAGAGACAGAAATAAAGGAAATATAAAACCACAACAACAATGATAATAAAAAACCAGCTATTAGACAAGTGTCTTCTGAGCCGTGGGGTTGGGGCCCAATTCCAATCCCCTCCCCCTCCTTTCTGGCTTGAAATCACAATCCTTGGTAAATCCTCTGCAAGTGGCAGAAACCACCTATAGGATTTGTTCTCTCACAAGTGTCCCCAGGAGCACAGGGGACATGGGCCTGTGCACACAGCTGCTCACCACCCAGCCCATCCCCCACCTGCTGCCTCTAAGGCCACTCCTTAGATCCCAGCGCCCCCTGCCCATCTCTTGAGCCTTTTCTTTCTCAGTCCATCCGGTCAGGAGCTACCCCAGATCCTGAGAGTGTCATGATGACAGCTCCTTGAGGTGGGCTAGGCTGGGCCTGGCATCTGAGAGGCAGGTTTCCCACCATCCTTGTCCAGCAGTTTTTTGTTTTGTTTTCCTGAGACTTTTTGGACAACAAAATCCTTTTTTTAAATGGGAACCTATTATGAGGCTGGGCAGTTGCCAGATCTAACTCCCCTCCCCATTTAGCAGCCATTCCTACCCTGAGACATTACCAAGCCACAGGGCTTTATAGCATGAAGTTTAAGCTCCACAGCCTTCATCCTGAATCTGGGCTCAAACCTTGACCTTCTCCCGCCCACTGAAAATGTTCAGGCATCCTTCTGGCTATTCCAGGCCCCTCTAAAACCAGTGTCCTGACTGAACCGCAATAACTTAGCTGGGCCCCAGCGCCCTCCATCCTACCCACCCCGACCCCGGCAGGCTCCTCTTCTCAATACACTACTTCTCATTACACTACCATGAAAGGAGAGATTGCCCAGAATTACGATGCAGCCCGAAGCTTCTGCTGCCGAGCCCTATCTAGCTCATTGCAGACTCCCATTGTTTTGTTTTACTGATTCAGCTTGTTCAGAACCCTGATATTCCTCAAGGGAACGTTTCCCCCCACCACCACCATTTCCACCCACATGGATGGGATTGACTCCATCGGTCCCCATCCCAACATAGAGACACCCCACCCAAGCTGGATCAGTCGGAGCACCCAGCCCCATAACCGGCAACAGAAATGAGATTCAGTTCTGGGATTTCAACCAGAACTTCCTTCCAAATGTTATTGCTAGCTGCAGAAACCACAGCTGCTGGTGGCCTCTGCATGAGAAAAGCCTGTCCCACAGTGGAGTCACAGAAAGGAAAAAGGAAAGAGATGGGCAGAGACCTATCTCTATCCATCGCAGCATCTGTATCCCATCATGCCTGATGCTGGTCTAACCTTCTCAGTAATAGGAGCCAATAACATTACTTTCCTTTCCTTAAACCAGTTTGAGTTGGAAATGGATACAATCCTCCTAGCAGCTGAACTCTCCCTGACCTCACTTAGAGGTCAGGTGCCCCTTAGAACATATGGTAAACAAGCACCCTTCCTTGCCTGGGCAGCTCTCAAGCTCAGTGTCCCCAGCACCTTGCCTCCCAGGCCACTGCCCTTTGGGAACATCCTCTGCCCTTCCATCCTCCTGGGGCCATTGTCACAAGGTAGCTGAGGCCTTCCCCCAGCCATGCTCCTTTCACAATGGACAATGCTACCTCTTCCAGCCCTTCTCTCCATCTTATTTGACTCTGATGGCTGAAAGGAAAATGAAACAATCACTCAAAAGCAAATAGCAACATTCTTTCAATGTGGTTTTTTTTTTCTTCCTCTGCCTGCAGCACACACAATCTGCCTGTTACAGCAGAAGCATCGGAGCCAGAGTTGAGGGGGACATTTAATTGGTGAGAAAAACTATTTATTGTTGACATGCTGCTGGGTCCAGCTCATCGGTTCCTCCTCCTATTTAGCAACTTGCCCCTTCCCTGTTCCAACAAAATAGGTGCATGCGGTTCCCAGCCTGGGAAAGAAACAGGAGCTGGCTACGTGGCAGTGAAACACATTTTCTTTGTTTTAAAAACTTTGTTTTCCGGGGCACCTGGGTGGCTCAGTGGGTTCGGCTCAGGTCATGATCTCAGGGTCCTGGGATCAAGCCCCACATTGGGCTCTCTGCTCAGTGGGAAGTCGGCTTCTCCTTCTCTCTCTGCCTGCCTCTCTGCCTACTTGTGAGCTCTCTCTCTCTCTTTCTGTGTGTGTGTCAAATAAATAAAATCTTAAAAAACTTTGTTTCCAATGAACAGCATCCCAAGGGCCCAAGATTGAGCCACTTAAGTATTCATTGACCCCCACAAACACACACTACGATAGTAAATACACCAGATTCTGACCTCTGGCCTTCCACCCAGAAACCGTGGCCCTGCAGAGGTGTCCCGTGTAAGATTTCCATGAGGGTCCAGGGATTGGCGCTTACCCTCCCAGGTACAAGAGATTCCGCTGCCCCCTCAATGTCATCACGGCAGTGGGCGTGAGAAATATTAAAGGCAAATGCTGTTGGCCAGTGAGGCTTGGTGTCTGCTGACCTGTAACCTCCCTGGACAATCTCATCCACCGTGGAATCCGTTCCTGCTTTGAAGCTCTGTTGCCAGGTCTGAATGTCTCTGACATGACAAGGTCTTTGAGCCCCAGACTGAAGCTCCCTACTTCTAGGGCAACTTCAGATAACCCACAGATGCCTCAAACTCTGTCTGTTGTCCCCAAACCTGATCATCAGTCCGTGGTTCCCGTCTCAGTCAACTGAACCACACATGAGCTCCAGGCATAGTCATGAAAATCATCCTCAACCCTTCCTTTGACCAGCTGCCACCGCCAGAGCCTGTTGGTGCTAAATGCTTGACATCTCTCTGCCACTCACTCTTCTCCATCCCCACAGCTGGGCCAGAGCCATAGCCTCCCAACCCATCCCTCATTTCCCCTCCAACCCATCCTTCGCCCTCTGGCTGGAGTGATCTTCTCTGCCAACGCTGACCTTCTAGCATAAACTCTGCTTCCAAACCTGGTGGTCCCGGGTAGATCTGTCTGCACTTCCCCCAAGACGTTTCATGCCTGCAGACCCTCATTCAGGCAGCCCTCCACTGGGCCACCTCTCCTCCGTGTTGGTCACTCCATCTTCTGGGTCCCCCATCATTCAAGCCTTCCTCTGACATCGCACTTGCCGTGTGCCTTGTGGTCCTTAACTTCTGGGTCAGTCTCATTCATCAGGAATGGGAACCCCAGGTTTTACCCCTGGGTGGAACCTCCTGCATCTTAGCAACATTCAGAAAGTCCCTTCCAACTAAGGGTCAGAAGGAGTTTTTGCCTTATCAATAATGTTGCCCTTAGTCTTAGGATGGCCCTCCAACTGATCTCAAAATACCTCCAGTCTTGGTGTGGACAAGAATCCATGGGGCAGTTCAAATTTTTGTGCTGAAGCAAGTGCCCCAAGAGATTACAGTGTGGGAGCCTGCCCTTTTGGGGAAGAGAAAATGGTGCAAGCCCCTTACCTACCCCCAGCAAGCCCAGTATGTCCCCAGAAAACTCCTCCTGTCCCATGCATTCTCACTGGTCACTAGGAACACTCCTGGGTATTTATAAGTGTAGGGAATGCTGCTATGAAGGGCTTTTTCCTTCTATTAAGACGTTTTATGTTTTAATGTTTGCTGTTCTCCTCAAATGCAGAAATGTTAGTGACGCCTTACCCTGAAGACCGGTCTTCATTCCTAGGGGATCACTTCACCCGGAAGTCATCTACAGGATCCAGATCCCCAGCCGGTCCTCCAGAAAAGCCACCAGGATGTGGCCCTCAGAACCCAGAAGCCCCAGCTCAGCTCAATGCTGAAAATGAGGGAACAGATGGAGAGAAAGAGTCCACACTTCTCAACAAATTCCAGAACACCAAGTGAGAGCCTGTCCAAAGGCATCATGAAACACACATGCTTTGAACTGATATTTTCCAATGAGCATCTTCATCACGGAAGGTCACCACACTGCCATCAGCCTTTGCTCAAAACACAGGAAACCAGGGGCGCCGTGGTGGCTCAGTAGGTTAAAGCCTCTGCCTTCAGCTCAGGTCATGATCCCAGGGTCCTGGGATTGAGCCCCATGTCAGGCTCTCTGCTCCGTGGGGAGCCTGCTTCCTCCTCTCTCTCTCTGCCTGCCTCTCTGCCTATTTGTGATCTGTCTATCAAATAAATAAATAAAATCTTTAAAAAAAAAAAAAAAAACACAGGAAACCCAAGACCAACAGTGACTCTGGAGTCTGAGACAGAGCCACAGGGAGGCCAAGGCAGGAGTAGAACCAGTCCACCAGGCTCACCGCCGCATGGGACACAAGAATCCCTGCTCTTATTCTACTGAGAGGTGGCAGACAGTGGACAAAGCTGGGAGGGGCTTAAAGCCAAGAGGAGTCTGGATTTCATTCTAGGAGCAACCATAGGTCATCAGGGGCTCTTAAGCTAGAAAGTGACATTCTCTGGTTTATTTATTTTTTTTTTAAGATTGTATTTGAGAGAGAGAGATCTCGAGTTTGGGGAAAGAGGCAGAGGGAAAGGGAGAAGCAGACTCCCCAGTGAGCAGGAAGCCCCAGGATGCTGGGATCATGACCTGAGCCAAAGGCAGATACTGACTCTGCCACCTGGGCATCCCCAGGTTATACTTTAAATGGCCATGGGGCAGTTAGGCAAAGAATGGATTGCTGGAGGACAACAGTAGAAGCAAGAAGATCAGTGAAGAGGTATTATAGACCCAGCAACTGAGGAATTTATCTGGAGGTGGCTCTGGAGATGGCAGGGGACAATCCGAATCTTCTGTTGGACATGTTAAGTTTGAGGCATCAGCATAGCGATGTCAAGGAAGCCCTTGGGACACAGGAGTGTGTGTCGTGTCCTATAATCTGTGCTGTCTACAAGGCAGGGGAAGGTTGAAGAAAATTACCTGGTAAGTCCTGATTCCTTAAGCTCAGAGCTGCAGGTAAGATCCAGATGGCTCAATCAGCACTCAAGTCTAAGAGTCGAGTCCCCACCATGGGGGATGGGGCAGGAGAAGGGGAGGGGGCGGGATGAAGGGAGACGATGCTGCAGCTGAAACTGATAAATATTGATTGTTTCAAAAATAAATATATGCACGCACACGGTCTGGAACTAAAATCCAGCTGAACAAGTGACAAGGCGATGATGAGAGAGTAGCGAGGTCAGACTGGCCGGGATTCGGCCGTGGCAAGGAATGACGTGCGGATTCCTGCTCCCCTGTCCCTGGCCCCCGCCCATGAACATCATGCAAAGTGTAACAAGCCTGCTACAGAAGTCCGCATACTGCATAAGCCCATTGACATGAAATAATTGAAATGTCTGCAGTAGATAAATCCACAGAGACAGAAGGTGGCTGCGTGGCTACCTGAGCCTGTGAAGGAACGGGACTTGGGGGAGAGGGGATGATGATGAAAGCGTCCGGGGCGTGTTCTGAGGGGGATGGAAATGTTCTAGAACTGATGGTGGTGATGGTTGCCCAACTTTGGGAATACACTAAAATTCATTGAATTGTATATTTTGAAGGGTAAAGAGTACAGTGTGTCAGTTATAGCTCACCAGAGCAGTCATATATATTTTTAAGGGAGCTGAGGCTCTCATCCTTGTTATGGGCAGAGTGGTGGGGGGAGGGGGAATAGATCCTGACTAATTCTAAGGGATTCTAGATGAAATGCCTACTATTAATTCAATTACTGAAGTAAGAGCCACTCCTCTGTCACAGGAGAGCGGAGGCTATTCAAGAAATGTGGCTTTCAAAAACTACTTGCTGATTTCATTGTATTCCTAGGCTCATGGCGGGAGGGGGAGGGGTGGCGGGAGGAATATCATGGCTGGCTGTTGTGGAGATGGAATAAAATGAAATCCATGTCATTTCTGTCAATTCTGGCAGTTACAATGTGTGCAGAACCAGAACTGACCCCGTCGGTGTGGAGGAGACGCCATGCTTGCGGGGCTGGTGGGCAGAGCCAAAGAGAGGCAGCCTGTCCTGGTAGAGGCATGCTGGAGGGGTAGGAGCAGGATGGTGGGGGTCGGGGGGTGGGGTTGCTTGCTGGGTGTGGGAGGAGAAGATGCATACCTTGCAACTCAAAATCCTGGCTATTGAAACAAATCTATTGCACTTAGCTTGCCCCCCATCCAATGGGTTCTCAAACGTGAGTGTGCATCAGAACCATCTGGAGGGTTTGTTGGAACACAGCTTACCAGCTCCCATCCCCAGAGTTTCTGCCTCAGTAGGTCTGGGGCAGGGTCTCAGGATTCACAACTGGCCTCACAAGGCAGGATGATACTGATGCTAAAAAGGAATCAGCCAGACCCTGGACCACACTGAGCAGCTCAGTGTCGGGAACCTGCCAGGTGCATCCCGGCGCTGGATGGGAAGATGCCGAGTGCTCCCGCAAGAGACATTTGGTAAGACCTCTTTGGGGATGGAACAGAAAGGGTTAAGAGAGAGGCGTCTCGCCCCTAGATGACCATCTGGGGCCCTCATGCCGTGGAGATTGGCTTCTAGGCTTCTTGCTTATTGATCACCGTCAGTCAAGGTATACCTCTGTAACAAATTGCCTTAAATTATTGAAATGGTAACAGGCGCAGCTGGGTAAATAATGCACAGGGCAGTGCAAGTCTATATTCATTAAGTGGTTGCCCACACGGCATGGCTCCCGCTGGGTCCGACTCAAACTGATTTCTTCCCACCAACCTGATGGCTCTCAGTGCTTTGCCCTTCTGCAAACTTGCCGTTTCAGGGGATTGAAATCCTTCTTGGATTTCTGACCAGTATCTGAACACGGGCTTCAAGGTTTTGCTGCCCATATTCATGGGGTAGTCCCACAGACACACATCCTCAGTGTTTTCAAGCTGTTTCACAGCATGGATGCTAAGGGTATTATCTCCTGACCATAATATCAACTCACGACTAGAAGTCAGTTACTCTCAATTACGGGAGGCATTAGAGACAGGCAGATGAGTGAATTCGAACCTGGGAAGTCTCTGCTTCCAAAGCTCCAATTTTTATTTTCTCCCAGCTTTAGGGAGATATAATTGACAAATGGAAATGTATAAAGTGTACAATGTGAAATTTGACACATGTATGGATTGTGAGATGATCACAATAAAGCTAATGAACATGTCCATCACCTCAAATAGTTTCTATCATGTGTGTGTGCTGAGAACATTTATGATCTCCTCTCAAAGCAAATTTCAAGTATACAGTACAAAGTTGTTAACTCTAGGCACTGGGCAGTACATTGGAATTTTTGCCCTGGTGAAAGAAGCACTAGGAAAACACTGTTTTCCTAAGGAAACTTTCGCTGTAATGAGATAACAGCAGAATCCAGTCTCAGGGGCTGATGAAGATTAAGATAGGCTCCTTAGAAAGCTTCATGAGACGAAGCATGCAAATCACCATGGAAACCAAGCCATGTTTTTATTGTATAATAGGTTTGCTAATTATCCTAAAAAGGTAAGAAAGCCCACTGCCTCAGGGGAGATCAGAGTGAGTAGTAATGAGTCAGACAGCAAGCAAAAAGAGGAGCGGGACAGCTAGAGAGTGTCCATCTCTTCCAGGACCTGCCAAGCAGCGATGATGTACAGGGCTGGCGGTAGTTTCTTGCTGGCCCGTTGGAGGCAGGGCCGTGGGCCTTAGCCGTGGACTAAGGCCTGGTTTCCCCAGCCTCCAGCTGCTGTCTCTCTGATATTTCCAGTACCCAGAGAGCTTCCCAGACTGTGGGAGCAGCTATGTAGCTATAAGAGGCTCCACCAGAACTCAAAGACAGAGAAGGAGGGTCCAGACCCATCCTGGGTGCCTGCCCTGGGAACTTTCACCCACCTCAGCTCACTGAATGCTCTCTTAAAGCCTGGGCCAGACAAGACTGAACATTTGCTGAATGCCACTGATGTGCCCACCATTGGCCCCTTTTCTTTTTAATTCTGAGCATAAAGGGATATGAAGTAAGACATAGGATAATGCTCTAGGTAGGCATGGGCTAGATTTAACATATATAGACTTGCCACGCTTAATTCAGGCCTTTTTATCTTCTAAACACACACCTCTGATATAATTTCCAGAACTTCTGAAATACTCAGCTACGGATGGGTAAATCCTTCCATGTCTCCATGGTTTTACTCTTCTAAATATCTATCCATAAAAGGACACGTAATAAATATTGTGTTTTAAATTTTAGATAGCTGGTACCAAGTTTTATTTATATTTATTTATATCCTGCCACTTAATGTTCTCACTTGACATTGAGCATTCAAGAACCGTGGGTACTGACAGTGTAGATCGCTATGTGAGTTCAGCAACACTGCTGAGTCTATGCTTGAGAACAAGGAGTGTACAGCTGTTGCAAGGAATGAAGTCAGCCTGTATTCTTAAGACTTTGAGACCTAGAATACAGTCAGTCCATGGAAACGGTCCATGTGGGCCTGAGAACACGCATTGTCTCTGTTTATGGAGTTCTTTGTCTATTAGAACTAGCATGTAAGTGGCATATACTTACTATTGTGTGTTTATTTAATCTGGTTTCTAAAAAATTGTGTTTAATATTATAATAATAGGACCTGACCTGTGTTGGTTATTTTTGATTATCACAACTCTTTTTTTTTTTAAGAGTCTGTGTGTTTATTTGACAGAGACAGGGAGAGCACAAGCAGGCAAAGCAGCAGGCAGAGCAGCAGGCAGAGAGAGGGAGAAGCAGGCTCCCTGCTGAGCCGGGAGCAGGACACAGGACTCGATCCCAGGACCCCGGGATCCTGACCTGAGCTGAAGGCAGATGCTTCACCAACAGAGCCACCCAAGTGCCCCGATTATCACAACTCTTCAGAAACTTGTATGATAGGAGTCTTGCAGATGAAGAAATGTAAAGTTCAATGCCGGGAAGTGACAGACACTGGGCTGGAAACCGTCTGCTTTCCAAGGCAAGCGTTCCTCCACCAGTCCATGGCTACAACTAAAGAAATGACCCAACCACCTCCATAAAGAGAGGCAGTTTGGCTTACATTTAAATCCAGATCTGTGAGGCTCTGAA
Source organism: Mustela putorius furo (assembly GCF_011764305.1). Lineage (NCBI taxonomy): Eukaryota > Metazoa > Chordata > Mammalia > Carnivora > Mustelidae > Mustela > Mustela putorius. Next base: position 11,712,410 of record NW_025422026.1, on the reverse strand, counting down.
ATGGTAACTCTGGACATCTGAATGGTTGCACGAAATCTAGCAGACAGAAACCTGGACTCTCTGAATGACATCCTACGCTTCGGTACTTGGCATTTCAGTTGACCTTGTCGGCTGACATTGGACGGATCCCCCCGACCTTCCCCAGTATGTCCCTATGAGTACCAGGTCCTCCAGGTCTCATGCCCTGGCCTACCTGTCAGGGCTCCCCTGACTGACGGCGGGCCAGCAAGAGCAGGTCCATGAAGTAACAACCAAAACCCAATCCAAAATGTCTTCTTGTTACGTTTGCATTTCCTGCCTATTAGAATGGAAATTTAAAAGGCAGATTCACCATGACATGAACGTGGCTGAGGCATCAAGGCCCCTCCTTTGCAAAGGCCCCAGTACTTCATTCTGTATTCATAATTTTGTTCTCTCAAAAAGGATTCAAAAAATTGTAAGTTCAGGCCACCCAAACCCGGGGTCCACCCCTATGGAAATGACTTCTCCTGAAGATCTCCTAGTCGAGTGGTGTGGCATTCTTGGGGATTTTCAGGTCATAATCTCAGGATTAAAGCTGAGGCCTCCCTGTGCCCGGTCTCCTTCCACTTGTGCATCAGGCTGCGGGCCTTCTCCAACCCCATGGGATCCACTGGCCTTGGTCAGCCCTGTCCCACGGTGGCCTTCAAGCCAAGGGAAGGCCACGGCTCCCAGCTCAGCAATCTGCCTGGGCCCCGCCCTGCTCCAGCTGTGTCCACTGGGCTCTTGGGGAAGGGCCAGCCCAAGCCAGATGATCTGACATGATGAAAAGGGAAATTCTCCACATTCCTTCTGCAGAAGACATTTGCCAAATACAATGCAGTGAGGAGAAGCAGGCTGGGGTTTTCTTGGGCAGCCAAATGCATCTTCAACCCCAACAGAGTTCAATGTAGCAAAAACTGGGTCACATCTAATTAAGTTGAGTTTCAGGAGGAACTAGTATCTGCTGTGGACAGAGCAGGGGGCCAGGGAAGCGGAGGCCAAGCGAGGATGTGGGACCAAGCATCGAGATGCTCTCCTAATGCACACGGACTTCCAGTTTTGGAAAAATGTCTTCATATTCCCAGAAATGACCCAATGGAACAATCAGACTACATTATTTTCTCCAACCATCAATGCACAGTGATGGTTCCAGATGGAAAGGGCCAGAATCCTGTTTTTAACTCTGTCTTGACTTCACACTTAACAACTGCCTGAAGTTTCTCATAAAGGTCCTTTCTCCCAAATGCTCATTTTCCTTTCTCACCAGGAACAAAGGCAATTCAGTGGGGAAAATGTCAGTTTTTCAGCTTGAACGTCCCAAGCTGGCTTCAGCTGGTTAGTTTCCATCAGGATGTCTGAGGGGTTGCCCAGAAAGCTGACCAGATCCCTCTTCCCCACAGCTAGTGGGCAACCAGCAGCTTTAGAATTACCTCCTAACCACGCCTCTTAGGAGCCTAGGCATTTCAGTTATTAGAAGCATTAGATTAGCCAGTCATGCTGGCAAGGCCAAATATTCCTTAAGATTCAGCTGATCCCTTTCTCCATGAAGCCTTACCGTTTTTTGGTTTTTTTTTTTTAAGATTTTATTTATTTATTTGACAGAGAGAGAGAGAGGACAAGCAGTAGGAGCTGCAGGGAGAGAAAGAAGCAGGCTCCTACTGAGCAGAGCACGGACATGTGGCTCAGTCCCAGGACCTTGGGTCATGACCCGAGCCAAAGGCAGACACTTAACTGACTGAGTCCCCCAGGCACCCCCATGAAGCCCTATCTGACTGCCTCCCAGCTTAAAGCTGATTCATCTTCCCCCCACCAGCAACATCTCTGCATAATAGCACCTACAATCTCTTATCTCTGTCTACCTCAGTCCTGGCTGGAGACACCACATGCATAGCATTTCTATGTGCCCACCACATGCATAGAGTTTCTATGTCCCCACCACCCTCCAGAGCTCACGATGACCTGTCATTTACTGCCCAGTTGGTCATGGTGGGAATCCTCCACTTCACAAAGAAGCTGAGTCATGGAATGACTGTGCCTGCCCAGAGTCCCAGAACTGGTGTGGGTCAACATCTACATGTACACCCAGATCTTCCGGGTCAAGGGTTCCTTCTGCTGTTCTGGGCCTCTAGGTAACAAAACTTTAAGGACATGAAGACATTGGGGGGACAAAAATCTAGAACATAGCTTCCCTGCCCTCAAATGGAAGATGAGATGATAAGTTATGGGCAGAGGCTCCCCAAATACGACACAGTCACACATGAAAATGCCCACAGAGGCCAGTCAAAGGCAGGTGAATGGTTAAAGTAGGCTAGGCAGGGACTATCTGTGTGGCACCTGGGAAGCCGCGTACCCCTGAAGGGCACATCCTTCATTCAGAGCTGACAGATTGCTACTACACAGGGACCCAGGCCCAGAATTACTCATTTTAGTTTTATAGTTGGAAATCTCAACTTTAATATAAAATCTCCCAACATTTTTCATGTTGGCAGCTAATAAACGTTTAAAAAGGAAACTGAGGGCCAACTCTATCTTCAAGCTGGGTGTGGCCAACAGTTCAGGAGTCTGCAACCCCTGATGTAGACCCACTCCCAGGCCATCAGATCAACCAGTGCAAAGGAATTTACCTCACTCCGGCGCCCGCCCTGGCCAACTCACATGGCGCCATCTTGCCACGAGAGAACGGGATGAAACACAAGGTTTCCTAGCATGTTCCCTGCATCACTCAGATGGTTACCTCTCTTGGAGAACCAGATTTTTTGAGGATTCAAACACGCAAACGGTGGGCTTCAGTCACCGGGCTCCCTACTTCAACTTAACCTTCTGTTCCTCCATGATACCCGTGTCCTCAAGCTTACTGTCGAGTAACCTCATCATTGTGATCAACCAGTGGGCCTGACACTTCAGTCAGCCTCCTAGAAGGAGACTGTTGTGTTTGTTTGTTTGTTTGTTTGTTTCAGTTCGTGTTTGATGTGGCATTTCTTTTGCTTCCATCAGAATGTCTATGACTTTCTTACAGAATTCCTTTCAGATGGTTCTTCAGGTGCCCCATAGAATCCCACACAGTAGTGGCACAATCACAAACATTCCATAAATGTAAAGCAGAAGTACAAATGGCCTTCCAGACCTTCAACACAACCTCTTCTCCTTGCCTCTCTGCAGGTATTTTCATCTTGGACCAGCTGCCAGGTCAACTCTGCTGGTGCTTCCGTCACCTACCATCACCAAGCTCCTGCCATGCGGCGGTCCTACTCCTCATCCAGTCTTCACAACAATCCTCTAAGACAGGTCCCAACCTGTCCTCTCCTATGGATGAGAAGAACGAGGTCCAGAGAAGAGGAAAACACTCGAACGGTAAACTCAGGGGTTGGACCCCTGTCAAAACAATCCCAGAGTCTACCCCCAATGACTCCAGTTGTACAACGTCAGTGGGTTCTGAGATTATCCCCACATTACAGATCGCGAAAGAGGCCAGAGAGGTTCCAGACTTCCTAGACATCACCCACCCCCACCTGTAAAAAAGCAGAGTTCATGATTCCGTCAGGTCAACCAGAAGCTCAGACCCAAGGAGCAATTGTAGACCCACTTCTAAATTTTAACATAGGCTTCCATGAAATGAAAAAGAGAACTATAATAAACAGAAGAAAAGAAGTTTAATGCCGGCTTTGCTCTAATCCCTTCAAATCATGCCTTTAATTAAAAAGCTACAAAAAGGTACGCATGAACTTAACATGTTGGCTCCTTCCCGTCATTGGTGACTCTGATTCCTTCTCTCTTTACAAGTACACTCCTGCCTCACGGCCTCTCGCTACTCAATGTGTGGTCTGTGGACCAGCAGCAGCAGCAGCATCTGGAGTTTCCCAGGAATATGGGGTCTCAGGCCCCAGCCAGACTCACTGCATCGGAGTCTGCACGTTAACAAAATTGCCAGGTGACTTATGTGCAGGGGCAAGTTTGAGAACTGGGCTATATGACCCCAAGGAATGTCAAATAAAACCATTTTGTGAATAATTTTCTTCAGTGTTGTCTAAAGACAACATTGAAGGGGGTGCCTGGGTGGCTCTGTTGGTTAAGCATCCAGCTCTTGCTTTTGGGTCGGGTCATGATCTCAGGGTCCTGGGGTCGCGCCCCACATTGGGCTCTCTGCTCAGCAGGGAGCCTGCTTCTCCCTCTGCCTTTTTCCCCCTGGTTTGTGCATTCACTCCTCTCTCTCTCTCTCCCTCAAATAAATAAATAAGATTACATGACTAATGAGTACTGGTTTTTAAATCCAAAAAAATCTGCCCAGCAACACAGCTCCCAAGCAAGAACCGCTGGAGGGGACCACAGTGAAATGTCTCAGAAATCTCAGTTCTCAGGTGAGCAAGCTCACTCCTGGGGGCCACCGGGTTACCCCTAAATCCTCAGGTCCCCTGCAGCCAATCCTCATCCTCTAGTCTGGTCTAGCTTAGTCTGCCATGGCTACTTGGCTCCTTCACTCAGTATGCCCACCGGACCTTAGGCAAGGGTCTGTTTTTCACAGAGCTGGAGGGGGTCATGGCTTTGAAAGTCCATGCTGAATGACTAGAGCAAAACTGATCTTTTGCCACATGGAAGAACGCACCCAAAAATGAAGTAATCGGGGAATAGCCATGAACCTTAGGGGCTGTCCCTAAAACAAGCCTAGGATGGGTTGGAGAATGTCCTTATAAAGCCATATGATGACTCCTTGGTGGCTGAGCTGTGGGTGGTATGGGACTGACCAGACTCGTGGAATCCCGGGTTATAGGAAGGTCGGAACTGCTTTGGTCACCAGCCAAATCTACAATTAGTCCTTGGGGGAGATGCACGGGAAGGGACCCTTGGCTGGAAGGGTGGGTCAAGCCCAGGAAAGCCAGAAGCCTTCCCCAGAAGGCGGTGCCCCGCTTTTCCTAGGGCCTGCTGGAATTTCATTATCCTGTTTGCACTGTACAGATGGGAATTTAATAATTAATTAGGGAATAGCTCACCCCAGAGCCAGGCAGGGGGATTATACAAATCAACTGAGATGTAGCAAGGGGCTGAATATTTCATAGTGTGTTTAATTTGCAAATGCTGCCCACTGAGAAGGCTTAGGCAGGGAACCTACCAACATAATTATTATTACTCCTGCAAAACTACTTGAGTTTCCATCAGACTGCCTTCCTTTCGATTGTTTTCACCAAGCACTTCTTTCAAGACATGTAATATTTTTCAAAAATGGGAGGAAAAAAGAGCCAAAATGTAAAAGAATATTTATTAGGAATGAAATGAACCTGTTCAGATAAAACAAAAACTAACCTAGACCCTACATTTGTTCAGCCTGTAACTCTTTTTAACACTCAAAGAGCTCCATCCTGATCATTTTCTCTCTTGTGAACTCTGATTGAGGAAGCTTGACACTAAAAGAATCCAAGGCATTACTTTTCATGTGTTCCGCACATGATTTCATGCATTAATTAAACCACCTACTGATTCTGAGCACCCTTGATACCCTTCCTATACATTTTCCTTCCCTTACCTAAGCAGAATAATTCTCTACTATCTTTGCAACAAGAACTCTCACTGCTCTAGCTGGTGTGGACAATAGGGGCCAGAGGACCACACACCCACAGACTTCTAGCTAATTCCATCTTTTCTACCACCACCACCATCACAAGTTGAAAACTCAATCATTTAGAGCAGGGTCAGCAAACTTTTTCTGTAAAAGGACAAATAACAACTACTTTAGTCTTTGCAGCCCATATGGTCTCGGTTGGAACTTCTCAACACTGCTGTCTTAGGGGAACGTGGCCACAGACTGTATGTAAACAAATGAGCATGACTGTGTTTCAATAAAACTTTATTTACAAAAACAGATGGCGGGCCAGATTTGGCTGCCAGCCAAATTTCTAGATGTTCTGCTGTAGCATTTCTTAGGACTTCATCCAATTTTATGCTTAAAAAAAAAAATTAAAGAAGTTCTTGGAGCGGCTGTGTGGCCTACACAGTTTCCATGGGCACTAAAGATGGTTTCCAGAAGGACATGGCTGGCATTCACCTCCACCACTGGAAATCCTGTTCTTTCTGAACAGGTGGTACTATGTTACCTGAATCCTGCTGGAACTCTTCATATTTCTGTCGAAAGCTCTCCTGTTACCATATCCAACAGCGAATCTAGTCCTAGACATGATGATGTTTCTCCTTTGCCTTGGAGTTGAAGGAGTTCAACTATTTTTTGGTACAAAGGGAAACCTCTGCCAATAAAAGATGCCCCTTGGCGTTAGCATGGCCTTGACCTTCCCACCTGTCACAGTGGCCTCCGATTATCTGCCATAACCTATGTGCTCCACCGGAAGCCATCATGAACAGCATCTCACTCTTCTTCTGTGGCTCAGAGCTGCTGCCTGAGGTGTTCACCCTGAAGGTCTTCTCCAGTATGGACCAGATTGGGAGTACAAACATTTCATTCAGCAGCCCTCCACGGGGTGAGACCATAGATATTTCCGCTCTTTAACCACACCACTGAGAACTGGTGGGTCAGGTTGTCCTGGGAAAGGTTCCACTCTTCTTTGGCACAGACATTTGGGCAACAAACTGAGCAGAAGGCCACTGGGCATCATCTTCTGAGCCAGGACCATCAGCCTTTAGCCTGATCCAGCCTTCAGTTCCACATCCAGTGTTGGGAGGAACAAGGTTGTCCCATCCTGGCCCTTCTCAAAAGCAGTTCCTTGGGGCCCTCAAGTTCCCTTCGATCGTCGTGGCCAAAGCATCTTGTCCGGACCGTGTAAGCACCTTGGGCTTCCAGCAGGACCGGAACGGCTTACTCCCCGTGCGTGCTGTGCACACCTGTCCCCTGAGCTCAGCGAGCCTCAGGACGCTCTGCTCCCAGAGTAAAGCAAAAGCCTCTCACCTCAGTCCTCAGAGACTGAGCTCCAGAGCCTTTTTAATAGCTCCTAATGTTACTTTTCTACTCTCATCATGAAACAAACATTATTTTATAATAAATGTGTCTTTACTGTCAAAAAAAAAAAAAAACAAAAGATGGACTTTCTCTGTGACTCTGAGTATGTGTCTAAATAGACCTAAGTTTATTAGATTAAACCAGTGGTTCTGGGGTGCCTGGGTGGCTCAGTGGGTTAAAGCCTCTGCCTTCAGCTCAGGTCATGATCTCAGGGCCCTGGGATTGAGCCCCACATCGGGCTCTCTGCTCAGCGGAGAGTCTGTTTCCCTCTTCTCACTCAGCCTGCCTCACTGCCCACCTGTGATCCCTGTCTGTCAAATAAATAAATAAATAAATAAATAAATAAATAAAATCTTTAAAAAAAAAAAAAAAGAAAAAGCAGTGGTTCTCACATTTGGCAATGTCTGGAGACCAGAGTTAGCCTCATGGGTGTCTACATCACACAGCTGAACGGGGCACCTGAATTAGGAGGGCCCAAGCCCCACACTTGATTTAATGCTCTTCTGGTGAGTCAAGGTCAGGGATGCCACTCAACAACCTAGATCACGTAGGTCAGTCCCACAGCTCAGCAAAATAGTATCAAAATATCCGCAGTGCCAAGATGGAGATATCCTGGGTCTGACCGTGTGAAATAGCTGATAATCTGCCATCTCTGACGGACACATAAAATCACAGGGTACGGTGCCGCCTCGTGGAACTCTCCTTTACATCTTTATAAGATTTATTTTGTCAAAATATTTACAGACCAGAAAACAGGTCCTCTCACAATCTGCACGTTTCTGACTTCTCTTCGTTCACCACAAAGAAGCCTCTTTAAATCTGCCCCCGATTCGTGCCCTCGTGTCTTTATTTATCTGTCGTGGTTTTTGTAGGAAAGTAACACACACAAGTGCCGCTGATATTCAAGGTTCTGAAACAGTCGGGCGTCTGGGTGGCTCAGTGGGCTAGGCCATTGCCTTGGGCTCAGGTCATGATCTCAGGATCCTGGGGTCGAGTCCCGCATCGGGCTCTCTGCTCAGCGGGGAGCCTGCTTCCTCCTCTCTCTCTGGCCACCTCTCTACCTACTTGTGATCTCTCTGTGTCAAATAAATAAATAAAATCTTAAAAAAAAAAAAAAAAGGTTCTGAAACAGTCTAGTTGACAGGGACTGTCCTGCCGGTCCTGTCCCCCGCCCCCGTTCTCCTTCTCAGAGCAAACCTGTTGATCACTTTTTCATCTGTCCCTACAGACGTTCTGAAAATGGGGCATTCTCCCCACACGGTTCCATTCTAGCTTTCCTTGGGATGTCTCTTATCGGCCCACCTAAAACATTCACCAGCGATCCCCTGTGCCTGGTCCAATCCTGCTTTGCTCCCCATTTCTCGGGGGCCACCAACTTCAGTAACGGGGACTGCAAACGTTCCAGAGTCTTCTCTCCAGCAACTCTGCCTCCTTATTAGATTCCCTTACCCACCCCCCCTTTGAAGTCCTGGCTGAACTAAAAAATAACATTCATTTTCCATTTCCTAATTTCTCCCCCTCGGAGCTCTTTGTCACAGAATGTATTATTGCTCTATTTAAGGTCTGTGGGGACCCAGCGCCTGTCAACGTTGTTGAACAGAATAAGAAGCTCTTGAGCTTGAACCAGGCCAAACCTATACATAAACTTGACCCTCATTTCTGTTCCAGAAAGAGCAGGAAAGAGTCCGATGTTGGAGGCTCTGATTTCCCTCCTATCGATTCCCACATGCAGGGGGAAGGAGGGGCCTTCTCCCCCCGTGTGTGTGAGCGTGAGTGCATGGCACCACACATCTGCTCATAAATTATTAATCCCATCTTTGAATCAAAAAGGGGGAAAGACAAGCAAAAGCAGCCAGAAAAGCATAAGCAGGCAGAGAACACCAATTCAAGAGAACGATTAATTATTTAGAGGTAGTTAACCACTGTCTTGATTCAAGGGCAACATTTCTCGTTGGGAGAAGTGAGAAGTCTGCAGGAAAATGTGGCTCCGGCCACAGCCAGCAGCACATGGCGGCTGAGAGGCCAGCAGGTCCCAGGGAATCTGCCTTATGTTTCCTTCCTGACTTCCCATATCCCACAGCCGCCACACTCTGTCTCCCAGAGGGAAAGCTGCGAGCTCCGGTTTCCCCTGGCCCTCCAAGGTGAGAATGAGGTGTCCTGGGAATGGTTGTCCCGACTGATGTCTGAAGTGGCAGCTCAGTAACGGAAAGAAGGCTGGACTTCACCCTTACGGATGGGGGGCGAGGAGTGTGGTCTCAGAAACCCAGGCGGGTCTGGCATTCATGTCCCCCAGGCACCGCTATCCTCATGCTCCAAGATGACTGGCGGAGAGGATGGGGAAGCCAGATCTGGGGGTGCTTGTCCCATCCCCAGTGGAACAAGTGGGTGGCTTGAAGGAAGGCTTCCAGCGGCTCTCCTGGCTTACCTTGTTCTGCTTCCCGGTGCTACTACCATTCTGTCCTTCCAGGCACCGATGGGTTTGTCCTGGTTGCGACCACATTCCTATCTAAATGAATGGCTTGAGATGGGGATGTTAGGGAGACAGGTGCAGGCTCAGCTAGGAGCCAAAGAATGGCACGGGGGCTTTCGGAATGGTGAAGTTGCCTCAGGATCAAGTTCCCAGACTCCTTGCCCTCGAAAAGCCTGTACAGCTTTGGCGGGAAAGGGAGGGTGGTAAGAAAAGACGTGTAACATAAAGTGTACCATTTTTTACCAAATTTACCAATGTCAACCATTCAAAGCATACAGTTCAGCGACATTAAGTGCATTCACACTGTCGTGCGACCTTCACCACCATCTGTCTCCAGAACTTTCTCATCATCCCAAACTGCTCCCCATCCTCCCCTCCCCCAACCCTGGCAACCACCATCCTTCCTGCGTCTGTGCCTCGGACTACTCCGGGCACCTCAGAGAAGCGGAATTATACAGTATTTGTCTTGTTGCAACTGGCTTATTTCACTTAGCGTGATGACCTTGAGGTCCATCTCTGTCGCTGCGGCATGGGTCAGGATCTCATTTTTGGAACATTCTGCTGAAAGTCTCATCTTCTAAGTGGGACGAGTGTTGACTCTGGAGTTCCTAGAAAGGAGGCCTTTAACCAAACCTAGGATAAGTCTCCCAGCTCCTGTAATACGGATTTCCTTGTTGCTTAATTAGATTCTACGGGGCATTTTCAGGGAAGCGTACAGTATGAGCCCGTCGTGCTTCCTGTGATAGTTCACACAAATCATGTCCAAAGCCCTCCAGAATGCTGTGTGCATAGAAGTTATTACTGTGTAGATGAACCAAAGAATGAATGCACGCTCCTCCTATGTCTGGAGCTGACCTGTTTGAGTGCTGTATTAGTCACGGCCTCCAGAGAAATGGAACCGGATATATACAAGCAGATTTATTTTAAGAAATTGGCTCACATGATTGTGGGGGCTAGCAAAAAATTTGCTGGGGAGGCCAGCAGGCTGGAAACTCAAGCAGGGTTTCTACGTTTCGGTGGGGAGGCAGAATGCCTTCTTATCGCTAAACCCGTCTTCCTCTCAGTAGCCTTCAACTGGTTAGATAAGGCCCACCCACATCATGGAAGGTACTTTCTTTAAAACTCAACTGACTCAAAAAAGGTAAATAAAGAAAGTCAACTGACTGCAAATGTTAATCGTGTCTAAAAAGTACCCTGCACTAGTGTTTGGGCAAACTGGGCACCATAACCTAGCCAAGTGAACACGCAAAATGACCTATCACAAACACATACCTCCCGAATCTAGAGATTTATAAAAATGCAAGTTACTATGGATACTTCTAAAGGGGAGGAAAATAAGGATATTAAAGATGGACAACTGTTAATAATAAGATCACCATGAGCTTGTGATCACAAAGTCTGGAATTGGGATGTTGTTTCTATTTATATCCTGCTTGCTTAGAGAAAATATTTGAAGAATCAGAGTCAAGAGCAAAAACCAAGAAATTGTCAAGAGAGCTGAAATTGAGCTTCCCTGAATGTTCACTTTAGTAGGTAATAAAATCACATATTATTTTATGTTTACTAACTCAGGATTTTGGAACTCGGAAGATCTCAATTTGGAAACCACTGTTTCATATTCACAAAATCCAGGACTAAAGAGATGAATTTACAAAATGTCACACTCTATGAAGCCATGGGCCTCAGCCACACTGCAACCAGTCCACACATTCAAATTAACCTGACCTTTATAGAGCACCTACTGCGTACCAGGCTTTCTGACAGATACCTTGCTAGATACTGGAAACACATGCCAGACTTTTTAAAATCACTACCATCACAATGATATTTTAAGAATGTAACTATTATCCCGGTTTTCCAGAAGAAAGTATTGAGTTGTAGAGCATAAGGGATTTGCCTGAGGTCACAAAGCTACCAGGCCAGTTACTGGAATTCAAACCCAGCCAGCAGGGGCCTGGGTATGTATCCTTGTCCATCATATGATACTGTTTACAGTAGGGAAAATAAAAACATATGCAAAGGTTTTCAGGGTTTGCTTTTTTACTGTTAGGAAGGACAACATGAGACAAGAGTCTTAGAACGTGCCTGGCGGTTATGCAGCTAAGAGAAGAGCAGAGAAGCGCGGTGAGCAGAGAAGCGCAGTGCGCATAGATCCAGATTTTGTGGGACCTGAGGCGCATGTCATCTGGGGAGTGTCTTTCAGATACAAATCTATGAACACAAAATTAGGTGCCAAAATGAATATTCACTTAGCACAAGAAAATACCACACTGCAAATTTTAAAAAGTTGATCAAATACTGCAAACATTACAGTTTGCAGGAAAGAAAAGAGACAAAAGGAAAGAAAGAAAGAGACACAATAATTTCATTCATGATCTGCCTGATTCACCTCTGCAATACTTTCATCCCTATATGTTTGTCCTGCCCACTCTTCGATTGCCCCATCCTAAAACAATGCAATATTTTTTACAGAGAAAATGGATAATGTTGTCCTTCCTCTCCCATGGTGGATAGAAATTTTATTTTTATTCTTAACAGTTTAGAACCAATTCTTTGCACTTCTTGCTAATCTCTGGGGCGGCTGTGTAAATTTCAGGATTGTTGTCAAAACTGAGAAAAACCTCTGAAGGTTTATATATGAGCTGTGAGATTTCAGGGTATTCCGAGTTTTCTTGGGCGGTGACTCATCTTGCTGTCCTCAAATTCTCTGAATTGATGAAACTCATTAACCACTTTGCTGTTGATGTCCTCATTATATTATGTGTTTTAAGTTTAAATTATATTGTTGATATCCATGTTTGTGTGCAAATCAGCAAGAAACTTCTATCTTTTCCCAATGTGTACAAATGTTTGATCCTTTCAGTTAACTAATCTAGTTATCAAAAAATCTGAGGGCTTAGTCATCACTTCCATTAGAAAGAGAATATCTTTCTCTTAATGAATTTCTACCTTTGACATATCTTTAAAATTTTTTCATAATCTTTAACGTCAGAATGATTTCTATCAATTTCATGTTTTTTTAAATTACATTTTGTATATAATCCGTTAATTTGCTCTCAGCTCTTTTTTGTTTGGTTTCCCATTATTATTTTATATTAGTTCACTGGAGTAGAGTTGACCACATGTTACATTCACTTTGGGCGTACGACATGGGAATCCAATTTCTGTACACTTATGCTGCTCTCAGTTCTTTAATAAATTTAAAGACGACACAATAGGTTCATTTTCATCCAAATTAGGAGTCTGTGTTTTCTCACTTCTTTTATTGACATGTTCCAAAGCATCCTTCCAAATTCTAAGAAAAATGCATATTGAAGGTTTATCAACTTTTTTGCGTAAGCTTTGAATGCTTCTCATTTATGTTCAATCTCCTCTTCCAAGTCTTCGAAAATATATTTTGGAGCTCTCAACACATCCTACACTGCAAGGCTCGAACAGCTTCATCATGGGCAGAGATTCTCAAGACACTTAAATTCCTTAAAGAAAAAAATCCAAGCTTAGCCAACCTGAAAAGAAAACATGTAACAGATAAAACATAGGAAGTAGTCAACAACTTTAGGTATGGCAGGGGCAGTGAGGGACAAGGACGGGACATGCCCAAGGTGGCTCCTGATTGCAATGAAAATATTTTATTTTTGCAAATTGACAAAAAGGTATCACTGTGCAAACACACTGGCCTCCTCCCAGACCTCAGAAGGACCCTGAAATAGAATCTGCAAGGTGGAGAGGAGGTATCCCGACAAGGATGAGATAAAGCAAGACAGGGTGCAGGGAACCGTGGGCAGATGAGCCTGCGGAACAAGGGCAGATCAAGGTCACTGAGAAAGGTCGTGCCGTGGATGGTGAGATGCTCTGGAGGGTTTAGTGTTTCTTCCCAGTGTATAGGGAAAGGGAAAAATGGGAAGTTAGCTTTTATTGGGTACAGAGAGTAAGCTGGGAAGGTGCAGAAGTTCTGGAGACGGACGGTAGTGATAACTGTACACCAATGTGAATGTGCTAAATGCCTGGAAGTACCACTTAAGAAGACTACAATGGTCAATTTCCTGTTACGTACATTTCACCACCTACATACATTTTAACACAAACACATTTTCACATTTTAACAGTTTTTTAAATTGAGCTCATTATAGATTCATGGTTGTAATAATATGGAAAATTTTCTGGGGTGTCTGACTGGCTCCAGTCAGTAGAGCATACAACTCCTGATCTCGGTTGTGAGTTCAAGCCCCAAGCTGGGTATAAAGATTACTTTAAAAAAAATTTTTTTTAATCTTTAAAAAAAAAAAAATAAAAGGAAAAAACCTTATACTTTACCTATTGTAAAGTTTGTCCCCTGGTAATTCTTTGTAAGACTCTGGTACAATATCACAGCCAGGATATTTACACTAGTACAATTAATGTATTCTGACTCCCCCATTCTACTTGTATGTGTGTGTGTGTGTGCAATTTTACTGCCCAAATGGGTTTGGGTATCCACCACCACCGTCAAGCTAGGACAGTCCCACCACAGGGATCCTTTATGCTGCTCTTTTATAATCACATCCACACCCCTCCAACCCTGCTCCCCATCCCAAACCCCTGTCCTCCATTTACAAAATGGTATCCTTTCAAGAATGGCATGTGAATGGAATCATACCTTCATCTCACTCATACAGACCTTCTTGGTTTGATCTTCTGCACCCAGCATCATTTCCTGGAGGTGCATCCAATCTGATACAGGTCTCAGCGGCTGGCTCCTTCTCATTCTTGGGTACGCTCCATGGCTGTGTCCCAGTTTGCTTAACCACCTATTATTAAGGGACATCTGGCCTATGGAAGGACAGTTTGGGACTATTACGAATAAAGCTGCTCTGAACTTTTGAGGATAGGGCTCTGGGTGAACATGAGTTTTTATTCCTCTGGGGTAAGTGCTCAGAAATGCCCTTGCTGGGGTCTCTAGTAGTTGCATGTTTGTTTGTTTGTTTGTTTGTTTGTTTTTTAAGTAATTGCCCAACGGTTTTCCAGAATGTGTTTGTGAGCTCTGGTCCATTCTACATTCCCACCCACAACGTATGAGCGATGTAGCTTGGGTGTGTCCTCACCAGCATTTGGTGATGTCCCTGGTTTTATGTTGGCCATCCTGATAGGTGTGTAGTGGTGTCTCCCGATTCCGATGTGCGTTTTGCGAATGACGACTGATGCTGAGCATTTTTTCATGGGGTGAGGTGTTAAGCACGGGAGTGAGTGGCAAAATGGGCACTTCTGAAGGGTTGTTATTGGAAGGGGTTCCCATAGTCCTTGGTGACAGCCACTGGGGGCCTGAGCTGGGCCTTGGAAGCCAATGGACAGAGAGGGGTGGGCTTGGAGGAGTCCAGAAAGGCTTTAGGAAATAAAATGGGCCAAACATGGCAACCAGTGAGATACGGGGAGGAGACTTCCTGCCGAGGAAGACAGAGGAATCCAGAATAGAATTCGGTCTGGCAATGTTGAGGTTTGCCTATGAAACATCCAGGTCACTCAGAGCATTTGGATATGAGTGTTCAAAATCAGGACTGAACCTGGGCTGAAAACATGGATTTGTAAGCTCCTCAATTTCCTCCACTAAACTTTGCAGGGGAGGGACCTGATTTTTTGAACTTCTAGTTTACTGGTTCCCCTGGTAGGCCGAGGACCCCAGGCATCTGGGGACCGCTGCAGAGGACCCAACAATCCACATGCACACCAAGAATTTCCAGGAGCACATGACTCCCCTCACACACCTAAGTGTTATTTTTCAGTTATAGGTAGATTGGGTTATAATTTCACAGATCTGTTTACAAAATGTAATTTTAGATTTTTCCATTATGACTACTTTTCAGGGAGATAAGAAAATCTCTCAAACTGGTGTAAGAGCATACAGAATGTTTAATCATCTAGAAGTGGCCGTGACTTCTGGCTAGTTCGTCTCCTTGGGGACAAGGGGTCTCCACTGCTCTGAAGCCCCCGCCCTTGGGGTCCCCAGATATTCTTTCAATGAAGGCAACCTTCCACCTGCTGCCCTGGGAGACTCTCTGCCCTTCCGCCTGCCCCCAGGCTTTCCCACCAGTTCCTCTGTAGGTAACAGGTGGCTGTAGACCTTCCTGCTGAACTTGAGAATCCTCCTGCCCAGACTACCTCTTGCAGAAGCCCACCTTCCCCAGGGCCAATCCCCTCTGAGTTGTGCCTGGACCCCCTCCGTGCCCCACTCACCCCTCGGGCGAAAATGCTGCCAGCTGTGCACCCCAGGGGCTTTTTCCCACACCTGCTGCGAGATTTCCTTTGCTGCCTTTATAAAGACGGTAGAATTACTGTTCTCCAAAAGCACAATTCCCTCACTCCACCCCCTACCACTACCCCCACCTCTGTAGTATGAAAACACCAAGACAGGCAGAAGAGCAAATCATGGGGTCTCCGTAGGACTGACTCAGTGCCCCAAAGCACCGGGCTGTACCTGTCCACGTATAATACAGCCTGCACTGGACTTGGCCAAAACACAGTGACTATGGAGTCCAGCCTTGCCTCTGGCATCTCATAAAATGGCTGCTTAAATATAATTGCAAAGAAATTGAGGTTCTCTTTGGGAGGGAGCGGGGGGCGGTGGGGAGGACAAGCTTCGGCCTGCTCTGTTGCAATCACTGAGTCTTTGTGACACGGAAGCCGTAGGTCAGATCCAAGATCTCACTGTAGACCGGAGGGAACTGTTGTCTCAGGAATTCGACACTGGGCTCTTATCTTATAACAAGTCCCCTGAAGTCTCCTGTACTGAGAATTAGCAAAGATGATGACACAGGGGACAACAAGGGGACCCCTGCCTGCTGTCCTTCTGCAACCATTTAGCTGATTCTGTTTTCCAGCTCTTGCTTCCGAAAGCCTTATCGTGCTTTTCCAACAATGGGAAAAATTGGAAAGCTTCGATTTTCTTATATTTGTCTTTATGCCTTATTTTTGGAGTTTTCTAAAATTAAAAATCCGATGTCCAGACCCTGGTTATTTAAAAACAGGCAAGTTAACTTCCGCTGCATAAAATTTCCCTGGAGGCCCTGAGATCCCTAAAGGGAAGCCGTCTGAGGAAGCCGGGAGGTAGGGAAGGAGAGGGAGAGAGTCGTCGAGAAGACACCGCTCTTACTCTGCTTCCTCAGTTTTCCTTCCAGAATCTTCTCGGGCCTGTGATCCAAGGACCTCACACCCCCACCACACACCCTGTGCCACCTCCCACATCTGTGCCAACCCGGGGGCCCACCGGAATTTGGCATCACTGCCCCTCCCCAGAGTGATGGAGGTGCCCCAGTTCCCACCCTGGGTAAGGAAAAGGCCTTCTCAGCAACTGAAAGGAGGTGGTGTCATTCTTTTGAGGCTTAATGCAAGAAGTCCCCCAAGCCTCCCGTTAACACAGAATGTCGTAGGCACAATTACATGGAGAGCCTCTCCCTGAAATCTGTAGAGCCAATGATTTGGGGGAGTTCACAGATTTTCAGGGGGAAAAATGGAGAAATATATATGCATTTTTAGCTCTTTGTTGTGTCAAGAAAGGATTTTTTTTTAAGGTTATTTATTTATTTATTTATTTGACAGAGAGAGATCACAAGTAGGCAGAGAGGCAGGCAGACAGAGGAGGAAAGTAGGCCCCCTGCTGAGCAGAGCCCAATGCGGGGCTCGATCCCAGGACCCTGAGATCATGACCTGAGCCAAAGGCAGAGGCTTAACCCATTGAGCCACCCAGGCACCCCTAGGAAAGAAAGGATATTTTTAAAAGAACTACTTTCTGCTAGCACTTTTTAAGAAAAAGCACTTGAACTCGGGCACAAATATAGGTATGCAAACACACCACACAGAAAGAGAAACCCTCCCGAGTACGAAAGAGCCCAGCAGTGGACGACGAACCTCAAGCTTTCTGAAAAGCCAACCACTGCTCCAGAAGCCCCTCCCTCTGCCGTGTGCAGGGACCCAGGCTACATCTCCATCATTGCTCAGCAAAGAGCAGTGGGTTCAAGGGCCCCGATGTTCTGCTGGGAGCTACTCTGGGAAACGTAGGTAAGAGCATATATTGGCTCTTCTGAAATCCATCCCCTCCCTGGAGAAAGAGTAGAAGCGTGACGGACAGACAACCAAAGTCGAGGCCGTTATTTACCCCTTAAGGATGGGTTTCCCAGGTCAACTTAAGTCTGAATCTTTGACTTCAGGGGTGACAGAGGCCTGGCCCAAAGGGCAGCCTGCTCTGCAGTATAGCCTGTTCCTGGGTCCACTGTGCAAGGAAGGCTGCCTGCTTTCATCTTACCACCAAGCCTTAGTCGCTCCAAATGCCCCACAAAGACCCAGTAAGGCATCACTGGACACCACGTAGTCTGCGCTGGATGCCCATCGGATCGCTGTGTACACGGCTCCGCACAGACCTGCAGAATGGAGAAATAGAAGCCTTCATTCGGATGAAGATGCTGATGCCACAGCTTTGCACCAGGAGGGAAGGCCCCATGTTATTCCCAAGGGGGGACACACCCCTGACCCAGGTTATATAAGCCTAGCCTCTTAGTCACTGTTGGCTTTTCTTTGCAAATGCACGTTTTGGGCATTGCTTCCAGCAGCATCAGCCATGGCCAATTTATATTCTAATGGGAGGAAGGACAGGGCCTCTCGGGAGCTTGGCGGGCCAGGCCGGAATCAATTTCCCTCCTCCTTGCAAATGTTCTTCCACCTGAACGTGTGCCTCTGAGGGCACATGAGGAAAAAGATCATCAAGAAACAGCACTTGCAGATGAAGCTCATTCTGAAAAGGGACAAGCTGGTGAACAGGCCACCAGGAAAGATAAAAGACGGAAATACAAAGGGCCCATAAATAGATGTAAAATAGTGAATGCAACTGGTAACTTTTTAAAAATGTGAACTGAAACAGTGAGATTCAATGAGTGATATAGTGCATGTATGTCTAGTGTATCCAATTGACAAAATAATGTTACAGTCGATCTTGTGTCCTAGGGTCTGAGGAAGCTGACCCCAGAGAAGGAGTACAAACAATTTTTCTAGAAGTCAGTTTTTCTCCACTTAGCAAACCTCAGAAACCTGCATATCTTCCATCACAACACCTGCACAAATGCATTCTAGGAAATAATGACAAATATACAGAGATATCCTTATGAAAGGATGGTCTTTAAATACTCCAACAGAGGGGTGCCTGGGTGGCTCAGTTGTTAAGGGTCTGCCTTTGGCTCAGGTCATGATTCTAGGGTCCTGTGATCAGGCCCTGCTTTGGGCTCCCTGCTGGGCGGGAAGCCTATTTCTTCCTCTCCCTCTGCTGCTCCCCTGCTTGTGTTCCCTCTCTCACTGTGTCTCTCTCTGTCAAATAAATAAATAAAATCTTTAAAAAATAAAAATAAAAAGATAATAAATACCCCAACAGAAGGGGTTGATGAAATCAGTTACAGTATACCTAAGTGATAGAACAGGGGACGCTTACAGGGTAACAGGATGGTAGTTGTGTATTTGTTGAAATGGAAAGCAGTTCAAAATATACTGTTCCGTTGTAAAAGAGTTTCAGGCATAGTAAACATAGGGGCACCTGGGTGGCTCAGTCGTTAAGCATCTGACTCTTGGTTTGGGCTCAAGTCATGCTCTCAGGGTCATGAGATCCAGCCCTGTGTCAGGCTCTGCACTCACAACATGGAGTCTACTTGTTCCTTTCCCTCTGTTCCTCCCCCCACTTCCAAGTGCTCTCTCTTTCTCTCTCTCAAATAAATAAATAATCTTTTAAAAAAAATAATAGCGAGTGTATTTTTTTTTGCTTAATTCATCATTTCTTTTTTTTTAATATTTTATTTATTTATCAGAGAGAAAGAGGGAGAGAGCAGGCACAGGCAGACAGAATGGCAGGCAGAGGCAGAAGGGAGTAGGGAGAAGCAGGTTCCCTACTGAGCAAGGAGCCCGATGTGGGACTCGATCCCAGGACGCTGGGATTATGACCTGAGCCGAAGGCAGCTGCTTAACCAACTGAGCCACCCAGGTGTCCCTAATTCATCATTTCAATCAATAAATATTACTAAGCAAGAAGAATGCATCAAAGACCAAGACAGATAGCACCCCACTCATAAAGATTGCATTTATTGCAGTGATGGGGCCTGGGGATTGGACAACAATAAAAAGTCAGTGAGACAATTATTATAGTGTGAAACTGCTAGGCAGGGAATTAAAGTAGGAGACATAACAGAGATGTTTCTGAATTTTAAACTGAGATGCCAGTAAGAGAAGGAGAAAGGAGTGAGAGTGGTCCAGGCATCAAAAACAGCTTGTGCAAAGGTCCTGAGGCAGGACTGAGCTTTAGACAACATGGTCAGACCTAGCTAGACCATGTAGCTAAAGCCAAGTGAAGGAGGGACAGTATGGTAGATAAAGACAGAGAGGGGGTTGGAGCTGGATCATGTGGGGATCGTTAAACCAGGGTAAGAAGCTGGGAATTTTTTCTACATGCTATGGGAAGAACTGCAGGTCTCAAACGGGAGGTATGATCTCATCAGTGTTACTAAACTTCACACTGGCTGCTGTGTGCAAGAACGAATGTAAGAGCCAAGGATGGAGGCAGGGAATCAGGTCACCCGGGCTGCTGCAATCGTCCACGCCAGGTCTCAGGGTGGCTTGGACCTGAGGGGCACGTGGCAATGGAGAGAAATTGGATACGGTTAGTACCAGCAGTATTTGCTAGTGGATGGGTGACTCGGAGGACTTCCCCCTCGTCCCTCCTGTTCCAGATGCTTCCAGCTCCACTTCCCTGCCAAGGTTCATCCATACGCCCTGCCTTCGGGTTTTGTGGGATGATCAGCCCCGTAAACTAAGTCTTCCTCTCCTCAAACTACCTCCAGCTGCTTTTCATTCCTTGCAAGGGAGGTCATTGAGCACCTGCTGTGTTACAATCCTCCCAACGGCCCTGTAAGGAGGGCACAGCCATGGAAACAGGCAAAGCTCAGAGAGATGAGGTGACCTTCCCAGCTCAGAACAGCAGAGCGAGGATTCAAACCCAGGACTTTGGGGTTCAGAGCAAGCTTGTCCTCCTCTCCACTATGCTGGATCATCGAGATGTATCCAGCTGCTAGCTGACCCGCAAATACGGCTAGTTAAGCACTGAAATCTCAGCTCCCTCATTGCACGGAAGGAGAACAATGGCCGCCTATCCACACTAATTTCCCAGCCTCCCTTGCAGCTGGTATGGACATTCAACTTTCTCCAGTGGAGTCTTAGAGGAAATGAAGAGTGTGGCTCCTCCACACCCTTTCTCTTTCCTGCAGGCTGCAAGCCGGGCTTGGCAGTGTGCCGGCTTCAATGAGGCAGATCGCAGTAAGTCTTTGCGGGGGTTGTGGAACAATGACTCAGAAGGAGCCTGAATCCCTGAATGACCACATGGCCCTGAGCCTGCCTCCAGCCTGGAAAGCCAACCTAGCCTGGGTGTGTGAGAGAGGAAGGATAGAACTCTAATCTTTAAGTCATACCATTGCCAGGTTTCTTGGTACAGCATTCCAGCCTTATGTTAATTGATACATCACCTCGACATGATCCATCTATTTTAAATACCAGTGGTCTCTGTCATTAAACACTAACTGAGCCCCTCAAACAGTACCTCCAGACAACAGGTAGACCCTTGAGTTTCCCTACTCCTGTCCATGGCTGAACGTGTCTATTCTGTGGAACAGAGTCCATGCCTCATGCACTCCTAGGAGTACCTTCAAAACCCAGTTTAGGGGTGCCCTTGTGGCTCAGTAAGTTGGGCATCTGAATCTTTTTTTTCCTTTTTTTTTTTTTAAACAATTTTTATTTTATTTGACAGAGATCACAAGTAGGCTGAGAGGCAGGCAGAGAGAGGGGTAAGCAGAATCCCTGCTGAGCAGAGAGCCCAACTCGGGGCTCGATCCTAGGACCCTGAGATCATGACCTGAGCCGAAGGCAGAGGCTTAACCCACTGAGCCACCCACGCATCCGGGGCATCTGAGTCTTGATTTTGGCTCAGGTTGTGATCTCAGAGTCATGAAATTCAGCCCCACGTTGGGCTCAGGTTCAGTGAGGAGTCTGCTTGAGATTCTCTCTCTGTGTGCCCCCTTGCACACACCTCTTTCTCTAAAATAAATAAATCTTAAAAAACAATAAATAAATAAAGCCAGTTTAAGTTGGAAACCAAAATCAACAAGACCTCCATGCATGAGAAATTTTTTACATACAATTATTTATAAAAATATTTGAAGTGTTACATTCTTTCTTGATAAATGCTTAACAATTGATAAAGCAAAACTTAACAATCCTCCAATCTATTGTTAAATCTTCTGGGAAAAGACCAATTTTATTTATTATTATTATTGAACTGGGTTTGTTCCAGAAAGACCAGCTTCTGGGGAGCACGGGCTCTGGCTTTCATACGTTAATAAATCATTTTACTTTTCAAAAACGTGGTGGGTTTGTCAGGGAGCAAGCCAAACACCCTAGTCGATCATGATGACAATTTATTTATATCAGACTGTGCGCTTCTTCCCACAGGTTCCAAATTTAGAGACCAACGTTAAGTTCCCCTGAAATAGGTGTGACTCAGTTACTTCCTGGTAAGTTCCACTGAATACTAAAATAAACCCAGTATCTCCCTGCGCTTCTCCATGGTTCACAAGTGTGACAAAGCTCTCCGGAGTCCACTAGGAAACCAATCTGCTTACAGAGCTTGCCTTGTGGACACTGGATACTTTTGGCTGGAGGTGACAATACAGTCATACTCCACCAGCTTCCGCAGCACTGCAGAAAGTAGGGTAAAAACCTGTTCCCCACAGTGGTGAGCATAGGTGTTTCCATAAGGCCATCAGGAAAGATGGAGAAAGGATGGGAAGGAAAAGGCGGGGCACACACTTAGTAGTGAGAAATGTACCAGTTTGGGATTCAGATGGACGCAGATTCCAATCCTGACTCTACTACGTGCTGTTCAACTCACGAAACTTCTTTAAACCTCAGTTCCCTAGAAAGACACCCACCTCAAAGAGCGTCATGAGGATGGAGGAAGTATCTATAGCTCATATAGAATGTTCTGGCAGACTTGGCACTGAGCCAGTGACTGCAAAACAAAACCCAAGCCGATCCTGCCTCGAGATAAAGAAGTCAGCAAGCCTGCCTTCTTTGCCAAGTAGCCATGAAGGAACGCAGCAGGCCAGCTGGCCTCAAGGTTTCTAAATTGTCAAGGACGGGCTTCTGCGGGTGTTCTTGTGGGGCGGGTGGATATGCTCGCTAACCACATCCCAGCTGTTCTCCTGCAACTGTGGCTGCCCAAACCTTCCAACTACTCTCATGGCTAAACCAGCCAGCAAAGCACAGTCAAGGCCTCATGGAAAAGTCTGTGTTCCAGTCACCTTCTTCTGCTGTCCAAGCTCACGCACAACAGTGAAGGACTGCTTTATGTGCTTTCTGTTCTGGAGGCTGGTCATCCCCTTTTTTTTTTTTTTTTTTAATTTATTTGACAGAGATCACAAGTAGGCAGAGAGGCAGGCAGAGAGAGAGAGAGAAAGAGGAGGAAGCAGGCTCCCTGCTGAGCAGAGAGCCCGATGTGGGACTCAATCCCAGGACCCTGGAATCATGACCTGAGCCTAAGGCAGAGGCTTTAACCCACTGAGCCACCCAGGCACCCCATCCACTTTCTTAACAATAACGAAGTACAAAACCAAAAACAAAATAATCCTCGTGTGCCTTGATTATGGTCCTTACCGTTACACAGCCAACAACTGGGCTATAGGAAAAAAAGCTATAAAAAGCAACAGTGAATTCATTAGGCTTTTTTTTTTTTTCATGATGGGCACAGGCACTGGATTTTTTTTGGCTTCAACCCATGACCATAATATCAAATATGGAAAATCAAGTAATGCCCTCAGGACAGTTTTGAGGCTCCCTCCAATGCTGAGACCATGACCGTCGGTCTGATGGCCATCCACACCTACTCCTTCCAAGCTTGTCCTCATGACTTCCCAGTCTCTGTAATGAGCATTTACTCCCTCTGATACTTTGACATCCCTCCAGCTCCCAGTGAAGCATGTGGGTCCTCCATCAGCCCCTACTTCCCTGTACACTCAGCATCTTGAGTCATGTTCTGATAACATCATACCAAGACTATTAGGATCTTTTGCTGGTCTCCCACCTCCTATTTCTCCAAACCATCTTCCACTGACCTACCAAAAAGTGAGGCTTTATCTGCATCCTTCCTCTGCTCAGTAACCTTCGATGGCTCCCTATTACTCATTCTGCAACCAACGTTCTCCACGATACAGCCCTCAACTCCCTTCCCTATCACATCTCTCCTCCAGGACCCACATTCGCACTAGATTTAATCACTCCTTATTGAACTTACTGACCTTTTCCCATCCCCATGCCTTTTTCATGTGATTCTTCCCCCCGGAATTCTCACGCTCCTTCCCATGCGCCCCCACACTAAACTCAAATCCATCTATCAGAGATCATCTCAAGGGAGACCTCTTCCGTGAAGACTTTCCTAATCCTTCCAACTAGCAATAAATACACCTACCTTCTAAATCCCATGACCTTGAATTTGTACTTACTTTCCTTCTGTCTCTTGTTCCCCTCTACCTTGCAGTGTCAAGCCCTAAGCATCCATGGGGGCTTTTGAGCACGATCTGGTGGGAAGGGAAGGTGGGGAAATGGGCCTTCAAGCCACACTTGCAAAAGCATTGGTTTTACTACAATGAGATAGGAAGAGAGATCAGATAGGGCTGCTGAGGCACGCACAATCCCGCCCACACCATGCAGCCATGGAGACCTTCTCAGCCTCTTTCCTGTCTCGCACCAGACTGCAAGTATATGAAGGGGAGAGGCTGTTTTCCTTAAGTAAATGCCTGCCACAGGGTTGAGCACGACACTCGCTGTGGAGAGCTCCCGGACACGAAGCATGCTGGATTTATAAGAGCAGATAATGCCTGAGATGTGTCCAGCCTACACGGCTTCTTCCGGTCTGTGCTGAACAAACAGGTCTCCAGCACCCATTCCCTCCCGACGTCTTACTGAGGCCAAGTGTGGGACAGCCAGTCCCTCCTTCTTTAACAGGCTCCTATGAGAGCTTCTGACCTGCTTCTCCTATAAGCTGCCCGTTTACTTCTGAAACTGCAATTTACCCAGGAACCCATAATGGGGTGATCCCCCCATCCAAAGGCACAGCCCCCAATGCCAACCCTGAGTGAAGAGTCCTTCCAATTTACTTGGCATGGTATTGTCAGCGGGAAAGAATCCCTTCATGGGTTTCACCAGGAATCCACCTTCCCAGGGTACCCGCTCGGCCTGCAGCCGCCACCCCCCATTTGAAGCAGCCAGAGACAGCAAATTGCCCCCATGCCCTGGTAGTACCCACTTTCCCTGCACTGGGCATGGGGCCTCCTTCCTCCTGCTCCAGTCCGGAGGCCCCACTGACGCTGTACACTTTTCTGTAGGTGAAAGCTCTCTGCACAAAGTCGGGGCTTCCAGAAGGGGCATGGAGGGGGAACCAGCCACTGCACATATCCCTGATTAAAGAGAGAGAGAGAAGAGGAAGAGGAAACAGTGGCCAAGACAGGATGGGAGCCCCAGCTCTCCCGTTTTCCTATACAATTATAAGGCCAGATTCTAACCTGTGCATGGGTGATGAGAGAGAAACTAACACAGACATGACTCTTGCTCTGAATTAGACCCTCACTGCCTTCACTTCCCTACCCCTTGTTTCTTCATGGCCTTTTTTTCTTTATTTTATTTTTTTTTTTTTTAGCACTTGAACCCAGGTTAGCCTATTTCCTGTTCCTATTTTTAAGGAATTCAGGCTCTCTGCAGCAAAGAAAGACAAGCATTCCCTGGAGCTTTCTATTAGGAATGTTTCTAGATTGTTCGTTGAAAGCATGTACATTTGTTAATTCGCGCCATAAACACACCCCACGGCCTCATTTAGCTCTGAGCGCTCATGTGTGCATTGCGACTACCTATGCATGGTTCCAACTTAATCAAATACTTAATGAGCAGCATTAATATTCGTTGCCTTCTCCACAGGAGCCTCCGCTCATCAAGGTAAATAACAGTGGGTTGTCTCCACAGCCTGTGGTTGAGCTAAGAATTATCTGCCCTTTCTCAAGACAGGGAAACTGTTGGTCCCCCAAGATGGGAAAACCCTGCTGGGTACTTTCCAAAGGCTTCACTGTAAAATGAGATGTTTCCACTTAATAGATGCTTTACCAACATCAATGTCAAGCAATCTGGAAGAGTAATAAGAGATCCACCATCCGGGTGATGGTCAGAGATCCTTCTAGCGTTCTATTATGTGCCAGACACTGGAGATCCGATGAGGACCTTTCCTCACAGTGCTTGCAGTCTAGTGGGAGAGACCTATACTTACACTTACGGAAAGGTCATCCTAGAGGACACAAAATCACGGAGTGAGATCAGGGTTTGTCAGGAAAAGCATGGGGTGCTGGGAGAGCCATTCCCTAAAGAAGAGATACTGGAGTTGAGCTGAAATGAGAACGGGGAAGGGATCAGTTATTCGCTATTAGGTCTGCAGCGCACACGTACGCACGCACACGTGCACACACACACACACACACACACACACAGAGCAAAACTCCTGTATTTATACCTAAAGAAACTGAGGCCCAGCAGAGCTAAATATCTTGCCCAAGGTCAGAACTAATTATAGAAACTGCCCATCCCAGTATCTAATCCCTTCCTGCTAAATCAATGGATTTTATGTACCTCCCCACCATAGATTATTTCAATACACTTGGCCAATAAAACGCAGAATATTGAGTTAAACCCACATCCCTCGAGACCGCATGCATAAATAACGATCGTGTTTTAATGCGGAGGATACCTTTTCATTGTGCAAATCCGAATTCTCATCGTATCATAATCCAAGACAGCTTGTTTTCAGGAGGAACGGGAAGGTCATAACCCTGTCTCAAACGCACTGGCAAATCTCTCTAACCGTGCAATGCTAATTTGGGCGTGAGCTGTGTGTTTAGGCTGACTTCATGCCCCAGCTGGGGTTTCAGATTTGCACACGGCATTGGGTGGCTCTGTGCTGTTCACTGCAAGGGGACTCCGGAAGCCTCTGGGGACTTACCGCTAGCCTCCCAGTGTGTGCCTGCGCTGTGTGGCTGAAACATTCTTTTGAAAAGCCCGTGAGAATTCACTTGCAGTCTGTGCGTTTGCATGTAAAAGCAGGGACTGGAGAGAACCGCAGAGGATCACGCTCTGACCCGAGGTTACCTCTGGGAAGCAGCTGCAGTGGGGAGGGCATGGGATACGCTCTTCTTTTTACTCTAGATACGCCCGAGTTGTGTAGAATTGTACACAGGAAGGTATTACATGTGTATAAATTCTTTTAAAGAAAAATCTTAGACAAAACTAACATCTCAGTAGAACAAAGGTGCGTCTCCGCAGGGAGCAGAGGCGTTTCTTCTGGACGTGACTATATTCCAGAAACCTCAGAGCAACTCCCGCGTTGACCAGCAGAGAACTGAAGGTGGAAAACATGCCCTCCCAGCATCCCAACGGGAAATCTGGAAAGTTGGAGGCGCCTCGAGGGTCGCCGCCCTTACGACCCGCCCCCACCTCCCCGTGACAACGGGTGCACTTCGGCAAGTCCCGACTTCACCGCGTGTGCACCCAGCCACCCACCCCTGCCCCCCAACCCGTGCAGGTGCGGGAGGGTGGGGCCGCGGCGGGGCGGGGCCATCCGAGCCCGCTCCCCCACCTCCTCCCGCCCGCGCTCGCCCCCCGCCCGCGCCCGGGGCGCCTGGCCCGCCCCCTCCCCTAGCGCGCAAACGAACCTCGCTACGCGCTCGGCGGCGGCGGGCGGGGGCCGGGCGAGGGAGGGGGCTGGCCGGAGCAGCCCGACTCCGCAGTTGTTTCCCGAGCGCGGGCTGCGCTGCCCGAGCCGCTGGGCTGGGGAAGCACTAGCCGTTGGCTCCCGGGCCGGCCCCTCCAGGCGCTCGCAGGCATGCAGCCCGGGAGCAGGCGGCGTGCCCCGGGCCGCTGCTGAGCCGGCCGGGGCGGCGGGGACCAGCGCCTGCCGAGCCCCTCCCACCTTGCCCCGGGGCCGACGAGCGGCGCCCCGGCACCCTGCTCTTCGCCCGCAGCCCCGCCAGCGCCACCCCCCGCGGGCCGCAGGGGCTCATGCAGCCGCCAAGGTAAGCGCGGGCCGGGAGCGGGGCGGACCCGGCTCTGACATCCCCGAGGAGCCTCCCGCAATTGCGGGGGCCACGGCACTGCTCTGGTCCTCCCCGGCCCCGCGTCTCATCTAGCTTCAGTCTTGCCCAGATTTGGAGCTTTGCTGCGCCTCGATCGCTTTAGTCTTGGCAGCGGTAAAGTTTTTGTGGTTTAGCATTTGCTCTTTTTTCCGCTAAAATGCTCTCCCCGGGCCGCCGGCAGCGCGCGTGCTTGGACAGACCCGGCGAGCGTCTCTTCCACTGTGTGCGGGCTGGGAGCTCCCTCTCTCCCTCGCGGTCACCTCCTCACCGGGTAGCCGCACCGCCCGGCCGGCGCAGCCTGGACGGAGCCGGACAGAGGGCTGTCCCGCCGCGAACCCCTGCCGGGCTCCCCACTTCTGCTCCGCGCCTGGCTGCCTAGGCCAGCTGCAGGGACGCGGAACATGCGCCTGCCCCCGGGCGCGTCGGTGCTGCACCCTCTGGGCTCGGGTCCGACAGGTCCGTGACACTGGGAGCTGCAGCGCGCAGGAAGGTGCGGGGCTTGGGTTCAGCGCTGAGGGGTCGGACTCCCGCGTGGCCCCGGCGTTCCCAAGTGGGCGGGTGGGCCCGGCGGGCGGGCACAGAGACTGTTCCGCGCCCGGCTCGAGCGGTGGCTCAGGCCAGGGAACTAGCTGAAGCAGGGGTACAGGTGTATTTAGGGGGAGGGCCGACGCGGGTGGGTAAGGGACGCTCGGTTGCAATTCCAGATTGCATCCTGTTAGTGTAATTGCATTAGATTTGCTCGGAGGCAGAATCAATTCCCCCAGATTGAGATTTTTAATGGGAGCCTGCGAGTCGCTATTATGTGGTGCGGTTTCGGGAGGCGTTGGATTGTATTTCTTTTCTAAGTCGGGCGTCTGGCGGGCGGAGCAGGGGAAATCGCGCCACCTAGCGGAGCTGGCCAGCTGCGCATTCCTTCTAGGCGATGAAGTTGGGTGTTCTCAAAACTAGGAGACTCCAGCGCCAGGCCGGGAGGCCAGAGGAGCCCTCCCGGGAAGAGCAGTTACGCGCGGATCTAGAGTCGGGTTGAGCGAGAGCCTCCCTGACCCCCAGCTCAGCAAGCCAAGCAAGCCAAGCTCAAGGGACAGAATTACAGGTTGTCCTGCGAGGCAGGCTGTCACCTCGAGGAGATCTGTCACCTCCCATCTGGCTGGAGGGTCCGCCCACAAAAACACAAAACGTTGCCTGCCACTAAGGGGCATCTATTTCAGAAGAAAGGGGAAGAGAAGAAAAAAAAAAAAAAAAAAAGACAAGATGTACGGACTTTGCTGTCTTCTCCAGTGCATCATAAAGGGAGATTTGGGGGCGGATCTTGAACCATGACCCCTAGGAAAGAAATTGGCGGGAAGGGCAACTGAAGGACAGTGGGAAAGGGCCTCCTGGCGATCTGTGCAGGGAAGGGATAGCATACCAAAAATGGCATTTTAAAAAACACAACTCAAAGGGTATCCTGATGTTCCACTGCCACAGAAGGTAAGAAGCAAGCCCCCTTTATAAGGGATATGGTCTCCAGTGAACCACTGGGCTGACTTTGCTAGGTGACAAGCCCCACGGACAAAGGCTCTGGGTGGGGCACCCACACACCAGGCGGGCTCCACATTCTCTGTGGCTGGTTTTTGCTGCCACCTTCCAGGCCGGATGATATTAGCAATGAGCTGAGCTCTCCCTGTTCTAAAGGATACCTTGGTTCCTTGAAGAGCAGCATGGTGGTGAAGACCCTTGCCCTGTTGAAATCCTCTTTCCTGTGGTGCTGGGGAGGAAGGTCCCAGATCCCTTTTCGCAATAGCCCTGCTCTTACCTTTTCTTTCCCAGGTGACAGACAGGTGCTTATATTCCAAATAGACATGTGGAATGGTGGTGGGGGGGTGCATATCTGCCCCCCCCATGCTGTCTCTCCCTTTGCAGGTGTTTATTTAATAACTAGCTTTGTGACCAAAAGGGTCTTACGGTAACCTGGCCTCTTATTCAAGGAGGGCTTCTCTGACCTTTGCTAAGAAACCCCTTGCAAGGCATGACTGCTGTTCCCTTAGTGTGCATGGTAACGCAGAACAGCCAGGAGGGGCTCCTATTATGATAGGAGGTCTTACAGGTCCTATAGGACCTTTGACTTGGCCCTTCGGCCACCCCACGTGGGGCCAAATACAGGAATTCTTAGATGAGATGCATAATAAAATGAACAGGTACTGAGCATCCCTGACATTGGGACAGGAAGTTTTTCAAGCCATCATTGTACTGATGCTCACCAGAACAGGGGCTGGCATTTCCATTTCCCTAAAGAAACTGAGGTCCAGACGGGTAGAGCCCAGGTTCTGCGAGTTGAAGGTGCCCTTTCACTTTCAACAGTGCTACCAAGTGAATTATATCCAAGCACTGGCTTCTACCAAGCCCGGCCCCCAAATTCAGTCACGCCTTAGGAGGTCTGATTACCGATCTCTTGAGAAGTCTGCCATCCAGGCAAAGAGACGGGGATAAACCCAAGTGAAACAGAGCATCAGCAAACTGGAATTATCAGAAACCAGCGCGGGCTCGTTTGAATCCATTGGTTCTGTGAAATGGAAAGGCACCCCTCCAGAAAGACCCCTGTTCTTTAACTTGACTTACAACATCCCGAAGTTCAAATAACTTCTAGCCATTCCGTGTTTCTGTGGCTCTTCAAGGACAATGGCTTTGCTTTTCAAACAACATCCATTGTTTATTCATGCGACAGACTTGACATAAATGTACCCTGAAAATGGGAGGCTCCAGGCTCTCCCACCTGTCTGGTATCCAGCCCCATTCAAAGGACACACTCCCGTTTTTCTTATTTTGACCGAATGATAAGTCCCGTGTCAGCCTCCCTTCCTTTCAGACCAACAGATCTACGAAGGAGCAATGAACAGGGCCGTGGAAAACCTAAGGACTACACTTACCCAAGTGTGTGTGCATCCAAGGTCAGGCAGAAGTCCGTTTCCTTGGTGACAAATAAACATCTTTTAAAAAGATGCCCAGTTTCTCAGCCAGGTGTGACCCTAGGAATAGAAAATGCAGCATCCTATTAGATCATAGGGGTCAGGAGGCAAGAATGCGTGCTGACAGGTGAAATTTTTCTAATTCTAAGGGCAGTAAGAAGACATTTTGAAACTTGGGCAGCAATTTTGTAACAAAGTAAATGCAAATATCTCGTGTAGTCTCATTTTAAAAATTTCAAGGCACTGTTACTTGATGAATATAAAAATGCCCTTTGTACTAACTTGACTTATAACATTATTATATCCAGATTACTAAAGTGAAGAATTAAAGTGTAGCAAACACCGTTGATGCAGGAAAAAATAACAAAGCTACCGGCTGAGTTTACTTCTGGTTTTTCAGTTGTTTGTTTAAAGTAACACTACGAGATGAGGAACTTTATGGAATCAAGATACTAGATTTGGGGCACCTGGGTGACTCAGTTGTTAAGCTTCTGCCTCAGCTCGGGTCATGATCCCAGGGTCCTGGGATCGAGCCACACTGGGCTCCCTGCTCAGCGGGAGGCCTTCTCCTCCCTCTCCCACTCCCCCTGCTTGTGTTCCCTCTCTCGCTGTAAAAAAAAAAAAAGATACTAAATTTGCCAGAGTCTGAAAAATCTGGCCCTTGATAACTTAAAAACAAAAGAATCTGTCAGCTATCTGATGGATCAAGGCCAGTTCCTATAGGTTCTGCGGCCTCCACAGGGCAGAGCAGAGATTAGCAGATGTGAGTACAAACTTACTGATCTGTATCTTTGAGGCCCTGTTTAGTGCTTACTATCCCTCATGGCTGTTACTTATGTTTTATTTTTCCATCTCCGGGGACTCTCCTTCTCAAGGTCTCCACAGCAGCTTTCCTGGCTGACCGCAACTGTTTGTCCTGGGTCCTGATAATGCTCAGCTCTTCTGCCCTTGGGAGCAGAGATATTCTGGCCAAGTCCCCAAGAAGAGCCTTGGTATCATCCCTTTATTCTTCATACACTGTTCTTCTGAAGACGGACGCACACAGTTTTCATCCTCTTTAGGATGTTGAAGACTTTTCTCTTGATTGATGTCTCTGAAAGGCGCTTAGGGGGAAACACCCTAAAGCACACCCTCTGGCCTCCTAAACATTTGTGTCATCAGCCCTGGTGGCCACAGCGCAGACACTCAGCTTCAGAGTTCAGTCTCCTGGTAGTCTTGTATGCGTTTCCCTCATCTGTGCCCTGCTGTGTCTCTTCCCAGCTTTAGCTCTTTAAAAACCAGGCTACCGGGGCACCTGGGTGGCTCAGTGGGTTAAAGCCTCTGCCTTCGGCTCGGGTCATGGTCTCAGGGTCCTGGGATCGAGCCCCGAATCAGGCTCTCCGCTCGGCGGGGAACCTGCTTCCTTCCTCTCTCTCTGCCTGCCTTTCTGCCTACTTGTGATCTCTCTCTCTCTCTGTCAAATGAATAAATAAAATATTAAACACCAGGCTACCTCATTGTTCCAGGTGCTGCCACAAAGTTTCCTCCCTTCTCTCAAAATCTGATCCTCTTCTGCCACCATAAGATGTTGCTGGTTACCCGCTGCCAGGGGGAGCTCAGAAAAAACGTCTGCTGGGCAAAAGTGACTTGGAAATTCACTGCCAGGGTGCATTTTCAGCTTCTGACCCTGGCATCCTGGAGAACAGACCGCTATCATAATACATCCCTCGGACCGCTGGGAGTTGAAGCCACTCTGTGGTGCTGCTGCCTTGGCAAACGTTTCATTTGGCCACATTGCTTGTATGTGTATGTGGAGGGGGAGGTCTTAGACTGGTCATAGCCTCCCCCCACCCCTGTCCCCCATGTAAATGCATGCCCTGGACAGCAGCTACCAGTCCCAAGCAGATGGAAGTTCTAATAACTTTCCCCAATGGCTTTTGTGATGAACAGTCTCCCCCACCTCCCAGAGCTGTCCTTGATGCACCCCTTGGAAAAAGACCCCCCTGGGGTTCACCAAAGACCACTCCTTTGGTTTGAATGGACCAATCTAGCTTTAGCACAGAAACCCTCCAACGCTGGACCCATGCACCCTAATAAAGGCTTGAGCCCTAGTCCGGTCTCTCTCTGCCCCCTCCACTGCCCCCTCCAGGTGTGCCCTGCTCATCCTCTAGGATCTGTGACTTATAAATGTCTCCATTTCAGTTTCTCCTGTGGTCCGCCCTTGAACTGTGGCTTGCCACCCAGCACCCAGGGCTCCACTTAATTTGACAGATTTTGTAACAGAAGAGCACATGGAAATGCGTACCTCATTCTCATAATCATAAACACGGCAGGGTTTCCTCAAAACAACTGGTACTTTGGAAACAGTAAGAATTCATGTTTGTTTGGAAATCTGGGTGTATAATACACTTTCGTTTCCATTTAATTTAATATCCGGTATAGAAAGAGCTAGAGTATAAATAATAGATTTTGTAACACCATTGCATTTTCTCAGACGGGTTTCCATTTATGCAAGAGAGGCAAAGCAATGAGAAATGTAGGGCTTAGAGACCAAGCTCACCTGGAGACACTGTGAGGTTCACGACGGCACCCCCTCAAAGGTCCACACCTGCTAAGAACCCCTCCCTGCTAAGGTGGGCAGCTCATTTTGCACCAGAACAAGGGATTCGTGGGACATTCGTTTATGTTGTCTCACACCCTTTGGTGCAGCTAAAACAGTCTGATATTCACCTTTCAGAATGCTTCCCTTCCTATCTGGAAGCATGGTGGGCTTTGTATCTTTAAGTATCTCAAGAGAATATGGTAAGGAAAAGCCAGATGCCACCGTTTTCCCCACTGTGAGGGTTTTAGCTTGCTTTTATTTTTCTCTGCTGAGATCCCTAAACTCCCAAGTGTCTGATTTCTTTATGAGCAAATGGATGCTTTTGGCAGATTCCACAGACCTCCACAGGCCTAGTTAGAATGTAGCCCCCCGAGCCTTGGCCAAGAGTCAACAAGGACAAAGGAAACCCAAGCCAAGATGGCACCCAAGCCTTCCCTTTCCGGGTCATTGACCAGCCTGTCGGGGCAGAATCCCACCAGCTTAGAATTTGAGACAAGGTGTGGATGGCTTGATTGATAGTCTAGATAGGTCTACTAAACATCTTGTTGTGTCATATTTACCTTGTCAGTCACAGGCTGCATCCAAGTAAACACTCTGTGAAAACTTGACCTAAAAATACCATTTAGTATCCCAAAGAAAGGAAAGGAGTTCTGTAACTATTTCAACTTCCTAAGTCTTTAAAGGGCTGGGGTAGATCGTTCAGGGAAGTTGTTCTTTTCTTAAAATATTTTAAGATTTTTAATTTATTTCCAGAAAGCAGCATATCTCTAAACATATTCTCATTTCTTGCATTCTTTTTGTTTTGTTTTGTTTTTTAAGGTAGGCTCCACTCCAGTGTGGGGCTTGAACTCACAGCCCGTAGATCAAGAGACACAGGCTCTACCAGCGGAGTCAGCCAGGCACCCCCACCCCCATATTCTCATTTCTAACACGTAACCCACTATTATACAAATGGAGTGTATTATTGGACGAACAGGAAAGAAAGTAAACCCCAGTTGAAAAAGCTGGGAAGCAGCTGTACTTTGGGGTGGGGAACACTGAACTTGGCATCCCTTGGCCAGGGTCTGGGGCTCTCCCTGCTCTGATCTTCTTAGTGACCTTGGACAAGTCACTTAATCTCCCAGTGTGTCTGTGTCCTCACTCATGAAACGAAGGCGGCTGCTTCCACGACACAGTTGGGACCACTCAATAGTTACGTGGGAAACTCTGCTGTATTGTGGTCGCTCAACAGAACTTGAATGTTACCAGCAGTGCACTTAGAACCCACCCAGTAATCAAGGATGTCCACGCATCCTCGGGGAATTCTGCAGAAGTCCCCCCTGTTTCCACACAGACAGAGGCAGAATCGGGTGCACAATTGAGACTCTTATTCTAATCTAAAGAATGGTTCTTGTCCGTGATATAAAACTGACATGGTCAGCTACCTAACAACACTCACTCTATGCCAAGCATCTGTTCTCAGTGGTCTGTATCGTGTTAGTTCATCTAATCTCCCCAGTAACCCTCAGAGGGAGCAAAGCATATCCCCACTTCACAGATGAGATCACTGAGATTTAAGGAACCAGTGTTCAGACCACACATTGTCAGCCTGCCTGCTGTGTTGTCTCTCTCGTATCAAAGCGAAGCCTCCAACAAACGTTAAGAAGAAAACAGTGCGGGGAAGGAGGTTGTCACATTAAGGGACACATTTGCTCGCGTTTCTGCTTTGGCTCTTTTCCCCCGCCTCCCATGAGCCAGCGATCTTTATTTCAGCTTTGCATTAGCCATTCTAAACAGTTTTGAATTTGATGAATAACTTGGTTATCTGTTTCTATTGCTAAATGTCTATGGTATTTGTGCTTGGCACCAAATTGTTCATTAATCCAAATCCCCCAGCCTTCTGCCGGTTGAGAGTGAGAGAGAGAGAGACAGACTCGCTGTCCGTTCAGACAGTTGCCGTTTGGTGGATAAATGGCTCCAAGCTGCTGCTTCTCCCCAGTACTTACTGGAATGAGGAGAAGTAAATACTGGGTGGTCTGTTCTCCATGACAGGAAGCTGGTGTGTCTTGGTATGGGTACCCAAACGTTTCTTTAAAACAGGAGGTGATTGGGGCACCTGGGTGGCTCAGTCAGTTAAGCGTCTGACTCTTGGTTCTGGCTTAGGTCATGATCTCAGGGTTGTGGGATCAAGCCCCACATGGGGCTCTGTGCTCAGTCAGGAGTCTGCTTAAGGTTCTTTCTCTGTGCCTATCCCATTTGCTCGCTGGCTTGCTCTCAAACAAAATAAACCTTTAAGAAAGAAAAAAAGAGGTTACTAAGTGTTTTTGAGGTTTCAGGTATACAGGTATTGCTGGGGATTACTGCTGAAGAATTTCATGGTGACACTCAAACATAAAAATGTCGCTCTTCAAGCACCATTTCCTCCTTGCTCGGCCACATTTTTACTTGGGGAGCCCAGAAATGTTACAGATGAGGCCCCAGAATGGCTCCTTGGAGTCCGGTGTGGGCAAGGCTGATGACTGACAGAGCCAGCTCGGTTCACCGGGTCCCTAGAGATGCTAGAGCAGGGAGCTGGCAGACCCCTCAGGGGGTGGCCAGACCATGATTCTGCAGACTACAAAGCTGACGATCTAGAGACAGGAAAGACCATTCAGGGGCCTCCTAGCTTGAGGCGGAGCTGCCCCAAATCCTAGGTCTCTGTCTTTCCCCAGATCCACCGCAATGTCTAGAAAGTCTGTCTCCACGCTGACAGCTAAGCACTACACAAATCCTATCCTGTTCATCCTGGCTCTATAGGCAGAAGAATTTGCAAGCTGTAGACCAGACGGTAGGTGT
This sequence comes from Mustela putorius furo, assembly GCF_011764305.1. Classification (NCBI taxonomy): domain Eukaryota; kingdom Metazoa; phylum Chordata; class Mammalia; order Carnivora; family Mustelidae; genus Mustela; species Mustela putorius. Next base: position 11,676,448 of record NW_025422026.1, on the reverse strand, counting down.
GTGCTGGCCTCCCAGTGCTGAGGGTCAAGAGGAAAGTGAGGGAGGGAAGACTTTCATATACAAAACTTCAATTATACACTAGTTTGACATCTCCATATAGTCATCTCATCTCCACAGGGAGAGATGCGAGAAGCATCCAAAGAAAAAGCGTTGGCACCTCCAAGAGTTTACAGTGAAACTCAGAAGTCAGGAAGGAGAGGTGAGAAAAGGAGGAAGGGGGTGCTCATTCCCAAATATCATGGGCCTGTGACCCCAGAAAGTGTTAGCATGTGATCAGGAGGGCTCCAACCCAGCCTGGGTAGGTGGGTGGGGGGGGTGGAACACTCACTCCTTTTGGAGGATCAGTAGAGGCACAGGGGAGACCTGGCATCTCGTGCCTGGGAAGGAGTTGGGGAGCTCATCAGAGGTGGCAGAACAGCCAGGAGTCACCCGTGCCCCGCTTTGCCACCAAGCCAGCTGGGTGACCTCGGGAAGGTTCCTACATTCTACGGTGTTAGTGGGGGCAACCGTGAACTGTCCGGCTTCCAAATGAAAGAGGACAGAACAAGCATCTTTAAACAGGAATGGGAGTCCAGAGAGAGCAAAGGATGAAGTCCGTCTGTCTATACATCTGCAATCCCCTTTGGCTAGTGAGCTCAGGTCTTCTCTGAGTGCTCAGCCCATTCCATGATGGAAGAGTTTCCGAGAATGTTTAACTGAAAGGAAAAATAAAATGGGAAATACCTACTGGGAGGGAACAGTCAGAAGGTGGCTAATCATTTTGGGTGAAATGATAGCTAAGGAGCTAGACTGGTTGCTCTTCTATATGTGTTTATATGCCCATGGAAATATCTAGAAAGATGCACATGAAACAACCAAGAGTTACTGCCTCCAGGGAGAGTCACCTAATTTCATTGGACAGGAAGTTGATTTTTTTTTAATGTGCCAATATCATTCTTTCATTTTTTTTTTTTTTAATAAACTTGATGTTGGGCTGAAGGACAAGGAAAGCCCAGAAAAATTGTTCTTCCAGCATTTTCTTTTTTTTGCAAAATCCCTTTTATGTCTTCTGGGCACACTGAAAATGTCCATGTCTATCATGGGGGAGGGGGCACTCCATATCAATGTCCCACGCCTAGTTGGCTCACCAGGCTCGGAAAGTCTCCAGCCTCTGTTCCTGAAAGCAGATTCACGACCAGAAATGCTAACCCAGGGGCAGTTTGAAGTATTGTCCCAACAGGTGAAAATTGGAAGGAAGGTGTTCCAGACAGCATGAGGCTAAGGGAATGTAGATGTCACCAGTCTTCACCGTCGGTGGTCCCGTTTGTTAAAGAAGTTACTGGTATAAACTCCTCATCAGGGGCGCCTGGATGGCTCAGTGGGTTAAAGCCTCTGCCTTCGGCTCAGGTCATGATCCCAGGGTCCTGGGATGGAGCCCCCCATTGGGCTTTCTGCTCAGCGGGGAGCCTGCTTCCCTTCCCCTCTGTCTGCCTGCCTGTCTGCCTACTTGTGATCTCTGTCAAATAAATAAATAAAATCTTTAAAATAAAATAAACTCCTCATCATCCTCAACTCTGAGAGACTCACCAGTTTTGCAGAAGTTGATTTGCAGTAACGACAAAGGGGAGTAAATGCGGGTCTCCCGAGACACATGAACGCCCACCCCAGAGTACTGAGCATGAGGTGCGGAAATCATTTGTCTCTACATCTGACAACTTGCCTGGGCTGCCAGGAGGGGGCCGGATCGTCTGCCCCCATCCTGAGAACCCCCAAAGCCCCCCACTCAGAGCTGAGTTCTCAGTGCTCCGTGAATGCTTGTTGAAGGAGTAAAACAGAAGCACAGTAAATAAATAGGAAGAATGTGTCTTCTGTGGGAGCCAAACAATGTGACTGGTCTGATCACATCCGTTTAAAGCCATGCCCAAGAGCAAATAAAATCTGCTGACGTGTCTTAAATCCATCTGAAAGAATTCAGAGAAAAAGTGAGATGCCTCTTCAGTTTCTAAAGAGAGCTGTTGGAAGGCCAGGGGAACCTGTGTTTCAGAACACCGTTAAAGTATTGGAATAAAGTCTCCACATTTTGGTTACTAAAAATAAGCATCCCTCGTGGTGACACAGAAGCACATGGAAGGGTGTGCACACAGGACAAGGGAAGCCAATGGCAAGAGCTGAGAAGACAAGATTGGCCAAAGTGGGAGCATACTGAGGCTTTCTGAAGTCTACAGGGAAGGGGTCTTTCATGCCAGCATAAGAACAAGACTCACAAATGGTTTGGAAGAAGAGGAGCAGGGAGAGGTCCTCTCCTCAATCATCATGGAAACAAACAGCAGGGAAACTCTATGGCCTCCTACCCTCCAACCATCTAGAGGGAAGGAAGCAGGGGTAATTAAAGATGGTGTCCTAAAAAATTAAAAAAAATAAAATAAAATAAAAGCAACATACAAAAAAAAAAAAGATGGTGTCCATGTCCCGATGGCCAGAATGGGCACTGACTTCCATACTGGGCCTGCGCCCAAGGGTGTATACCCTGGGCCCCCTGCCCACAAAGGGAGCTCCCCCATCTAGGAAGGGTCCCTCTTAACAGCCACTTCATGGAATACATGCGAAGATGTAATATCACCAAGAACATCTGGAAATCCCAATGAACTGGGCAGAGCACCTCTGAGTTCTCTGAGAAGAGAACATGAAACCGGAGAAATCTATTAGCATTCTGGGAGGAGGTAGAAACAGGGCCGGAGACGAGGGAGAAACCCAGGGATGAATTATGTTTAGACGTTCAGAATTCCTTCTGAGAAAGTTCCACCCCAGAGGTCACTCGCAATAGTACGTTGCTCCAGAATGTGCGGGGAAATCGCCACAGACTGGAACTGTCCTTAGAGACAGGAAACAAAAGATAGAATAAACAGGTACTTTGCTGGATGGAGAATTATAAACGGTGGGGATCCCCAAGGATTACTGGGGCTCCCAGACTTAGTTTCAGTGTCCATAGATCATCTGAAGGAGCGAGTGCCCGGATGGTTCCAGGCCTGCCGACGGAGGCTGACCACACTTATGAGTTAGTAAGAAAATACACATTGAAGCCTCAGTTACTGCATTTAGGAGCACAGCATCCAAACGATAACAAAATGGACTCTGTCCAGCCTGTTTACAGCCCAGAAGGGGATCTTGGGGGTCTTTGCAAAATGTTCGTTTGCTAACAGCCATGCAGGACTACATGCTCAGAAAGTGCAGAATGCTTCCAGAAACTGCTTTGGGAGCTAAGCCTAAAATAGGATTCTCCCTGGGCTAGACCCATACCTGGGGGTTTTATGACTTTCCACCAGAGAAAAATATCTCAGTACTGTAGAAAGGTAAGTAAAGTCACCACCCAGATAAAAGACTTGCCTGAGAAGCTGGACTGCTTTGTTCTTCAGTGTGGAAAAATGAAACCAAAAAGATGATATGGTCAAAGCCTATTAAGCCTTGAAAGTTACTGGGGTGAAGGGGCGCCCGGGTGGTTCAGTCCATTAAGTGTCTGCCTTCAGTGCAGGTCATGATCCCAGGGTCCTGGGATCGAGCCCCACATTGGGCTCTCTGTTCAGCGGGGAGTTTTCTTCTCCTTCTCTCTGCCCCTCCCCATTGCCCATACTGGCTCACTCTCTCTCAAATAAATAAAGAAAATCTTTTAAAAATTTTTACTACGATGAGAAAAACAACCTTAATTTTTCCAAGTTGCTGCTTACGCATTTTACAGTAGGAGAACCCTACTCACACCCTGGACATTAAGGTCAGGACTCAAATTTAGGGTTCCCTGCTTCGCTTTTTCCAGGGTACCTTTTGAATTAACCCTTAGAGTTCAGCCCAAGAAAAGGGAGTGACCTCCACCCCCACCACCCTGTAAGGAGTGGGTGCTTGCTACCCTGCTCTCTGTTCCCGGCTCTCTCTGAACCTGGGATGGAGGGCTGCCCCTCGCCTGCCTCCCTGTACACCCCAGCAATCCCACTCTTTCCGGGACCTGTTAGTAATAAATCTTGTGACTCTAATTCCTTGATGTGGGTTATTGAAAACGCACCTTGAATCAGAAACAGCCCTGTGGGTCTCACTTGCCCAAAGTGGGAGCCTGGATGCTGAGGGGACCCCCTGCTGACCCGTGGTGGGGCGGGGCGGGTCCTGTGCCCCCCATGGAGCAGGTCATAATCTGCAGATTCTTTATGTAATACACCAGCTCCGGCTTCTCAACACAGTTATGGGGAGAGTGAAGGAGGTCTCGTTCATCAAATCTGAGACAACCAGACCCCACAGGAGCCCTTGGAGTTTGAAAGAGGAACTTGAAGTCAACCTTGAGTTCAGTTAAAGAGGATTGGGTCCCACGTTCAGTTGTCAGTTGAACCAACTGAGTTCCTTAAGACATGGCACAGCTGAAATGTTTTCACAGGTCGGGGGTGGAGGGCATGAGAATAGGCTCAAGAAATGTTACCAGTAAATGAATGAGGGGTTAGACGCCATTGACAACATACCTTTGTGCTTGTGAGGCCGGTGGAAGGACTTCTTGGGACTGATGTTGGACCATCTGCTCCCTCCCTGTTAGGAGTCTGTGCGCACGAGGGAGAGAATCCTCAATCAAACCAGTTTCAGCAAAGTATGGAGATCTGTTGGCTCCCACAGCTGGAACGGGTAATCCTATAACTCAGAGGAGGTGTAGGGAGAATCACATGCTGGAATGGCGTGGGGAGCCCTGAAAATCTCCATCAGCCCCAGAAAAGCTTGCCTGATAAAGTGCAATTTTAGTAAAAACAGTGTGCCAACTCTGCCAGCACAGCTTCCCCTGCCAGCACTCATACCCACCGGCCTCTCCATCAGATAGCTACCTACAGACCCGTCCTCTGGAATCAGAGACCAGGAAGGGGCTCCCCCATAGCAACAGCCCAGGACAGACTCTGATCGGTCAGCTCAGGTCACACACCAGTCACCGCTTTATTGAAAGTGCTTGTTAAGTTATCTGTCTCAGCAGCCTTGACTTTAAAAGGATAAAGTGATAGACTCAACCTGAGTCTTAGCAGGCACCCAGGGTCAATGACGTGTGATGTGACTTACCAACCTAGCAAATCCCTACAATTTCGTCACCTGGGAGAGCTCGTTAAAAATGCTGATGAGGGGCACCTGGGTGGCTCAGTGGGTTAAAGCCCCTGCCTTCTGCTCAGGTCATGATACCAGGGTCCTGGGATCGAGCCCCGCATCGGTCTCTCTGTTCAGCAGGGAGCCTGCTTCCTCCTCTCTCTCTCTCTCTCTGCCTCTCTGCCTACTTGTGATCTCTGTCAAATAAATAAATAAATAAATAAAATTTTTTTAAGATTTTATTTATTTATCAGAGAGAGAGAGGGGGAGAGAGAGAGCACAGGCAGACAGAATGGCAGGCAGAGGCAGAGGGAGAAGCAGGCTCCCTGCTGAGCAAGGAGCCCGATGTGGGACTCGATCCCAGGATGCTGGGATCATGACCTGAGCCGAAGGCAGCTGCTTAACCAACTGAGCCACGCAGGCATCCCAATAAAAATCTTTTAAAAACAAACAAACAAAAAACGCTTACGCCCGGGCTCTGCCCAGGGATTCAGATTCGGCTGCTCTGGAATGGTTCCTGGGCAGTATGACTGCTCTCTCCTCTTCTTGAGACCTCAGGAGGGGATCCCAGGTGCTAAAAATGGACCCCCCCCCCCCCCCCCCAGCCCATCTTGTACAAGCCCCTGCTCTCCCTGCAGCCTCATCCTCTGGCTTGTCCAGCTCCTGGGGCAGGTCACACCTTGGAACAGGCCTGGAATCCTTACCCTACTCTCCCTCCCTTGCTCACCACCTCCGTCCACCCCCCACAGCACTCTTGCACACTTGGAAAACTTCCCTCCCCACCCTGCACCCCATCCTGGGCTGAAGGCCCCTCATGCCCATGTTCTGTGTCTCCGCTGCCAGAGTCTGTGTTCTGCTTTATTGAAAGTGATTGTTAAGTGATTTGTCGTCCAGCCGTGACTTGCCGCCCCATGCAGGCTTGCACCGCGGGAATCGATGGCACGCACATATAGCACATCAGGCGTGGGCTTGGGCTGCTCAGATCTCTGGTTTAGTAGCCAGTCATCAGGTGAAGACCTGACTTTACTCAGCCTCAGTTTCTCATCTGCAAAATGGGGATGGCTGTAGACCTTAGCTTGAAGTGTCTAGAAACATACTTAGCCAGCACTTGACATAATGTGAGAGCGCGTCGAAATGCAAGGCAGGATTACTGTCAGTCTTCCTAAAATCCTTCAGAACAGCCCACGAGACACACCACCTTTTTGGTAAAGCCTTCCCCATGCTGTTAGTCACTCACCCCTCACCTTCCTCTAATACTGGTTTCTACCAGCAGTGCAAAGACAGGGTCTGTCTTATTTATTTCTTTATCCCTTAGGGACTAGTATGCTGTAGTTTTTTTTTTTAATTTTTTTTATAAACATATAATGTATTATTAGCCCCAGGGGTACAGGTCTGTGAATCACTAGGTTTACACACTTCACGGCACTCACCATAGCACATACCCTCCCCAGCAACCCTCAGTTTGTTTTGTGACAATAAGAGTCTCTTATGGTTTGTCTCCCTCCTGAGCCCATCCTGTTTCATTTATTCTTTTCCTACCCCCCAAACCCCCCACGTGGCATCTCCACTTCCTCATATCAGGGAGATCATATGATAGTTGTCTTTCTCTGATTGACTTATTTCGCTCAGCGTAATACCCTCTAGTTCCATCCACGTCGTCGCAAATCTAGCATGTTGTAGTTCTAAATATGCACTTATTGACTGAGGACTCAGGCCCTGGATGTGGGAACACCCTGTATGTACCCAGAGGAAGGGAAAGTTGGAGCTGCCAACTTGCCTGTCTCTGAGAGAGCCTCAGCCTTATGTAGAACCTTGCCTTTCGGAAATGCCCGGCCCTTCTGCCACCCAGCGCCACTGTCGAACCCTGGAGGCTGGGGGGCAAGGCTTCGTGCTGGGCCCAACACAGCCCACGTTGGGTGATAGGGAGCTAGAGCCACACAAGGGGAGATCTCTAACCCAAGGCTCAGAGTACAACCTAGGGGAGAACCCGGAAGTGGCCACACTCTATAATAGGAACTGTTTATAAGAAGTCAGCCACGCTTTGAGTTAAGTGAGTTTCTTTGGCGAATAGAGTGCTGAGTTCCATAACCCGGTGTTCCAAGAATTTCTTATTGCAAAGACCTGCGGAATTGTCAATAAGCTGGTTGGTTTGGCCAGTATAGATGGGTTGCTCAAGGCCAACATGACCCCATACTGCTCTTTTGGGGGATTGCCTTTCTCTTGATAGTCTAAACTATGTAAAGGCCAAATCTCTACTTTCGTGATGTCCAAATATAGCCTCACACATCTCTCCTCGTGAGGAGAAAAAAAAAAAAAGGAAGCCTTCTGTATCCCTTTCCTAAATCATGGACTTACGTCATAAGAATTGGATCGCCTCACAAAATGGCGGCCAATCTTGTAGCAGGAGCTCGGGCGTTCCCATGGCCCGGTGCCCCTCTCAAACTGTATTTGTTTGCAGTCTCAGGGTGACCATATTATCAGCCTGCCCCTATAGACGATGAAATTGAGGTACGGAGGCTCCAAGTCCTGCTTCCAAAGGTCCACCCTCAGGCAAGGACCACACTGGAAAGGCTGTCCAGTCTTCCAAGCCCAGCAGTGCTTGTGTCTGAGTCACTGTGGGGGCTACCTTGCTGAAGAATCCCTCTCTCATTAGCAAGAAGCTTTAGAGCTAACTGGGAAGGGCACAATCCCGCAAATGGTGTTAATGGACGGACCTTAAAGGTGCCTCTGTGCTGTAGGGCTCTGTGCCTGCCTCAGTGGGCCAGGGCTGTCCTAGGATTCTCTAACATAAACTGTTAGGTCTGGCCGGGGAGCGGGGGCGGCGCTCTAGAAGAATGCCAGGAGAGCCCTGGGTTGGGAGGTGCTGGACTTTCCACCCAACAGGACCCTAGCATTTTACAAATCAGAGCTTAAAATGAACCCCAGTTTGGGGAAATGATACTTAGAGCCTGTTAGGTGGTGACCTCACTCTTTGGGGGAAATGGGCAGTGCAACTTTAAAAGATGAGCGGTTGTCTTCATGGAGTTTTTGCACCAAGGGGACCACAGCTTCCTGTGGCCCCATGGTACAGCTGGTTGAAACAGTAGCCCCCTTTCTCACCTGTTTTGCAGAAGCCAGATTTAGAAGGCTGACTGGGTTGTGACTTCACGGGACATATGGCTTTCTTCCCCTTGCCCAAAGCCTGCTTCCCCAGAGCTACCCTCCCCTCCTGGGAGACAAGAGTCCTAAGTGCAGGCAAAGCCTTGCAGCCTGTGTGGCCTTCAGCAAGTGAGGACTGCGATAGTGCTTAAGAGAAACATCAAAATTGGATAAAAATTCAGAATTTTTTTCCAAAGAGCCAGATGAGTAGGCTTGGAGGAGAGGTGAGGGGGGCCAAAGGAGGGATTGGTTCGACGCAAAAACACTTGCTCTGGCCTATTTGCATTCCATCCAAAAGATGTTTCTCGGGGAAAGTTGCCAGTCTCTTAAATATCCCAACAGCGGCAGAAGAGCCGCAGGTCCTAGGCAACCTTGGGGAGGAGACATTTTTCTCCTGGAAAAATAAGCGACTGAGTTAAGGGAAGTCGCCACCCTGATGCCCTCCCAAAAGCGGCCTTGGTGGCCTTGCCCTGCCAGCCCTAGAAGGCCCGGCCCAGCGCACCGCAGAGACCGCTGTATCCCCACCTCCTCCGGGGTGGCAGCCGTCCTGCGGTCTCCGTCAGATTCGCAGGCCCCCAACTCGGGACTGCAGCCAGGGCAAGTACCGGGGAAGCAGCGAGGTGCTCGAAGGGGATGCGGGAGGCTCAGAGTCCCGGCAGGGTGGGTGGCCCGGGGTCCCGGCGGGAGGGAGCCTCGAGGCGCGTTGGCGGCTGAGAGCCAGCGGGTCATCCCGGACCCTCGGACAACTCAAAAGAGGATTTTCCAGCCTCCTGCATGGGGGCGTGGGGGGTGGAGGGGCACCTCTGAGTGAAAGAAATGAACAGGGGGGTGTGGGTGGCGGCGTCGGGACGGCAGTCTGGTTGGAACGGGGTCCTGGGGTTTGTCTCCTAGCGCAGTTTCTCCTTGGGTTGGATATTTACAGGTTGGATTAGGGGGGCGCTCTGCAGGCCGTCCGGGGGCGCTGGGCCTCCTCGGCCTGGGCCGCCGCGGGGATCGGGGAGCCGGGGCGCACGCTGCACCCCCTGGGCCGGGGTTCCCGAGCTCCCCGCGGCCAGCGTCGGAGCCCCACCGCCCCGGTCCCCGCCCAGCTCGCCCCCCCCCCCACCCCCAGCGGGCCTCGCTGAAACCCGAGCGCGAAGGGGCGGGCCGCGCGGCGGCTGGGGCGGCGGGGCCGCGCCGACATTGGAGGGGACACGGGGGAGGGAGGGCGAGGGAGGGGCTCCCGGGGAGGGGGGGGGCGCGCCGGGCGCCCGCGGCCGAGGGGGACCGAGCCTCCCGGCTCGCTGCTCCCGCCGGCGGAGCGAGGCTGCCCTTTCTCCGCAGCGTGATTTATTTTCCTCTTCTTTTCTTCTAAACTCTTCTTCCAGGGAGAGGCTAGTGGTAACAGGCCGAGCTGGATGGATGGGTATGGGGAGAGGGGCAGGACGTTCAGCCCTGGGATTCTGGCCGACCCTCGCCTTCCTTCTCTGCAGCTTCCCAGCAGGTAAGGCACTGCCCCGGGCGCGCGGGGACGGCCGGTTGCCGCTCCCGGGCCTCGCCGCCGCCCCTCGGCCGTACTTCTGCGAACCGGTCGGAGCCGAAGTTCGCCGGCGTCCCCGGGACCCCCGCCTCCCCATTTCCACCGGTCTTTGTTTCTCCCGCGCCCCGCCGAGGGCACGATGGATGCCCGCGGGGACCCGGACGGGGGCGGGGGGGGGAAGTAGAAGGACCCCGCCCGGCTGCCACGGGAAGGAGCCGGAGTAGGGAGGTCGCAGGGGCCGGGGGCGCCTCCCTCCTTCCGAGAAAGGGGGTTCCTGGGACGCGCCCCTTAGGGGCCCCGCAGGAGGGGGCATGGAGAGGGAGCGCGGACTCGCAGCGGGGGGCACTTTCTCGGGCTGCTCGCCCATCCGAATGCGAACCTGCCGGGTGCCCAGGGGTGGAGCCGGGGCCGCCCCTGAGGTCCCAGGCGGGTCCCCGGCCGCCCCCTCCTCCGGGACCCTGTCCCGTCCAGCCCCACGCTCCTGCCCACGCGGGGAAGCCCACGAACGAGGCTCACGCGAGCCCGGGTTCCTGTTTGATAACATTCCGCGTCGCCCCCTGTTTGTTTTTATTGTGTCAGAAAGGGAGAGAATTTCAGAATTAAAGCTGAAAAAGCCATCTGTTTCCAATGAATCCCCCATAGTTTTTCACAATGTTTTTGGCAGATCGCTGCTTTCAAATTCCTCCGAGCCCGGACCTCTTGTTTTTGTTGGGGGAAGGGAGACCGACTCCACAGAGAAGCATTTGTTCCTTCCCAAACGCTCCAGTTTCTTCACTTTTTTTTTTTCCTTTCGGGGGGAGGGGCAGAGCACGAAACTTAAATCCCCAGTCTGTTTTCTTTATAATGTTTCATAAAACTTTATTTCATTTTAGCCATATGCTACTCACAGCCTGGAAACGCCAGTTAAAGCCTTTATACCCATTTTTTTCTCTTGCTTAAAATACAAATAAACCCAGTGTCACGGGCCAAATGGTCCCCGATGCAAGGCGGGATCTCTCGGCCGGCTCCATTGTGTTGCGGGGTGCCGAGGTGTTTGTTTGCAGAAGTGCGAGCCTCTGTGGCCGGGCGCGCGTCCGCAGCCCCCGCGCACAACCAAGCTCTTTGCAAGGAAGGATTTCGGTTAGACTGGGATTGGGTTGTTTTGTTTTGCTTCCCAGCCAACTGGGTTTCAGGAACTGGCAGAACTGGGCAGTCCGGGCTCTGCCTGGCTGTGAGCTGGGGCTGCCGGCGGGCGGACGCTGCTGGCAGCGGTGAGGGGCAGGGGATCAGTTTACCTTCTCGCCCCAGCCCGGTTGCGGGGGCCTCCGGCGCCAGCCGAGTCCAGCGTGCCCAGCTCACTCAGCAGCTGCGTGCCCCAAGGGCATCACGGTGAGCCACAACCTGCTCCCAGCTCTGGATTCCACTGGGGAGGCCAGGGCCAAGGACAAGAAGGGGGGGTGGGTCAGTGACCCAAAGAGACCTTGGACCCTCATGCGCCCCCGTCGGGGAATATTAATACCTCTATATAGTGAACCCAGCAAGGAGTGGCCTACTGCCCCCTTCACCCACCTTTTAAAAGGCCTTTACCCCTTTTACAGTAGGGCCTGGCTGAAAGGCTATTTTGATTCTCTTCCCAAAACTAAGAATAATAATAATAAATAATAAAAAGGGCAGTCTTCTTTAAAAAGAAATCCACCTTTTGGAGGAGCAGGACTTTGCCGGGAGTGCATCTCAGTTTGGTCTAGATAAAGATCCAGCCTGTTGGAAGTTTTATCAGATGGGTTGATAAATAGCTTTTGTCCCTTGGCTGCCTTGGGGGATGTGATCTCAGCTTGGAGCTGAAATTGAGAAGGGGGGCTTAGAGGCCCTTAAAACAGCACCTTCCCGCTCTTAAAGGGGCAGCGCTTATTAACTGCTGGAATTGGGGAGAGGAAAGGCAGGGCCGGCAGGACTCGCTCGCAAGGAGGCAGCTGCCAGCACCCCAGTGGTGGGGTTTTCCTTGTTGCTCATTTCTTGTCTCCATCGGAAGAACTTTATTTTAAAATCTACCCCCAACACACTGCTCCCCCCACCATTCCCCCCACCGCGGTCCCAGGAAAGCTGGTGGGTTATATAATTCACAATGCACATTCCATCACTTTTGTTTCCTAGAAGCCCATTTCATTTTTGGCTTCAAGGCTGGTAACTAAAACCTGGCAGATAGAACAGATAGCCCCAGCACCGTCATGCCGGCTGGCTCGTGTTTCTTCTAATTTGAGGCCTTGACAGCTGCATTTAGTCAAAATTGCCCACCTTACTGAAATCTGAGCTTCCAGATACACGGGGGGGCTCCGAAAACTTGCAGGCGCAAGGAATCTGGGTCAGAACACAAGTTTCTTAAGGGATGAAATGGGTCCTTTTCGCGGCACAAGACGGACAGACTATCCTCTTCTTGGACCCAATGGCAGAGAGGCTGCTCTGGACAGAAGTCGAGAAGCTGTGGGTCTGACGGAGAGCCGGGAGAGCCAGCGGTGGGGGCTGGAGAAAACCCAAAGCCCTGGCAAGTGTAAGGCGTGGAAACCCAGGGGGCCCTGCCTGCAGGGGCCTCTCCCACTGAAGACAGGTGGAATCTGGCTTGAGCAGGCTCAGGAAAGAATAGGTTTGTTCAGCGCTAGTTAGCTTGAACAGCTGCCAGGAGTAAACCCAAAGGAGTGCAAATTAAATTGGACATAGTTATGTGGGGAAAGATGCCTTAACCTCTGCAGACTGAGAGGGCATGTGTCTTTGGAGAGTGTTTACAGGGACTCGCCCAGTGCCTGTGGCCCCCTGGCATGCCTGCTGGGTTCCTGACTCAGTGGCAGCCTTCAGGACCCTCCTCCCAGCATGGCTGGCGGATCCCCAGCCTCCTGATGGGAAGGGTTCTTTGGTAGTCCTCAGGCTGCAGGGCTGTGTGCTTAGACGGTGCTGTGCCCACCGTGGTTGGGGATGGCCTAGCTGTGGGCAGGGACAGGGGTGGGGGACAGATACATAGATGCTTCTTAAACTTCTAAATCACTGTGACTTCATCAAACAGATTGCTAAGAGAACCCCGTCAAAGGGTTGTAGATATGTTGGCCTGTTTCCTATCAACTTCGGGTGGGTGAGTGTGGTCTATACTCGCACTGGAGTTCTTCAAGTCTGGTGTCTGGTCCCGCAGCCTCAGCCTCCCGCGGGAGCTGCTGGTTAGACACAGACAAGCTCTGGGCCCACGCCGGATGCACCGAAGCCCATACCCCAGGGTGGGACCCTGCAGTCTGTACCCTGCCGGGCCCTCTAGGGGGTTCTGATATACCCTCCAGTGTGAAGACTGCCCTTCTAAAAATTATTGCCTGTCTTTTCCCCTCATTCCTTTCCCTTTACTTTTGAACTGTGCCGGTTACAGAAATGTCAGTCCTCAAAGGGAAACTAAGGCCTGTGGAGACCAAGGGCCGTCTGCGGTGTCCAAGGGCATCTGTGTCAATATAGGGATGAGAAAAGTTCTCCCAGAGCCGGTGCTTGGAAATGTGCAAGCAAGTCAATTTGCTTATCACAATTTTGTTCTCCCGGTGGGACTTGGTGTCCCAAAGGGAGAGAATGATGTCTGGTGGCAGGAACCAGAGGACAGCAGAGCCAGCTAGCAGGTCGGTGTGGGACACACAGAGCCTTGGCTTCCAGGAAGGCCGGATGTAAGATCCTGTGGGCGGTTTACCTGTTAGCCCCTGACGGTGAACTGGGAATAAGGAGAGGATTTCCTTTCTTCCTTCCTTTCTTTCTTTCAAGATTTTATTTATTCATTTGACAGACAGAGATCACAAGTAGGCAGAGAGAGAGGAGGAAGCAGGCTCCCCGCTGAGCAGAGAGGCCGATGCGGGGCTCGATCCCAGGACCCTGAGATCATGACCTGAGTCGAAGGCAGAGGCTTAACCCACTGAGTCACCCAGGCGCCCCAAGGAGAGGCTTTCTGGTCTTGTGGCTGAAGAAGGGAAACCTGTCTGCAAGGTTCAAGTACTTGTAGCAATCACGGAGAAGTGGGGACAGGTGGTCCATGGGCTTGGATAAGGACGCTCTGTGCAATGGGCAGGAGGGCGTCCCAGGACCCTATGGGGGTAAGAGGACGAGGTGGGGACCAGTTTTTAGACTGGGGGTCACATGGTTCCTGCAAAAAATCCCCTCTTCGGTGAAATAGGCAAGGCCCGGCACAGAACTGGGCGGAGAACCCCAACTTTCTGTTTTGACGGAGTGGTTGACTACCATGCTATTCCCATGCTTGGCTCAATTTAACCCGCAGAAAACCGAAGGCGCGGTTTCTTCTAGAGTGACCCACACATCCTAGCATACCCCGGACTTTTCTAGTTTGAAAGCTGAACGTCTGCTGTCCTTAGAAACCCTCCCAGTCCTGGACACACCAGGGTGGTGGCTCACCTACGATTCCTCCCCTCCTGCCCCCGGGGCCAGTGCCTGGTTTGCCTCTGTTAAACTGCCCAGAATGGCTAAGTGACAAGTGTGACATGGGCCTGTCCCTTCGGTCCAGGTGCTTGGGGCTGGGTCTCCTTCCTACGCCCTGTCCTGTCTGTTCCCATTGGCTCCTCACTACAACAGCTGGCCAGCCCTAGGACCCACCCCTCCGGCCCCCCGACCCCCGTGCACACCCCCAGATGAGCTGTTCTAAAAGCCCTGCTCGGGAACTTGTGCCTCCTTGTAGCATCCAAAAGGGAGGACCCTCTGACTTCTGCCCCCCGCCCCGCCCTGAGCTTCTCCCAGGCCTTATTCCCATGGCTTCTGGCAAATCCCCAGGTCCCAGGTCACTCCTGCCCCCCAGACACACAGACACAGTCTGCCAGCACCCCACCACGCCCTCCCGGTGGGCAACCCCCAGGCCCCCCGTGCTCATGCTGCTGCCCATACTGGAATGGAAATGCCCCCTCGATCAAGTTCAGTGGGGTCTCTCAGGGTCCGTGCCATCCCTCCGGTGACCGAGACACCTGTCCTCTTGGCTGCAGACATCTGTGCTTCCTCGCAGCGTCATGGCTTCGTGGGTCTTGGGTTTTTGTCCTCTCCTAAATCACCAGTTCTTTCAGTAAGGGCAGAACGCCATTTTCTGTTTCTTCATACCCTTCTTCTTGCTGCACACCCCAAGTACAACCCATGCGGTCCTGGGAAGGGTGGGGCCCTTGGGTCTTTGGTATTTCTGTTCTATTTTCTCAAGAAACAGAGACCACGGGTTTTCTTTTATCCCCCCAGATACCCCAATCTTTTTTCTAAAATAACTTTTTTTGGTTATAAAAACAACCCTCACTTTAAAATCTAAAAACCGAAAAGGATAAGTAAGTAAATGAAAATAACCCAAATTCCAACCTCGCACAAAGATTACGCACATCCTCCGAGATATAAGAACTTGTGTTATTCTCTCCAAAGTATGATCATCTGAATGGGGAACAATAATTTTTAAACCTCTTTTCATTTATGGAGTGGTCACAAGACACCAGGAGCTCATTAAAGCTCATTAAAGCCAAATGCTTTAAATACAACACCTCCTGAGCTCACCACCCCTTCCTCATGGAATGTCATCACTCCCACTGCCCTGAAGAGGAGACAGAGGGTCAGAGAGGCTGCCTGACATTACAGAGCTAGCTAGTGACAGAGCCAAAGGGAGAACACGGACCCCTACCCTTATCCATATCCCCAGTTTTGAGTAAACAAGCCCATTAAGTTTGTTTTGTGGCATCTGAGAGTTTGTGCTATGGATCCTATAAGGCTTTAAGGAAAAATAAGGAACATAATCAGGAGCTATTCGATAGCAGAATGAAGGGAGACCACATTTTCTGCAGACCTAGCATTTTTGCCTCCTCCCAAGAGCCCTCTCTGCTCCCTATCTGTTCCCTCGCTTAGTATTTCAAAGAAGAAGATGCCACCCAGCCATAGGTCAGGAAAACGAGTTGGCAGGGCTGTCATTGTGCAGATTTTCCCAAGTCAGATTTATGTCTTTTGGGTTTTGCTTATTTATTCATTTCATGCGCCATTTCACCCAAGCAGTCGGAATACCTAGACGCCTATTAAAGTGGTCCGTCTGCACCCAGGTCCCTGCAGAAAGGAGCCCATTCTTGCTTCCCATACTGAGGAATGGCCCATGAACACAGGCTCACACATGTGTGTGCCCAGCTGGCGTGCATTTGCCCTCCCACCGCATGAGGAAGGCGGAGGAGGGAAGCCTGCCCGTGGACAGCGGTGAGGGCAAAAAAGCCACTTCAAATGAACTTGGACCTGGAGCGGGCAAGCAGATGAGCCCAGGGTTCCTGGAGGCAGAGCCAGGATGGAAAATTATCATTACGAGAGCCAGCCCCTAGACTCAGGAAACGGGGTTATACCTCAAAGCAGGAAGACCAAATTGCACACCTGAAAGCTTCATTTATGTAGGAAAAGTGATGTCTTTGCCCAAAACCGCCCTCCTTGTGGAACTCGGGGTAGCTCAATGCTATGCCCTAAGATAAGATGCTCTGGGCATGACATCTCGCTCCCCGCTCAGCCCTTGGCTGGCATGGGCCCCTCTTACCCAGAGGAACTCTAAGCCCACAGGTGCTTTTTTGAATTCCCTGTTTGCCTTTGATCAGGCTCCCCATGACCCCAGCGAAATCTGTGGGGGGAGGGTGTCCCGTTTGGCAAGCTGACGTGTGCCCTTTTCCTTGGCGTGCTTTCTTGTAGCAACTTGGCCTGCGTGGCTGAGTGGGATGAGGGGGCAGTGCCTCCTGCCTCAGCTCCGTGGGTGGCCGTGGACCTGGGTGTGCTGCTGGAGGTATCTGGTGTCTGACAGGCCGATGGTGACGCCATGATGATCCCGGGCAGGTCCTGCGGGAGAGACCCAGACGGCAGGTTCCAGGCATCTCTGAACTCAAGGAGACTCCAGGACATTGTCCAGGCCCGAGTGTGCCCCGTCCTGGCAGCAGATCCGTTCGCTGCCCTGTCCTTGAGTCCCTGCTGAAGGGACAGAAGAGAGTGCTGGCAGCTGTTGGCTGCCAAAGCGAGAGTCCCATGCTGGATGCAGGCAGGCTGCCCCCCCACCTTGGTGCTGCTCCGCACCTCCTTCAGGACCCATCACAGCTTGATGAGAGGGGAGCCTCCGTGCCTCCATGGCCCAGAGTGAGCGGGGACAGGACCAGGTCTCTGGCTTTGTGGGTGACATTTTCACAGAGGCCCGGTCAGCCCTGTTTTTTCAAGCCATTCTGTGCGGGCTCTGTCTGCTTGACCCCAAAGAAAGCCACCACCTCCTAAAAATAGTATTCTGATCATGCCGCGCACTTCCTGAACATTTTCCTGGGGCTCCCCACAATCAACCTCATCAGAGTCTGAAATCAGGCTGGGGCGGCAGGGTCCAGGCAGGAGAACAGAACCACAGTAGGGTACTTCCACGGAGGGACCTGAGTCTAGCTGATTGCTGGGTGCTTGTGGGAGCGCCTTGGGAAAGGCCACGAGGGCCCACAGAGGCACGCACGCTGCAGGAAGCATCTTGGTCCCCCTGGGGTGTGGGGGACCAAGGCAAGAGGAATTGGGGGGGGGGTAGGTCGCTGAGGAGGGTGGGGTGATACCAGCGCCCCCTTGTGGTGGAATATAACGGAGCTGGGTGACCCCTGGTCCCACACTGCTGAGGAAAGCGCTTTGGAGCTCGGTGAGGTTTGCTACCAGCAACCAACCAGTATTTCGGCTCCAGCCAACCTCTGCTGTTCCTGAGGCCAATGTACCTCCTAGACCTCTGTCCCAAGTCACCTGCCAAATCCCACTTTCCCTTCCAGACCGGGCTGAAATGCTTTTCCCCGGGAACCCTCTCCTGCCTCCATCCTAACGTCTTTACTGTGACTCAGGAGTCACATGAAACGTGTTTACTCTGCCTTCTAGAAGTTTGGGAGCTGCTTGCCCCTGAGCAGAGAAACCCAGGGACTTGCCCCGAACAGGCTGAAGCACCTGGTAGGGTCCAGAACTTGCAGCAAGTAAATGAATCTGGGCAGTTGCTGTGCTACAGCAACCCCCAACACACACACACACACCCCTATTCCCACCCGACCCCCCATGCCTTGCCCCAAGTCGGACAAAACTGACCGGATCATGGGGCTTGTATTCCAAATGAGACTTACCCCTTTAAGAGGAGGCAGGTTTTTCCCCCTCTCCCAGCTCACCCCACCCCTCCCACACAGCCACTGAAACCTGATCTAATCCCTTCGCACGCGGGTAATTTATTGGTCTATTGGGCTTTTCTTGGTGGCAAATTGCATTGTCTTTATTCCTGGGTTCTGGCCGTGGAGCGGCTCACCGCATTCCTGAGACTCGTTTCTCAGGGCGATCCTTCACACCCCCTCCGCGCACAGTGAAAATAAGTTTTATTGGACTTCTTTGTTATGCAAACAGGGCAGTAATAATCAGGCTATTATTCCGAAAGATTGGGCTTGATTAACAGTTCAAAGGAGGTCTCTGAAAGCAGCGAATGCCGCCCCGGTGCGTAAATATTTTCCTCCTGCCCGGGTGGGTACGGCGGGCCCCCCCCAGCTCCCTGCCCCCAGCTTGCTGTTTCCAAGGGGCTCTGGGTCACTATTGAAAGGGAAGGAATTAAGTCAGGCCGGCAGTGGGGCTCTCACTCCTCTCGCGGGCACGTCTCAGCCCACAAAGGAGGCAGTCTGGAGCCCACCTCCCCCCAAAAGTGAAATGTTACGTTTGCACATAGAAGCCTCCAGCAGGCCCCCCCCAACCCCCCCGAGACCTAGCAGAGCCCGGGGTTGGGGGGGGGGCTTAAAAAAGGCATCAGATCTGCTAAGATGCTTGGAGTGCGGGGTGGGGAAGATGGGGTAACCCCACAGCTGGGGGGGTCCTCCAGAGGCTGAGGATGGCGACACAAAGTGACCATTAGATAAAGCGATCTTGATGAAGTTGATGGCACAGAGGCAAGGAGTTCCGGCCCCAGTGGCACAAGTCCGGAGGCCCCAGATTCACTCTGCCCAATGACACAGAGGCTGAGATGGAAATGATGCTCAGGAGAGCTGAGTTCCCATCAGATTCTTGATCCCCTGGTTCTGCTCATATGGGCAGTCTTGGATCCAGCCAGAGGTGGCTGGGGAGCCAGAAGGGGGCCGCTTTGCCATCTGGGGGAGCCAGAAGGGGGCCGCTTTGCCGTCTGCAGGAATCAGGCAAGGAGGGGGCAGCTGCCAGCTTCTGTCACCCCGAAAGCACCAATGGCTCCTCGATCTGCAGAGCCCGGTCTCCTCTCCTTGCTTCCTTTCTTGGACATTCACATCAGGAAAAGGCCAAGCCTTGCTGCCTGGAATTAAGGTCTCCGCTTTTCTTTCTTTCTTTTTTTTTTTTTTTAAAGATACGGCACATAAAAATCAGCCCCTCTGGGGTTTCTTTGGCAGGTGACACCACAGCCAAGAGCTTTTTCTTTTGATGCTGGGCCAGGTTACATTCAGATTCCTGACCTGGGGTGGCCTCCAGCCTGTGATGTAGCGGAGTAGACATGGGGCGGCAGGATGACTCTAATGAGGGCTCGAGGGCCCCTCGGCTCTCCCCCTGGGGGGACTGTCCAGCCCTGGCATGCTCAAAGCCCTTCCATGAGACCCCCAGGAAATGATGGCTCATGCATGACCACTTCAGGCAGACCCAGGAGGGCTGCATTGCCACCTGGAGAGAAGGCAGGGGTGGGGCGAGGCGCCCTCAAGTCTGGTCCCAGCTCGTCCCTGGCCTCTTGCACACCATTCTCCCACCCTGAGCTCTAGCTCCTCCATCTGTGGTGGGAGTCCTTGGCCAGGAACCTTAAACAAGAGCTCACTGTCCATTTGGGGGTGGTCACTGTCCTGGGAACCGAGGGTTGCCCCTGGCCCTACATCAGGGACTGGGAGTGGTCAAAGAAAACCCATCTCGGTGTCAGGAATTTTAGGACCTGGATCCTTCTCAGCTGGTGTCCCCAGAAAGGTAGGGCACGTGCACTTCGAAAAGCAGAGAAAAGAGCACCCCAAAAACCTGGCGGCTGTGTGAGCCAGGCATGCTTGCGGGCAGCAGATGAAGATGATAATTCTTGCCCACCGAGTCAGAGTAGCCGTGAGGATCTGGCGTTGGAGCGGTTTGCAGTCTACACGGGCCAGGGAAGATCGGGGCGTCATTATTGTCATCATCATTTCCTTTTTGGAGAAACCTGTGTGTCCTGCAGGTGCGCCCCCACGGCGCTCCCCCACTCGTGTACATGCATGCTGCCCATGTCATGAGCACCCCCCAAAGGGCAGAGTCTCCTCTTCAGCGTCTTTGTGGCCTCTGGGATCGGCCCAGTGTGTGTGGAGGTCCCTAAAGGGAGAGCCGCTTGGGGCCTGAGAGCTGTGGTTCGTCTCCTGCTGCAGTCAGAGTATCTGGGACAAGGGGCTGTGTAATGCCACCAGGCCTCAGTCTGCCTGTCTGTTGAATAATCCTAGGGCCGTCATGGGATTAATGGAGATAGCTGTACAATGTGTGGCATACAGTAAGTACTCAGCACACATTAGCTGTGAGGTACATCTAAGTCTCGCCCCCAGATTACCATTTAAACAAACCAAGTTAACACCAAACTGATTTCCGCTGAGCTGCCTTCCCATGTTCTCAGGGTTTGCTTACATCAGCTCCACTGGTCCCTGGAGTACTGATGACGTACTGACGCATCTTCATGGCACAGAGAGCAACACTGAGCTCAGAGAGGTTAGTGGGTTTGCCCGTAGCCACACAGCACTGAGTTCCAGAGCTGGAATCAGACCACAAGCATCTGCCCTTGGAGTTACATAACTTGAAACCCTCCCCACCAGCACTGCTTCCCAAAGCGAGGTCCCCCGGCTCCCGAGAACCTCCAGCGTAGGATTGCCCAGTGACAGAACCTGTCACCAGCTGCCTTGTTGAGCCCAAATTCCCCCCGTGCTCTGTCTGGGTGGGAAAATGGCCAGGGCTCTCATTTTTCTTTGTGTCCCAGAACTCAAGGTCTGTTCCTTTACTCATTAACAAGAGCAAAGGCGAGCTTGTTGAAATTTTGCTTCAGGACCCAAAGTTTCTGATTCCGGCATCTCTCAGAAAACCTCTGGGTGGAAGAGGCATTGCGGGGTGTGTCGGACACCTGGGGGGAAGGGTCGGCATGGCAGTGGGAGAGAAGGCGGGGCCTGCAGCCAGAGGAAAAGAGCTGGGGTGGGGGGAGATGACGTGTGAAGCCAATGAGAGCTCTCTTCACGCCTCCCCCCAGCCCTCTCCCCGTCAAGTGCTGAGAGAGTCATCGCAGCCCAGGTTACCCCTTGGTGACCACAGGTCCTTTCAAGGAGAGGGGACAATGAAATACGGGGAACCAAGACTACCTGGTCTTCTGGCCCCTGGCCAAGTGAATGTCTCCAGTGATCTGGCTTCTTCAGAGGAGGAGTCAGGAGGCTGGGGAAGGGGAGGAGAGATGGGGCCAGGCTTCTAGTCCCTGAGGCTGAAAGAGAGGCATGGTCGGGTTCTGGTGGCAGCTCTCTAACTCACCCCTCCTTGCTGTGTCCTCCTATGGCCCAGTGTGAGCCCAAGCTCTGGTGTCTCTCTCTTCCTATAAGGATGCTAATCCCATCCTGGGACATCCCTCCGGAACTTGATCACCTCCCAGAGGCCCCGCCCTTCCAAGCACCATCACACTGGGGTTGGGGCTTCAACATAGGAATTGGCGGGGGATGGGGGGCACATTCAGTCCATAGCATCCTCTCTGGTGAAAGACAGTGAGTGAGGTGGTGGGCAAAGCCATCCCAGAGCCCTTGGGAAGTGTGGTGCCCGGCCAGTCATGGTCCGGGACCAATGTGGGTGGGCGGCAGGGGTGGGTGCTCCGTTCACAGAGCACTCACACTCAGCACACCCAAGTCCAGGTGGAAGAAGGGCAGAGCCCAGCTGGGGCCCTAAGGTGAGGACAAAGGAGAGGTGGGGGAGGGGACACTCTGGTCCACTGCCCTTCCTGTCCCCTCCCTGTCCCGGCCTGTGACTTCTAACTTCTTACCTTTATCCCCCTCGGAGACCTTAGCCAGGGCCCCCGTTTGTTGATCGCCCACGGGGTCCCAGGCAGAACAAGTGCCTCTTCTCATTCAACCCTTGGCCACTCTCTAAATTCATAGATAGGAAACTGAGGCAGAGCCAAGTTCCCACAACTACAGAGAGGGGACAGAGCAGGACTGTGAGCCTGACACTCTCCCTCCAGTGCCCACCACTCCGTGTGGCCAGTGTCGCCTTCACATCTCCCCAGGTCTGTCCCTAGTCCTGGGTGACAGCATCGGGAACATTCTCCAGATAACTGAGAAATGGGATGGGCAGGACTTCAGGGGAGTGAGGGGCTGGAGGAGTTCACCCCTGTGCAGACCCTGCTTGGGGTGGAAGGTCTATCTCTTTGGGGCAAGGGCAGCCCCAGGATGACCTCGGTCGCCCCTGGGGGTGGTGGGCGGAGCTGCCATCACCACTCTTGGGAGGCTCCAAAGTGGGTGGGGAGCAAGAGAAGGAGCCCCACTGAGTTGAACTGATTGATGAAAGGCCTGTTCTCCAAGGGCAGAGGGTCCGGGGGCGGTGCCCAGGACTGCTCTGGGTTGGCAGCTGCATCCCTGCTGGGCTTGCCCCTTGGGAGAGGGGCCTCCTCCCTTTGCCCCCTCTGCAGCCCCTCCCACTCCAAAGGAAATGCCCCGTGCACACACTCCAGACTGGCCAGGCTCCAGGAGGTTCTAACTTGGCCCTTTTGGGACTGTTGAAAAGAAAACGGCCCAACTCTAAAGAGTGCACCAGCAGCACGGGCCTCCCTGGGGAGCCTGGCTGAAGTGCAGTCTCCAGCCCAGTGAGGCCTGAGGACTCTGCCCAGGCAGCTAGTGTGCACGTTTGAAGTGGACGTTTGAAGAGCGCTGCTCTGAACAGAGGATTAAGTGCTGGCAGATCCCCGCTGATGACCCCAGAGCATGGGAGGGACCCACTTTTGTGGCACCTCTGGAGGATTTCAGTCACGAGCCCCAGACATCCTGGAGAGTTCTACCTCAGAGACACTGCTCTGAGCCATTTTCAAGGCAGGAAAGACATCAGACTCTTATCACCACCTGTGGAGTCGCCCAGGGGTGGGGATAGAGCCACAAATGGGGGTCAGGAGTGAGACACTTCGCATACCCCACATTGCGTGCAGGCTGGTCCTGCCCGAGGCCCGTTCTCGCCCCCTGCCTTTGAGCCACCCTGCAAAGCAGGCCCTGGGAACTAACTGGTCTACAGCGGGCACGGCCACAGAGCACCTGGGGACCACAGGCCTCCCAGCTGGTGGGAGAATCCGCAGGAGGGGTCTACAAGGAGAGGCTGGAGGTCACTGGTGGTAAAGTGCACCCTTGAAGGGCCAGCTGGGCTCAGTGGCTGGCGGGGCGGAGTCGATGCTCAATGTGCTAATTGCCAGGGAACTGCTCTGGGCGTGGGCTCTTGGGCCCGAGAGGCCAGATGCAAACCCTGCTGCAGCTCCTTCCCAGAGACCTGGGGCCAGAGAAGCCCGCAGGTGAGCCTGGTTGTGCCCCGCAGGGAGGCGAGCAGGGCCAAGGGGCCTGACCCTGGAGCCACAGGGGGAGCTGGAGACAGAGACCAGCAGCCACAGGGAGAGCTGGAGACAGAGACCAGCCAGAGACAGAGTCTGGTAGCTCCGACGTGGCTCTCTGCTGTCCCCAGTCCGCTTTGGCTGAGCTGAGGCCAACAGAGCTCCTGCTTTGGGGTTGTGCCATCTGGTTGTAAGGGACAGGTGGTGGCCCTTCTCCCCTCCGGGCACGCTGAGCACCAGAGGGGGACCCGAACCTGGTGGGCGGTGTGGGCGCGGCCCAGGTGGCCACCACTCAGCACAGGCTGTGTCCTCTTTAGATCGTTTCCTCTGACATCCCGATCTCCATGGTTCTGAGAAAGCAGCAACACAGGTCAGCACATCCTGCACCTGGCACTGGTGAGGCTGCCTGAGGGGACCGTGCATGGGGGCTGCCAACCATAGGCGGAGAGGTGGTGGCCCCCACAGCCAGTGTCTTTGTACCATGTTCCTCTGCACGGCAAGCCCTCCACTCACCCTTACCCCCTCTCCTCACCTCACCTTAGCCCTTTTGCAACGTCGGTTGGGCCTTGGGTGTCTTCTCTAGGTTTAGTTAAATATGAAGACGGCAGGGCCAGAGAATCATCTAGCTGCGTTTCAAGGGACCCCTGCCCCAGGAGCACACATCTGTGGGAAGAAGACCACTGGGGGGCAGGGAGGGTGGGGGGTCCCAACGAGTGCCTTTCCCCTGTTCACCCCAAATGCCTCTTCTTGGCAATTACCCCCTCTTATTAACCAAATCCCCTGGAGTCAGCACGGTTCTTCTACTTAAAATAAAGCTGTGAAAATGGAAAAATCTATAGCTCTCATATCAAATTTGCTTTATTTTTCCTAAGGCACATTTAAGTAAATACGTAACTTCTCAAAAGAAAAAATGTCCACCCAGACTCCACCAGAAACACCCTTGTTTGCCAGCAGTGGTGACAAACACAGGTGAAGTTAGGAGAGGAGCCTGAATTTTAGGACAAGCGCGGGCTCCCCCGTGCCCAGGTGTGTGACCTGGGCCCGTCAGCTTCAGCTCCACACAGGTGTCTGCAGAGGGAACAGATCTCTAAGAGGCCATCCGGAGCAGCTGCTCAGATGTTCCTTAGCCTGCCCTTACCTATTACTGCCCCTGGCTTTATTGGCAACTTGATTTTGAGAAGCAAACTGACTTTCCGAGGGTTCACAATCCAGGCTGGGAACGAATGCCCCATCCTCCTGTTGATCACTCCAGCGCTGGGCTGCAACCCAGGCTGGTCTGCCAGTCCCTTTGCTCCTGGAGCCTGTGGAGAGCCTTCCTTTCTGCTACCCGTCTGCATGCCTGGCTGCCGAAGTTACTAGGGACCGTGCAAAAGAATCTGGGAAGCCAGGAAGGCAGGCTCCATGTGTCCAGGTACAAGATTCAGGTGTGTTCAAGGCACAGTTTTCAGGCATAGCCATTTGTAGCTAATTGTCAGGTCTCAAAGATTGTGGGTGACTTAAAAAAAAAAAAAAAAGAAAAATTAAGGCAGATCCAAGGTGATGGCTCTCAGTTGCTTCCCAGCATACTCTCCTGAGCAGGACAGAGGAGGGAGGGAAGGAGAGATGGCGACCAAGAGGGAAGCCGGCCGTGCTCGGCAGACAAGGAGACAGGACCCAGGCATCCCCCTGTGACCAAAGCTCCTTGAGGAATCCTACTAGCCAGCTGTCACTGACCTGCTCTAGTCAGTGCTTCTCTTGGTCCTTTACTACGTTGACCAACCCCACAAAGCCTATACTACTATGCCTCATTTTCTAGGTAATCTAATGAGGCACAGAGAAGTCTAAGGATTTGCATAAGGTCACACAGCAGAGCCCAGGACACACAGTGGGGCTTAATTCCCAGCCGCATTTCTGTTGAGGATGGCAAAATGCTTGGGGGTAGCTGTGACAATGTTAGCAGACCTCAGAGGCCCAAGAGTGGCTTGTCGGCTCCCACAGCCGGGCTGCCCAGAAACCCTGACCCCTCCGCTTTACCTGCTGGGGATTGTGGGAGGAGCCTGCATGGTCCTTGCAGCAGGTGGCTGGCGCATGCCTGGCCTCTTGGGGTCACCCCAGGCGGAAGGAAGGCAGGTTGGGCACCGCACGTCCACCTGCAGGCACTATTTACTAGCCCGGCGCGAAGGTGACCGGGGTGGGGCCGTCGGGGTGGAGATGCTCTCGGGCCACTAGCCGGGCGCGAAGGTGACCGGGGTGGGGCCGTCGGGGTGGAGATGCTCTCGGGCCACGTGCCAGCGGCGCTGGTCCCCAGGGGCAAGGAGACCAGAGCCCGCCGGCTGGCCTTGACGGCGTGTCCCTTCCTTTCCCCCACAGCCACGTCCCCGTGCAAGATCCTCAAGTGCAACTCCGAGTTCTGGAGCGCCACCGCCGGCAGCCACTCCCCGGCCTCGGACGACGCCCCAGAGTTCTGCGCGGCGCTGCGCACCTACGCCCTGTGCACGCGGCGCACGGCCCGCACCTGCCGGGGCGACCTGGCCTACCACTCGGCCGTCCATGGCATAGAGGACCTCATGAGCCAGTACAACTGCTCCAAGGATGGTCCCACGTCGCAGCCGCGCCTGCGCACCCTCCCGCCTCTGGGCGACAGCCAGGAGCGCTCCGACAGCCCCGAGGTCTGCCACTACGAGAAGAGCTTCCACAAGCACTCGGCGGCCCCCAACTACACGCACTGCGGCCTCTTCGGGGACCCGCACCTCAGGACTTTCACAGACCGCTTCCAGACCTGCAAAGTGCAGGGTGCCTGGCCGCTCATCGACAATAATTACCTGAACGTGCAGGTCACCAACACACCTGTGCTGCCCGGCTCGGCAGCCACCGCCACCAGCAAGGTAAGGGCGAGGCTGAGGCTCGCGCGGCCCTGCTGTCCCCAGCGCCCAGACCCAGACACCGCCTGCAACCCCTCCCCCTCCGTGTTCTTATTTCCAGCCAATGGGCTGGTTATTTACAAAGGAATGTTCTAGATGGTCTTTGTCAGGAGACAAACCCTCCGGGAACCACCTCTTCACATTGTGGGGAGCGTGAGCATTCTCAGACTGCGGGTGCTGCCCATTGGGGGTTTGTGAAATCCCTTTTGCCGGGTCAGAACCCAGCGGTCACTTTTTTTTTTTTTTTTAATTGGGCAGCACAGGAAGGCGGGCCCAACCAGACACCGCTAGGAAAGGCAGGTTGCCCATGTGTCGCACCTGGGAAGGGTACATGCCTCAGGAAGCTTAGTTCTGGTTGTGTGTGTGCCCGTGTGTGTGCTTGGGTACCTGGGCCAGTGCCGGGTCCAGGGGTGAGGGGGATTTCTTACTGGGGTTCTTGTCCACAAATTTTAGAAACACTCGCCAGAGCACTCTGTTTCAAGCTTTGGGAATATTCTTTTCTTGCCCCCAGATTGTGCTTTGTTAGAACTCAGGTATTAAATCCCAGTTAGACAGAATCCTCTTTACAGGTGTGTCTCTATCATTGCCCTCGGTCGGGGCAACTCCGTCCCCCTCCCAGGACACACGAACCCAGGGCCCCGGAGGTGAGGGTGATCCTGCCCGTGGGTTCTCACGTGACTGCATGTTGACAAACTGAACAGATCTTAGAAGATAGTGATTCGAGGCCCCTCTCCCGGCGGGTATGGCACCAGATCTCTGGGTGCGGTCAGGCGTGCTCTGTGTGTGTGTGTGTGTGTGTGTACACGCATGCGTGTTTTTAAAGCCCCCAGTGATTCTGGCCCGTGGAGGGGGTCAGGAACCAGGGCTCTAGGATGCTGATGGGGTCAGCAGGGCTGCATGGTACCCCCCTGCCCTTCCTTTGCCCCGTGCCTACCCAGAGAGGCTGCAGGCCCAAGGCTGACCGGCTGTGGTGTCCGGGAACACCCGGAGATGGAACAAGTGAGGATAGAGAAGCAGCTTCCCGAGCATGCCAGGGGCCACCCAGGCAGCTTTTCCCTCCTCCCTCGGGCCAGCCCTGCCTGGCTGGAGCAGCAACCTTGGACACATCCCCAAAGTGGGATGTACCTCTCCACCCCAAGTGCACCGGGCTGGGAACGCTGAGCTAGCATTTGACCTGGGCCAGGTGGCTGTGCCGAGGGGCATGTTGCCATTTGCCGTGAGACACAGTCCTCATCCGGAGCCCCAGAGGCCGCGGAGAGCTGGTCATCTTCTGACCCCAGAAGGCCTCTGTCTCTGGGTGGCAGGTCTCAGGTCCTGCTCACAGGGCCACAGCCAGAGGCAGCCACAGATGTGGCCCACGGCCCAGGCACTTGGACACCCCCATCTTCTCCCTCCCCTACCTGCTTCCAGGAAAGGCTCCTTTGACCCCCTAACCAGACCTCAGACCTCAGCCATCAAAGGGCGCAGCCTCATGACTAGGGGGCTGGTGGACTCTGAGCATGCAGGGGATGGGGACCTGTGGGCCGCCTCGGGGCCTGGCCCACCAGAGCCCCTGGGGGGTTCCGGACTGGCAGAGCCTCTGTTTTCCTAGGAAAAGCACGTTGCAAGGCAGCACGTTGGGCAGCGCCCGGCTGGTCCACAAAGGGCGTTTCTGTTCCTTCCTGCCCCCCACGCCCCACAGGAGGACAGCGAGGTGACCTGCAGCCAGGAAAATACCCGCCATCTCCCTCTGCCCTGGTGGCCGCCACATGCCTCCAGAGGGTCTGTTTCTGGGCCCAGCTGCAGGATAAGAAACAAGTGGTTCTTTGCCCCACAGACACCCCAGCAGGCCCTTGGCACCAGGCCGTGAAGCCTAGTAGACGGCAGAATCACGGCCAACACTCTCTCCACCCTGGCCGCCCTCCGCAGAATGGGGGGGGGGGGTGTTGTTGCATCAGGGACCCAGCCCCCTTCCCTGGGGCCCCTCCATCTACCCACCTCCCTCCTTCCCCAGAGCCAACATAAATGTACGCCGGGAGCCTGAGGCTGCAGCTTCTAAATCCAGCAGCAGACTGCGGGAGGGGCTCCCGCCTCCCTGTCCCACCCCGGGCCGGGGCACACAGGGGAGTCTGAGGGTATGAGAGCGACGTGGACCTCAGAAGCCCGCCCCTCCTAACCCAGGCCGGTGTGAGCACCAGATGTGATGACAGAGCCCAGCGCCGATCTGGGAGGGATGGTGGTTTGTGACCCGCGAGGCTGGGCTGCAACCTCCACTGACGAGGGGTAGGGGGACGGTGACCGTGGGAACAAGAGCTTTTAGGCCACATCCCATCGGGTCCCGCAGGCCGGGGTGATGTGCCCGGGCTTAGAACCCCTGCGTACCTCCCTCAGCTCTTCCCTGGCGTACCCCGGGAGCCCAGCAGTGCTGTCCCCAAACCACCTGGATTAATGATCTAGTGACTTGACTATCCAGTCTGCACCAGGCGCCCAGGGATCGGGCAGCAGTGCCCAATCAGGGGTGGGAGCTCCCTCTTCCAATGCCAGCATGGGGGCTCCGGAGAGCATGGGGATCCCCCGCAGAGCTTGACGGACCCTGCCGCTTTCTGCTGTGACCTCGGTCCGCTCAGTCTTCCCAGCAGGCGCAGAGCCCTGCGGCCTTCTGTTCCCTCCTCACCAGCCAGGAGGGAGCACAAGGCTTGTCCCCCCATCCCCACCCCCAGAGACCCAGCTGGGACAGGGTCCGCGTGTGTGGCCACGTCAGTGGCAGGCCCCCCCAGGCAGACCGGGTTACACCAGCAGCTGCTTTCCAGTGCCCTTGGCCAGCCCGCACCTGTTCCCGTAGGCCTCTGCGCTCAGGTGCACTGGTTTTGTTCGTTCGTTGATTCCGCAGACGTTTACGAAACATCTCGGAGCCAGCCTCCGTGCCTCATGCTTCTACCACCTGGCCGGTCCCGGGATGATCGTGGAGGACCAAAGCAGGCCGAGGGGTGCTTGTGGTGGAGGCAGGACGCTCTGCCCTGAGCCCTGTGGAGGGCCTCCTCCAAGTCCTTTGCAGAGCTTGGCTCGGGAGAACAGGAGCGGGAAGCTGGGGAGCGTCAGGGCATGGGAGGGCAGCAGAGCCTGGCAGAGCGTGGGAGGGCCGCCTGGAGCCTCAGTGGCAGCATGAGAAGCCAAGGGGCTGTTATCTCGGAGGGGTATTTGTGCCTCCCCCCAGGAGCCCTCTGCCAACCTCTTCTGCCCACTTGAACCTACATGCCCCCTGCCCTTCCCTCTGCCCCAGGGCCTTTGGCTCATTTCCCAGGATCCTGGCATCATCCAGCCCGACCCGACCCTCTGTTCTCATAGGCGATCCAGATGTTGTTTTCCAGCCCAAACTCATGTTTTAGCCGGCTTCCTGCCGCCCTGAGCTCAGCCCCCAGCTCCACCGCCCGCCCTCCAGCTGCGCCCGGAGCAGCCCATGGTACAGATGAGAAGACTGAGCCACTGGGAGGAGAGGAACTCACGCGCCTGCCTTCCCCTGCCCCCTTGCCCGTGCTGGTTCTGCCCTGAACGTACCATCTGTCCCACCACCTAACTCAGCCCCCCGGTCCAGCAACGCTCCTGGACTGTGAGCTCCTTGAGGACAAGGCTCTTGGACTCCTCGGCCCCCGTGTGTGGATACGGTCCCTAGCGCCGGGCCTGGTGTGGTGGAGGGGCCTTGGGTGCCCCTGGGAAGGGGGGAGCGGCAGAGGCAGGAGTGGCAGCCGCACCCGTGGCCGAGCTGGCAGCGAGCCGCCTGGCTTTCGACAGGCCCCTTCATGCTGTTACTTGTGGTTGAGTCCCTGGCACTGGTGCCAAGAAGAGTCTAGCAGGCTGTCAGCCTTCCAGGAGCCTGTCTCCACGAGAGATGACGGTTAGAGGGAAACCAGCCTTTCCTGTTCCAGGAGACTGATGGCACTTGGAAACCAGCAGCACACCCCCCCCCCGCCCCTCTGCTCCCCAGCACACCGGGCAGGGACACCGGAGCCCCTGGTCGCTCACCCCCTCCCCAGTGTCAGGACCACCCACTGCCCAGACCACCCTGGCTCTACCTCCCGGCCCCCCACAGGCAGCCTCCGTCTACATTGGGGCGGGCGCCATGGGACGTGGGACAGAATGGAGGTGGAGCTATGAAGTGGCCATTTTTGTCGGCCAGGGATGGTGGGGGAGCGGCAAGTTCCTGGGGTCCGACAAGTAGGGCTCCAAGTGGGATGCAGGGGCCGCAGCCACCTGTGACATCCCACAGCAAATCGGGGTGCCCTGTTTCCTTGGGACCGGGCAGTGGCCTTGCAGGGGGAGGATAAGGAAATCGAGTCTGGTGCCCAAAGGGCGGTGCCCACCCCAGACCTGGACTCTGGCAGGCCCCCCAGCCTCCAGCTACAGAGCTGCTCCTCGTGTCCCCTGCAGACAGCAGAATGTGCCTCCATCCGTCCTGACCATCCACCGGGCCCCAACAGGCACAGCGCCAGGGGCCCCAAGACTTCCAGGGACCCATGAGAAAGCTTTCATTTGTTTTCACGTCAGAAGGAAAAATCAGCATCATCTAACCTCAACTGTATTCGTCCGGACACGAGTGCAGTCACAAAATGTAATTTTAGTTTAGTTTTTTTTTTTTTTTTTAAAGATTTTATTTATTTATTTGGCAGGCAGAGATCACAAGCAGGCAGAGAGGCAGGCAGATAGAGAGGGGGGGAAAGCAGGCTCCCCACTGAGCAGAGAGCACGATGCAGGACTCGATCCCAGGACCCTGGGATCATGACCTGAGCGGAAAGCAGAGACTTAACTCACTGAACCACCCAGGCGCCACAGTAATTTCAGTATTTTTGATGGAGAAGGGGGCCCACAGAGGCCCAAGGGTTTGAAGTCCCCATCATTTCCCGACTGCAGCCTGGCTCTTGCCCTCAGCTTTCTGAGTATCAGCGTGAGAAGGGGGAGTTTCTCTCTGAGGCTCCAGGCCCCTCATGCACTCCCGGCTGGGTCACCCCTACGCTTCACCAGTGTGAGCAGTGACGAGACAGCCCGACAACTCCAGCCGGGCCCTCGCTACCCTGTGGGATGGCCCAGCCTAGAACTTCAACTCTGCTCCCGAGGCCCCAGACTGAGACTGCGCCCTGCCTGCTTCCCCCTGGGCTGCCTGGCTTGTGGCCCGGCCCCAGATCGCACCCTGGGTCCCTGCCTTTCCGAACCCTGGGCCTGAGCTGGGGTCCTTCACGTTTCTCCTGCCTCCCCTTGCCTGTAGGACCTGCTCGTGGTTTCTAGCACACCCGGGCCCTTGTACTTGTCATACCCCCACTGTTTGGCCAGAAACTCCCTTAGGGCTTCGTGCAACTGGCCCTCTACTCCCAGGGCCGTCCTTGGTGTCCCCCTGCCACTGCCACATCGCCCAGGGTGCCCAGGCACAAAATTCAACCACAGCCAGGACATCAGGGCCCCCTCAGTCTGCAGACCATCTGAGGACGTATGGTACCAAAAGGCCTGGGTGCCCTCTTGCTCCATGACCCGGCCTCCCTCCCTGGCCATGGGCTGGAGTTCAGGTCACAGCTGCCCTTGATTCGGGGGGCAGTGGCCTTCAAGCCACCAGGGGCAAGAAGCTGGCACCTAGGAACAGGAACGAAGGAGCGGTGGTCCTCTCTCTCCCGGATCTGATTCCTGTCCCCAGCCCATGCAATCATCCTAGTTAGGATTAGAGGGAAAGTGCAGCCTGGCCCTACCTCCAGGATGAAAGGGGAAATGCTCATTTCCCCAGGCTGTTTGTCTCCAGCCTTCTCCCAGGCCTCCTACCCTGGGGGCTTGTGGCCAGAAAGAGCCCAGGGGTTGGAAACCAATTGACTAAACTCTGCTCTACCTCTTGCTGGTGGCTGTGCAACCTTGGGCAAGTCACTTGACCTCTCTGAGGGTGACTTTTCTCCGCTATAAATGGGAGGTCATGTCATCCTTCCCAGCAGTGCCCCACAGGACTAGGAGAAGCAGCACCTGTGCCTGCGTCTGTGGTCGTCAGGAAGACCCTTCCCCATGGAACCTCCCCACCAGCTGCTTCTGCTGTGGCAGCTCAGCCCAGCCCCGCAGCCCCGGCTGCAAGTACCAGCAGACACGGGCCTCCCTGCTCCTGCCCTGGCCAGAGCTGCATGCTCATTCTCGAGCCCCCCATCTTCCTTTCCCTGACTGTCGCCCTCCTCCTCTCTTTCTTGCCCCTGCTCAGGTCCAAGGCCTGGCTGGGTGACCCCTCAGGGCAGCCCTGCCACCGTGGCCTCTGCCGGCCTCTGCCTGCCCGTTCTTTCCCTGAGCATGAATCTGTCCCCTTCCACCTGCTGTGATGTTCAGCCAGCGGCTCACAGCCCTTTTGAAGGCATTTGGTGGGAGGTCCACTGGCGGCTTGAGAGGTCGTGTGAGATGGTTGTGGACCGTATTAGTTTCTTGTTGCTGCTATAACAAATACCACAAACTCAGGGTTTCCCACAAGCAGAGATGTATTCTCTTATAGCGCTGGAGACAAGAAGTCTGGAGTGCATCTTCAAGGGCTAACATAATGGTATTAGGAGGGTCGGTCCTTCCAGAGGATTCCAGGAGAAATCGGTTTGGTGTCTCTTCCAGACTCGGGTGGTTGCCAACATCTCTGGCCTGTGGTCACCCACCTCCAGTCTCTGCCTCTCTGGAAAGAGCCTTCCCCCTCTTCGATGGTCCCATCTCCCTCTGCCTCCATGTTAAGAGCACACCTGTAGCTCTATTTAGGGTTTACCCCAGCCAATCCAGGATAACTTCTCCATCTTGGTGCCCTTAACCCAATCACATCTGCGAAGTCTCTTTTGCATAGCCGGTAACTGGTTCCAGGAATTAGGGCTTGATATCTTGGGAGCTATTACTCAGCGTACTACAATAGATAATGAAGTTTTATTTTTAATTAGCTGTGCTTTTCTTTTTATGGTGCACCTCTATATATAGTAAATGAGCTGGTTTTCTATTTAGGGTAGTGATCTAAAGTTCCGATTCTAAGTCAGGTTGTTGGGGTTTTTTAAAATAAAACAAGTTGGTTGTTTTGTTTTGACTAAGTTTTTAGTTTCAGTATGGTTCACATACAACATATGATTCCATACATGACTCAGGGCTCACCAGGGTAAGTGTGTCTTCATCCCCTTCACCTGTTCCCCCCGAACCCCCTCCCGCCTCCATCCGAGAGCCATCAGTCTGTCCCCTATCATTAAGACTCTGTCTCTTGGTTTGTCTCTCTCTCCTTTTTTCCTCTTTATCCTAGAGTAAAACAAGTTGTTTTTAAGAAGAATATTAAGTGCATAATAATGCAGGTGGTACCAGGGTGACCCAAATGGGGAAGGAAGGGAGGGTGTGGGGCACAGAGGGGGCTGCTCCTGTCTGCAGCATCGCCAGCATGGGCTGGGCCTCCCGCCCCTCCGCTGTCTTGGCACCGCTGACCACCTGTCTCCCTGTCCTTCCCTCTCTACCTCCACTAGCTCACTATCATCTTCAAGAACTTCCAGGAGTGTGTGGACCAGAAGGTGTACCAGGCAGAGATGGACGAGCTCCCCGCCGCCTTCGCCGACGGCTCCAAGAACGGCGGGGACAAGCACGGGGCCAACAGCCTGAAGATCACGGAGAAGGTATCGGGCCAGCATGTGGAGATTCAGGCCAAGTACATCGGCACCACCATCGTGGTGCGCCAGGTGGGCCGCTACCTGACTTTCGCAGTCCGCATGCCCGAGGAGGTGGTCAACGCCGTGGAGGACAGGGACAGTCAGGGCCTCTACCTCTGCCTGCGGGGCTGCCCCCTCAACCAGCAGATCGACTTCCAGGCCTTCGGCGCCAATGCCGAGGGCCCCGGCCCCCGCAGGCCGGCGGCCGCCAGCCCAGCCCCCGCGGCTCCAGACACCTTCCCGTACGAGACGGCCGTGGCCAAGTGCAAGGAGAAGCTGCCCGTGGAGGACCTCTACTACCAGGCCTGCGTCTTTGACCTGCTCACCACGGGCGACGTGAACTTCACGCTGGCCGCCTACTATGCCCTGGAGGACGTCAAGATGCTGCACTCCAACAAGGACAGGCTGCACCTGTACCAGAGGACTCGGGAGCCACCGGGCCAGGCGGCAGCTGCGGGGCTGCCCCCCGCCCCCCGGCCCCTCCTGGGCGGCCTGCTGCTCCTTGCCCTGCTCCCCGCCTTCCTGGAGGCCGTGGCCATGTAGGGCAGAGAGGGGCCGCTGCCTATCCCTGAGCCGGGGAGGGAGCGGCTGCAGGAGGGCTGGGGCTGTTGTGAGGGGGGGAGGGCGGGGAGGTGGAGACCCCGCAGGGTCTGCAGGGGTCAGGAGCGGAGGCAGCCGCTGGCCGGCGGGCTGGAGACGGTTACCTCAGAGCTCCCCGGCTGTCTGTGGGAGCGGCCTCCCCCCACGGCCCGCGCCCTCCATCAGGGGCCCTGAGAGGTCCTGGTGACTGGTGCTGTGATGTTTGTGACAGTTGAGCTGTGTGAGAGAGGGAGCCACTCCCCTCCACCCGCCCCGCAGTGTGAATGTGCAAAACAGAGCCCCTCAGGCCGAAGCCCCCCACCCAGGCCCCGCCAGAGACACTGGGATTGATCAGAGTTGAGCTCCTCCCCCTCCACCCCTGCAATGCACTGAAACAGGCCCAGCTGACTGCTGCCCTCGCCCGCCACACGCACACACACTCACACGAGCACACTCGCACACACTAAGCTGAGGGGCTGGGGCATCAGCGAGGCTGGACCCCCTCCCCCCACCAGGCGGGGTCTCCTTTCCCTTTGGGCCTTAGGACGACTGGGGCTGGTGGGGGGCTGCTCGGCATCTTTAGCAAACCTTCATCCTTGACCCCAAGGTTGTGCCCACCTGGTGCCTTCCGGCCCGTGGCCTGCCTGTGAGCCGAAGGGAGACTCCGGCCAGTTAGCAGGCCTCTGCCCCAGAGCCCACAGCTAGGGCGGCAAGTGCTGTCTCCTGAGGTCTGTGCGACGCCACTCACGGGCTCCAACGCTCTGTTCTGGCTCCTTCCCTCCCCGCCCCCAACTCCCCCCTGTGCTTAGGAGGTCACGTCCTCATGTCTAAATGTCTGAATAGAAGTACCCCTTGGTTTCTGTCCCCTTCTCCCCAGCAGATGGCAAGAGTCCCTGGGCAGGGGGAGCTTGGGCCACCGGGCGGGGGCAGGAGGCACACACGGACAGGGCCAGCTGGCCTGCCCTGATCCTCTTCGTCCTCCTCCCCTGCCCCCCAGAACCCCACTCCCCACCCGTCCCCCCACATCTGCAGGCCGGGGAGAGGAGCAGGGTCCGCAAGCTTCTCAGCCCCGAGCATCACGGGCTGGTCTCGTTCCTCTAGTCCCCTCCCTTAAGCCCGTGGCCACACAGCCAGGAGAGGCCTGCCGCCACCGAGAGCCCTGGCGCCCACCTACTGTGAGCCCAGCTGCCCATCCGAGGAGCCCCAAACCAGTCCCGCCCCTGCTGCTGTTCCAGAGAGCCCAGGGACCCACGCCGGGCTAGGCTCCACTCCCAGAAAGGGGCAGGAGGGCGGTTGCCACAGCCCCGCACTGCCCTGGCCCTTCAGTCTCGGGGCAGCCCTTCTGCTGTTCCCCAGGGACCTCTCATACACTGGCCCAGGAGGCTCCCCGCCTCCCCTCCAAGAGGTCCCCTCTCGCTGCCCAACGCCAGGGCAGGCAGGTGGGAGGCCCGGCCCCGGCCGCCCTGCTGGTTTTTAGATGGTCCCTATGTTGGAAGTAAAAAGTGAAGCACTTTATTTTGGTTGTGTTTGATCGCGTTCTGCTAGGAAGTGGGGACCCCTCACTGCGTCCTTGTGTCTGCGACCTGTGTAGAGTGTCACCGCATGTATATATTGTAAATTATTTATTAACGGCTAAATGCAAGTAAAGTTTGGGTTTTTTTTGTTTTGTTATTTTCTTTTGGAACCCGTGTTGGAATTCGCTTTCTGAACAGGCTGGCTCCGTTGGGGGGCGGGGGGGAGGCCCACGTGTGCGCACGCGTGAAGGGGAGTGGCAGGTGTTTGTGGAGGGTGAAGCCATTTAACACAAGCTCCCTACTTCTCTTAAAATGACTTTTTCTCCTTCTGGGGCTTGAGGGCTCCAAGTGTTCTTGCCCCCGGGAGGCTGGAACAGTTTCGGGGACAGATGATAGCCACATGGTGGTGCAACAGGAAGGGGGTAGGGGCACGAGGTTGGGTGGGCTGCCTTCAGACTCAGGATGGGGCCATGTTGGCCGTCCCCGTCAACGTAGGAGCCCTAGAGCTGGGACGGTGGCTGCCACCCTCCCCTGCTGACGCAGCCCAGGGCCAGAGCGATGGCTCAGTAGAGGGGACAGAGACTTGCTTGGGGACAGGTTTCCTGCTAGCTATCATCTCATTTCGCCTCTTAAAACCAGGCAGTGAATCAGGAACACATTCATGCCCGTTTTTCAGACAAACAGAGGCTCAGAAAGATGAATTGATTTTGCCTATGGTCCTTAGGGCAGGGCCAAGATTGTACACCTGGTCCGTTTGGCCCTGTCTGGGTCTGCTTTTATTTTGTTTTGTTTTTTAAGATTTTACTTATTTTATTTGACAGACAGAGATCACAAGCAGGCAGAGAGGCAGGCAGAGAGAGAGAGGAGGAAGCAGGCTCCCCGCTGAGCAAAGAGCCCGATGCGGGGCTCGATCCCAGGACCCTGGGATCACGACCCGAAGGCAGAGGCCTTAACCCACCGAGCCACCCAGGCGGGCCTGCTTTTAATACCAAATGTCAAAAGGGGGAGTGGCAGCAACGGTAAGCCAGGCCATATCCCAGGGTTCTCCCCTTTCCTAGCCCTGTGACCTTGAACAAGTTACTTAACCTCTCTGAGCCTCTGATTCCTCCTCTGTAAGGTGGGAAGTGCCTATCCTATAGGATGTATGGGAGATTCGGCAAATGAACTTACTCCTGTAAGGACTTAGGACAGCGCCCGGAGCACAGGGAGTGTACCAGGGCTGAGTGGGTGGGGGTCACGCAGACCCCAGGAGCTTGGGAAAGGGTAAGCCGAAAGGCTAGCGAGGGGAGGAATCTGGAGAGTGAGCGTGTAACCAGTCCAAGCTGAAGGAGAAGGTCAAGGGCAGGAAGGGAGAACGTTCTAGAACCCAGCTCTCACACAGGCTCCCAGAGGGAGCATGGGATTCTGGGCATTGGCAGGAAGAACCAGACTGGAAGGGACAAAAGGAGTCCAAACATACCTACACCTCTTATACCATTGCCAAAGCCACTGAGACCAGTAGGCTTCTCTCTCTCTCTCTCTCTCTCTCTCTCTCTCAGTTGTAGCTGGGTTGGAATAGCTTGCAGGGGAGGCGCCACAGAGGCAGCAGAGCCCTTGGCAGAAGAACCAATTACGGAGAAGCCAGGGCCCATGGGATAAAAAAAAAAAAAAAAAAAATGCCGCTCACCATCAGATGAAAATGCTGCAGCACTTGCCAGAGAATATTCTGGGTTTGGAATTCGTTCAGGACCCTAAACTTAACCAGCTGGAACTCCTTCCAGTACCATGCTACTGGTCGCCCGTGAACATGGAAATTTGCGTTTCATCATGAATATGGAACAGAGTCTTGAGCTAAACGATCCCCAAGAAGCCGCTTCCTCTCGCTCTGCGGGCTGGGCTGGGAGCTGCTCCACTGAGCCAGCGAGTCGGGGCCGGACGTCCACGCGTGAGCAGACGACATGCGTGTCCCCTCGCGGCCCCAGCACACGGATGTGCGGCAGAGACTCGTGAGGCCAACAGAATTCGTGAGAGGAGACAGGAGGGAAAGGGCTACTGGAAACCCGTGCACGGGGGTCCTCCATAATGAAGAGGGCACATTCTGGGGTGAAGACCCTCACCGGGACCCCCGGGGCAGAGACACAGGTGAGCCAGGTGTGACCAGGGCTCCTCGGGGATGCCAGCGAGCCGCGTGGAGCGGGGGGTGGCCCTCGGTCTCGGGCTCCAGCCCACTTGGCGTCCAAACCGGCTCTGCCCGTCACTCGTTGTGTGGTCTCCCTTGGATTTTTGGAGCCTTAAGACTCCTGATTTGTAGAACGGAATTATGAGTACTAGTTCCTGAGGTCCTTATAGAATATCCAGCGAGCAGATGTGCATAAATTTCCTGGTACAGGGGCCCTCGAGCAGCCCCGGGAGGCTGCCCAAGGTGGCGGTCCCCTGCCTCTGCCACGGCGCACCCCGCACTGTCCCTTGCTAACTCCTTCGTGGGGGGCATGCAGCGGAGTCCGCACGGACTGCCTTGCCTTCTTGCTGGAGAGGCCAGTCTGTGCACAGTGACGCGACCGGGCGTCCAGGGCGACAAGCATCCCAGGGACGCAGGCTCCTCTGAGAGGGAGACCCCCCCCCACCCCAGAACGGAGGTGGGAGGAGCTTTGCTCTGGCCGGGTCCAGGGAGACCTCTGACCAGATCACCTGTGTGGATCTGGGGGACGAGCCAGACCAAGAGCAAGGGGGACCCTTCTATGCAGAGAGGTCGGGGAGCACAGAGGGCCTGGCCACCCAGTGTGGAGTCGGAGGACAGCAGGGCACAAGGGGACGGGACCCCCTGAGCCTGGGGACCAGGGTCCAGGTGAGACTGCAAGTGGCAGGAGGGAGCCCTGCCCGGCCCACCAGTGACCAGGGGGGCCTGACGTCTTGCTGCACCTGCCAGAGGAACCCCTGTGCCGCTTTGAGCAGGGGCAGGACGTGCCCAGCTTGCTCCAGACAATGTGAAGTGGGGTGGGGGGAGGAAGTTGGGGTCTCCGGGGCAGAGCTGGTCAGAAGGGGGATGGGGGCTGGTGCCAGAGGTGCCACGAATGACCCACTTCAGGGCAGAGCACAAGGGTGCTGCAGGTGGGGTTTGGAGAGCGGGAGAACCAGGGGAGGGTGCTGAGCGCCTGGGTCGATGGGGACGCTGCTTACTGAGCCCCAAGAGGAGTGCGTTCAGGACGCTAAAATCAAAATCTTACTTTAGGACACATTGGAAACCACATGCAGTTCAGTGGTCTTTAATTATTATTATTATCATTATTATTATTATTACTATTTTAGATTTTATTTATTTCAAGGGTAGGGAGGGGCAGAGGGAGAGGGAGAGAGCAAATCTCAGGCAGACTCCCCACTGAACATGGGAACCCACACGGGACTCGATCCCATGACCCTGAGATCATGACCTGAGCCTAAACCAAGAGTCGGACCCTTAACCGACTCAGTCACCCAGGCACCCCTATTGTCTTTAATTTTTAAATTAAATGATGTATACTTCCCAGGAACGAGTGTTTACAGAGTGCAGGGCTCATAAAGGAACACCCAGAACAAAGGGAAGGTGTTGTCCTTGAACAAGATGGTTGCAATGGTGTGGTTGGTAAGACTGGCGGATGTCACTTGCGGGCTAGTCCCAAGGCCACGGTCCAGAGCCCCATGGCTCCGGGGAGGGGCAGAGCTGGGGGGCAGGCTATATGCTTGGAAAAGGACAGCTGGACTCGCCAAGATGAGTTCTTACCCCAAATACATAATTATGTAGGGACCAAGGTTCTGATCCCGATGGGGAAAATGGGGGTAAAATTGTAAAACGGAAAATTCAAAGACTAGCAAGGAATCCTGGGAGGGACGTTATCGACTCCCCACAGCTACCGGCTGGTGGGCAGGAGCCTCCGTGGGCTAGAAGGAGGCCCGTCCCATGCCTGGCCTTGCCTCTTGCTGGCTGGGTGACCTGGGACTTCAGGATCTTTGTCTGCACAAGGAAGGTCATGGCCCTCCTACAGGGTTGCTTGGGAAGACTGGGGCAGGAAATATCAGAATATAGGGAGCCCATCCCAGGAAGCCATACGCCCCAACAAGCACTCCCTCCCTCCCCTTCTCATCCTACCGGGTCACACCGCCTTAGGGGGCTCACTGCTGGGGCCGCCATCCAGGGGACGCTCCGGGACTCCAGGCAGGCCCCGGGCCCTGCTTGCTCCCAGGCTGACCGCGACCCAGAGAGTTCCACCCTCTGGCCCCCCACGCAGGGATCTCCAACCAGACAGGAAGAGCAGGAACCCTACTTTGTGTGATGGGTTCATCTCTTAGGAATGATCCAGAAATCACATCTCTTTGCTCTGATTAGCCGTATTTGTCCAAGTCTTGAAACACTTGACAAGCTCTTTGCCCAGCTGCCACCTGGGCTGGAGAAGCTTGGCGTTCTGGCCACGGGTCAGTGGGAACCCCGCATGCCCAAAGCAGGAGTCTAAGGACCTCTAATTCCATGGAGGTCCCCAGGGTCCCCACACCCCGAATCTGTGGGCCATGGGCCCCCTCCCTGTCTCAACAGCTTCCCCTCGGCTACCTTCCCCATCCTTCTGGGCTTCCCACACTTTTGACCGTTTGATAACTTCCAGCCGTGACCCGGGTCTACACCCTGAAGAAGAGTTACAGAGAGAAACACCCTCAGAGAGGCCCCCCCAGAACGGAGTTAATTAAGAGATACAGGAACGGCAGTCCAGGGGCTGGCGTGGTGGGGCAGGGGTGTTTCTGGGATGCGGGGATGCGATCCCAGGCAGCCTAGATCCCAAGGCCAAGGCCGGCACATCCCCGGGCCTGATTCCGTCCTTGCCCAGAGGAACCCTGGGACCGCTCACGGATGCCTCCACATTCGAACCCGTTCCTGCTCGTCTCCTGCCTCCCTCCCGCAGGAACCAGAGCCCGCCTCAGGCCTGATGCATGTGCTCTGTCTAAAGCCGTGTTCAAACCTACTTGCCACCGGGCAGGGGTCAGTGACCGCCGCCGGGGGCTGGCGATGACAGCCCCTCCCGCACACTGTCCTCCTGCAGAGCAAACACCTACAGATGACCCTGACCTTGAGTTGTGCCGCTGCTTTGACAGTTTTCATGATGCCCCGAAGGTGGATGCCTGGCTATTTCCAGATGAACTCCCACACCCAAGCCACCTGCCTGCTTGAGGATGGAGAAGGGGCGCCGCGGAGTCAACCCAGGGTTCTGGTCCTGGGTCAGCAGGGAGTGAGGCCAGACCCCACCCCCTTGCCGGAAGGCTGGGTGGGTGGAGGGACTTCAAATCCGGACCCTGAAGAGAAGAAGGATGGGAGAGAGGGTCCTTCAGATCCGAAGTCTGAGAGGCTCAGGGTTCCAGAAGGAGAGGGTGCGGGGGTGCCAGTGAGCTCTCCGCGGGGTCACTGTGGTCCAGGGGTGGTCCTCCGCCTCCTCGCGGGCAGGGGGCAGGCCTTCCCAGACATGACGCAGCTGCTGCTATAGAGCCAACCCCCGTTTACACGGAGACTGTGGCCTCCAGCGTGACAGCTACAGGTTTGGGCCTCCTGCCATGGGTCAGGCTTCCTGCCAAGTATTTGATCCAAGTGAGGATTTATCGCGGTGGAGCCCCCTTCCGGCCGCCTCCGCCCTGGAGTTCAGGTGACTCGAAGCCCAGGCTCCATGTGAGACAGGGGCCTGGAACGCGGGGCTCCTGAGTGGCCTTCAGGTCAAGGCTGGGGGCCTGGACCACCAGAAACC
The DNA here is from genome assembly GCF_011764305.1 of Mustela putorius furo. Classification (NCBI taxonomy): domain Eukaryota; kingdom Metazoa; phylum Chordata; class Mammalia; order Carnivora; family Mustelidae; genus Mustela; species Mustela putorius. The sequence goes on along the minus strand of NW_025422026.1, from coordinate 11,634,831 downwards.
GAAAGCCAAAGTTAGTGCCGGGCCCCCCTCCCCTGGACAGGACGGGATAATGGCACCCTGGGTCTCCTTGCTGGGATCGAGGCCCCTCTTTGGTGAGCCCGCTCAGCTCTGCATCTGCTGCCCCCGCCTTCACACCTCCTCGCCTCCTCCCCATTCTGCCTGGTCCAGGGAGTCCAGGGCCAGGACGTGGGCTAAGGCAGCTGGGGCTACGAAGCACAGCTGGAATGGGACCGTAATGGCTAGTGAGCGCCTCTCCGAACTGCCCGCCGGGGACCTCTGCAGCCCATCACCCTTCCAGGTAGCGCCCTGAAGGTCCCCGCACCTTCCCTCAATCCAGCAAATAAAGGGTTATCCTCTGGCATGCCAGGAGCATTTGGGAAGATGTTCCAGAAGAGAGAACTGACTGCTTGAAACATCCTGGGAATCAGGAAGGCCTGCCTGCTGTGACCCAAACTCAGTCTGAGCGCCAGCTTGCTCAGCCCCCTGGGCTCCAAGCCCAGCCTCCACAAGGGCCTCGCGGAGGCCATGGCTATGACTATGTGGAGGCACCAGAGTGGGCTGGGGCTCCAGTGGCAATTGTGGGCACAGGGAAGGGACAGACAGGAAGGGAAGTGGGAACAGCAGGGGCCGAGAAGGCTGCTCAGAGGGAACCAAGTTTGAATTGCATCTTGAAGAAGAACCCAGATTCATCAGGCAGCTGGCAGTGATGGAGGGGGTCGAGGGACAGCAGCCTGGAGGTCAGGCTCTGCCTCGAGGACTGGCCAGAGGCTGCAAGAGCAGTTTGGGGGCAGAAGAGAATGGCCAGCGAGGGCAGGTCACAGAGGGCTGAGGAACCCAAGCCAGGAAGCTTAGAGCTCCGGTGAGGATCGGGGGAATTACAGTGATGCCCGGCCTTGTGGCTCAAGATGTCCCTCTGGTGGCCACATGGAGGGGAAAGGGAGAAGGGACTGGACCCAGAAGGAGCCAGAGCCCGCGTGTTCCGGAATCAGGGGCTGCCATAGGGAGAGAGCCACCTGGCTGGCTGAGGCCTCTGAGAGGGCTGGGCCAGGGCTGGCCAGCACTGCCCTCCGGGGCCTCCTGCTGGTGGAGCAGGTGAGGCCGGCTTCTCCTGCAGCCTCCCCTCCTCCCCATCCCCTGTCACACTTCTTGCAGGGGTGAGGTGACTCCCCGTCTCCGACTCCACTGTGGCCTTTGGAGCTATGGGAGGCGCCCTCCAGGGTAGAAGAATGAGGGTGAGCCTCTGGGGCGGGGCGGGGGGGGGGGTCTGTAAATTCAGGTGTCGGTAGCCAGGCAGGCTGTTTGTGGAAATCTGCTGCCCCCTGCAGGAAAATTCTAGAACCACAGTCACTCAGGACCCTCCCTCCAGGAACGAACGGGAACTTCAGCTCCTCTTCCAAACGGCAGGGGCAGGCCCCCAGCTCTGGTGGCAGGAGTGGTCTCCACTGAGCCTGGGGAGGTCTTAACACCGCCCTCAGAGAATGATGACAGATGCCAAGCCCAGCTCAGCCCCCTCAGTGGCCTCACTCACCCCACCACAGCCCGGCAAACTCTGTATCCTGTACTTGAGGCACGCAGAGGGAGAGAATGAGCCCCAGAAGGCCAGCTGCTTCAAACCCAGCTCGGTCCCCTTCCTGGACCTATGGCTTCCCCGACCCCCTCCCCTGGGCTCAGCTAGCAGCACCCCTGTCCCCACGCCCATCTCCTCTTTTCTCCCTGGCGCTCGTGACATTTTGTCTTTCTGTCGTTGGTCTAGGTGTGCCTTGCCAACCCTCAGAGGGGCCCTCATCCTGGTTTGCCGAGTCTGCGTCCCAGCTTCTAGAACAGGGCCTGGCCCACAGGAGGTGCTTAAGATCTTACTTAAGATTCTTAAGAGAAACTTTCTCTCTCATGACCGTCTAGTCCCCACGGGACGGTGAGCACCCTGCCAGGTCTTCCTACCGGGGTCTAATCTCCTAGAGAGGGCGCTCTTCCGGGGCCCCTCCAGGGAGCTGGGATCCAAGAGGAGCAGCCCTGCTGGTCTCAGAAGTTTCTGGGCTGATGCAAGCTGGGGCCGAAAGCTAAGTTGGGCCTGCCCTCCGGGCTGGGCAGGTGCCCTCCTCGGTGTGTCCCCATTGTCCCGCTCCCAGCAGGGGCTGGTGAACACTATCTCCTTCTGGGTAGCCCATCGCAGAGTTTACACCTTTCAACACTGAGCTCTCACGGTAAAACCACATGAACCCTAGAAGCCGCTTCCTTCATGTACAAATGACGATGTCTGGGCCATCTGCCCAGCTGCACCCAGGGGGAGGCCAAACGGAGACAATGCACTGCCCTTCCTGCCAGCCCCCTGGAGACCCCCTGGGACCCCCAAGGCCACCATGTACACAGGGTTAGCAAGGACCACACTATAGCAGTGACCGTCCTCTTGTGGTTCACAAAACAATTTAAGATCCCAAGTGCAAACCCTCCGTGGGGCAGCTGGCCCCAAGCAGTAGATATTCTGCCTGATTTTGAGGTGAGAGGCCTGCGTCCATGTTCCCGCACAAAGCCAGATCTCACCGCCACACACCCGGCTGGGCGACACCCAGACCTCAAGCCTAGGACGGGGTCCACCAGCACCAGGCAGGGCCCGAGTTCTACGGACCAAGAGCGTGTGTTGGGTTGGGCTCCGTCTTTTCCCCAAGGCAGGGAGCAGACACCACAGGCGGGCTGGAGGCCGGGGCCCGAGCGGGATTCCAGACTCAAAGGATGGAGGCTAGGAAGGGCAGTAAGATGGGCCTCGAAGGCAGACCCGTCCCTGCTCTTTTAAGAGCCACAGGTTGGAATCCCAAGTCCAGACCAGGCTGGCAAACTGCAGGGCCTCGCGGTTCAGTAAGTGACCTTTCTGTTGGTGCTAATTGAGAAGGACCTGCTTTAATGCCAGACATGCGAGGCCCCGCCAGGGAGCAGCTGGTGGGGGCGGGGGGAGCCTGGGCCTGCTTTTTCCAGTAAAAGGCGGGCTTCTTGGCAGCAGCTGGTTTAGAAGCCGCGTTGCTATTGTAAATCATAAGCTGATTATTGCAGCGCTTTCAAGTTTCCCAAAGAGGTTCCAGCCGAGCTGTGAGTTGCAACACGACTATGAATTGTTTATCGGCAGGAGGAACCCTCAACTCTGGAGTCTCTGCCTCAGGAACGCGAGGCCCTAAAAATCCCAGCCTCTCCTTCCTGGCCTGGCCAGGATGAGCGGAGGCCCCCCGCCGCCAAGCCTCCTGGGTTGACGGTCACGCGACTTAACGGAACGTATGGGTTTACTGGGTATCAAGAATCGAGAGCTCTGTGAAGATCGGAGTTCGGTTTTGCAGTCTCCTGAGTATCGACAAAACCCCTTGGGTCTGGCCAACCCCTCGAGCTCCCGCTCAGACGGCATCTCCTCCCTTGGGCTGTGCCCGGCTTCCTCCGTCTGGGCCTTGCAGGAGCTGGGCCTGCCCCTGTGCCAAATTGCGAGAGTTAACATTGTGTCAGTGTTTCCATTATAAAATGCCTCTTTCCCCTCTTCATGAATATATAACCCAACTGTTAAATTGCCCTCAAGGCTGTGGGCTGGCACACACGGCTCAGTCACTTCCTCTGGATGGAGGGGGCAGGACCCCTGTCCGGACAACACAGGTCTTCACATGCACATTGCCGGGCTCCCGGGCACCACCACGGGATCCTAAGGGAAGCTCTACTCCACCAGGGGCTACAGATCCTCGGGCTCTCCCAACCCCACCGCCCAGTGCTCAGGACACTGAGGACAGGAGCTGCTCGGCCAGGGGCTGTCAGCTTCGGGGAAAATCTCAGAACCCCCCCACCCCCGACCCCCAGACCCAACGCCACAACTGGCCCCCGAAGGAAAAACAATGAGACTTTAAGAGGCTCCATTTCACACGCTGGCGAACAGTCTGAACGACCCAGAGAACAAGGGGAGGGAAGGGGAGCCGAGGTGCGGCCAGTCAGAGCTCACGCCAACCCAACGCAACGTCACAGTGTTCGCCCAATTCTAGAAATCCTTAGTAACACTTTTTAATATACAAGAATCAAAAGTACAGCAGTTTTACAATGTAGGAAAATTTAATACATACTATATAAACAACATTATTTACATCAGAAATCACTAGGACAGTGGCATTTTTCACAAATATAAATTAATTACTGTTTAGTCAACAGGTTTTAAAAGTCCACAATTTTACAATAAAGAAAAACCATCCGTCCCCAAACGTGTGGGGTCCGGACAGACTAAAGCAGCCTGGACCCTTGGCCTGGCTCTCCTCGCCCGACACGGCAGCCCTCAGACAAGCCAGAAGACCGCTGGCGCTGGGCCCTGGGCCCTGGGCCCTGGGCCCCCGCTCCTGCTGACGAGTGGATTTTGGTCTGTAGGATTCCAGTGTCCCTGTGTGAATTCGTAGCGGACTCGCATGTGCACCACACGTCCTGATGCGGCTCTCGGGCATCAGGCTACAATGTCTGCAGCACGGTGGGAGCAGTGTTCTGGTTTCCCGTGGAAGGGCTAAAGGAATGACTAGAAGGGGCGGGGGGCCGCCCTGGGTCCATCAGATCGGGCTCTGCAGAGGATCTGGCTGTTTCTCTGCAGCCATCTCTGAGAAGACCACAGTGATGTACCTGGGCTTTCAGGGCCCCCTTTCCCAGGGCCTGTGGTACACCGCGTTAATCCTCATTCATATTCAGATCTCAGATGATGCGGACGCCCCTCTTCCTCGACCCCCGCTGTTTCTACCCGGTTATGAAATCCTTCAAAGCTAGGCTCCATGGACTGCCGTCCTCCCGGGTTCCTGGGGCAGTTTATCCCACCCGCAAGGGAGAGAATTCCTACCTGTGCAAATTTGTTTCTGATAAGAGCATACAGTATTCATACTGATTTAGGTCAATGAGGAAATGCCTCCTTTTTCCCAACCCAGTCTTCAAACATACTTCAACATCTAAAATAGATGCTTTTATGGGGATACTGTAATTTTATAATCAATTTAACACTGATCCGGCGAATATAGCCTTTTGCTACATCATATGGCACTACAAGTCCTGAATGTAAACAAAAGGAAGTTCCTTTTTCTTCATGATGAGACATCTTTGGGAATAACTCACATCTCCTATCAACCTCAGAGACAATCAATCACCCTTGCGGAGCCCTGAAATTCAGAGCCTCCAGCAACTCCTCCCAGCTTCCCTTAAGGGAAGGGTGATGCCACGCCTCCCAGGACACAGCCTGACCTCCCGCGGGGAGACACGTGCTGGTGCTCATCCCTCCCCCCCACCCCAAAGAACCCGGCAAGCCAACCTAGCCTTCCACTTGGGCCTGGGCAAGAGGAACACAGGGTAGTGTGAGTACTGTTGGCGGGAAGCTCAGCTGGTGGTGGCCACAGCAGACACAATCTTCTCTCACCGAGCAGTCGCCGTGGGACGACCACGGCCAGGGGCTCCTATGCGTTCCTTTGTGCTGTGCTCCGGGCATGCTGACCCCCTTTGAGCCCACGCTGCACATCCCTAGTACCATGAGGAGATATAGGTAAGGACGGGGCAGGCCCACTACTCCCAGCACAAGCTGTGAGGACCCAGACGCTGGCCAGCCCCAGGGCGCCGCGCACAGCGAGCAGAAATGACCCAGTAGAGCCGTGTCGGCTCCACTAAGGCGCTGGGACTGGGGGCTTTGCTAGTAAAGGCATTAATGGTGCTGCCCAGGGTACCGGCAGGTAAGTGATGATCATTTTGTGACGTCCTCACAGGTTAGTTCAGGGAGTTGAACCCTGTGCGTGCCCAGCGGGAAGCTTCTCACCAGCTCTGAGCCTGGACACGTTTAGGCACGGTGTAGGTTCAAGTCAATGCGTCCACCTAGAAAGGCCTTTGGATATTCACACAATACTGGCAAGCGGTATTTTGAAAGAGGAGAACGGAAGGCCCAGCATCAGGGGAACGGAAGCAGCCTAATGAACTGGTGCAACCAACCTGCCTTCTGACTCCGTTCGGCCCTGCACCACTCTGACTGTCAGCGCGGTCCCCTGGCCTTGGAGGTTTCCTAGTTTGCAAAAACTCTTAAGTTAGGTTTGTACTTTATTTGATCTCATTCTAAACAACACTGGAGTTCAAGTCTACTGCTGCCTGCCTAGCTGTGGGAGCTGTTCCCCGCAGGTCGCTGAGCCTCACCAGTGCACCCGCCACACGGGGTCAGCAGACGTGTGTTCCGCGTCATGCTGGGCAGAGGAAACTAAAGTGCCTACAAGGCGGCTACTGAGGCTGACCTGGCACAACACCCCAGGCCCCCTCTCCCCACGAGACCCACTCACCACCTGCACCTGTACCCCACCCCGCCCTTGGCACCTGCCAGCACCAAGCTTCCCCCGCCACCCCCTGGCCCTCAATGGACACTTCGCATCCCAGGATCAGAAATCCACCAGGGATTCCGGGTCCCTGGCCACACCACCCCCACCCCAGCCCCGCTTTCAGCCCACTCCCAACCAAGGAAGACCCACGCCAACGCCAGTGCCGGCCTGCTCACAGTACTCTGAAGTCCACCAGACGGGCCCTCGCCTCCCTGGCACCAGGGCGAAGGAGGCCCACGGCGGAGACTAAGCATTTGAAATGTACAGATAGTGTGGGAAAAATTAGTGTCGGTCAGGAAGGGGCCGCCGTGGAAGCTATTCCCCTCTGTCCTCCTGTGCCACAGATGTCATGCTGAGGCCCAAGGGTACGGTTTCTCCCAAGAACATGTCTGAGGAGTGTGCCCACTCCCCCTTTAAGTCCCACGAGGCGAGACCCGAGCCCCGCTCCCTGTCAGCAGCATGTCACGTCACAGTGAAGCAATCGTGTGCCGTCCAGCAGGTCCCGGCAGCCTGCACGCACACGCTCCTACCCAGCCCCCCGCACCCAGGCTCAGGGCGCGCGGACCCCGGCAACAAAACATCCCGACTCTAAGATCCCATCTTCCTTCACTGGGGAAACACAGCCCACGAAGCCGGTACACACAAGTCACCTCTTCCTCCCAGCACCCATCGCAGTGGCAGGCTGGAACCAGGCTGGGTGGGATGGGGTGTCGAAGTGCAGGAGTGGCGACCCAAACCCAAGCGGGACCAAGTGAAAGGCCCCCCACTCCTTGAGGTGCTCCTTCGGCCGGCAGGCTGACAGCAGCAGCAGCATGTCCAGAAACTCCACTCACTGGTCTAGATAACTGGCTCCCATTGGATCAGACCAAAAATATCCAGGTGCTTAATGACTCTTGCTCTCCCCTTCTTTCCCAGCTGTCCTTTATGTTTTCCGAACATTCCAGTTATAATCTGGGTTGTTTTTCTGTTCTAGTGATCTCTCCAATGGAGACCTGTGATCCAGGGGTGACTTGGAATCATGGGGAGATTTCTGAGAAGGGGGCGAGCGAGGGTCTGAGACTGCGGGGTGCAGGGGGGGCAGGGGCTGTTTATATTCCCCCAATTTGTCTGTGTGGAAAGAGCGGTAATGGTCCGAGGGTCCTTGGCCATGGTAGCCCATAGGGGGGCGGTGGTCAGACATTCGTCGGAAATCCTGCTGGTGATAATTTTGAGGCCGAAATTCATCGGATCTCCTCCGCTTGGAGTCATGATGGTGCCTGAAATGGAGATGCAAAGATCAGCGGAAAGACGGAGCCCGTCCCCTTCTCCCTTCTCCACTGGCTCTTCCCTGCGCATTCATAGTCCAGGACACTTCCAAAGGACTGTTTGTAAATGCTTACTTTACGAGGAATCCAAAAAAAAACAAAAAAACACCAACAAAAAAAACAACCCGCACAAGCAATAACAAAGGGCTATTTTACACTTATTGGCAAAACATATCCTTTGAAATGACATAAGCCTCAAGTCTGCAATGAAACAAGTACACACTTGAATCACTGGTGGCTTTGTAAAGCTGTACTCCCTTCAGGAAAACTGGCAAGATCTACAAACATTTTCATATTCTTTGACCTCGTCCAGGAGAAAAAGAGCCACGGAAATGATTTGAGAAGTTATTAGTAACAGCAAAAGCTACAATCAACCGCAACGGTCAATAATAACTGATGGGTTAATTACATTATTTTAAAAATTGATTCAATGTGAGGAATATTAAAATTTTTAATTAGCACTACAGTAAACTACTTGTTATCCCATTAGGAGAAAATTGGTGTAAGTCAACAACGAAAAGACAAACAACCCAATTCGAAAATGGGCAAGGACAAAAACAAACATTTCTCCAAAGATCTACAAATGCCCACTAAGCACATGAAAAGATGACCCACATCTTTAATGAACATTAATCATCAGGGAAATGCAAATCAAAATCACAATGAGCTAGCCCTGATTCGCACCCACGAGGATGGCCACGTTTAAACACACACGCACACACACATGCGCCAACAGAAGGTAAGTGTTGGCAAAGGTGTGAGAAAATGACCATTCTTGTACATTGCTAGTAGGAGGGTAAAATGTTTCCACCACTGTGGAAAATCAGTGGTTTCTAGGAAGTCAGTAACAGAACTACCATGTGAGTAACAATTCCCTCCTAGGTGTATGCCCAAAATAACTGAAAATGGGTATTCAAACAAGTACTTTTACGTCTGTGTTCACAGAGCACTATTTATAAGCACCAAAGGTGGAAACGACTAAACGTCCGCCAACAAATGAATGGATCAACAGCACACCGCCATGAACTATTATTCGGCCATGAAAAGAAACCAAGTACAGGCATGTTCTCCAATGCGGGGGAGACTCACATGACACTACATATTCAAAGAAGCCAGTCACAAAAGAGCACATCTTGTAGGATTCCACATATACAAAATATCCAAGGGAAGTAAATCCATGAAAACAAAATACAGACTGGTGATCAGGCGCTGGGGAAACAGCAGAATGGGGCGACTGTGTCATGGTGCTGGGGTTTTCCCTGGGGTGATCGGTGTTTGGAACTCAAGGTAGTGATGATAGCAACACTGTGGATGTATTAAATGTCACTGAATTGTTCACCTTGAAACAGTTAACTCATACTATGTGACTTTCCGCTCGTTAAACGAGAGAGAGGGAGAGAGAGGGGACAAAATGTACAGAACAATGGTTCTCAAGACACCAGATGTCAGGTAACAAAGAACAGTGATTCCTTGAGGGATGGAAATTGAAGGAGATGAAGCTTGTTAACAAACCCCTCACTGCCTTGAGACGGCGTGCAGGCCTCAGCGCAGGGAAGGGAAGACTCCTAGAGTTGAGAGGTGGGGACAGAACCAAGGCAACTGGAGTCCAGAGGATGGAACACAGAAGAGAATGCAGGAGACAGAAAGAAGTTCAAAGACACGCAAAGGGTTCCCCTTGGGATTCAGTGAACAACTGTTCAGGGTGTGCAAGTGAAGAAACTACCTGAGGCCAGGAAATAACCCCCCGGAAGGTCAGAGGTGCCAGTGCCCTGCTCTCACCAGCTATACCAAAAAACAAGCTTCAAGGGACATCAGTAGAGTACAACGAAGCCTTCTTGCCTGGGTGGTGGGAACAATTAACCCCTGCCAGACCACTGCTCCCAATCTGCCCGAAGAATCTTAACAGCAAGACCGGAAAGCATCGAACTGTTGGCAAGTAATCTGTGTCTCACAACAAAGATCCAGAACGTTTATAGGAATATAACATATCCGGTACTCAGTGAGGCATCTGACCAAAAATTACTTGGCATGGGGGCTCCTGGGTGGCTCAGTGGGTAAAAGCCTCTGCCTTCGGCTCAGGTCATGATCTCAGGGTCCTGGGATCGAGCCCCGCATCGGGCTCTCTGCTCAGCAGGGAGCCTGTTTCCTCCTCTCTCTCTCTCTGCCTGCCTCTCTGCCTACTTGTAATCTCTCTCTGTCAAATAAATAAATAAAATCTTTAAAAAAAAATTACTCTGCATGGAGAAAACCAGGAAACTAAAACCATAATGAGGAAATAAGTTAACCAATTTAAACTAATCCAAACAGTAAATTAGCCAACAAGGATATAAAACTATTTATAAGCTGTATTCCAGATTTCAAAAGGTTAGAGGAAGATTTAAACTGGGTGGGTGGGTGGGGAAGGCCCAAATACAACTTCTAGAAATAAAACTCCAATGTGTGACATGCAAAATACACTGGATGGGCCTCAAGGCAGGTTAGATTGAAAAACAAACCTCAGATAAACCCACAGATTCAAGAAGCTCTACACTTCCCAAGAAAAACAAACATGAGGCAAAATACAGCAAGATGCACTATAATCAAATCGTTAAAAACTAGAAACAAAGGGAAAAACACGTTACGTAAAGAGAAACAAAGATAAAGATGACAGATCTTTTCCCTCTGAAACAGTTCAAATGGAGAGAAGATGAACACCTTTAAAGTACCTAAAGTGCTGATTCAGAATTTATACCCAGCAAAGCTATCTTTCATATGCGAAGGCCAACTAAAGGCTTTCTCAGACACAGAGATGTGGAAAGAACCAGCAGACCCCTACCAAATGAAAAGGTCTTCAGGCAGGAGTAAAAAAAAAAAAAAAAAAAAAAAAGTGACACCGAATGGAAATACAGATCTAGACCAAGAATTACAGGGCAAATGCCCACTGGAAGCCGACAAGATGACACAGGAGGGAGGGAGTGGAGGAGACATGGAGCCTCTAGAGGAGGCAGCTGCTACCTGGCCAGAGCCACTGTGCTCATGTGTTACCAGGTCCTCCAGAAATGAGGAGATATTTATATAAAACTTCCCAAATTTAAATTCAAGTCCAAACAAAGCATGTCATTAGCCTAAGGAAAACCAAAGAAGCTGCTGTGAGGTTAAAATACAGTCAAGTCCTAAAACCAGAAAGAACAAAACAAAACCACTTCAGGCTTCCTGTAGTCACTAACTCACAGGTTACAAAGGTAACGGGCTCATATGGTCCTGAACAGCTGTAGACAGGGTACGACTTCAAAAGCTCTTCACCCCTCAACTCTGGGCTTGGGGCAGACAAGGACCATGGGCTGGGGCCCATCACAGTATCCTGCCTCCTGAGAAGCAAGCACCAAACTTAATAATTGGGCTGCAGACTCGAATTTAATTTTAAGGCTACCACTTCTCTACGCTTCCTCAGAGGAATGCAGAGAACGTTTCCTGTATATGCGGAATGATGACCCTGCACAATGATGACCCTGCAGACGGCTCCCTATGACCCGAAGAATACAACTCAAGACCTCTAACCTGGCACTGAACCCCTTCCTAGCCAAAGTGTTCATCTTCTGGGCCTCCCTCTCTGGGTGCTGACCCTTGGCCTGGACCTGTGATAACCAATTCCATTTCTCTTTGCTTAGCAGACTCTTCAGGGCCCGAGGCAAGAATTAGCAACCTCGTCTCTTCCTCAGCCCCCAGGAGAAAAACTCAAAAACCTCTACTTTTTTTTTCTTTTAATTTTTTTAAATTTAATTTTTAAAAAATTAAAAAAATTTATTTTTAAATTTATTTTTTTAAAAATTAAAAAATTTTATTTTTTAATTTAATTTAATGAATTTTAAATTCACTGTTTTATGCACCACACGCAGTGCTCCATGCAGTATGTGCCCTCCTTAATACCCACCACCAGGCTCATCCAGCCCCCCACCCCCGTCCCCTCCAACACCCCTACTTTCAACCCTCCACTCAGCACATGGGCCAGCTGCCTACACCAGGATTCCTCCCCAACACCCTAAGGATGCTCTGACGGCAAAAACATCGGCTCAGACTAGGGACCATGCCTGGCACATGAGGAGATGCTCAGTGAATATGTAATAAGTCCATGAATGTGTATGTCACTTATCTCTCCCCCTGAAAGAGTAAAATTCCCAGCAGAGGTCAGCACCTTGCATCTCGGGGCCTTCAGCTCACCTGTCGTAGTAATCTCGGTGTCCCCTGTGGTCTCGGTCACTGCTGTACTGGTCATAAGGTCTCTTTCTGGACAAGTTGTTGGGTCTATAGCTCCCAGAGCGGTGGGCGTCCACGTGCCGCCGGTCACCGTAATGGTGGTCCTTGTACCAGTGCTGCTCATATGGATGGTGCCTGTCGCTGCCCCACGGAGGATTGTTGCCGCCACCATAGTTGAACTTTCTTTCCCTCTGCCAGTCTCCTCGGTCTGCGGAAAACAAACAACAGTTTCACGACTGCAACAATGGCTGAATTGCACACCCACTGAGGTTTAAACTCAAAGGCTGACACGTGTGATGGAAACACATTAAATTTCCTCCTGCGTCCCCTTTTGCTGCTGGTAAATGTACCAGCACCGAGTCCCAACACTCTCTCCCTCAAAGTTTAAGGCAAAAGAAAATTCACGGGCTTTCTCTTAGGAAATCCCAAGATTTTACTTTTTATTTTCCAAGCCTCTTTACTTTCCAATCTGGGGCCAAACCTTAAAATGAGATTTCACTCAAAAAAAGAAAACCAAACATTAACTGAGAAAACAGAACCTGCTGAGTTTCACAGCTGCAAGGTAGTACCTTCTGTTTACATGTCAAACGTCTGTTTACCTACTAGTACCATAAGCCACGCCTGGTCTCTGAAAGTATTTCCAGACTATTCACACTGATTTACTACTCTTTCCCAGCCCACACCAACGAGATGAACCTCCTCCTGTAAAAAGTAACACCTTTAACTGCGGATTTGGATCAGTACGCTACCTCTCAAGGACGGGGCCAAACTGAAATGTTTTTGCTTCTGCAGCCTTCCTTTTCCCCTGAGAAGAATTACACTGATGTGAATCAAAAAAGGTAGTGAACACACAGAAGTCCAGGAATTGAGGCTACAGAGGTTCAAGTGTGACCCAAAATATATGTACACTCAGAACCTACAGTGTGACTTCACTTGGAAATAGGGTCTTTGTGAATGTAAATTAAGGATTTCAAGATGAGATCACCTTGGATTTAGACTGGGCCCTAGATCCAAGATATTCTTCTAAGAGAAAGGGAGAGGGCAGTCTGAGACAGACACGGGGAGGAAGGCCATGGAGCGAGGGCGGCAGCAACGGGGACCATGGAGCCACCAAAGAGCACAGAGGCCTGACTGCTGGCAGACACTACACAGCAGGAGAAAGGCTGGGAACAGATTCTCCTTTAGGTCTCCCGGCTGACACCGACTTCAGACTTCTGGCCTCCAGAAGTGTGAAAGAATACATTTCCACTGTTCTAAAAAATCACCCAGTTTGTGGTCCTTTGTTATGGGCAACCTTAGGCTTAACGAGAAGGAATATATATATATGTATATATTCCTTCTGGTTAAGCCATATATATATATACATATATATGCCCATATATGCCCATACCCATGGCCTCCCAGGAAATCCATCTTCTATCTACAAATATGCTAACACCAAGAATATGCCACCAGACAGATGTCTCTACTCATTTTGCTGGTCTTCTAAGAACTTTTGTATAGAGTCAAAGAGTAACACCATGAAGGAACCTGTGCAGCTTAGACTCTGACATCATTCAAGTAACATGCAGTCAACCAGTGGCTTTACGTCACTGCTGATCCAAGGTGGGTTGGGCCAGACCAACAACAAATAAAAAACGATGACTATTCTGGTGAATTAACTTAATGGACAAGGACAAAAATGCGACACCTTGGGACACCTGGTTGGCTCAGTTGGTTAAGCAGCTGCCTTCGGCTCAGGTCATGATCCCAGCATCCTGGGATCGAGTCCCACATCGGGCTCCTTGCTCAGCAGGGAGCCTGCTTCTCCCTCTGCCTCTGCCTGCCATTCTGTCTGCCTGTGCTCGCTCTCTCCCCCTCTCTCTCTGATAAATAAATAAAATCTTTAAAAAAAAAAAAATGCGACACCTTCACAACATGAAAGCAAATCACTTGAAGATGGCTTCACACCAAATGGAAAGCAGTGTTTCCAACAGGGTGTCGGTGTCTGTGGTATGGTGGAGATGCTTACAACTCAAGCCAAGCCCTTTATTTCCAGAGAAACCAAACAGTGCTTTTCTTTCTTCTTGAATCCGCCATGAGGTAGGTCGCTGGTTAGAAGTACTGAGCTATTAAGGACATGGGTGAAGAATCCAACACTTAAATAAAAGACTACAGTGAGCAGACTAAGGGGAGTTCTTTCAAAGCATCAGAATATAAAATCAGTGATGTCACACGAATAACAAAAAACTGGTCTGATCCCAGGAAAAAGTCAGGCCCAATAATACAATCAGATACACAAACATGGAAACACTGCCCAGTCACCTTGTACAGTTAATTACCTTTCCTCCCCTCAATGAAAGGGCGATCAATTAATTCTGAACTACTTGGACTTTTAAGATCAGAAGACATGGAACTTCTGTTCCAGGTAGTTTAGAGCAGCTTGTAGCGGAATCACACTCCGCCAAGAACAGTAAGAAACGCCACGTAAACAAAACTACCTGTTTAGAGACATAAAAGAACAGCCAGAGCCATCACAACTAGCAGGAGTAAGACTCCAAAGAGCAGAAAAGCTCAGAGAGGTTAAGAGGTCAAGTGACCACCAAAGCCACTGCAGGCGGTGGGGGCGGGGTGTGGAGCTGTGATTCTGAGCACAGATGAGAAGCTGAACATCTGAGCTGCTCCCAGCACAGGACCAGAGACACCAGCGGAGCCTTGCAGGTCCTTCTAGGCTGGAGAGGCATGGCAGAGCTAAGGGGCTCAAACACACAACCAGTCTTCCCTTAGGACACGTGCTGAGTCTGCAGGAAGCAGAAGGCTAAAAACCCTAAACTGGAAGCCTCAGAACAGCAGAGCAGTCAGGGGCAGTCTCACGGTGCTGAGAAAACCAAGCCTGGAGGTCAAGGCCTACAAGAGGGAAGAGGGCAGAGAGAGAATGCTACTATAGGCTCTCTGCTGAGCACCCTTAAGAGCTAAGCCCCAGGATGAGGGACCAGAGACAGACTAGATTAGAAGGATCGCCTCCCACTCCATGTGCCCAGGGGAGGGAAGAATGAACCCTCTCCAGGGAAAGGAACATGTGGAGCTTACACAATTTCTACAACATAGTTCCCCCCACCCCAATGTATGTATATATATTTAGAGATTTATTTGGGAGAGCAAGACAGAGCGAACGAGAGAGAGAGAGCACAAACAGGAAGGAGGGGTAGAGGGAGAGGGGCTCCATTCTAGGACCCCGAGATCATGACTAAGCCCAAGGTAGATGCTTGAATAACTGAGCCCCCAGGCGCCCCACAGGTTCCCCCATTTAATCAAAACTAAGAAGGCATGCCTAAAGACAAGACTGTAGGACTGAAAACCAAGAGAAATAAAACCTACTACAGAAAATGACGCACAGTAACTTAGACCCTAGAGTTAGCAGGTTTAGATTTTTAAATAACTGTAATTCTTATGTTCAAAAAAGAGGAAAAGATGGAGAAAATCAAGTTTTCTTAAAAACTTGAGAATTTTACTGAAAGAATGAAATGTATTTTTCAAAAGAATCAAATGGAAATCCTAAAACCAAAGTTTAGAAAGAAATACACACTTCTTCTGATTATTACAGAATACCTGACCTTCCGTAAAATCCTGTATAATGACTTCTGTATGTTCTATGTACTTCTGGCTTTGATTCTATATGCGGTTTTCCCTTTCTTCTTACTTGTATCTTTAAAACCCATGCTCAGTATTAACCAGTGAAGCAACAGATGGAGAAATTATTAACTTCCTGCAATCTCCCTCCATTCCCCGCATCGTAAGGTCACTGGTACTGGGTATGTTCTCACGTGTTTCTCTGTGCTCATTCAAACACCCACTATGGAGAACAGCTTGGTGGCTCTTCAAGAAATTGAATTAGAATTACCATATTACCCAGCAATTTCACTACCAGGCATATACCCACAAGACTCGAAAACACGTCCTCAAATACACACAAGATATTTCACAGCAGTACTATTCACAATAACCCAAAAAAAAAAAAAAAAAAAAAAAAAAAGAAGCAACCCAAACGTCCATCCACCCATGAACGGATAAAGAGACTGTGGTCTGTGTCCATACAGTTCAGCCACAAAAAGGAATGAAGTACTAACAAACATTACAATGTGAATAAACCTTCAAAATACTAGGCCAAGTGAATGAATCAGACACACATATATAGAATGAGTCCAGGAACAGGCAGTGTCCCAAACACAGAAATCCACACGGACAGAATACACACCGGAGGATGCAGGCAGGGGGCGGGGAGAAACTGCCTCACAGATACGGGATTTCCTTTTGAGCTGATGGAAATGTTTAGGGACTAAGAGAGCAGTGGTGGTTACACACAACACTGTGAATGTAGTAAATGCCACTAAACCAGATAAATAAAATGGTGAACGATGGGGCGCCTGGGCAGCTCAGTCAGTTAAGCCCTTGCTGTCCACCCGGGTCATGATCCGGAGCTCCTGGGATCGAGCCCCCGGCCGGCTCCCTGCTCAGTGGGGATGCCTGCTGCCCTCCTTCCAACCACCCCGCCCCTGCTCCTGCCTGCTCTCTCCCTCGTGCTCTCTCTCATACTTTCTCTCTCAAATAAATAAATCTTTTTTAAAAACCACAGTATCGGGCGCCTGGGTGGCTCAGTGGGTTAAGCCACTGCCTTCGGCTCAGGTCATGATCTCAGGGTCCTGGGATGGAGTCCCGCATCAGGCTCTCTGCTCAGCGGGGAGGCTGCTTCCCTCTCTCTCTCTCTGGCTGCCTCTCCGTCTACTTGTGATTTCTCTCTGTCAAATTAATAAATAAAATCTTTAAAAAAAAATTAAAAAAAAAAAAAAAAAAACCACAGTATCTATAAAAAAAAGTAAAGTTGGTATTATGTAAATGTCACCTTAAAAAAGCTAAACAGACACATACAGATTTTGTTGTTGTTTTCTCTCCCATTTTTTTTTATTTCTAAAATCAACTCCTTCTTTTTAATAACTGATAATAATGTACAGAGCACGAACGTCCTACCATTTATCTCATGACACTCCTGTTAGTGGATATCCAAAGTTATTTCCGGCTTTTTGACATTCTAAGACCAGAATGGCAGCCTCCTACATCCTGGTAGATACCAAAAAATAAAAAGCTTCTGTATTTAGATATTTCAGATTAATTTCTGTAAGCACTGCAGCAATTTGCACTCTTCGCAATTTCCATGTATTCCACCCTTTTAATTTTTATTGAGTGAATGGGAAAAAAAATTACTTAGCTTGCTACTGCCTGAATTTACATTTCCCTATGAGTAATGATGGCCACTTGTCACACTGGCCCCTGAATTTCCTCCTGTATGAATTCTCTATTCCTAACCTCTGCCCATTCTTCTATTTGGTTATTCTTTTGTTGTCAGTTTACAAGGGCTCTTTCAGTATTAGCAGTTTTGACCATCTGACTGTCCCATATAATGTAAACTGCTCCTCTCAGCCTATTACTTGTTTGTTTGGCGATGTTCTTCTTCATGCCGGAGTAACGACCAGCCTTCTGGATCTTTACCTCACCCTCCGTCTCACTGAGACGGAAGACAACAAAGTCCTGAAGGAGAATGAAGCACAGGTCCACCTGCTGTCTTCAGAATAGAAAATGATTCTTTTGGCATCTCTTCTTAAAACTCCACTTCATGGGGTGCCTGGGTGGCTCAGTGGGTTAAAGCCTCTGCTTTTGGCTCAGGTCATGATCCCAAGGTCCTGGGATTGAGTCCCAAATCAGGCTCTCTGCTTGGCAGGAGCCTGCTTCCTCCTCTCTCTGCCTGCCTCTCTGCCTACTTGTGATCTCTGTCAAATAAATAAATAAAATCTTAAAAAATAAATAAATAAATAAAAAACAACAACTCCACTTCATGACCCACCTGCGTTACTGAAGTGTCTCTTGTTGGGGTGATTATAGTTATCTCGTGGATGTCCGTGCATCTGTGGGCCATGGGAGGCGGGCAAGTGAGGCTTCTGAGGGTGAAGGTTGTGCGGGGTGTGGGACTGAGAGATCAGGGAGTCCCGGCTGGAGCCTGAGGCCTCTGGCCGAAACGGCTTCTTTCCACCAATCACATCATCTTTCTTCTTTTGCTCCTGAGAATAAAAAAGATACCAAAGCTTCATAATCCCCTAGCTGGCAGAGTTCCCAAGAACAGTACAGGAAAATAAAAAAAAAAGAACAGTACAGAAAGCACCACCTCCAAGTATTCCTCTCTCGCCCCTCGTGGTTTT
The DNA here is from genome assembly GCF_011764305.1 of Mustela putorius furo. Lineage (NCBI taxonomy): Eukaryota > Metazoa > Chordata > Mammalia > Carnivora > Mustelidae > Mustela > Mustela putorius. Next base: position 11,616,738 of record NW_025422026.1, on the reverse strand, counting down.
GGACCTGCCATCTATTACACGCTTATAAACCCTGTTCAGGAACTGCCCTGAGCTCCTGCAGCACGCCAGCCTCTCAGAGCAGCACCTGCTGCCCCAACAAGGAAATCACCCTTTGCTGCCAAGTCCCGTGAGCAGGTGTCACGAACTAACATGTCACTGACATGTTAGTGGTGGAGGTGTTCCATGTTCACAGATGGGCCGTGAGTGGCTGATTTGGGGACGGCCCACACGTCAAGTCAGCAGATCTGGAAAAAGGCATGCTGGCCTCAGGAACACGGCCCCTGCAGAATCAGGGAAGCCACTTATATGCCCATCGCCCCCCGCCCCGTGCCAGAGAAGGGAAGGAACCTCTAGGTACCTTCTCGTGTTTGCTCCCTTACATGAGCAGTTGGGACGCTACGTACGAAAGCTAGAAGGACACCAATACATATGGCCCAGAAAAGAACAGAGGAAGTACTTTCTGCCTACAACCCTGTTACTTATCAGGAGTCAGGTTTGTAAGCTGCCACAAGATTGGTGAATAAATGACTCCAGGACAGAGAAACACACGGTTAACGACTCCCTGTCAGAGTTTTGATTCGCTTTGGCTCTAATCCGTTGGCTATTTCACCCATCCAGTGTCACTGTTACTTTTCCCAGTAGGGGAGCATGCCGAGACGCTGCACAAGTAACACGGCGTTAGGGCGCACTGTGGGGGACAGGCAGGGCTGTGCTGGGCACCTCCACCCTCCTGCACCTCCCCCTCCATCTGTATTGAGGGCAGAGAACCAAGGACCCTTCTGGCACCAACAGTATCTTCCCCTGACCATCTTCCCGGGAAAAAGAGTAATGAAGGAATTATGTGGAACTGGTTTTTATCGGATTATATAAATTGGATTAAATGTGTATTTTACCTCCTCTTCTTGAGATCTTTTCTTATGAGCCATCTTGTATAACTTATGCAATTTTCGAGCATCAAATTCTGTAAACTTGGAAACAAAAATCCATAGGTTCCTAAAGAAAAGTAAAAAATAAAAAACAGCTCTAAGTAAATCACAGAATGCGTTAAATGACTTTCTGTTCTCTTTACTGATGACAAGCTACGGAATTCTGCCACAGAGCCTCACCCAAGTGTAGAAATTAAGTAACAGAAACATTCCTTAAGGTCTGCACTTCATTAACACATCTTTAGATGCCAGTGTTTGAACAGAGTCTGACCAAGGAGTCTGGAGACAAGGGTTCGGGACTCCTAGTGCAAACCCCTTAATCCACCGGCACCCAGCAAAGTCCTAAAGTCTCCGGGTTCAGCCACACAATCCATCATTACTCCCATCTTCCCAGCTGGGACCTACATACATTCGTGCATCCCCATGTTGCTGTCCCTTCTTCCTTCCCAGCTGTCACCACCAGGATCTCTCATTTCTTTCTGAAAACTCTGCAGTGCCTCCCTGCAATACCACTGCACTCATCCTAGCAAGCATTACCATAGCCAGCAGAGTGACTGACAGAATGGGAGTTTAGAACAAGGAGGCAGCAGTACTCGTGGTGAGCTGGAAAAGGAGTCTCACCTGCTTCCATGCTTTGGAGAGAACAGTTTGACCACAACACGCCCCCCACAGAAACGGGACTGGCTCCCGAAGCCGTACACCTGCTGCACCGTCCCTTCCTTTTTAAGGTCTTCCAGAGTGGGCTTCAGTGGTCTTAACAAACTGCCTCTGAACCCTAAAACCCGCCCAGCCCCCCTCACTGGCCCACTTGTAAGCCTGTGCCAAAGCCTGTGCCAAGCCTGAAAACTCTCCTGTAAGCAAGTCTGCCCAGCTCAAGTACACCTGCCTGCCTCTCAGAAAGGCATCCTCCCGCACTACTCCTCTGCAGGCCCCGCCTCCTTCTCGAACACCTGCCATACCTGGTCTTGCAATGCCCACTTCAGCATGGACAGTGTCTCTGGAATGGGCAAGGACCTTCTTAGGAACAACTGCTAGCCAGGTCTATAGTGCCCTCTCCCCCCCCACACACACACTTCAACAAAGACAGGCGCCAGTGCCCGGCAGAAAGCCTAGCTTCAAAGATCTACGTACTAGGATGACCTTCTGTTCTCTTCCGGCAGGGATTAACTTGGCTAGAAAAACAGCCCAGTGGCTAGGCACAGGAAGAAGTTGGTGGCGTGTAAAGAAAAACAAAAATCACATTCTGAAACTTAATTTTTCTGAATGGGTGTGAAGCAGGCTATGGATAGCATCATGACAAAGTTCTCTTAAATCCATTTTTTTCAAAACCAATCCACTGGGATTGGGCTTATTATACCAGCATAATTACATGAACCATGAAGTACATGAGTTCAAAGTCACTTTGGATTATGGAAAGAGACTAAATGCTACAATTATCTTTGAGAAAGAAATTCCAGTTGTGTTATCCTAAAAAAATCAAAAGTGAGCACATAAATGAGTATATGTGAGCCATGATGTGCCTTACAAATTAAAGTTCTGGATTAAATTGCATTAATACAAATTACTACTAGAGTTCTTCAATTATCAGAGAGAATGGAAAAATCACCGTTCTGGTGGTTTTAATCCTTCTTTCCCCTCGTGTGTCAGTAGAGAACTATTCAAACAGTTATTATTATCAGCCTGAGGTGGGTGAAGTAATGCGACTAGATGACTTTTATTCCTTCCAGGTTTACAGACCAAGTCTTGGTTCTGAGGCCAGGCCAGCAAAATCAGTCTCCCTGCTGTTCTCTCATAAAATGGTGACCTCATCCTACCTATTCAAAAGGCTGGGCTCAGTGGAATGGCCTATTGCAGGAAAAAGAAACTGAAGCCTGCGGGTACAAAAGATGGTTTTTATCAGGGGGTGGGGGGGAACTCATTAGGTGGCTGTGTCACCTTTTATAAAACAGAACCAGAACCGCCCCCCCCACACACACACTGCCAAATCGCACCAGGCAGTCTGAGGCTGCGGTCACTTACCTTCTCCAGAGTTTGATGTGCTCCTGGTCTGAATAGGCTTTAAGGCACTCGGCTATCCGGTCTCCGATCTTCAGCAGGCAGTTTCGGGTGTGCTCTAGCTGTTCCTGCACATTGAGCCCCTTGTCGGGTTTGTCCAGCTGCTTCAGAGCCTTTTTCACTGGCCTCATCCGCTCTTTGCACTGGAACAGGACAACAGAGTAGAGACATAAAACACCTGCAGCAAAGACCTCTTGTCTTTGTTCCCTGGGCCATGAATGCCCAGAGAAAACCCGGCTATCCCTCGTGCCATTGCACCCCTGGAGGAGGAACGGGTTAAAGCCCTGGGAGCAAGTGTAGCTGTCAAGTCGGGGAAACCCGAGGTGCAGGTCCCAACAGCATCTCTCAGAGTTTTGGCTTTATTACCTCTCAGAGTGATGACTTCTGTATCTTCCTTTTATTATAGCTCAAAATGCTGTTTCCTCATCTACAAGAGGGGTATGATAAAGCCTCAGAAGGCCATTATGAAGATAAAATGAGAAGCAAGATTAGAGGCCTAACCCAGTAATGTCCCACCGCCAGATAACCTATCTAAAACGGCAGGACAGAAAAGTTATAAGTCCTTTGGGCTTGTAAAAAACTATGGAGAAGGCTTGCAGATAGAGATGGTGAGCTGAACACAAGAGTCGTCATCTCTCCTGCCCAACTCCACCGAACAACAGCAAAGGGAGTGTTTCAAAAAGAGGCCCACAAAGAAGGGAAAATGAAAGAGAAAACAAGAGCAACAAAATACTGGCAGCAAGGGAAATGACTTAAGGGACCTGCATGAGAACAAGCTGGTTTATACTACCTGAGGAATATAACCTCAGGCAGTATAACCTAAGGAGAGCTAGGTACCTCTGGTTAAAACTAAGGAGTGGTTATTTCAACAATGCACAGAAGTAGCAAATACCCAGATTCACAAAAGATACCCAAATTTCCAACTGTGCCCAGCAAAAGAGGTTATTCTCTGGAGAAGATAAAGGAGAGGTCTGAGAACTGGGCTGTGCACGGAAACAGGAGCATATGAGCGGACACACACCAGAGGAGCCAGCACCGGGCCTTCTGCCTCCCAGGGAGACTCCAGAATGAGAAGAGCCAGGCCTACACCCTTCACTCAGGGGACTGGAGGGTCCTCGTCCACGAAATCTGACCAGCTAAGACAAGGAACTCCCCACTGCAAGTCTTCCAGTGAAGCAGCCCAGCCATATCACCAGTGAGCATTGGAAGTCGTCCGTCCACCAAGCCCCACCCCCACGCTCAGAGCTTCTAGCCAGATGGTTAGTCCCCTGCTCCCAAGTGTGTATGCAGACAACCAATGATTACAAATCAACGGAAACAAACATCTAACATGGATGATGGAAAACAAGTTTAAGGAAAATATAAAAAACATTCAGAGAACCATGGGCAGGGGGAAGATCTTGGATATAAAACATGACAACAGAAGTAAAAAGCTTAAAAGAAATACTCATGTGAGATAAAGTGGGGGTAAATCTCCTAGAAAGTAGAATTTTTTTTTTTAAGATTTTATTTATTTGACAGAAAGAGACAGAGAGAGAGAGGGAACACAAGCAGGAGGAGTGGGCGAGGGAGAAGCAGGCTCTCTGCTGAGCAGGGAACCCAATGTGGGGCTCAATCCCAAGACCCTGGGATCATGACCTGAGCCGAAAGCAGATGCTTAGCAACTGAGCCACCCCGGCGCCCCTAGAATGCCGAATTTAAAAGACAGAAACAAAAAAAAAAAGGTAGTAATATTAGGGACCCCTCCCAGAGTCCAGTTTCCCAAAACAAAAAGTTCTGTAAAGATAAAACTAAGAATCAGGAGGAAATCACCACAAAATAATTCAAGAAAACGCTTCAGACCCATAGAGCATGGTTGTCAACTATGAGGCATCTGGTACAACAAACTACTAAGGCACACGAGCACAAAATTTCAGAACAAAGAAAACCCTACAAACTTCTATCACTCTGCGATAATTCTGTTTACTTTATGGAGTTCTACCTCAATTTTCAAGAAGTCTACAAAAGAAGAAGATTTACCATAACCTGGAAGGTGTCCATGATGACTCTAACGGGTAAGAAAGACATCAGTATCATGATCGTATAAAGGACTGCTATAGGAAAGGTATGAACAATTACCCCCAAACAGGCAAAGAATACAAAGAATACAATCCACTACAAACACGAATGCCTCACAGACATGAAAACAAACACCCACTGATCAATACTTCATACCCCTCAGAGGTTGGCAAAAATTAAAAAGTCAGAAATGACCAAGTGTTTCTGTGACTGGGAGGCCACCAGAACTCGGGTTCCCTGTTAGGAGTCTGTATAAATCTCCGTAAGAGCTGGAAGGGGTAGTTGTTCACAGGATGGACTGAAGTGACTAAAGTGCGCGCCCAAGGAAACACCCAGAGCTCTGCGCAAGCTGTATAGTCTAGGGAAGCACTTACATGTGTAAATGAAAATATTTATTTATCTGACAGACAGAGATCACAAGTAGGCAGAGAGGCAGGCAGGGAGACAGGAAGAAGCAGGCTTCCCACTGATCAGAGAGTCCGATGCGGGGCTCGATCCCAGGACCCTGAGACCATGACCTGAGCCGAAGGCAGAGGCTTTAATGCACTGAGCCACCCAGGTGCCCCCTAAATGAAAATATTTACAAGAACCTTGCTGCTGTCTGTGTTTGGTAATAAACCTTTGGGAAATCCCGAGGTTCATCTACACGAGAAACAATGAATTGTGGAAGTCATGATATAAAATAATATGAAAGGGTTTTTTTTTTTAGTTTTTAATTTTTATTTTTAAGTAAGCTCTAAGCCCAGTGTGGGGCCTGAACTCACAACTCAGAGATCAAGAGTCGTGTACTCTACACCAAGTGAGCCAGGCAGGTGCCCCTGAAACAGGTTTAAACATAGGTCAACCTCAAAAACAGAGATGCTGCAGAGGAAAATCAAGTTATAGGATATACACAGTGTAGCATTTTTATAAAGTCTTTCAACAAGCAAAGCAAAACTATTTGTCGTGTAGGGACACAAAGGCGGCCGTGCTTGTGCCAAACTCTCGGGTCAAATCTTGGCTCTCCATCTTAACTATTAACAAATAGCTTCTGTGACTCTCCCTTTTTTAAAAAAAGATTTTATTTTTATTTACTTATTTTTTGAGAGAGAGACAGACAGACAGACAGACAGACAGCACACCATGAGTGGGGAGCTGGAGGAGAGGAGAAGGGAGAGAGAGAACCTCAAGCAGACTCCCAGCTGAGCAGGGAGCCCGACTCGGGGCTCAAACCCACAACCCTGAGATCATGACCTGAGCCAAGGCCAGGAGTTGGATGCTTAACCGACTGAGTGAGTCACCCAGGTGTCCCTAAATATTTTATCTTTAAGTAAACTCCACACCCAACGTGGGGCTCAAACTCACAATCCCAACATCAAGAGTGAGGCTCTAATAAGTAAGCCAGCCAGGTGACCCTCTTCACCTTATTTTTTAGTAAGTAAAATGGAGAGAATTAGCTATCCCATAGGATTGTTGTGGAGAAAAAAGACATAAAGGCACAAACAGTGCCTGGCTGTGTGAGTCCTTATTGTCTTCACAGACAAACAGAAATCATAAAATGCTAAAACCAAGCACAAGAACAGTACCGAGATCTAAAACTACTACCCTTACTTTTGGGGAGGTAAAAAGAGACAAGTGTGGGTTTAGAGTGAGAAACACCAGGGGCTTCAACTTAACTCTTGAGTCTTAAAAACACATTTGACAAGGCTTCGTGGTACTTGTTATCAATGTCTATTAAATTTCTTAAATTTTTCTACATTTTTCAAGATTTCAGAATATTTAAACATGACAAAAAGAGCCAATAAGTGAAAGCATTTTAAAAAAATAAATGGTTAGATTAGAAGCATTAGGTTAGGATTTTCCCTTATAAATACTGGACTAAGGGGTGCCTGGGTGGCTCAGTCATTAAGTATCTGCCTTCGGCTCAGGTACAGGGTCCTGGGATCGAACCCCCCACCCCCACATCTGGCTCCCTGCTCAGTGGGAAGCCTGATTCTCCCTCTCCCCCTGCTTGTGTTCCCTCTCTCACTGTCTCTGTCTCTGACTCTGTCTCTCTCTCTATCAAATAAATAAATAAAATCTTTAAAATAAATACATACATACATACTGGACTAAAGAAAAACCAGGAAACAGATCAGCTCAAAAGGCTGGTTGTACAATGAATTTATTCAGTCAGTTTATGCATTTACTGACATACCTTTCTCTTTAGAAATACTTCTAACACCCAGATGTACTTTAACATAAGAATCGCCACTTGCTGTCAGACAGCAAAACACAGAACAGTACAGAGAATTAAGAAAAATGAGTTAAGGACAAAGAAAAAATATATGTGTGTGTACAGATTTTTGAGAACACAGAGAAAGGAGCAATGAGAGAGACAACTACCTTACAGGGTGAGGTCAATATTCTATCCTTTGCTGCTATGCAGCAGGAGTATTTCGAGATTTAGAAGATAAGATTCTCTCTGAGACTGAATTAACTGTTCAAGGGAGCTGTGATTTGTGGAAGGTTGGGCAGAGGAGGCGGGAGGAATCGTGGAGCATGGCACAGTGAAGACCACGCAGCTCCAGTGAGGGGCTAAGGTCCCTGAGGACACGCTGGCGTGTTTCCGTTCCCACTCGAACCCTGGCCCATGCGCTCCCCTCCCCATCACATTGCCTATCCCATATGAGGAAAGAGACCGTGTCCTGGGTATGTCTTAGCCCCGAGCACCACAGTGTGGCAGCATGGAGGACACACCACACTCACGCTCACCACTGCTCTCACTCACCCAGCCAGAACCCTGACCTTGTCCTCATGTGATGTCCCCTGGTTCTCGCCACACTAGCCACAGTGGCCTTCTGTGACCTCACTGCAGCACCGGTGGTCCTGCCACACGGCCTTTACGCTTGGCGCTGCCTTGCCTTGACATGTTCTTTCTTCCCCTCACCTTTTATGACCTTTCCCTCTTCCTTCAGAACGCAGTTCAAGCATCGCCACCCGAAGCATGCCTTCCCAATAGCCCCTGCCTGGTCAATCCCCTTCTTACAGGATCTTTAGAGCCATCTGCTAAAGAAACCCCCCTGCCCATCACAGAAGCACGAGCACGACCCGTGTGGCTATCTATCTCCCCTACTCAAATGTGAAGTCAGCGGCAAGAGAAGCAATTCTCTTTGCAACATGGTCGATGACTCTGGGGTTGGCACAAGAAAGTATTCAGTAACTATTAGCTCAGTGAACACCTCTGTTTCCCAAATGCCTCTAAAGGCCCCTGCAGCCTTTCTCTTTTTTAATGAAGATTTTATTTATTTGTTTGTTTGTTTGTTTATATGAGAGAGGGGGAGAGAGCCCGTACACACATGGGGCGGTGGGGGGTGGGGGAGAGAAAGGAAAGAATCTCATAGGCTCTACCCTCAGTACAGAGCCCAACACGGGGCTCGGTCCCACAAACCTGAGATCCCCACCTGAGCCAAAACCAAGAGTCTGATGCTTAACCAACTGAGCCACCCCCACCCACCCCCTACCACAGCCTTTCTGACTGGGAGCACAAGACAGGAAATCGATTCCCCAAACTTCTTTCTCACCACAGGGTACGAAAACCTCTTCCTGCCTGCCTATCCCAGAGCAAAAGGTCTTTAGATAGCAGAAGCCATGTGTTCCACAGTAACATACTACAGCTCGGCCAGCGGAGGCCGTGTGGCTGGCCCTGGGGAAGGCAGAACCACAGCAGGTGCTGTGGCTGCACACACCGGCACCCCTCAATTTCCAGACTTACTATGCTGAATGTCTCCTGGTCCAGATCATCATCCTCATCCTCTCCAATGGGGACAGGCTCACTTCCTGCTGTAATATGGACAGGACCCTGAGATCGCTTCGATTTACTTGAAGATTTGGCATCACCACCTTTAGGCTTTTGAAAAAGAGTTACAAGGAGTCATTGTCACTGGTGCAATCCTGCCTTGTAAGCTGGACATCTTAGCTATGTCACACCACTCCAGAGGGCCCATGTGACAGGCTCAGTTTACAAAAATGGTAAAATAAAGTCTTCTGAAACATCACGTAATCAAATCTACATGTTTAATGAATGGCTTAATCGTACATCATTTCCACTTCTGACTCCAAACACACCCAATTAAAACTTCAGCTTCAGGACAATGCTATTTTGGCTTCTATTCCCTCATCCATAAAATGTACAAAAACATCATCAACAGGCAGTGGTTATAAACTGGCAGAACTCTTGTATTCTATTATGTAGCATCTTTTATTAACAGCCTATAATCATACACTTTGACCTAGGAATCTGTCTTAACTACGATGCTGTAAATGACTGAAATGTACATGAATCTGGATACAGAAGGATGGAGATACATACATGTACGATGAACATTTAAAAAAATATTACTATGCTTTGTTTACAATTGTGTAAAATATAGTAAAAGCTTAAAAACATGGATAGGAAGATTTCAAACCATGGGAGGAAAAAAGAGTTAAGCAGAGTAAGGAAATCAGGAAAGAAGAATATGGGGGAGCAGGAGGGGGGTGCTTCAATACTCTCGGTAAGATGTGCACAAAACACAAAATACACCAGCCCAACAAAATGCGTCTAGAGTAAATGTGGAAGAATGCTGGCCACAGTTCTACCTTGGGTGGTGGGTAAGCAGATGTCTGTTAAATGGCTCCCTGTGCTTTTATTTTGGAAATATTTCACTCTAAAAAAAGAGTATCTTTCTGTGGGAGCAGAAATGCAAAGGCATCTGGCACAGCACGTTTCCTAACTTAAGAAATTGGAAGTGATTTCAATATGCGAAGTCTATACTGCTCCCAAGGTGTTATAATCAAATAGAATCTTTATCTATTTGAAGTGATTTTAACATTTACCTATTCATGGGGAAAGTTGTTTCTGATGTACTGCTTGCAGGGGGCAGGGGGCAGGGGGCAGAAAGGGCTACCCAAAGTCTGATCTGATCCTCTTTTTATACTTGTACATACACATATAAGCAAAAATTCTGAAGATGAGGAAATCTATTAGAGATTATCAGTGAATGGCAGAATTATAGATGTTACTTGTTTCTATGTTTTAATGACTAAGGGTTAACTGAAAAATAATTTCATCAGAAGCCAGCAAGCACACTCCCAACACCCTACCAGAAATCTGGTTTGCAGTTACCCTCACAGAAGTCCATAAGTGAATATTATATAACAGCATCCATTTCTACTCCAAAAGCTTCTCTTGATATATTTGGGTTGACTCCTCTACTTCTCAAATATTCAAATTCATCTGTGTATTGTCTCTTCTACCATGTATGTGAGAACATATTTGACATCATTACCTGTAAATGCAGCTTTCTCTCACCTGTCCTATCTCATCAAAAATTCCCCTCTGAAACATGTAATAAGAGATCAACTAAAGGCCGTTTATAGTTTAAAAAAACAAAAACAAAAACAAAAAACTCCCCAACTGCACATTTCCCTCTCTGTGAGAGGCGGTGCGGGCATCCCTCTGACAGCCCCGTCCTTCCTTCTTCGATGGACCCTCAAAGAGACGATTATTTCAGGGTGCTCAAGCCCCACTCTGTCTAAATTCTAGAAGAAATTTCAGATACTATGGGTATCTCAGTAAGCAATTACCTTCTCTTTCTTATCTTTTGACTTCTTCCTTTCCTTGTCCCCTTCTTTGTCCTTCCTAGAACTCATTTGTTTCTCCTTGTTCTCCTTGTTCTCTTTCTTCTTCTGTTTCTTTTTCATTGGACTTTTCTCTAAGCCATCATCCTAGAAAACAAACAGGGCTGTGAGCTTTTGCCACAAACTTGAGATCTGCTCATCTGCTTTCTGGAGAGAGGAGCGCTGTCCGCAACGGTTCATCACCGCATCTACACTTACTTAGAGCTTGTTTTCCAGCACACACACCCTACGGCACTCACTCACACAAGGCTAAGCTTTCTGGTAATAACCGGGTAAGGCTGCAGCCACAGATGCTCTGCAACTCACGTCCTCTCTTCAATTCTCACAGCAACCCTTCAACCATAAGCATTATCATTCCCATTCCACAGATGGAGAAAACTGAGGACCAGAGATATTACAGACCCATCACCTAACCGTCACGGTAGTAACCATCGGTAGTAACCGTCACGGTTGCTACGACTTTTTGAACTCGTGTGTCCATGACGAATTCATGCCAGTTTCAGTCCCCACTGCCGATGCTCTTGGAGCTAATCTCAAAGTATCATCACACTTGAAGGGCAACAACATAAAATCCCCTAAAGCTGTCACTCACTGAAACAACACACTGAATGCTACCGATTTTTCACTTTGCTCAAACCAGAGGTCACGGACTGGCAGGCCGTGGGCCAACCTGACCCACCGATGTGTTCTGCTGGCCCATAATGAACTGAACTGCAGCGGCGCGAGGCCCCTGGTAAGCTGGAGTCCCCACAACCACTCCCTACCTTTTTCAACCACGGGGCTGGGTGTCACGGGTCATTTATCATTACACCTCGCAGAGTTCCCGTCACTGACTTCCATTACCTATGGACCCGTGATGGCTGGCTTGAATGAACAAATCACTCTCTCACAGGGGAAGCAGAGACATATATATTCTATTTTCACTTTACTAACTCTTTGTGTAAACCAAACACATTCTGAATGGTTTTATACCAGCCGGCATAATACATGTAGCCTAAAAGAACCCTCAACTGGAATTTAGCCACGTACCTTTACTTCTCCCTCTTCCGACGGATTGTCTGAATGTCTAGGAGATGAAAACTCAACCCCATGCTCATCTTTCAGCCTGGGTTCTTTGTTTTCCTTCTTTACTCGAGGCTTCCGCTTCTTTAATTTGGCCTGGAAAGGAGAAAAAATGACGATGAAAACCACAAACCTCAGGAAGCATGACCAAGTAACATTAGGACTCTGCAGAGCAGTAGCAGCCCAACTCAAATGAGAAAGCTCAGAGGCGGCTCAAAGGAGCGTAACCACTTCTACCTGGGGGAGAAAAAGGAATACAGTAATGTACCGTACATGTCCCTACACTGCAGAAAAGCATGCCTATCCTTGAAACTGTTGCCAGTGTGCAGCATTCATGCTCAAGACAGAATTCAAAGGAAGGAAAAGCACATTTGTGCACAAAGATACAAATAAATCTATGAGACATAAAAATAACATTTAAAAATCTAGACTTACACTCTACCTAAAAATGAAGGTGAAGAATAAAATGCTCTCAATCCACTGAAATATGATACAGAGATCTAAAACAAATACAAACATGATCTAATCTGTCCCTCCAGAACCTAACGTATAATTCGTACTCAACGAGCTATCTGGAGAATGGCCCTACTTATGACTAGGTATGGGATTAGGGAGACATTTCCCCCTAAAATTTGTTTTGTTTCTAATATAAGGAAATTTATGTAAACGGCTGAGTTCTAGGAGCACTGAGCACACACACCCCACCAAGACTGTGAGCGCCAGATGTAACATTTCACTGTGATTTTTCTCATCCTTCTAGGCCTGATTTTGAAATGAAAAATTGGGGAAATAAATAGAGATAAGGTTCGGATGAGCTCATTAGCAAGTTCGCTGGTATTCTGTACTGAGTAAACAAGACAGTCACAACTGAGGAACCGTGGACTCTAACTATCCAACGTCACCTCTGGGATCCATGATTACAAGCAGCCCAGGGTCAGCCGTACCAGGTAAAGCTGGTGGTAGCCATACAGTAACCAGAACCATGTTCCAGAATTGAGGAAGCAGCACAAGGAAGTGGCAGTGCATCTCTGGACCAAAGGCCCTGGCAGAGGCAAGGACTATTTTGAGGCAAAACGGGAGGAGAATGGGCTTGTAAAGAAAGAAGTTGCCAAGATGTCCAGGGCAATTATCGAATGAACATTTCTATTATCATCAACCAAACCATCATGACTGGAAGCTCAAAAACAACACCTGCCCGTGGAAGGTACCATGCAGTGCAGCGCCCAGAAAGCGCAACGTCCCTTGTCCTACCTAACTCTGCAGGGCCGGAGCCTCGAGCCTCTGCAGGGTGCCCGCCCGGCAGCCGCGCTCACCTCTTCCCCGCTCGTCACGGCCCCCTTCTTCTCCAGACTTTTCCTGAGCAACTTGAGCAAGTAGTCCGCTCGGGTCTGCAGCTGCTTCCCCTGAGGCTTTTTATCTGTCTCCACGGGCAGAATCTTCAACAGGAAAGGAAGAGAAGCACCCGCCACCACCCATGTCCCGGTTAGTGGATCTGGATTCACAGAGACAATGAAGAAGTGTGCAGTCCTTTCCCTCCCCAACCACCCGAAAGACAGATAAAGCCTCAGATCCTATCTCAATGTCCATGGCTCCCAGTCACTGAAAATCCCTCATGAGCCGTTCTCATTTTACAAAATGGGATGGAGAAATCCAGCTCTCCCACTGGCTCCTACCTGTGCTGTTAACAGGGTAGAACAACTCAGGTAGGAGGGGCTTGTTGGCTTCATCTGCTAGAGCATCCCAGCCGTCGTGGATTTCCTCCTTCCAGGAGCAGGGAATCCCTGGAGCTAGGTTAAAGCTTCGTTTTAGATTGAAAATGCTTCTTAGAGCATTGCCGGAGAGCACTGAGCTATGCCAGGACGTGATCCGTCCCTGCTGCCCCAGCTGGACCTCTCAGGCCAGACTGGATTTGGTCTCCGCGCTCACGGCGGGGTGCTGTCACCCTCTGAGAACAATTCACACATGGGATGAGCATTGTTTGACGTGCCAGGGAAAGCCCTGCTAGGAGCGCGTCCTACTAAAATTTGAGCCAGTCAGCTTTCCCTGCTTACAGCTCTGAGCACGGCCTTCCTACCGGGTAGCCTGATTCACAACGGACAGGGTGGGAGGCTCAGTTTGTGGGAGAAGTACGGCCAATGTTGAATTCCACTACAAAAAATACCAAGGTGTGGCTCCTTCTCTGTGAGGAGAACTGGAACATGGAGACTTCAAAAACGGTTTTAAACAAGAGGCCAACACTTAAGGCCGAGGACTCCTTGTATTTTCAATCAATGATCTTACCCTGGTATTTGTTGTAATGAGATTGGACATATAGAATTAAAATTTTAAGATTTCTCCTGTGATTTCCCCAAAATGTCACCTGGCTATTATCTTCATCTAACAGTACCACAGTCCACTAAAGAAGGTAATATTCCCCAAAACAAAGAAATCCCAGGAATGTATTACTGTACTAATTTCCAATCTGATCCCCCAACCCCCAGAAAATAAAAAATAAGTTATCCATATAAAAATATTGTATATAACAAATCCTCTGGAAATCTCCAGCATCACACATTTACTTACTTTGTCAGTTAACTTAAGCTCTGGGTCCGTCTTAATTAGCTCCCAGTTTCCATAGCCATGTTCATAAATTCCCAGCAGGAGTCGCGAATCATCCTCCACCCCCCACTCCACATCAAAATGTGCAGCTTTCACTCGACAGGTTAAGCAGTATCTAAAGGAATTTCAAAACCAGGAGGACATGAGAGGAGGGGCCTTTCGAACTTGGAAATGAACACAAATGATCATGGACAAACTCTCCTAATGTGTTACACAAAAGACAATGAGAACACTACGTAACAACACACAACTACAACTTCAGCTCTTTCTTACAGCACAACCAATCACGCGTGTGCCCAGAATAGACTCACTTTTTTTTTTCTTCGGGGTCCACAGGGATCGATTTGTGCAGCATCTCAAACTCTTCCTCATGTTGTATAATGGATTTCACATTAACCTGGACCCCCGATATTTTGATTGTTGGGCCTCTCTTTTTCCCTGGTCCTTTCCCTAAAGGATACCAATTTCACATCCATTAAGTGAGAATGTGCTGAGTTCCACAGAAAACATTATCAGCAAACACTGAAATGCTTACTCACTCGATATAGATCTCTGACTTATTTTGTTAGTTCAAAGATGTAACCTAAAGTCAAAAAGTTTCTCAATTAACTTTCATAAAATAATCTCTAACAAGGGCGCCTGGGTGGCTCAGATGATTAAGTCTCTGCCTTTGGCTGAGATCATGATCCCAGGGTCCTGGGATTAAGTCCTGCATCGGGCTCCCTGCTCATCCTGCTTCTCCCTCTCCCTCTGCTGCTCCCCATGCTTGTGTTCTCTCTAATAAATAAATAAAATCTTTAAAAATAATAGTAATAATAATCACTAAACAATTCAGCTTTTGAAGATTCAGGATTTTTTTTAATCCATGGGTATTTATAATTCTATTTCAATCTTCCTATTTTAACTTTGGTTCCAAAATTGAAAGTAAAGGAGATTCTGAAGGATTAGTAGTAATACTTTTGTTTTTTCTTTTGTTTTCTAACTATCCTATTAGCAGAGTTCAAGAAACTCAAGTATTTTCAAGATGATTTTCTCTATTAAAAAATAGGAGATAAAGTTAATACCATTTGAAATGATGAACAAAAGGTGTCATGCAAATATTTCTTTAGCCCTAATGACTAATTAAAATAATCCTCGAATTAAAAATAAAACCCAGTCAACTCTAGCCAGATGTTGGCAAGATGATGGCACAAGATAATGACACCTGTTTGTAAGAGGAAAGATGGCTCACAGCCTGAGAAAATATTTTTTTTAACATTCAAGTTGATAAAACGAAGCTGAAATTATAAATATTTAGATATTCTTCTGTACTCCTCTAGAATTCAGTTGCAAATGCTATTCCCAATGTATTCTGAAGACAGTTGGAACAGAATGTGTGAAAATGGGAAAGGCACTTCTCCAAAAATCAGAAATCTGAGATTTATTTCCAAATCTACACCAACTACCCTTTGCTCCCTTCTCTCTAACTCCTAGTTATTGACCTCTCTGTGTCTCAGTTTCCTCATCTGTAAAATAAAAGGACTGCAACAGAAATATAGGCAAAGGTAAAGAGATAATTCAGAGAAGGAAAAATAAATGATTCCTAAACATTTGAAAAATACTTGACCTCCCTCGTGATCAGGGAAATGCAAACTAAGTATATACACATAGCATTTCTAACCTATCATGCTGAAAAACTCAAAAATTTGAAAACATTACACTGATGAGACCAAAAGGAAAACAGACCCCCTCATGCAATGCCTGGTGGGAGAGCACAGTGCAAGCTGGCATGCATATGAAATTATTTACCACAACACTAAAGCAAAAGGTTATATAACTGATGTCCCTTAACATACAGTCTATCCACCATGGATTATGCATGTCTTTAAAAAAAAAAAATGAGGCAGTGGGGAAAAGAATAACCATTTTTTTTTTAATATTTTATTTATTTGACAGAGAAAGATCACAGGTAGGCAGAGAGGCAGGCAGGGGGGGGGGGAGCAGGCTCCCTGCTGAGCAGAGAGCCTTATGTGGGGCTCGATCCCAGGACCCTGAGACCACAATGGGAGCCAAAGACAGAGGCTTTAACCCACTGAGCCATCCAAGACTAACCATTTTTAATGGCACTGAAACATATAATCACCATAAAGAAAAATAAGTAAAACTCAATACACCAGGAAGAACTCCAAGTGGATCAGAGATATAGAAGTAAATGAAATCACACAAGCACAAGAGGAGAAAAATTAACAGTGAATTCCTGTTGATACTGGGAGTAGAGGCAATGTTAACAGACTCAAAATCTAAACAACACAATCAGGGAAAAGACTGATACATTTAATTGTATAAAAAATTTGTTTTTCTTAAAATGCCCTAAGCTAAGTAGAAAGACAAATCACAAAGTATAGGAGAAAACCAGCAACCTTAATTAGAAAAAGAAATCCTAAAAATTAAGAAAATGGACAGAAGAGAAAACGAGTGGTTCACAAATGGCTCTTAGAAAACACAACCCACCTCATTAAAAACAAGACACCATTTCTCACCACCAATTCTCACCAATCAGTTTGGCAAAACCCAACCATCTGACAATACCCTCTATTTGTGAGGCTTATAAACAAGTACCAGTATCCATTGCTGGTGGCAATATAAATTATGGTATCAGACTGCTGGAAAATTTGGTAAAATCCAACCAAGTCATGCTTCCCCAGGACCCAGCAGTGCCACCTCCAGAAACCTATCCAGAAAACATGCTCGTAGAGATACAAACAGCATACCCATTAGACTCCGAGTTTACTACAGCTGTCTTTTTAATAGCCAAAGACTAAAAAAAACCCAAATATTCATTACTCAGGAACAAGAAAGTCTGAATTAACATCTACCCAAGTGGTGGAACACTGAAATTATAAAAGGAAAGAAAGAGGATGTTTACACGATAGGCAGTCCTCTCCACAAGTGAAGTATGCAGGTGAAGAACACAATAGGCGGTATGCTATCTTCTGTAGAAGAGGGACACACGCACCGAAATTCTCACAAAGACACAGTGGGAAGATAAAGCCAAAATTAATAAAAATGGTGAAAGCAGGACTCGGGCCGGGGAGGGGCAGGGGGCCATGCTGGCCCAAGAGAGTCTTAAAATGTTTCAGAGTTAAGTCAAATGTGAAATGCTTCAGAGTTGAGTCAAAATGAGAAAGCAATCCCTAAAAACTTAAAAATAACTGAAAATTAAAGAGGATGCATTATCTATTAAGTTAGTGGCCTAAATACACAAAGAAAAGTCTTCTAATAACGTTAAAACATGGTATTTTAACCGCACAGAGCTAGTAGGATGTATTGCTAAAGATCCCCCCCCCAAAAAGAAGAGGCAAAAAAAAAATTCAAACCCTGAGAAGTTTAGATTGGCACTAATATTTAGAAACATGTCTAATGTAGGATAGGACAAATACATAATTATGTAAGCATTTTTAGGAACAAAAATTTTCCACTTAAAAGAGCTATCAACAATCTTCCATCTGAGAGGGGGGCCCAAGTGGTTCAATCAGTTAAGAATCTTCCTTCATCTCGGAGGGAGGAGTCAAGATGGCGGAGAAGTAGCAGGCTGAGACTACTTCAGCTAGCCGGAGATCAGCTAGATAGCTTATCTAAAGATTGCAAACACCTGAAAATCCATCAGCAGATCGAAGAGAAGAAGAACAGCAATTCTGGAAACAGAAAAACAACCACTTTCTGAAAGGTAGGACCGGCAGAGAAGTGAATCCAAAGCGACGGGAAGATAGACCCCGGGGGGAGGGGCCGGCTCCCGGCAAGCGGCAGAGCAACGGCGCACAAAATCAGGACTTTTAAAAGTCTGTTCCGCTGAGGGCCATCGCTCCAGAGGCTAAACCAGGGCGAAGCCCACGCGGGGTCAGCGTGGCCTCTGGTCCCGCAGGGTCACAGAAGGATCGGGGGTGTCTGAGTGTCGCAGAGCTTGCGGGTATTGGAACGGGAAAGCCGGCTACAGAGACAGAGCCGACAGTAAGCTCGCAGCTCGGTGTTACCCTGAACCGGTCGCAGGCTCGGAGCTCGGAGCGCGGCAGGAGGTCAGGCAGACGGGAGTAACTGGGCGCTGTTCTCTAAGGGTGCACTGAGGAGTGCGGCCCCGGGCTCTCGCTGGCCAGAGACCAGGAGGCCGCCATTTGTATTCCCCGACCTCCGGAACTCTACGGAAAGCACTCAGGGAACAAAAGCTCCTGAAATCAAACCTGAACGGATTACTCACCCCGGCCCCTGATAAGGGCGGTGCAATTCCGCCAGGGGCAAAGACACTTGAGAATCACTACAACAGGCCCCTCCCCCAGAAGATCAACAAGAAATCCAGCCAAGACCAAGTTCACCTACCAAGGAGTGTGGTTTCAATACCAAGGAGAGCAGCAGAATTCCAGAGGAGGAGAAAGCAAAGCCCGGAACTCATGGCTTTTTCCCTGTGATTTTTTTTAGTCTTGCAGTTAATTTAATTTTTTTCTTTTTCATTTTTTGTTTTTTTTCTCGCCTTCTGGTAAAATTTCTTTTAACTTTTACCTTTTTCTTTCTTAACTAGTTTATCTAATATATATATTTTTTCTTTTTTATATTTTTCTTATTTGCTTTCTTTTTTTAAATTCTTTTCTTTTCTTTTTTTTTCTTTTTTCTTTTTTTTTTTGTCTTTCTTCCTTTTTAAACCTCTTTTTATCCCCTTTCTCCCCCCTCATGATTTGGGATCTCTTCTAATTTGGTTAAAGCATATTTTCCTGGGGTTGTTGCCACCCTTTTAGTATTTTATTTGCTCCTTCATATACTCTTATCTGGACAAGATGACAAGACGGAAAAATTCAACACAAAAAAAAGAACATGAGGCAATACTGAAGGCTAGGGACCTAATCAATACAAACATTGGTAATATGTCAGATCTAGAGTTCAGAATGACAATTCTCAAGGTTCTAGACGGGCTCGAAAAAGGCATGGAAGATATTAGAGAAACCCTCTCGAGAGATATAAAAGCCCTTTCTGGAGAAATAAAAGAACTAAAATCTAACCAAGTTGAAATCAAAAAGCTATTAATGAGGTGCAATCAAAAATGGAGGCTCTCACTGCTAGGATAAATGAGGCAGAAGAAAGAATTAGTGATATAAAAGACCAAATGACAGAGAATAAAGAAGCTGAGCAAAAGAGGGACAAACAGCTACTGGACCACGAGGGGAGAATTCGAGAGATAAGTAACAGCATAAGACGAAACAACATTAGAATAATTGGGATTCCAGAAGAAGAAGAAAGAGAGAGGGGAGCAGAAGGTATACTAGAGAGAATTATTGGGGAGAATTTCCCCAATATGGCAAAGGGAACGAGCATCAAAATTCAGGAGGTTCAGAGAACGCCCCTCAAAATCAAAAGAATAGGCCCACACCCCGTCACCTAATAGTAAAATTTACAAGTCTCAGTGACAAAGAGAAAATCCTGAAAGCAGCCCGGGAAAAGAAGTCTGTAACATACAATGGTAAAAATATTAGATTGGCAGCTGACTTACCCACAGAGACCTGGCAGGCCAGAACGAGCTGGCATGATATTTTCAGAGCACTAAACGAGAAAAACATGCAGCCAAGAATACTATATCCAGCCAGGCTATCATTGAAAATAGAAGGAGAGATTAAAAGCTTCCAGGACAAACAAAAACTGAAAGAATTTGCAAACACCAAACCAGCTCTACAGGAAATCTTGAAAGGGGTCCTCTAAGCAAAGAGAGAGCCTACAAGTGGTAGATCAGAAAGGAACAGAGACCATATACAGTAACAGTCACCTTACAGGCAATACAATGGCACTAAATTCATATCTCTCAATAGTTACCCTGAATGTTAATGGGCTAAATGCCCCTGTCAAAAGACACAGGGTATCAGAATGGATAAAAAAACAAAACCCATCTATATGTTGCCTCCAAGAAACTCATTTTAAGCCCGAAGACACCTCCAGATTTAAAGTGAGGGGGTGGAAAAGAATTTACCATGCTAATGGACATCAGAAGAAAGCAGGAGTGGCAATCCTTATATCAGATCAATTAGATTTTAAGCCAAAGACTATAATGAGAGATGAGGAAGGACACTATATCATACTCAAAGGGTCTGTCCAACAAGAAGATTTAACAATTTTAAATATCTATGCCCCCAATGTGGGAGCAGCCAACTATATAAACCAATTAATAACAAAATCAAAGAAACACATCAACAATAATACAATAATAGTAGGGGACTTTAACACTCCCCTCACTGAAATGGACAGATATTCCAAGCAAAAGATCAGCAAGGAAATAAAGGCCTTAAACGACACACTGGACCAGATGGACATCACAGATATATTCAGAACATTTCATCCCAAAGCAACAGAATACACATTCTTCTCTAGTGCACATGGAACATTCTCCAGAATAGATCACATCCTCGGTCCTAAATCAGGACTCAACCAGTATCAAAAGATTGGGATCATTCCCTGCATATTTTCAGACCACAATGCTCTAAAGCTAGAACTCAACCACAAAAGGAAGTTTGGAAAGAACCCAAATACATGAAGACTAAACAGCATCCTTCTAAAGAATGAATGGGTCAACCGGGAAATTAAAGAAGAATTGAAAAAAATCATGGAAACAAATGATAATGAAAATACAACGGTTCAAAATCTGTGGGACACAACAAAGGCAGTCGTGAGAGGAAAATATATAGCGGTACAAGCCTTTCTCAAGAAACAAGAAAGGTCTCAGGTACACAACCTAACCCTACACCTAAAGGAGCTGGAGAAAGAACAAGAAAGAAACCCTAAGCCCAGCAGGAGAAGAGAAATCATAAAAATCAGAGCAGAAATCAATGAAATAGAAACCAAAAAAACAACAGAACAAATCAACGAAACTAGGAGCTGGTTCTTTGAAAGAATTAATAAAATTGATAAACCCCTGGCCCGACTTATCAAAAAGAAAAGAGAAAGGACCCAAATAATTAAAATCATGAACGAAAGAGGAGAGATCACAACTAACACCAAAGAAATACAAACTATTATAAGAACATACTATGAGCAACTCTACGCCAATAAATTTGACAATCTGGAAGAAATGGATGCATTCCTAGAAACATAAACTACCACAGCTGAACCAGGAAGAAATAGAAAGCCTGAACAGACCCATAACCAGTAAGGAGATTGAAACAGTCATTAAAAATCTCCAAACAAAAGCCCAGGGCCAGACGGCTTCCCGGGGGAATTCTACCAAACATTTAAAGAAGAACTAATTCCTATTCTCCTGAAACTGTTCCAAAAAATAGAAATGGAAGGAAAACTTCCAAACTCATTTTATGAGGCCAGCATCACCTTGATCCCAAAACCAGACAAGGATCCCATCAAAAAAGAGAGCTATAGACCGATATCCTTGATGAACACAGATGCGAAAATACTCAACAAAATACTAGCCAATAGGATTCAACAGTACATTAAAAAGATTATTCACCACGACCAAGTGGGATTTATTCCAGGGCTGCAAGGTTGGTTCAACATCCGCAAATCAGTCAATGTGATACAACACATCAATAAAAGAAAGAACAAGAACCATACGATACTCTCAATAGATGCTGAAAAAGCATCCCTTCTTGATCAAAACTCTTCAAAGTGTAGGGACAGAGGGCACATACCTCAATATCATCAAAGCCATCTATGAAAAACCCACGGCAAATATCATTCTCAATGGAGAAAAACTGAAAGCTTTTCCGCTAAGGTCAGGAACACGGCAGGGATGTCCATTATCACCACTGCTATTCAACATAGTACTAGAGGTCCTAGCCTCAGCAATCAGACAACAAAAGGAAATTAAAGGCATCCAAATCGGCAAAGAAGAAGTCAAATTATCACTCTTCGCAGATGATATGATACTATATGTGGAAAACCCAAAAGACTCCACTCCAAAACTGCTAGAACTTATACAGGAATTCAGTAAAAAGTGTCAGGATATAAAATCAATGCACAGAAATCAGTTGCATTTCTCTAGACCAACAGCAAGACAGAAGAAAGAGAAATTAAGGAGTCAATCCCATTTACAATTGCACCCAAAACCATAAGATACCTAGCAATAAACCTAACCAAAGAGGCACAGAAAACTATAAAGTACTCATGAAAGAAATTGAGGAAGACACAAAGAAATGGAAAAATGTTCCATGCTCCTGGATTGGAAGAATAAATATTGTGAAAATGTCTATGCTACCTAAAGCAATCTACACATTTAATGCAATTCCTATCAAAGTACCATCCATCTTTTTCAAAGAAATGGAACAAATAATTCTAAAATTTATATGGAACCAGAAAAGACCTCGGATAGCCAAAGGGATATTGAAAAAGAAAGCCAACGTTGGTGGCATCACAATTCCAGACTTCAGGCTCTATTACAAAGCTGTCATCATCAAGACAGCATGGTACTGGCACAAAAACAGACACATAGATCAATGGAACAGAATAGAGAGCCCAGAAATAGACCCTCAACTCTACAGCCAACTAATCTTCGACAAAGCAGGAAAGAATGTCCAATGGAAAAAAGACAGCCTCTTCAATAAATGGTGCTGGGAAAATTGGACAGCCACATGCAGAAAAATGAAATTGGACCATTTCCTTACACCACACACAAAAATAGACTCAAAATGGATGAAGGACCTCAATGTGCGAAAGGAATCCATCAAAATCCTTGAGGAGAACACAGGCAGCAACCTCTTCGACCTCAGCCGCAGCAACATCTTCCTAGGAACAACGCCAAAGGCAAGGGAAGCAAGGGCAAAAATGAACTATTGGGATGTCGTCAAGATCAGAAGCTTTTGCACAGCAAAGGAAACAGTTAACAAAATCAAAAGACAGAATGGGAGAAGATATTTGCAAACGACATATCAGATAAAGGACTAGTGTCCAGAATCTATAAAGAACTTAGCAAACTTAACACCCAAAGAACAAATAATCCAATCAAGAAATGGGCAGAGGACATGAACAGACATTTCTGCAAAGAAGACATCCAGATGGCCAACAGACACATGAAAAAGTGCTCCATATCACTCCGCATCAGGGAAATACAAATCAAAACCAAAATGAGATATCACCTCACACCAGTCAGAATGGCTAAAATCAACAAGTCAGGAAATGACAGATGCTGGCGAGGATGCGGAGAAGGGGAACCCTCCTACACTGTTGGTGGGAATGCAAGCTGGTGCAACCACTCTGGAAAACAGCATGGAGGCTCCTCAAAATGTTGAAAATAGAACTGCCCTATGACCCAGCAATTGCACTATTGGGTATTTACCCTAAAGATACAAACGTAGTGATCCAAAGGGGCACATGCACCCGAATGTTTATAGCAGCAATGTCCACAATAGCCAAACTATGGAAAGAACCTAGATGTCCATCAACAGATGAATGGATCAAGAAGATGTGGTATATATACACAATGGAATACTATGCAGCCATCAAAAGAAATGAAATCTTGCCATTTGCGACAACATGGATGGAACTAGAGCATATTATGCTTAGCGAAATAAGTCAAGCAGAGAAAGACAACTATCATATGATCTCCCTGATATGAGGAAGTGGTGATGCAACATGGGGGCTTAAGTGGGTAGGAGAATAAATGAAACAAGATGGGATTGGGAGGGAGACAAACCATAAGTGACTCTTAATCTCACAAAACAAACTGAGGGTTGCTGGGGGGAGGGGGTTTGGGAGAAGGGAGTGGGATTATGGACATTGGGGAGGGTATGTGCTTTGGTGAGTGCTGTGAAGTGTGTAAACCTGGTGATTCACAGACCTGTACCCCTGGGGATAAAAGTATATGTTTATAAAAAATAAAAAATTAATAAAAAAAAAAAAGAATCTTCCTTCATCTCAATGATCCCAGGTTCCTGGGATCAAGTCCCGCATTGGGCTCCCTGCTCAGCAGAGAGTCTGCTTCTCCCTCTCCCACTTCCCCAGCTCACGCATTCGCTTTCTCTCCCTCTCTCAAATTAAATAAAAAATCTTTAAAAAAAAAAATCTTCTGTCTGAATTAGAAATGCCATCCTAGATCCAGAGTACACTAAACACCAGTTCACAACAAGTAACAGGTAGGGGCAACAGGTTATGCAATGGCAGGAGGATGCAATCAGCCAGATCCGGAAAAAGAAAGTGCATCAAGAAAGAGGGATGTGGGGGGCGCCTGGGTGGCTCAGTGGGTTAAGCCACTGCCTTCGGCTCGGGTCATGATCTCAGGGTCCTGGGGTCGAGCCCCACGTCAGGCTCTGCCCAGCAGGGAGTCTGCGTCCCCCTCTCTCTCTGCCTGCCTCTCTGCCTGCTTGTGATCTCTCTCTCTGTGTCAAGTAAATAAATAGAAAAAAGAAAAAGAATGAGGGATGTGGGTGGGAGGAGCCTGTTAGAAGGAACTATCTCCAAAATATACCATGAGATGGAAAATGCAAGGTGCAGAAGAGTGTGCTTGCTGTATTTGTGTTGCAAGCGACAAAACATGATCTATTCATTTTTTGTAATATGAATTTTCTCATTTTAGAAAGATCCAAGAAATAGGGTTACCAGTTTTTCAATTTGGAGCCTTGTGAATGTAAAATTTATTCACAACAATTACAATGAAAAATGAAAACATGGTAAACTTAAAGTTGACTCTTGGGTGTATTCTGAATGCTATCTAAAACCATGTATTCTCAGGGCACCTGCGTGGCTCAGTGGGTTAAGCCTCTGCCTCCGGATTGGATCCTGATCTCAGGGTCCTGGGATCGAGCCCCACATCGGGCTCTCTGCTCATCGGGGAGCCTGCTTTCCCCTCTCTCTCTGCCTGCCTCTCTGTCCACTTGTGATCTCTGTCTGTCAAATAAATAAATAAAATCTTTTTTAAATAAATAAATAAATAAAAGCATGTACATGGAGCACTGTCCAAACCACGTCAATTTCTTTTTTAAAAAAAAAGAGGAAAATAAATCTAAAGAAAATTCTGACTACACTTAGGACACTTTGAAATTCTCCTTCCTTCAGTAGTTATCTTTAAAAAGAAGATCTAAAGCACAAATAATTCTTCCCTGGTGTCAGTGAACACTGCAAGCCAGACACCATGCTAAGTGCTTCCGGTGAATGGAATCAGCCAGGAACCACTCAGACCCTCAGGGGCAGACACTGCTCTTCTCCCCTGCAAATGAGAAGGCTGTGAGGGGATAACTCGTCCAGCCCAATTGTAACAAATGCTAGTGCCAGGAAAATCTCACTGTAACAAAAATGTTTATAATATTCACCCCATATTTTATTTATTACAATTAACTCTCTAAATCCTTTAAGTCCGCCATAACACCATCCATACTTGTATAACCAAGACGACTCGTGACGCTAGTGATCTGTAATGTCCTCATCTGCAGCCAAAATACAGATGCATCCACTCGGCTCTGCCCACTGAAGACTTTACATCATTCAAACCAATCTAAGGTTTCTGTAGCAACATCAGAAGAAACCACTTCCGTCGCTCATTCCTCTCCATTCCCCACCTTCTGCAAATCGACTTCATTTGGGAACAGATCTCTGGGATCTTACAACACTGAGCTCACATCAGGGCAGGTCAGAATACATACCTCAAAGGATTTGGGATGCATGGGATAGAAGCCTGTTCTTCAAAAACAAAGCCCAATAGAAGCACAATCCCCAGTCCGCAAGTGCTGGGTCTGGGAGAACTTACCCTCGCTGGCGTTTTCCTTCAGCTGCTCTTCATACTCCTGCATGGCGGACACACAGCTGTTGTGAATCAGTTCCCCCAGGCGTTTCAGATCTGCTACAGACTTATCTACCAGCTCAGCATCTCGTGCTATGCACTCCAGCCTGAGGAAGGACAAATACAGCGACAGATCAAGGCCCTGTGCCCACTTCTCTAATGTCCCAGGAGATACCCCTGGGCTCATATAAGCCTGCTCCTGCAAAAAAAAAAAAAAAAAAACCACATTACATTCTTCTCAACTTTATTGATCATTCCAAGGCTCCAGCAAGAAAGCCTCCAACAGTTTCTGAGGGCTAACCCACTCATTTTCCATCATCAGGAACTGTGATTTGGAATAGCCCACAAAGTAATTTCAAAGAACACAGGGGAAGGAGTCAGCTTTCTCTGCTAACTAGATGGACTGCCTGACAGTGCAGTAGAAGTGCCAAGGCGGTCTGCACTCTTCTGCTGCCTTGTGCTCACTTTCCTCTCTCCAGCCTACTTTCATTCTTTACAAAATTCCTAGAAGCAAAGTACAGTATGTTTCAGTGATCTCATACGGAGCATGAGAACACATCAATGTCCAAAAATCAGTCTGCCAGAAGGGGCCAGAGGCACTCTTCAACACCGTGGTGGTTTTTATGGTCCCTACCTCAGATAAGCATTCTATCCTGGGTGGCCAGCAACAACCCTGGAGAGGTGCACCTGACCTTCTTGGCTCCACTGCTACTACTGCTACCCATCACGGCTTTCTCTCCAAATGGAGAAGACAAACACAAAACACACAGGCTGTAATTTCCTTCCACTCCATGAGTTTATCAGGAAGAAGAGAAAGGCATCTGCTATTTCCGTCAAGTCAATACTATTATGTATGGGCTATATTGCTGATTCTGGACAAAGCAAAATAATGAACTAGTTGAGGTAGTCTTTTGTTAAAATCCAACTTCTGAGTTCATTTCCTGAATGCCTGTAAAATAGTAATGACAGCCAACCCTCTAGTAAATTCCTGCTGGCAAGATGTTAATTACACTTAATCCCCATGACACCCTACTAAGAAGTAGAAGACTACAAAATCACGAATTTACATTACTAAATAAGGACTAAATACGTGCATTCTTCCAAATGGAATTATCTGAACATCTCTTCTGGAAATCATTTCCCTGTATTCTGCATGTACTTGCTTCCTGTCCACTCAAGCAAAATCTCTGTACAGATGGTCATTTTTGGCATCCCTCCCCAAAAGGACGTGTACAATCACACAAGATATAAATATTTGTAAAAGAATGTTTCCAGGATGAAAAAAAAAAAATTCCCAGCATTAGTATTAAGTGGGAAACAGTACCCCCCCAAAAAAAGCCTGCTACATAATAAACGTGAAAAACAGGTGACGAAGGAGCTTACCGTTCAAGAGGGAGACCAAACTTCTTATATGCCTTGATGAACCTGAGAACACAATCAATAAAACACATTAAAAAACAGAGGCTTTGGCTCTGTTAGTGCAACATATCCTGTGGCGAATGGACCATGCCGCACACACTGTGTGAAAACAGACTGAGCCCAAACCATGTAACTGCCACTCAACAAAAGAATGCTGAATGTCTTTGAAACTGGTCCGCTTAAAATAATGAGTGCTAAAGATGCAGTAAAATGAAAGATCAACGTTAATTCTCAATGACTGATCAAGAAACCGTTAAGGGATGTAAAAGATAACGGTGATCTAACTCTAATAGTACTCTTTTTTAGAAGGTACAAGTTTATGGAATAAACTTGTTTACATTTACGTAATTAATGATTCAACCCCAACTTCTGTGATAAGACCCCAATATGGTTAAGAGCTCTATCTAGGGACTGTATATTCCATACAGTAATATTTATTATTTTCTGGTCCATAATACAACTGTAAGATTTTTAAGACTGCCTCAAATACTTCCAGGAATAAGGCAAAGTAAAATAAACATGTGATTTAAAACTTCTTAGATAAAACTACTTTGGAAACTCTGCTGACTTCTTCTTCCCGACCTTGTCTCCAAACAAAAATCCAAACAATCCTTCCACAGATCTCTAGCCTAAACTCTACTGTACGTCAACCGTGTCATCTGTTTCCCTCCTTAGAACCAATCACTAACACTTTCACTGAAAAGCAACAATCACTGTACTCGTCCACGTCACTGAAATCGTCTGGTTAGGCAACAATGTAAGGTGAAGTACTTTGGGGGGATAAATGGAAACAGAGAACACAGCAACTAAAAAAAAGGGGACGGGAATGAGCAGGCCCACGGCTGGGAATCAATACTAAGGAAGAGCATGGACAGAAGGACTAGGAAAGTGAACGTGAAGCGTATTCCTCAAGTCTACACTTCTCCTTATTAATATACACTGAAATATTTCATGTATAAAATAATATGATGTTTGGGGATTGCTTTGAAGTAATCCTAGGAGGGAGAAGCATTTCTGGAATGGTGGAGTAAGAACTTCTGAAATTCTGCTCCTCCATGAAAGCAGAAAGAACACTGGCAAAACACTGCCCCCTATGGACGTTGTTAGAACTCTGGCGTTTACTCAAGCAAACGGCCGGAACTCAGTTAAGAACGAACTGAAAGCTCTCTGGCATTTTACCTTTGCTCTATTGCCATGCTCCTCTCTCCACACTCCAAGCCAGCCTGGAAGACCATCATCTTTGTAACTACAGTAGTTGTCCAAAGCAGCAGCCTATCAGCCACTGGAGGAGGGAGAACAGGCCTGGAGCGACCCCAAAGCTCTCTTCCCTGAGAACATGCTAACATGCTCTGACCTGGCACCACCCTGAGAAGCTCCATTCTCAGGCCTGCATTCCCTGACCTGTCTGTGAAAATGACCGTCCAGAGTTCATTGGTGAAAACAATTAGAAGCAAAGCTTTAAGACCATAGCTACTTCAGGCAACATAACCAATTTGGGGTAAGAACAGGATGACCAAAAACTGAAAAGGAAAAAGTGATGGGAATGCCCACAGGGATCTTTGGAAAGCTGACGTGTTCCTGAAAACCTATAAAACCACGCATCAGAGCAAGGGCGTGTGCATGCACAGGGAAGACCTGAAGTGGTTCACCTGTCACCTCCAACCAGTCCCAGGCTCTGTGCAAGCAAGAACTGATAACGAGGCAGAGCCGTACCATGCCTGCCAGACCACTGAAAACATGCCCCCGATAAACACACCGGCTTGAGGCATTTAAGCAAATCTCTGTCCAACCATTAGCTAATGGCTAAGCTAGATGAGCAGAGACTTGAAACCATATGACAAGGAATACAGACTTCGCAGAACTAGTCCGGGAAAGTGACTAAACGATAAAAAGCAAACAGCAAACACAACAAACTGGCTGTCAGGGGAAATCTGATTTCCACACCTGCCACACTGTACTACTTACAATGTCCAGTTTTCAACAAAAATTATAGAAAACACAAAAACAAAAAAGTAGGACCCATGCACAGGGGAAAAAAAAGCAATCAATGAAAATGCTCCCTGAGAAAGTCCAAAAGTTGGACTTCTAAAACAAAGAAGAAATTAAGACATTCACAAATAAACAAAGATAAAGAATTTGCTGCTATCAGACTTGCCCTAAAAGAAATACTAAAGAATCCTTCAGGCAGAAATCAAAGGACACCAAACGGTAACTAAAATCCACACAAAGGGGGCGCCTGGGTGGCTCAGTGGGTTGAGCCTCTGCCTTCGGCTCAGGTCATGATCCCAAGGTCCTGGGATCAAGCCCCTCATTGGGCTCTCTGCTCAGCGGGGAGCCTGCTTCCTCCTCTCTCTCTGCCTGCCTCTTGCCTACCTGTGATCTCTGTCAAATAAATAAACAAAATCTTAAAAAAAAAAAAAAACCTGTGTTGACAGGTTTATAAAGGGTAAAGATATAACTTCGGTGACAATAACAACACAGGAGTGGGGAGAGGAATGAAGTTATACTGGAGTAAAATTTTAATATACCATTAGAATTAAGGTGATAATAATCCAAACTACACAATTCTAAGTTAAGGTACTAATTATCATCTCGAAGACAACCACTAGGAAAATAACTTTGAAAATATAGTAAAAGAAACTGTATAGGAGAATGAGAAACACCAAGAAAAACAAGGGAATTAAAATGGTATATTAAAAACTAACCTACATAACACAGAAGATGGTAGTAGTGGGGGAATAAAGGAAAGAGACACAAGACATAAAGAAAATAGCCAAATGCAGATATAAATTCTATTTTGTCAATAAATACATGAAATGTAAATGTGATTAAAGACTCTGATCAAAAGGAAGAGACTGAGGGATGCCTGGGTAGCTCAGTGGGTTAAGCCTCTGCCTTCAGCTCGGGTCATGATCTCAGGGTCCTGGGATCGAGCCCCGCATCGGGCTCTCTGCTCAGCGGGGAGCCTGCTTCCTCTCTCTCTCTCTGCCTGCCTCTCTGCCTACTTGTGATCTCTGTCAAATAAATAAATAAAGTCTTCAAAAGGAAGAGACTGAAAGAATAGATTTTTAAAAATGATAGAACTACATACTGTCTGCAATAGACACAAGCCAGACTCAAAGACAGGCATAATGAAATAAAAAAGATAATGTGCATACAATATCCAAAAGAGACCTGAAGTGGCTATACTAATACCAGATTTTTTAAATGAACTTTAGGACAAAAATTATTACTGGAGACAAAAGGACATTTTATGAGGACAAAAGGGCCAATCCATCAGATAGAAGACATATCAGCTATAAAATGCATGCACCTAACGAGAGCCCCCAAATACAGAAGGCAAAAACTGGCCAAAGCAGAGGGAGAAATAGACAAAACAGTACCAGGTAGAGACTTCAACACCCCGTTTTCAGTAACAGCTAGAACTACCAGGGAGACGATGAGTAAGGAAATGGAAGACTCAACCCAGAATCAAACATCTGTAGGACACTGTGTGCACCTACAGCAGAATACATATCCTTTTGAAAATAATCCTGAGGGTAAGAAGGAAGAGGATGTTACATAGAAGACCGACTACAAATTCAGAATGGTTAAGATGATAACATGGTAAGTATGGGGGTAAATACCCTCATCTGTCAATGTTTGTATATATTTACACTAATAAATTAAACAAAGCAAGAAAAAACAAACAATGGTAACGTTTAGAGGAAAATAAAGACTTCATAGTTTAAAACACATTGACCTAGAAGACTATCTCATTTAATTACAATATGGATTGGCTCAGAAAGCTGCCTTCATACTGTTTTCTTAGCCTAAAATAAAAAATATCATGCAAAGTGGTTGGAAAAATGGCTTATGCAACAATTTTACATCTTTTCGGAGGGTGTTGTGTGTGAATTAAATACCAACAACGTGCAGTACATAGAGACAGTAAGATACTACATCAATCAGATACTAAAATCAATCAGACGCGGGAAAAAGGCTGCAGAACAGTATTCTGGGTGCTCAGAAACCAAACCACCACCAAACTGGCATCAGTACTAACACTGACAGGAAGTGAACTTCAGAGACGAGGGGTATGAGGGCAGCGTTATCCGTACCATTTTAATTTTTTATATTCACACTCTTTCTTTAATACACACAGACAGGTGTGCGTCTCTATGTATGTTTGCATGTATGTATTCCTATTCTTAAATAAAAACAAGTAAAGGCTCAGGCCAAGTTTGCCTCCAACTGTCTCTTTTGCCTTGGCTGGACTTTGGTGAAATCGCTCAGAGTAACCAGAGAACAGGAAAAAAAACAAGAGCTGTGCAATGCGAGAGCGAGCTCACGTGAGGAAAACCCTGCAGGGCAGAGTCTTCTGAAGACTTGGGGCATGACTCCATCCCCTGCCTTCCTTGCAGGTACCAGCCCCTGCCCACCCTGTCTTCAATGTCAGCAACGCCATCAGCCCACCTCTCGCAGCATGACCTCCTCGCACACTCCAGAGAGAGCAAGCAGACCCTCCACCAACCTTCGGATCTCAGCGTCAGTAAATCCCTCGACAAGGTCCTTCCGCACGCTTCGGGGGCGCCCTCTGCGCTTTGGCTTCTTGTCATCATCAGAGTCATCCGTCTCGCTCTCAGAGGCAGAGGATCTCTGCGCCTGCCTCTTAGACTCAGTGTCAGAGTCACTGTCATTTGTCTGAGCCTGAAAAGGCAAAGTCACATTGTAGCATGGGCCAGCTGCAAGAGTCCAAGGGACTAAAACCAGCCCATCTTAATTCTTTAGAACTCAGAACTTTTCATCATACTGGACAAGTCCAATGTGGAGGCAGGTGTCCTGTAAAGAAGGAACATCTGCTTGGGACAGTTACCTTCCACAGACGTAGTGCAATGTAATGACAAGTGAAATGGAATAAAAGTATTTGAATTGTAGGTTTGTTTACTTCCTTAGGTAAGTTACCCCTCTGTGCCTTGGTTTTCCATTTGTAAAATGGGGATAACTACCTATTACTTGCGTTTTCATGAAGATTAAATGAGTCAACAGTGTAACAGCACAACTACGCCTGGCACACAATTACTGCTCAATCAATACCAGCGACCATTAGTGAACAGGATCTGCTAGGTCTAACAAACTGGCTGATAAAACTTAGTCTAACCTACTTCAATGTTGCTGCAAAAATCAAATGAGATCATGCTTGTAACAGTGCTTTGTAAGCTGTGAAGTATATGTATGTTTTTTGTGTGTGGTTATATAATTTCTTAGTAAGTATTTATAACAAGTGCCACAGATACTTAAAGGCAAAAAGAGGCTGGCTCTGAAAGTCAAAGGCACTGTCAGAGCCAAACAGGTTCTGATTTCCACAGCAAAATGCAAATGTCTTGCCAAATTCAGATCCCATCCATTTGTCTCACCAAGAGCCAATTTACAAAGCTCAAATGTCTCACGGGTGTACTCGGGCACTCCACATTTTTCTATCTTCCTCTGCTAGGTTCGCTATAAAATACCTGCCTCCCATGACCAGGTAACAGTGCGAAGCCTCTTCCTTGAGTAATTAGCACTACTGTAGCCTTTACGACCTAAGAGGTCCTTTCTTATCTTCCAACTCCCTCACTCACCTTTTTAGTGGAACTCCGAATTCGAGGAAGCATGTAAATTTCTTCCAGCTCCTTCTGACGCTCTTCCTCCTCTACTTTTTTCCTCTGCTCCTCCGGAATGATCTCATCCCAGTCCTTGTGAGGACGCTCTTCCAGCTCTTCTTCGTCTTCCATTGTTGCGAAGTTGGCAACCTGAAAACAAATGGACAACTAACTCACTCTGACATCTCCCTGTTTCCCAAACACCATCTGCTAAAAACACCAACTCACCCAGAATTTTTAATCTAAGACTCTATAGGTAGTACCAGAATTCCTATGATGTTATACAATCAGATAATCAATTTTCTGCTAATCTCTCCCTTATCCTCCCCCCCAAATATCTTGCCAAACCCCAAGTTCATCAGAAATTACTAAAAATTAGAGAAACAGATATAAGGATAAAATGGTCTTATAAGTTAAATCATACATATTTTCTAGTAAATATACTAACTGGAAAATTTAGGTTTACTTATTAGATTATCAAATGCTGAATACTTAATACCAATCCATCATGAAGTTACAGTTCTAAATTATAAATTGCTATTAAATAGCACTCATTTGGAACAATGCATAACTAAAAGCCCTAGCAATCAGTAGCCAACTACCTATCTTACTCATTTTTATCAGAAGTACAGAAACTAAAAAAAAAAAAAAAAAGTACAGAAACTAAAAGTATGTAATGATTTCATACACTCAGAAGTGTACTCTACTATTAGAAATCAAAATAAGAATTTAAAATGCAAAAAATTCAAACAAACCTAGAAGAATACTCTATTTACAACATACCAAATACCTATTACCTGGCATCAGTCTGTACTGAAAAGATATGTATATCCCAGAAAGAAAAGCACCTAAGTGTATATATTTCAAAGACTCAGCCTGCAGCTACACGCAGATACATTTACCAGCTCCACCGGCTTATGAGCAGTAGGGGGCAGGCCCTGGGCATGGGCTCCACATCTTTTTTATTCCTTCCCACACAGTCTTTAAGGGTACAATCAAGTACAAAGAGCTTTTGGATTTTCCATTCCTCAAAGTCATTTGGAACTGACAGTGAAGTCATAAGTTTATGACTTTGGACCACAATTAACTCTAATTTCCATCACAGATACTATGATCTTCACAATCAGATTTTTTTTAAATTCTAAGACAAAGACAACAGGTGTAATTTCTTAGATTGAAAACATTTTTTTGTTTTATGAAAATGAATCATTTGAACAATCTCTTAAATTAACTAGTATTTATAATTACTTTAGATCTGACCTTTAAAACAGCCAAATGAAAATGACATAAATGATGTAAATATATACATTAGTGGTTCACGCAGTTGAGAAATGAACTTTTCTGAAGAGGATGCAGAATGGTTACCCATGCAGAATGGGCCACACACTACAGGCCAGACCACCTGCCAGGATGTGATCACAATTCCACATGTGTGACCTTAGGAAATCTACTTGACCTGTCTGTGCCTCAGGTTCCTTATCTCTAAAGGAATAAAATAATGCCCAATTCATCCTACGGTTGTAACAGGGCTTGATACACACAGCAAGGAATACGACTATTAGTTATGTTTACTTAATAAAACTATAATCTTAAGTTATCTCAAAAAAAATTTTGCTATGTTTCCAGTATGTTAGAGTTAAAAAAAGAGAAAAAGGAAAAAAAGAAAGGATTAGTGGAAAAAACAAAGTCAACTCAGCTGAAGCACTCCAGAAATAAAAGAGCCCCTAGATAGGAAGACTCCTACTGTGAACTAAATCACTTGACCAGGTGCTAAAATTAACAGCCAAAAGAGCTTCAGCAAGGCAAAAGTCAACAGCTGACCACTTTCGATTAACCTGCAATATGCAGACATTTTTATACCTAAGTCATCATATAATATTCTGACTAAAACATTATCATGAAGATTACTTCTCTTTAAAAGGGAGCAATAGGGACACCTGGGTGGCTAAGTCAGTTAAATGTCTGCCTTCAGCTCAGGTCAGGCAGGATCCCAGGCTCCTGGGACGACAGAGCCCAGAATTCAGCTCCCTGCAGCAGGAAGTCTGTTTCTCCTTTTGTCCCTCCCCCGCTCATTCTCTCTCTCTCAAATACAAAAATAAAATCTTAAAATAAAAAATAAAAGGGAGCAACAGTCCTGGAAGTGGAGTCTGTTTGAAAAGGTAGTAATTCACCTTAAACCTCAAACACACTGACTCTGATCCTAGAGTTCTCTGGTCTATTCAACAGTTCCTTCTGTGTTCTTCCTCTGAGACGACTTCTACCTGTGGCCAACCTTGGACCTCGTACTGCTTCCTTCCAACACCTCACTCATGTCTCCCTCAATCCTACAGAATCTACTGAACTTAACCATTACTGGAACCTTCAGGTCTCTCCTGCTTCTCTAACCCATACAGAACGAACTCATGCCAATTCTTTCAACCATATTCTCACCTGAGATCGGGAAATCCTTGCCAGTTTGACTCTCCTTAGTCTCTCAAACCCATCTTGGGACCACGCTGGGACCATGAAATGATCAGACCCTCTGACCTCATGTACTTGCTGGAGAAAGTCATAGGACCCTGCTGAGCAGCTCCAACATGAAGTCTTACCTTCCAAATACAGCTCACTCCCTATCATGTTCCTCCTACCCGGCACAACCCCTGGCTGTCCCAAATCATTTCTACTTTACTTGCTTACTAGGAATTATGGTCACGAAGGAAGGAATCCCACAACTCTCTCCCCTCCTATTCCCTAAAGTGTACTTCCCTTTTTCATTTGAAGGCCAACTGCGCCACCTGTCTTTATTACATCCCTTCCAGTCTCTTCTAAGGCAATGTACTATCAAATTTTCCTCCTTGCCTTAAAACTTCCAATCTCCCCCTATTCTCAAGCTCTCTCCTCAACCTGGAGACATTATAACATCTTTCAAAACCCTTTCCTTGCTTGACTCTTCTATCCTCATACATCACCTTCACTGTACTTTTTATGAGCTTTTAAATTACCTCCACCACACTCAATGCTGCCACCTCCTCTTCATCTGGTCCCCATCTTCTGCACTTAGTCCTGATCTCATTTAATTTTGTTATATCAGATACTACCCATAATAGCCTTTAAAACAGCACACACACACACACAAAACACCAAGTCAGCAAGTGCTTACTGCCACCTTCTGCTTTCTGCCTCTGACCCCTCTTTGTCAGCTGATTCTATCACTGTCTCTTCCACAACACTGTCCACGCTTCCCAGAGCTCTGAACCATCTGGGTCTCCACCTGTCCCATGGAGGCACATTCTTCCCTCTTCGCTAACTTTTCCTCTATCCCCTGACTCTGGGCAGGACAGAGCACGTCAGCGATTACCTCCACGTAGAAGATTACGTCTACGCTCATAACACCCCTGGAACTCAGGACGAGAAAGAAAGGAGCCGAGTCAGGTAAAGGAAAAGCAGAGCGCCTTGCGTGCAGGAAGTACTCGCAGACATCAGTGGTTGCTAGCTAACGAATCGGTGCTGAGGACCCCCTCCCACAGTGAGTTCCATACCTTAAACTGTGACAGAAGCTCATCTGTTGCACTTGTTGACACTTCGTTCTCTCTGGTTTCAGCCAAGCGCAAAATTTCATCTATGTCCATTTCCTAAGGGACACCAACAATACAATACGGTGAAGAGGCAACAGTCATCAGTATGGACTGAAAACACTCGATGCAAATGAACCAAATTTCTTTCCCGGGATCCCATCCACCTAAAACAGTACTTGGGTTAAAAAAACTATATCCTTCAAGTAATTACTGTTCTTTACGAAAGCCTCTAACACAGACTCAGCATCTGCTTCCAGAGACACTGAGACTCTCACAAATACTTGTCAAAGAAGTTTTTTCTGGGCGCCTAGGTGGCTCAGTGGGTTAAGCCTCTGCCTTCAGCTCAGGTCATGATCTCAGGGTCCTAGGAATGAGTCCTGCATCGGGCTCCCTACTCAGCGGGGAGCCTGCTTCCTCTTTCTCTGCCTGCCTCTCTGCCTACTTGTGATTTCTCTCTGTCAAATAATTAAAACCTTTAAAGAAAAAAAAGTTTTTTCCTCGTTCTTAATTACCTGAGGCTCTGACTCCTCCCCTTCCAGTTCTTTGAAGAGATCCTCTGCTCCAAATTTCAAAATAGCTGTCAGCTCTTCTTTATTAAAAGGATTTGAGCTATAGAAAAAAAAGGTAGTTGTAATCTCTCAGGAATGTCAAATAACCACCATCAAGTTCCACTATAAAATAGCCACCCCTCATAAACCGGTGAAATCACTGGTGAAAACATAAATTCTGCCCCAAGAAAAATGATCTCTCAAAGATTTCATTTTTTTTTAATCCCCATGATGAGTCTGTGATGGTAAACCTAACCTAGTGGAAGACTAGAAAATGAATTGTTTTCCTGATGGCTCATCTATTACACAATCAAGCAAGAAACTTAATTAGCAACATGAAAGCGGAGAGTTCTTTGCTCTTTGTCTTTTGACTCAGGAAGTTATCATTTACCAAGAATTTTCAACCTTCTCAACTCTGGTCTGAAGCTTTTACCATTTAGGTTGCTTTTGAATGGATTTAGGGAAGGGCTCATTTGATTTCTACCTGTGACACAGCTTCAGGACTGCCGCAGAAGACACTGAACAGTGTGGTCAAAATGTGAACTCGGTCAGAGAAATAGCCGTGCTTCTAAATAAAGTCAACTGAAACCTGACTATTTTCCTTCTACACCCTTCTGTTTCCAACTGGAAAAGTAATCTCCACACAAACATTTTTACCAGTAGTAAGAAAAGAGTCACCAACTCCATCTGGCAGATTCTTGCTACTGATACCTTCAAGGCAACTCTGCACTGGGCTGAAAGCCTAAGGAAGGACACACACCCGCCACTGCTGCTGTGTCGAATGTCACATGCGGAGCCAAAAGAAAGGCAAGAGAGAAGGCCAAGGAGGAAGGAGAGCTGAGAGCACAGGGTTGAGAAGCAAAAAAGAAAAAACAGGGAAAGCACGATAAAATGAAAATGACATCCTCTTGTGGTCTTGGCCTGGCCTCTTCTAGGTAACTAATAGATAACGTCAATTATAGAGAATCCTATTAGAAGGACGAATTCTATCAAATGCTGATGTAAAACTGACTTGGATCTGACCACCTCTTCCACCTTTCTAGAACTTACTTGGACCTTCCTGAGTTGTTTTCCAGAACCGTCCGGCCAGTGGTATCCATACGCTGAATCACCAGATGGTCCAATACCATCTTCTTTTTGGCCCGTTCGATGATCTCCTCCTCCACAGTCCCCTTTGTAACCAAGCGGTAAATATTTACCTGTAGAAGAAAGAAATGTTATGTTTATACCTGATCACCAAAAAAAAATTACCTCTATCTAAAACCAAGAGGAAAAATAAGAACTTATTTCTCTTCTACCAGAAATGACTATAAGCCATTCATCCAAAAGGCGGCTTAATATTTTTACTGTAACAGGTTATAGTCTTAAATAAAACCGCCTCAAAAAAACTGTTACTACAGCCTATTCTAATGATAAAAATCTTGCTAAAGAATAATTAGTTTCATGATATAAAGTTTCACCAAACCAAACCTTTGGTCGAGTATGAAACTTAGTTAGGAGTTACCCATTACTACAGCAGACTCTGAGATTCACACATGAAGGAAACAAGCATGTATTTCCCCAACATAGCTCAGAGCTAACACTCTCACATATAATAAAGTAGACCACCTTGGAACAATGTTAGATTATTTAACAACTTATCCACATTAAAATAGAAAAACATTCCAGTTCTAAATCTATTCATCATCTCTCTTTCTTGGGGTAAACCTGGAAGTCACTGGTGACATAATTTCCAAACAGAAAAATAGAATAGTTCCCTAGGAATTTCCTCTTAGCCCCAAAGACACCTTCTCTTACTAGTTAACAGACAGGCTCTACCCTTGGGGAAATGAAAGCAAAACAAGAAAGAAGCATTTTACAAACATCCTAAAAGAGCTAAATAACCACCCCCTCTTTTCTGATTCCCCCAAACCATGTCCATATGCGTCTCTCCACCAACCTGCTTCTTCTGACCAATTCTATGGGCTCGGGCTTGTGCCTGCAAGTCGTTCTGGGGGTTCCAGTCGGAGTCAAAGATGACAACTGTGTCCGCTGAAGCCAGATTGATTCCCAGGCCACCAGCCCTTGTCGAGAGCAGGAAACAGAAGTCCTGTACACAATGCAATACACTACTTTATGCAGTGGCCTTCTCAGAAACACTTTCACAGTCCAATAAGCCCTTATACCTGGAAACCCCTGCAGGTGTGGAGAAAAGTGAGATATGATGGACAAACTTTATGGAGGCTACAAGAAAGCCAGGGACTTGATGGCAGAGGGAATTTTAATTTCATAAGCGGAAAGAGTCAGTGCAGGGGACAAAGGAGTCAAGCTGATTCTGTTAAGTCGACCAGAACAAAAGAATTAATGTTCTCTCCTGGCTAAAGTAAGTGTTAACAAGCAATTAACAAAATCCAGAACGTAATTAGCAAGGGGATCATTCCAGCAAATTGTCTACACACTTACTTTCTGGGTAAATGTGGATCATACCATGTAAGGTAGTCGGTGTGAGCAAGGACACTTTCTTGTTAGGTGGGCGAGGAGCACACCAACACTGCACTAACAGATCGCGTGCTGGGACGGCCGGGAAGCACGGGGTCCTCGACCAGCACAGCACATGCACACAGAAAACCAGAGCACCTGTGGCCGAAGAGCCACATGTGGGAAAGACTCGGGCTCTCACATATTCCGGTTTCCTCAGCAACAACAGAGACTGAGCAGGCACAGTACACCTGCCTGCGTCTTACAGCTCAGCAAATATGGGGCAGGAGGCACAGAGCAAGTCATAGGAGCCAGAAGAAAAGAAAGCCACAGAGGTTTCTATTTTTAGGGAATTTGATCATGTATGTCAAAGGTGACACCCTTGGCACACAAGTGATGCTCAGAAGCTAGTAGTTCTGTGTTACACTTTGATCAGTAGGTGTATTTAATACACGCAGACACAATGAAAAGCTCTCCACGTTCTAACTAAGTCACACTCACCAGCATCCTGCCACAGAAAGAAAAATGGAGAATGGTCTCAGAAGAACTTTAAACAAATGTGGAGGCACATATACTCTGTGATCCTTGGTAGAGACACAGAGTGACAGCACACTAAATTACAGAAGCCTAGAAGTAAGCAGTTTGACACCTGAGAATGAGATACCTAAACCAAATAAAATCTGGGGTCTGAAAAATCATATAAACAATTTTTGCTGTCACTCTTTTTTTTTTTTTTTAAACCTTAAGATTTATTTATTTGAGGGAGGTGGGTCAGAAGGAAATGGATGAGCTCAGGGAGATTCTGAGCATGGAGCCCAATGTGGGGCCCGATCCCAGGATCCTGAAATCATGACCTGAGCCGAAACCAAGAGTCAGATGCTCAACCGACTAAGCCACCGAGGTGCCCCTTCACTGTCACTCTTTACCAAAGATAATGTGAGTTATAAGATGTTATTTGTGTCTATTATCAAATTGAAAACAAACTCCATGAAATGCAATGCTGCTGAGGGTGACATGAAAATATTCATACACAAACAGAATGAAAATAAACTGCTTTGGGAAATCTAGTGCAGTGCAGATTTTTAAAATGCTTTTTAGAAAGCTCATACACTCTTAACACACAAGGGATTAGGTTTAATCATTGGGTTAAAAAATGGTACAAGCATGAGGAAATATTAGAAACTAAAATTTTTTTTAAAATCTTTAATGACATGGGAAAAATGCTTACAGAATCTTGCATATGAAGTCATAACAAAACTACACACAGAATGACTCTAATTAGGTGAATATACAGAGAAATAAGCAATTATGAATGGAAACACACCCAAATGATGTGAACAGCAAAAGTTGTCTCTGGGATGGGGGGGGATTGTGCAATTTTTCTTCTTTGTACTCTTCACTATCTCCTAAATTTTCTAATGATGAATACAGTATTTCCCCCGATGATAAAGTATTTAATTTTTCTTAATAAAAAAGGCTCAGATGTGCAGACTAATAGTAGAGAACCTGTATTCTATAAATAGCTATGGGGCGGAGAATTGAGAATTATAGAGAAAAGACAGCTTTAATAGTGTTTCTCTGAGAGAGGGCAATATGAAACATTCACACCATTTTTTAAACTAAGAATAGGGAACACAAAACCAGTTTCAATAAATACTAAATAATAAAACTAGTTAGCATTTACTGAATGCTCACAGTGTACCAGGCAATGAGGCTAGTGCTTGCTGTGTGCTGGTCACTGCATTTAATCCCACAGCAGGTACTGGAATTATGATTTTACAGGAGGAAACAGAGGAGAAAACGAAGGGACAGGAATTAAAGGGTGAGCAGTCTTCAGTAATTCAACTCCTCTTCTCCTGAACTCTTCAGAGCCACAGTTCTGTCCAGATTCATAGCCAAAGCTCCGCAAGAAGAACGAACATTTAAGGTTAAAGAAGCCAGAATGCTACAGCTGAAGTGGGACCATGTGCATTTCTAGAGGCAGAAGACGTACCACCATTCTGGAGTAACAGACAGAGTTTTTAAAGCTCTTCAGAAAGCAGAACGTGAGGTCTGTTCATCTACATACGAAGCAGTGGCCCAGGCTCCAGAAGCGCTCATGTTGTACCCAAAACACTAGCTCTACTTCTGGCTCTCTCCACTGCTGCCCTGACCCACACACGGTCCTGCAGCGTTATCTCTGCGCAACCTCTTCTTCCCCATATCTCTCAACTCCCATAGCATTTCTCAGTTTGATATGCACCAACTACAATGTCACCATGGTTTCTCACTTTTCCTAAGCACCCCTTGTATATGTGCCTTAAAACCCATTTTAGAATGAAAATCCAAGCTGGACAGTAGAACTTAAGTTGTTATCAATCGTACCAGCAATCCAACACAACTGAGACATGGCCAACATACTTTTCAAGCCTCAGTCACCAAAAAAGTACAGCTCAGAACCTTCTGATGTAACATACATGTCAAAATTAATCCTACAATCCTACTGGCCAGCCTTCCCAACTCCTGCCCTGCTGCTCTCGCAGGCCCGGAAATTTAGGGATCTGGAAGCCACCAGGGAACACTCAGCTGCTATGAGAACTACTCTGCCACTAATTCAGGCCAGGGCAGATCAACAAAAGCATGCGTATGCTTTTCTGGAATAACAAACAATAAAATTAAGAAGCATCTTTTATATTAGTGATTTCTTATTTCCTTCCCAAAGCAGGAGAACTTCACCGTGAACTGTTTCTGAGACGAAATACATTAAGCCAGAAAGGCTTTCCCCTGGATACAGAGCCCACACTGCCCAAACAATAAAGCCATGCATGGTGTACCTCAGACCCATCTGCATTGAAGTGGTCCAGTGCCTGTTTTCGGATTTCTCCCTTGATGGAACCATCCAGACGCTGTAAAAATAGACCACAAGAAAATCATAAGGCAGGAAGATCAGCTATATTCAGAACAGAACACCAGACTTGCAACCTTTATCGCTCCAACACCCACTTAGTAAAAATAACCGGAATGCACTGGCAACGTGCGGTCTAGAGACCGTGCTTAGGCAGCATATCCTATTTGCCCAAGCTCTCCAGTTACAAACTCAAGGTCAGAAGCTTCTGACTCAAAGGGCTATCTAGGTTTATCCAAGGACCAGAATGACTGCTAGGACCTGTAGCGAAAAGATGGCCCACACTGTCCTCAAAAATGATGTTTGCTTCTATATCTGTAGGGACGGAGATTAGGTCACCGTACCACTGCTCGCCTAATAATTAGCTCATGCAGAAAATGATCCTTCTTAACTAATGTGACTATAAGTTGCACAGTTATTAAGTGCTACACAGACCAAAAAATCAGTTACCTAAGCTTGGAAACATTCTGCCATAACATTGTGTAAAAATCAAGTCGATCGTATATTCCAGCTTTTCCAAAAAATACACTCTGCAATCAGAGCAAAGTGTTTAACCAAAATGCATATTTAAGAAAGCCTCTGGCATTTACTAGTTATATTTTATTAGAGTTATATGTCAGTTCTAGGCCCCAAACAACGTCACCACGGAAAACCACATGTCAAATAAATACTTGAGAATCATTAGCTACGTGGTGTACATATGAAGTGCTTACTTCTTACTCTTTAAAATCACTTTTACATGTGTTCCCCTTACAATCACATCTTGAGATGAACAAAATACCTCATTTTACAGAAGGCAAAACTGACGCAAGAGGTGATGTCATCTGCCCAGTGACGGCAAGTGGCTGGGGACATCATCTGTAGAAGGACCTACCTCTCCCCATCTCAGAGCTCAGCTCTGAGCTCAGACCAGACCCAGGCCCACCTGAACACAAGTCAAATCACACCAGGGAACCCCCTTTCGTCTTTCTACCAGCTCTACTCAGAGCCTCAACCCAAAGATATGTTTAAATGGTAGTTCATAGCCTGTATTCAGTATGAGAAAACCCAAACACCTTTCTTTTAATATTCCCATTATTAGGAGACAGTGGACATGACAGACCCAAGTGGACTCCAGCCAAATATTCCCCACAGAGGAAAGCTATGCATTCTTATTTTACTTAGTATCAACTGATTAGTCTGACCTGAAAAGCTCACAGAGCTCCGGGCACTGAGAGACAACAATCTTCTGGCAGTGGACTGGGTTTTTATTTTGTTTTTGTTTTTTTAAAGATTTTATTTATTTGACAGAGAGAGAGTGAGATCAAAAGTAGATGGAGAGGAAGGCACCGGGGTGGGGAGCAGGCTCCCCGCTGAGAGAGCCCGATGTGGGGCTCCATCCCAGGACCCTGAGATCATGACCTGAGCTGAAGGCAGAGGCTTAACCCACTGAGCCACCCAGGCATCCATTTTTGTTTTTATTCCTAAAATAACCATAGTATCAAACCATATTCTAAGTCAGCTTCTGAAAGACTACATAAGGTATTATGGATAGGACAATGCCTTTCAGGGCATTTTAAAAAGA
This sequence comes from Mustela putorius furo, assembly GCF_011764305.1. NCBI lineage: Eukaryota > Metazoa > Chordata > Mammalia > Carnivora > Mustelidae > Mustela > Mustela putorius. Next base: position 11,572,624 of record NW_025422026.1, on the reverse strand, counting down.
CAATCTGTTAGCGAGTTTAAAGCTTGGCCTTCTCAGGAGAGACTCACTGACCCCCAGTTTCTTCAATACCGGCATGTAATTACGTAAGTAGGCTAAACAGTCCAACCGCTCATAGAAAAAATATTAAGTCAATCTTAAAAATCAAAGCACTATAAAAATGTTATGCACAAAGTCAAGATAAACAGCATACACATCCATAAATAAACCAGAGAGAATTTTCACACAGTCTAACACCCAGAAAAAATATTGTGTTGCAGAAACTCATTTCCCCCTTATCTTGTTTTTCTCCTTATCTTGTAGGAGACAACGGAGTGAAGATGAAAATCCACAGTAACAATCCTACAGAGACAAGGGGGCCACATCCCCAGCTTCAGGGCCCAGAAAGCTTTCACGTGCACAGCCCTGCTGGGTTCCCAGCCTCACAGCCAGGGTCAGCTTGCCCTGAGGTGAATGCACAGAACTATCACCTCTCTTTCTTCCTAGGATTTGGGCTTCTGGGATTAGGTCCACACCTCCTTCCTCTCTCCTCCTACCCCAGACTTAGAGCTGGAAGACACCATCTAACATCCTTTCTCGTCTGCTTTTCCTCTCTTATCCATTCTCTTACTGTACCCTGAAAAACAGAACGACCTCACATGACCACTTTCATTATAGGTGCTTAACGGTATGGATGTAAATATAAACACTGCCCTGGAATCTTCGGCTCAATTTGCTCCAGCCAGAAAACTTGTCTCCCAACTTTAGGGTAATTGAGCAAGCAAAGCATTCAACCTGGAGGGAGGGAAACAGGGAGGGATTAAAATCACTGAGCATCCTTACCTGGAAAGGATAGTGCTTGATCGTCAAGTACTCGGCCAGGATGTCCAACATTCTGACCATCTGGGAGAAAATAAGGACTCTGTTGCCTCTTTCTCGAAGTCTTGTCAGCAGTTTATCTAACAGAATCAGCTTCCCACTGCTCCTGATCAGGGACTGGAGATTGAAAAGACATTCCAATCATCACACTCAAACCTGTACTTGAATCTGCCCTTAACTGCTAAGAGTTCCTAGCTTCACAATTACTCTTCAGCCTGGGGAAGCCCCCTGCAGTCTGACAATTCCTGACATGCTCTTTACCTGGCATCTGCGACCGCCTACTTTCCACGGTTTTCCCAGTGAACTTTCCTCACCTCTTTTCAAAGCTTCTTCTGATGCTCCTTGAAGAGTCACCAAAGGAGCAAAGGGCTCTGGTAAAGAGCATCTACGACACCCGAGTATTTGAGAACTTAACTACAAACAAGGTAGCCACGCACCAGAAGAACCTCCTGCCCATTCTCTCGCTCGTTCTCCTCGGGGGGCTTGATCAGGTAGCAGTGGTTACAGCACTTTTTCAACTCCATCACAATATTCAGGAAACCGGATGTGCTACCTCTTGTCCCTTTGGCAAGAGCCTTGTAGTTCCTGGTCAGAATCCATCTGCAAATTTAAAAATAATGATGTTACTCGATTTGAAGAGACAGAGAATTGGAGGCATCAGAAGACTGTGAGAGAGAGAGCAGTGTTACTGGGAACACAAAAACAAAAACAGGAAAGACGTAAGACCATTAAGAAGGCATGGAGGGATCTGGTATTTTCACCTCCTGCCACCTAGCTGGGACCACTCACAGCTTCCGCCTGATTCAGAATGTTAACCACAGGGCAAACACCGCTCTACTGGGCATTTCAACCTGAACATACACACGCGTGCGCGTGTGAAACAAGTATGGGTCACTGAAGCCCTCTTTCTCACAACATACAAACCTAGTAAGCTAACAGGACGAGACTAGTTAAATTAAGATTAGCATCAGATGGAAGCTTTGTACCCCTTTACAAACTGTTGTAAAAGTGCACTTAACATGATAAAGTGCTCACGGTAACTGTGTTTTCTATCCAAATTTTAAAAAAGGGAAGGGGAAATACGTATGTTTATCCACATGTAAGCTTTAACCATACACTATAAAATATTGAAGTACCTTTTCTTCTGAGCAAGGACAATTCTTTACACCATTAACAATCCCACTTTCAGGACTCTACCTCGAAGAAGAATGCTCAAGGATTTTCAATGAAGCACTATTTCTAGAAGTCTGAAACAAGCTAACTGTCTACCACTGGGGGCTGCGCTGACTACATTCCGCTGCAGACCCACACTGGAGGATGGCACAGTTGTAAAAGAGGAAGAGGAAGAGCTTCATAACCCTCTGCGGAGTGTTCCTCAATGTAAGTGAAAAATGTAAGGCACAGAAAAATGTGTATGGCATGCTGCTGACATAGGAAGAAGGAGACAGCAAAAAAGTTAAAATACATTTGGCTTATGTTTTTAAAATTAAAAAATAGGGCGCCTGGGTGGCTCAGTGGGTTGGGCCGCTGCCTTCGGCTCGGGTCATGATCTCAGGGTCCTGGGATCGAGTCCCGCATCGGGCTCTCTGCTCGGCAGGAGGCCTGCTTCCCCCTCTCTCTCTCTGCCTGCCTCTCCATCTACTTGTAATTTCTCTCTGTCAAATAAATAAATAAAATAAAATCTTTAAAAAAAAAAAAATAAAAAATAAAATAAAATTAAAAAATAAAGGAAAGGTAAACATTAAGAATTTTAAAACTGGTAATTATTATTACCTAAAGGAAAGAAGGACTAGAATGAAGGGGATGAGCAAAGATACTAGATATCTTTGAACACAGCAGGCTTTGTAGGTTTGCCTTTGGAACTCTACAAATATTACAAGTAATTATGAAGCAAAATTAAGCAAAGCCAACTTTTAGGACCCGGCAATTGCACTACTGGGTATTTACCCCAAACATACAGATGTAGTGAAAAGAAGGGCCATCTGTACCCCAATGTTCACAGCAGTAGTGACCACAATAGCCAAACTGTGGAAAGAGCCGAGATGCCCTTCAACAGATGAATGAATAAAGAAGATGTGGTTCATATACACAATGGAATATTACTCAGCCATCAGAAAGGATCAATACCCAACTTTTGCATCAACATAGATGGGACTGGAGGAGATTATGCTGAGTAAAATAAGTCAGGCAAAGAAAGTCAATTATTATATGGTTTCACTTTTATGTGGAATATAAAAAATAACATGGAGGACATCAGGAGAAGGAAGCAGGGGAAACAAACCATGAGAGACTGTTGATTCCGAGAAACAAACTGAGGGTTCGGTGGGGGGTGGTGAGCCTGGTGGTGAATATTAAGGAGGGCATGTACTGCATGGAGCACTGGGTGTTATACGTAGACAATGAATCATGGAACACTACATCAAAAACTAATGATGTACTGCCTGGTGACTAATATAAATAAAATAAACCATTCTGTCTAGCCACAAGTAAGAAAAACTATCTCAAAGTACTTTAAGACTCATCCATTTCTAGTGGAATATACCTTTAAAAACCAAAAAAAAAATTACCATTAAAGAATTTTACCCTTACTCTGTTTTTAGAATTCACATTGCTGATAGTAATCTAGGCACTATTACTACTAGGATTGTGTGTGGGGTTTTAAGTAGGTTGGTGAAGTTAAGAAGTGGAATTCTTAGTATGGGTATAAGACCATTGAGGTCAAATAAAGTATCTATCTTGTATTGTTTAACTGAAAAAAATTTATGATGTATTCTTTATCTTTAAAAACAAATAAATTTCCTAAAAAAAAAACAACGAATTTCCTAATTCTGTCCACTGATGTCTAGTGCAGTCACAAGTCACAGTCTGAGGTCTCCAAATTTCACTTTACAATAAAGCAGTATGAAGAACTTGGTTGATGTATGGCTGACTCCTGCTGTGGGGCAGGAAATGTACAAGATGAATGTGAACATTTTATTCCAGAAAGCAAAAGGCTATGAGCTACAACTAGGATTGTGTCAAAAAGACTCAAATCCAACCTGCATGAGCTCCTCCTGGCTAAAAACAGAGCCATTAGACCAAAAGTATAAAAGAGTAACTGTCAGAGAAGGAACCATGAATATGCTTATCAACGAATTTGAAATCATACCAAAACAAATCTCACTGGTCAAAACCTTTGAAAAAGGATAGCTATAACCTATCATTCCCCTTTTTTTTTTTTTTAAGATTTTATTTATTTGAGAGAGAAAGAATGAGGCCATGATCATATAGTGGTCAGTACTCTGCACTGGGAGAGAGAGAGAGAATGAGAGGGGGAGGGTCAGAGGGAGAAGCAGGCTTCCTTCCTGCTGAGCAGGGAGCCCAAGATCCTGTGACTCCAGGATCTTGACCTAAGCCGAAGGCAGTCGTTAACCAGCTGAGCCAACCTGGCACCCCCTTATCATTTCTTTTAAAGATGTCAAACTCCAACATGGATGAACCTTAAGCATATTATGCTAAGTGAGAAAAGTCAGAGAGAGAAAACAAGTGCAGTATGGTGTCACTTACATGAGGAATCTGAAAAAGCCAAATTCAGAAAAACAGAATGTAAAACAACAGTTACCTGGAACTGGGGGAACGGGACAGATGTTGTTTAAGGATACAAACCTGCAGTAATAAATAACCCCAGAGATCTAATGCATAGTCGAGTGAACACAGACAATAATATCGTATTACTATCATCAACCTTGCTAGGAGACTGGAACTTTAAGATTCCAACCATTACAAACAAAGGGTCATTATGTAATGCTGATAGAGGTGTTTAATTATCATGACAATGACGACCATCTTTTTACAAATAAATGTATCAAAGTAATGTGCTGTACACCTTAAATTTACACAGTATATGTCAAATATATTTCAATTTAAAAAAATAATAGAGGCAGGGTGCCTGGGTGGCTCAGTCAGTTAACCACCTGCCTTTGGCTCAGGTCATGATCCCAGGGTCCTGGGAAGGAGCAGGTATCTGGCTCCGGGCTCAGTGGGGAGCCTGCTTCTCCCTCTCCCTCTGCTGCTGCTCTGCTTACTTGTACCCTTGTTCTATCAAATAAATAAATAAAATCTTTTAAAAAGTCAGATGGTAATTTTTGAAAATTAAAGTCTTGTTTTTATTCAGTTGCATTAAGAAGAAAGGAATATTATCAGAAAGATTACCAGACCTTTAACCGTAAAAGACTGTAATGTTCATGGCATGTAATTAGTTTCAATCATTCCAGATTCAACTCTGAATCATCAAAACTAAAGCACAGAGTGCCTGGGTGGCTCAGTCAGTTAATCAGCTGTCTTCAGCTCGGGTCACGATCCCAGGGTCCTGGGATAGAGTCCACATGAGGCTCCTTGCTCATGGGGGAGCCTGCTTCTCCCTCTGCCTGCTACTTGTGTGCTCCCTCTCCCTGCCTGTGCGTGTGCACATTCTTCCTCACTCTCTCACACGCATAAATTCATTCTAAAAAAAAAAAAAAACAAAAACAAAAACTAAAGTACATTCTATACCACCCCATCCCAAACACAGCATTCTATCATAACCTAAACCAAATCTACAACCTGCCCAGGCCCCTTGGAGTGCCAGAAAGGAGAGCATCTTCCCCTTGCAGCACGGAGCTGAGCACCTTTCCTTCTCTACTCCCATAGTACCTCAACAACACTGTTCTGACCCCTTATCTCTACTCTGTCTTCCCTCCGAAGCAACACATCTGGCAGGAACACATTCCACTCATCTTCATACTCCCAGCATCTAGCAGAATGCCTACCACACTGCACAAGCTTAATAAATGACTGAATGAACAGCAGAGAAGAAACAGACGAATGAGTGCAAAATCTGTGTCTGTAGGAGGGGGATTAGCCCTGAGATTTAACATAGACCAGACCACCTAGAGAATGAAAAGTGCTGTGCAAATTCGCACCCAAGTGAGAAAACAAGAACAATAAGACTTCCTCTTTCTAACCATGAATGTGCTGCTTCTCACATCTGTGTTGAGGCATCACTGAAAAAAGCAGTTTGTCAACTGTGAATCTCACGGCTTCTTTGTCCAGATGTTACCCCTATGGTGGCATGATCCAACCCGCCGCTTACTTGTAATACTGCTTCTGCAGAGCCGACATCTCCACCCTGAGGATCTGTTCCACTTTGGCAGGAAGGGATTTCTCCACGTCCTTTTTGACCCTCCGGAGCAGGAAGGGCTCCAGCACCTTATGGAGGCTCTGGTAGCCGTTCTCCCTCCCTTTCCCATGGTCCTCTTCAAAATCTTCCCAGAATTCAAACCTGGAAATAAAACAAGACAGCATTCATTATAAAACCGGGAAGAAGGAAAAGAGCATTTTTCAAACTAAAATTTCAAATAACTAAATGGAAAAGAAAATCTGATAAAACAAAGAAAAAAAAAGACTATTCCCTTTAAGAAAATATAAATTTTACCAGTCACTAGCTCATGGACACAAGAGAGGGGAAAACAAAAAGGAAAGGGAAAAAAACCAACTGAATTAATCCCATCTGTCTACAATGTGGTAACATTAGGTTTCCAATTCTCGGACGAAGTGTACAGGTCTCAAGATATTTCAGTATGACATGCAATGAGAACATAAGTACAGACAAGTTCTTGTCATGAAACATTCTGCAGTAAAGTTAATAAGCTATCTTTAATAAGCTGCAATTTCGTGGGAAAGCAAATTCAGAGGTAAGAGGATAATTAGTGGCAATATTAGAGCTGTCACTGCATAAAGTTTAAAAAAGTTTCTTACACAATTTCCATCGATAATCCTCACTGTTCATAGATGAAAAAGTTAATGGATTATAATGACATTAGTAAGTGAGACCATGGTCCCCAAATAAGAATAGCAATACGAGTGATACCGATTTAATAGCATTAGAACTTGCAGACACAAATTTTACTAATAAATTTTAAAACCTGTCGCCATAATAATTCTGCCTCAATTCTATAGATAAAAGTTTTTCATGTTTAAATCTTAATTTAATCATCTCTGATTTACTACAGGACCCATGGCCAAAGTCTAGAACAGGATACTGGGAACAGATTTCTTTCAAAAAACAAAAAAGACTGAAGGAAACCTCTTTCATGATTGAAAATAATGTGCATTGTCCTGCCACTAGAAGGCCAGGGAAGCACCTGGAAGAACCAGCTGGGCCCTGTGTGCAGACACTCAGCACAGGAGAACAGGCCACGGAAGGATGCTAGAACCAGAAGCTTCGTCAGCCACCGCTTGTCCTCTGATACCAGGTGGCCCTCCTCTGCTGAGGTCAGTCACACTCCAGAAGACCAGAATGGCTCCACATTATCCAGAGTCTGGAGGACTCAAAAGCATCTGCCCTCTGAGATGGAAAGTGAGAGCGCAGATGCCAGCACCGACACAGAGCACAGCAGCGTCAACAGTCTGCGGCCGGTTCCGAACTGAGCAACAGCCACACGCTTCATCACGTACTGAGAGGTGGATCAACACCAGCTTCAGAACACCTGCTCACAGGTGAAACTGCCCTCTTCGGGGAAGCCAACAAAGAGACCATTTGGGGTAGAAATCTAAAAACATCACTAAAGCTTACGAACTGATAAACCCAAGTTGCATTTTGTCACACTGCTATGCAATGACTCCAGGAACAAAACTAAATTAGTACACTAGGTACTAAACTAGGTAAAAGGAATAAAAGGAACAATGCCAACTGAACAGTCTCAATGCTAGGAATCACACCTCACGCACAAAATGTACAAAGCAACTGGAAATCAGGGACTATCACTGTATCAGGCTATTCTCTGAAAAGCTGGGTGACAATTTCATTCACACTGAAATGTGAATTTCAATTCACATAATATTCATCATGAATTAAAACTATGCTAGTATAAAAGCTTCAATATGAAATTATTAAATACTAAATTATTTCATATTGAATATGAAATTATTTCACAAATATGAAATTATTTAATATTGAATATGAAATCATTTCAATATGAAATTATTCACAAAATTTATTTCCCCTACTGTTTTAGGCAACAAAAATTTTCACCTGCCTAGTTTTAGTATTCTTAGTAAATTAAAAGTTAATGTGACACACTATTTCTTTATATACATGCTGAATGGTTTATGAATTGTCTATGATTTCTTTCCCTCTGAACAGCAGAGATGAGTAGCAGTAACAGAGACTGTAATGCCTATAAGCTAGAAATGTTTCTTTTTTTTTTTTTTAAAGATTTTATTTATTTATTTGACAGAGAGAAATCACAAGTAGATGGAGAGGCAGGCAGAGAGAGAGAGAGGGAAGCAGGCTCCCTGCTGAGCAGAGAGCCCGATGCGGGACTCGATCCCAAGACCCTGAGATCATGACCTGAGCCGAAGGCAGCGGCTTAACCCACTGAGCCACCCAGGCGCCCGCTAGAAATGTTTCTTATCAGGTCCTTTAAGAAAAAGTTTGCTATTCTCCACAAGAGAAAACTGTCAACTTAAAATACATGTGATATAGGGTTATAGGAGTAACCTTAACAATGACATCATGCCACAGCCTAGAGATTATTTTAGAGATTATTTTATTTAGAGATATTTATTTTAGTGTGGTCAGAGTGGTCAAGTTTCTCTACTCACCTTCTGAGGAGTGTTAAACTAGGCTTGAAAAATAAAAGTGAAAAAAGGACAGCCATAGACAAATGAAAACAAAAAATTTCTTGCTAGTAGCTCTGCCTAACAAGAAATAGTGAAGAAGTCATTTAGGCTAAAAGAAATGAAGGAGAAGCCAACAAAGATAAAATGAGATCAATGATCTTGCCATTGGGTAATGGCAAGATGAGAAATAAAGATCACTGGAAATGATAAAATAGATGTGTAATATGAAAGACAAGCCAGGGGGTGGGGGGAGGTAGACAAGCCCAAATAAAGCAATAAATATATCACTGTATTCTTGGGTTTACAACATGAGGAAGGAAGTGAAAACGAAGCCATACTGGAGAAAAGTTGTTATGTTTTACCAGAAATGGGTTAGCCCTTAATCGGAAGACGATGGTGATGAGACACCTACCAAAAACTCTAGCAACCGGTAAGATAATAACTTTTTTAAAAAATCAATTAACAGAAGAATTCAAACGGCACACTAGAAAATAACTGTTAAAAAAAGAAAAGATAAGAACCGTTGAAACAAAAAAAGGCAGTAACAGAAACAAAAACAAAAAAGAAAGAAAACATATGGGGGGGCAGAATAGCATACATAAATCCAACCATAGCAAGAATAACATTACATGTGAATGAACTAAACCCTCAAAAGGCAGAGACTGTCAGACCAGATTAAAAAAGGAAGATGAACCATATGTTGTCTAAAAGAATCATATTTTAAACTCATAAAAAGAAGCTGAAAGTGAAGTGATGGAAAACTGCATACATATCACACAAAACAGATCTAAAAACAAGAAATATTACTAGAGATAAAGAGGGACATACATTTCATGATAAAAAGATCAATGATCAGGAATACAGAACAATTACAAAAGTACACAAACCTAACACCCAAACCTCTCAAATACATGAAGGAAAACCTCACAGAACTAAAAGTAGTAGATCATTCAACTACAGTTAAACATGGAAATGTTTCACTGTCAGTAATAACTAGACATGAAGTTAATAAAGCTATCTAAGACTTGACTAAGACTAAGCTGATGTAATAAAAAGAACTCTACCCTATGAAAGCGAAGTATTATTCTTTTCAAGTGAACAAAGGACATTCTCCAAAATCTTAAACATACTATAGGGGTGCCTGGGTGGCTCAGTGGGTTAAGCCGCTGCCTTCGGCTCAGGTTATGATCTCAGGGTCCTGGGATGGAGTCCCACATCAGGCTCTCTGCTCAACAGGGGGCCTGCTTCCCTTCCTCTCTCTCTGCCTGCCTCTCTGCCGACTTGTAATCTCTCTCTGTCAAATAAATAAAATCTTTTTAAAAAAAATACTATAGCATTTAACAAGTAACAGTAAATCCATTTAAAACATATTCTTTTTTTTTTTTTTTTTTTTTTTTAAAGATTTTATTTATTTATTTGACAGAGAGAGATCACAAGTAGGCAGAGAGGCAGACAGAGAGAGAGAGAGAGAGGGAAGCAGGCTCCCCGCTGAGCAGAGAGCCCGATGCGGGCCTCGATCCCAGGACCCTGAGATCATGACCTGAGCCGAAGGCAGCGGCTTAACCCACTGAGCCACCCAGGCGCCCTAAAACATATTCTTTAAGAAAAAATTAAATTATGAATCATTAGGGAAGTACCTAAAAATTCTAAATTAACCAGCACATTTAAATAAAAAACCATGCATCAAAGAAGAAATCACAAGAGCAATCGGAAAAGGTGAAACTGAATGAAAGCCAAAACACATGAGATCAATATTCAGAGAATGCAGCAAAAGCAGCATGTGGAGGGTAAGCTATACCTTTAAACACCCATACTGAGAAAAGGAAAAAAGGTCTTAAATCAATAATCTGAGCTTCTACCTTAAGAGAAAATGAGACAATTAAATCAAAGGCAATAATAAAGAAGAGAAAAGAGATATATGAAATAGAAAACAGGTAAAAAAAAAAGTCACAAGTTGTTTTCTTTGAAAACAACCTCCAAATTGTTAAACCTTTACCTGAAATGACCAAGAAAAAAAGATAAGACACAATTTTACAAAATTATCACAACCAAAAATTACTGAGATCACAATTTAGTCTTCAAAAAGTAAAAAGATTGTAAGGAAACACTATAACATTATGCCAACAAATCAGACAACTTAGACAAAATGGACAAATTCTTAGAAAGACACAGATTAACAAAACTAAGTGAAAAAGAAACAGAAAACCTGAATAGGTCTACAACTAGAAATTGAATTAGTCATTAAAAATTTTCCCACAAAGAAAAACTAGGCCCATCCACATGGCTACACTGGTAAATCCTATCAAATATTTTAAGAAGAAGTTAACACCAATCTTAATAAATTCTTTCAGGAAATAAGGGAAGAAAGAACATTTTCCAATTCATTCTATTACGCGGACACCAAAGCCAGGCAGACATTACACATACACACACACACAAACACAGAACTAGAGACTAATATTCCTCAAAAACACAGATGAAGAAGTCTTTAACAAAATATTAGCAACATGAATGCAGAAAAACAAAAAAGGATGCAACATCATAACTAAGTCAGATTTATCACCGGAATGAAAGGCTGTCTTAATATCTATAAAGTAACTAATACACCATATTGGTAAAATAAAGAACAAAAATCATAGTTACCTCAAGAGACCCGGGGAGGGGGGTAGGAAGCATGTGACAAAACCCAACACTCATTCATTATAAAAACTCACAAAAATCAGGAATAGAATAACACTTCCTCAACCCAATAAAGGGTATTTTCAAAAATTCTATAGCCAATATCCTGTTCCTAATTCTATTCAACACAGGCATTCTAGAGAATACCACAGAGCAAGAAATAAGAGACATCCATCCACAATGTAAAAGATCCTATATCTAGACTGTGATCCTGTATCTAGAAAACACTGGGAAATAAAGAACAGCAAAAACAGTGGAAATAATTCAAGATCCTTATAAAAAACTCTATTACAATATGAAAACTACATTTTAAAAAATTCCAATCAAAATCAAAATAAGTAGGAATAAACTTAACAAAAGAAATATAAGACTTATGGGCTGAAAACTACTAAACACTGTTGAGAAAAATTACAGAAAATCTAAATAAACAGGAAACTTTCTGTGATGAATAGCTTAAAAAGCTCAATACTGCTATAATTCTCTCTAAATTCTCTCTAAATCGCTCTAAATAAACCTCTAAATTCAACATAATACCTATCAAAGTTCTAGAAGATTTCTTTTCCTTTCAGACATCAACAAGCTGATCCTAAAATGCCTATGGAAATACAAAGGATCAAAAATAGCTAAAATATTTTTAATAAAGACAAAACTGAACTTATATCTCACCATTTTAAGAATCAGTGTAAAGCCTCAGTCATCAAGACAGTGTGGCATCAGCGTAAGGATAGAAATATATACCAACAAATCAGAACTGAGAATCCAGAAACAGAACCTTATATTCATTATCTCAACTGATTTTCAACAAAGGTACCAAGGCAATTCAATAAAGAAAAAATACTTTTTTCAATAAATGGCACTGGGACAATTTCCAAAATCCCACTGCAAAAAAATAGGACCTTAAATCCTCATACTTCACACTGTAACAAAAAATGCAAAATGGAATAGAGACCTAAACATAAGAATTATAATTCCCATTAAGAAAATAAAGAAGAGGGGCGCCTGGGTAGCTCAGTGGGTTAAGCCACTGCCTTCGGCTCAGGTCATGATCTCGGGGTCCTGGGATCGAGCCCCGCATCGGGCTCTCTGCTCAGCAGGGAGCCTTCTTCCTCCTCTCTCTCTCTGCCTGCCTCTCTGCCTACTTGTGATCTCTGTCTGTCAAATAAATAAATAAAATCTTTTAAAAAACATAAACAAAAACAAAAACCCATGGAGCATTTCCCTGTCAAAGTGACAACCCTTCGCTGCCTACTGCATGCCAGAAACTACTCTAGGCAATGTGGACAATCGATGAATTACATGAACATGATCCCTGCAGCTTTTTTTTTTTTTTAAAGATTTTATTTATTTATTTGACAGAGAGAAATCACAAGTAGATGGAGAGGCAGGCAGAGAGAGAGAGAGAGAGGGAAGCAGGCTCCCCGCTGAGCAGAGAGCCCGATGCGGGACTCGATCCCAGGAAACGTGCATAGCATCTCTCCCATAAAAATCTTCTCAGTAAAAACATTCCATGATTCTTTACTAAGTTAAAGATCTGAGTAACACCTAATGCTGATGGCTTCTGTTATCAAAGGTTGGGTTTAAGATTCTAATGCTTATCACACTCTGTATCTTATATACGTCATTTCAATTACTGATTACCTTGTAACAGAGAGGTCTGAGGTTTCCTATTTACCAATTATTTCCCCAATGCATTAACTGATTTCAACATCTGGTAAATAACAGGCTTTTCCTCCTTGACATCATGCTGAATTCTGTGCCTCCTCACATTTATCACGGAACAGTTTACTAATTTTGTTCCTGCGCCTGTGTCACGTTTTGCTATCCCCAAATCATGCCATCTGTTTTCCCTAAGGTCTGTTTTTCGAAAATTAAAAAGCATTGGCATTTCAGACATTCTGCATCTTTGGAAATATACAGGAAGGAGCTTACTTCTCCGGCATAATAAAGTGCAGCAGGGACCAGAGCTCTTTGAGGGAATTCTGAAGAGGGGTCCCCGTAATCAGGAGCCTATGGTGGGACTTGAAATCAATCAGAGTTTTATACAATAAAGAGTCATCATTCTTCAACCGATGGGCTTCATCCACTCCCAGAAAGGCCCAGTTAATACTGCCCAGCACAGTCTAAAGTAAAAACAAAACAGAACGAGCCACCAGGTCAGAAGGGAACCCAAAAGTACTTTCAAGTGTTAATTAATCTCTGTACAAATACCATCACAAAGGTATACATAGAAAACATTTATTCTTCACGGACTTAAATTATATTAGGACTCCTCTGTTTATTCTGTTTCTGGCTAGACTGGTGTCTACTCAGAAGAGCACATCACCATCCAAAAGGTACTGGGGGGAGGGGGAGTCTCTTAGGCCAGGCATTGCTGCATGCCCTACAGCAAGAACACAAAAATTGGTATGCTGGGCAAAAATAATACAAAAACAAAAAAACACAATAGTGCAGTCTCTCCTTCATTAAGATTCTTCTCTGCCTCTTCTACACCCCAACCCTAAAGCACAGAAACACCAAGAGCCACCAAATTGAACTCATTTACACTTATTATCACCAACGGGACCAACTGCCACATTTCTTAGTAATTGTAGAAAGGAGATGGTGTAAAGACCTTCATTCCGAGACTGTTCACATCATCTGTTGTGGAGAAATTCCTTGACAAAGGTATGATGGGAAGTGCCCGGGATGGCGCTCAGGTAAGTCACTGGCCTCAGTCCCCTTTCATCCTGTTTAATTCCATTGGACTAAGCAATCTAAAGTCCCCTTCAACTGGAAGATTCTGATTTTTATTTACAACCTTAATATTCTTTGTGGATTATTTTTTCATTTGTTTGCTTTTCAAAATAAATACAGAGAAGTAACATGGCAAGCAGGAAGCACAGACCCCACCATTTGGACAAGTCACACCACAAAATTACACACCTTATCTTTTAAGAGGATCTCATATGTTGTTATAAGTGCATTGAACTTGAGCCTTTTAGTCTGAGAATGAATCCATTCATACTCCCGTATCTAGAAGAGAAATCAGTAATTAAGATACAATTGCTACTTTTACCTTTCTGTATCACCAGTAGTCTTGTGATAAACATGCCAAATAAAAAACAAACCGGACTAGAATTTAATGAATATTTTATACATTCTAAACTGACCTAAGCAACCACAATATAGAGCCATAAGAGAATTAAAAGATCACTGAGCAGCAAAAACTTTACTGCCAGAATTCAAATAAACTGTCATCTTCCCCCACCTCCGCCCCAAAATATTTGACCAAAACATGCACTGCATCTGTAATTAAACCCCAGTAAGTTGAACTTATCTAGTGATCCCCAAAATGTTAATTTTCTTAAGAATATTTTCGTATTCTTTGCCCAAGTGGAACAAATCCCAACCTCTACCTTTGGGTCAGAAATGTCATTAACTTAGAGCAGAAAGATGTGGCTTCCAAGGAAAAGGAAAGGGAAGGTTACGGGATAAAATGTAATTTCATATGAATGAAAATAATGGATGTAAAGGAAAACAAAAACTACCACATTCATACTGCAGTGTGACTGGACAACAGGGCAAGGAGTGTGGGTGGTGATCACCACCAAGGGGGAAGAAAGAACAGAGAAAAGAAATGTTGGGAGTTCACACAGAAAACTTCTCTGACTCCACAAGTTTTCAGAGTTCACTTTGTCTTCAGATTTGAATGCGCAGTGATTGAAGCCATTCTGCATAATCTAAGAAGGTTTTTTTCTTTCAACTTTTATAACAGTTAACAAATGGATTCACAAAGCTAAGAGCGACTATATGCTGAGAAACTCAAAATAAGAGCCATGAAATCTGCCAGGGTATAGTTAGACAACTTGAATGAAAATATTCAATATATAACATATGTCTCAAAGGTCTGAGGATTCCTGATGGCTTGCTCTTGTGATAAGCAATCCCCCAGAAAGTTTCCTCTAACATACAGTTATGAAATGAACACACAGTAATGAAAGAACAAAGGTCTGGGACCAGACCATTCCCTGTCCTGACCCCAGCTCTGCCACATTCTAGCTGGCCTAGAACGAGCGTTAAACTCTTAGAGTCCTTTACTTCATCAATCGGTTAGGAAGAGTGGCATCTACTTGGAGGACCATTGTGGGGGTTACAGGTAATATACACAAAGTACCCAGCATGGGCCCTCGCACCTAACAGATACTTTTGGAAAAGTCAATTATAATCAAGAAATGACTTGCTGAACAAAGAGTAAACCAAGCCTCTGTTTTCTGAGTTCCTACTACTCACGTTAAGGTTGAAAACAGACAAGTAATTCTCATTTCTATAGCCCTAGCATGGCTCATTGTCCTTTCTCTTTATTCCTTCCTTACAAGTTCTATAACCTCGTCATGTTAAAAGGCTGAGAAACAAACTCTAAGAACTCGGTTTTAGCAGCAGCTCTCCGCTCAAACAGCAAAAATAATATTAACATTCTATGAGGTATTAATTCCATCTCTAAATAAGTGGTCTTGGAAATACAAAAGACAGAAGAAAAATACTACAGTCCAACTAAAAGAGATTCCCATTCATATACTGCCACTGCTTTCCCTTAACACAGTAAGCATGTTTTAAAGACTATCGCTGATGCATTTTTGTGATACATAAATCTCCCAACGTTGGGGGCATGGCAGTGTCAGAATCATAATGTTACTAAAGACTATAACGGCTTTAGGTCAATTTCCAAAATACATTTATAACACAGATTCTATCCCAATTCTTTTTGTTTACACACCGTATTTCTGCTCATCAGGTCACCTATGTAAACCACTACGTTAATCTCTGGTGCCCAGATTTCAAACTCCCTCTGCCATGAGGTGAGGGTGGATAAAGGGACGACTATAAGAAAGGGGCCATACAGCTGGTGTTGGTGGAACAGGTAGGAGAGGAATGATATGGTCTGGATGGTCTTTCCTAGGCCCATTTCATCAGCAAGGATTACACTGTTACTTCTGCAGAAAGAGAAAAATAAAAACAAAACAAAATCATTAGTTCACACATATACACACACACACACGAAGAACAAGGACATTAAAGCCTCAGAATTCACCAAGCAAGGCACTGGTCCCAAGCCCCAACCGAATTTCCTCTCCTGCATGAAAAGAAAGTAGAAGCTATAAAATAGTAAAATAACAAGTGATCTGAGTATGACCCAACTTTGGGTTTCCATCAGAGCCTATTCCAACTATAATCTTTACATTGCACTTTGGTCTTTCTTTTACATCTACCCCTTGTAACAGAGAAGGCAGGTTTTATTATACTGAGGTGTCCAAGAACATGACCTTGGGCTCCAACATTACAGAAAGCAGAGGAAAACTGGCTATCATGTGCTTCTTCCCAAACCACCCACCCACTGCACTCTGCAGGCCACTAGGTTGTTTGATGCGATGCACACTACTCCCTAGGCCTAGGTGCTGCAGGGGCTGTGGCTTGTTTTAAATACAGAACAATCTATATGAGAAGCAGGCTAAGGTTAGATTTCTGAATCCACCCTACACCTACCAAATCAGAGTACCTGGGAAAGGGCTCAGGGATCTGAACTTTTAAACGGACACTTCTGGATATTCTGATGCAGTGTATTCCTTTGATCACACTTTGAGAAACACTGTTCTGGGAAACAGTCTGGATTTCTTTTTTTTTTTTTTTTTTTTAAAGATTTTATTTATTTATTT
Organism: Mustela putorius furo; assembly: GCF_011764305.1. Classification (NCBI taxonomy): domain Eukaryota; kingdom Metazoa; phylum Chordata; class Mammalia; order Carnivora; family Mustelidae; genus Mustela; species Mustela putorius. The sequence continues at coordinate 11,555,759 of NW_025422026.1, read as the reverse complement.
GACAGAGAGAAATCACAAGTACACTGAGAGGCAGGCAGAGAGAGAGAGAGAAGGAAGCAGGCTCCCTGCTGAGCAGAGAGCCCGATGCGGGACTCGATCCCAGGACCCTGAGATCATGAACTGAGCCGAAGGCAGTGGCTTAACCCACTGAGCCACTCAGGCGCCCCAACAGTCTGGATTTCAACTGGACACTAACAGGAGAGGATTGTCCAGGTGGAAGAAAAACACTCAAAGAAATGGCCAGAGTAGGAAAGTATGTTGGGAAATAAAAAACAGCCCATTTGGCATGGAATCAGGAACAGATGTATGGCAAAAGGCAATCTACCCTCAGATAACTAATTAACCAAGTACTCTTTACTTAAGATTAAAATGATACTACACACACGTATAAACTCCTAGAAGAGCCTTCCCTCACATACTTTTTCTGTTTCTGTAATATACAACAGAAAAAAATAATTATTTGCACTTAACAATAAAGAAGCCAGAAACCATAAAGAAAATTTCATATTTTTCTACCTACTTGCACCAGGAATGAGCAAGCCAGTTGAGGCCTTCTAGCTGATAATCACGGAGCTCCAGATTCTCCCCTCCTAAATATGCCGGTTGTTTCTTTAAAGCCACAAACCGTGGTCTCTGCTTCAAGGCCTGAAAAACCAAAATTAAAGCCCCGGTCTGAAGACTTTCTTGCTGTTCCTATGTTAAAATGCTAGCCGTGACTTATGCACTCTGAACCATAGCACAAGTTTAAATCCCAGATCTGCGTCACAAACCCCACCCCGCCCAGCCCACCACCTTTCACTGTAGCCTGTATTCCCAAAGCCTGAAGCATCCCAAATAGTTCTTGGTTGGCCTGCTCCTGGTCCTGCAGTCAGTCTGTGAACATTACCCAGCACTTGTTCTATAACGTTTCTATCTTACAGCAGGCAGTGAGTGCCATACAATCATCTTCATGTTATCTCGTTTAAACTGTACGACACTCTGGGAAAGTCTGCACACACTAAACCCAGCAGAACTTTACCGTGACAGCATTTGCAAATTCTGAAACGTAGCCCCCATCTAGCTGGGACCCCTAGGTATGTGAGTTTGGTTTTCTTAAGGAAAGGGTGTGAAGCATGGAGTGGTCTATCTAGTAGGGCCATGTCTCTATGGTTTAACGAAATACGGATTCCACGGCTAAATCCATTTGGGAAACAACGTAATAAAAGTTACATAAATTTCATTACTCGTGACTTTTCCAAGTCTAAAATGCTTGTGCATATTGTGAATTTACAGGGAACATTCATTTAGTTCGTTGGCCACAAAGTCTTTTTTCAGGGACTATTTCCCTTGAACATTAGGGTTTTGTGGAATTAGCACCCTGCTATGTGAAGTATCACCCTAAGATCTGTTTGATAAGGTGGTCACGGATCATCCTGGCTCTCCTCTGAGCAGCCCACAGTAAACAAATCTGACTCTGCGCTCAGCCACCAACCACCGCATCCACTTGTGCCAAGTCTCCCCATCGTGCTGCTGCCACCTGATCCTTCCGTCCCTCCACGACTTCCCTTGTCTTCACGCTCTTCTTTCCTCAGGGACTTGTATGGCATCTTCCTGGCTGGACCTTCTGGCTTTTTAAGTACCGCCCCCAGAGTCTCCTGCACACTGCTGTGAGATGGGGCTAAATACGGCTTCTACCCTGCTGCTCTTCTCACATCAGAACCCACAGGGTAAAGCCCAAAATACCCTTCACAGTATTCAAGGTGCCTATTCAAGCACCTTCAAGGAACTCGGACCCAAATGCACTCACTGACGTCACTTTCCTCTCTTCCTACTCAAAGAACAGCCTTCTCTTGCATCCTTCGTGGGAGGGCAATAAACCAGGCCCCCTTTGTCTACCAGGCATTAACTCCTTCTCCAAGGACCAGGGAAGTTCAAGTACCACAATCTCCACTTTAACTCTTTCAAATTCTTTCAAACCTCCTCAAGGACTACCGGAGCCCAGTGACTTCTACCTCTGTGCTTCTTGGACCAGAAATTCTTTACTAAACTCACTGTCCCCTCGGTCATATACTGCGTTTCACAGACAGAGGCTTGGTGCCATGAACTGGATGTCAACTCCTCAGAGACAGAGCCACGTCTTACACAGACTTTTGTTACCGAGGCATACCACTTTACATGGGCAGTGGATTCCGGTGAAGGGAAAGGATCTGAACAATCAATCTAGCAACTGAAAAAGCCTATATATTTGGGCTCTAATGGAGAATTCAGAGCCTCTCCCCCTTCCTGTCACTTCTCTTTAAAGGACTTAAATTCTTTCAAATATTCTGCACATTGTCTCTAATCAGACATACCCAGGTCTGTGAATTTTAAGAATAAAGAGATCAGCAGAGCCATCATACAACTCATGCTCTCCCTGTTTTAATATTTAACTTTGATGTCCAGGTTAATTCATCTTCTTTCACTTCAAAATGGGGAATTATCATTTACTTTTGTAGTATTTTTCTCTTCCCAATATCTATGTGACCAACCCTATCAATACCTCTTTCCCCTGGAAAAACAAAAGCCAGCAATCACACCTTGCATTCTCTTGTCGGGATGGTTTTAGAGTTGTTCCGACTATGGAAGCTATCAATGCAGCTCTGGAACTTCTTGCCAATCAAGGCTTCATCTTCCCAGCTACACTCTGAATAGGGCAATCCCATCCATTTGCATAGATATTCAGGTTCATTTGAAGGTGCCGGCTTCCGACTATGAGCTATTTTATATATAAAAAAGTGTAGGTTAGCATCTGTCATTAAAGGAAGGGGAGTGACCAATTCTGCTTTACATGTAACCACTGAATCGTCACGTGGAAAAACAGTGAATACTCTGCAAAATGCGAACTGCTCTTAAATGCTAACATTTATTAACCAGAGCTTTTGCTTACCTGGAAAATCTGTCTGACCCAGTGTAGACTTGCTTGTCTTCACAGCTAAACAAATGGAAAATAAAATAGAAAAATTACCACTATAACCAAGAAAAGAGTGACACTTTAGGGCCTACAAGTAAGAATACAAATACATTCTACAATGTTGTATCACAAAAGAACGGAAGGAAGGAAGGAAGGGAGAAGGCAGGGGAGGGAGAGAGGGAGGCGGGTAAGAGGAAGGGGGGAGGGCGGAGGGAGAAGGGGAAACAGTCCTGTGCTCACAGCCCTGTGGATCTGTTACCCCATTCCTCTGCTTCTTCTTTACAACGAAACTCCCCAGAAGACCTGCTCCTACTCACTGTCCGCCTCACTGTCTCTTGAAGCCACCCCAATCAGGCTTGTATTCCCACCACTCCATGGATCCAATTCACTAGCACCACACGGGGGCCAACCTCAAGGATCACGCCGTGGTCCTCACCACATTCGGCTAGCAGTGCTTCCTCCTTCCCAAGCCCCATGTATCACTTGGCATCCAGGAGATAATCCCTCAGCCACCGTCCAATCCCACTGACTCTTGTTTGTCTCCTGTGGCTTCTTCCTGACTTCCAGAACGTGGAATGTTCTCAGATTTCCTATTCTCACTATGTATACTATTTCTGATAATCTCAGTATATCTTAGGCTTTAAATACTATCTATGCAGTGATAAATTCCCAAATTTAAATCTCCAGCACAGACTGAGAGATCTCAACTCCAGGCTCACATATGCTATAGCCTTCACAATACTTCCCACTCAGACAACTAAGAAGTATAGCAAACTTAGGAATATCAAAGCAAGTTCTTGATTTTCATTCCAAAAGTCAGGTCTTCCAGGTCTTAACCTTTCATTTCAGTAAATAGTACCTGTATTCTCCCATTTGCTTCGGTCAAAAATCATGGCATCCTACTTGACATCTTTTTCTCTCATCCCCCACATCCAAATATACCAGCAAATCTCTTAACTTGTCCTTCAAAATAAATCTAGGTAACTATATACTGTCAAAAAGTAAACCCACAAAACGCATTTTTTTTAATTTACATTACCCCAAAACCAAAAGCCATTATTCGTGGAGCTCAAACACTGCTGAAACAAGTTTCCATGTGCTCACCAATTACTCTTTCAACTATCTGATACTGTTTGTTCAACTCTGAGGCCAGCTCTTGTTGGCAGTTAAAATATTCCACATCTTCAGGAGAGACTTTTCCCAACCTAGACAGAAGACAGAAAAAATACATCCCAGTCAGATTTGGGAGACCTAAAAAAATAAATAAATTTTTAAAATTCAAAAAAAAAGAAAAGATTTGGGAGACCTATACACATCTCTCAAAGTCAAAAAGAGGAAAAGAAACTGAGTCTCTACTTCCATCTGTCCTTTAGCAATTCCTTTACTACCTTATTAGGGCAGATATTTCATAAAAAACGTACTTTTAGAAAACCTTAGACTCCGGAGCGCTTAGGTGATTCAGTTGGTTAAGCATCTGCCCTTGGCTCGAGTCATGATCCCAGGGTCCTGGGATCAAGCCCCACATCAAGCATCAAGCTCCCTGCTCAGTGGGGGCCTGCTTCTTTCCCTCTCTCTCTCTGCCTACCACTCTGCCTACTTGTGCTCTCTGTCAAATAAATAAATCTTTTAAAAAAAGGAAAACCAAAAAAAAAAAAAAAAAAAAAAGAAAACCTCACACTCATAGGACACACCAGTTGTTCTTTCTTTATAAAGACCTAAAAATAACTTTGTGTGACAAATTCATATATCTAAACAGAATAGGCAATAAAACTGTTCTCCAGATTTAAAAGGAAATGTGCCTGTTTTTCATGTAGGTATGTACTTTAAGAATGACTCAATGTAGCTTTTATGGAAAACTAGTTCTTCCTGGCACCAAAATTCTATAGAAGGATGACAGGAGCAACCTGAAATGAAATACTACTGTACTTCTGAGGATTTTAAATTTCTAACCACTTTATAACTAACCCCATCTTTAGGACTCTCAAAGGAAAAATAAGGGATTTACTGAAGAAACATCTTGTGCATAGTAGTAAAAGGGAAACTAGAACCCATCTGGCCCTATTTCTACCACAAAATAACCGGACCCCATTACACTGACAGGTCTGTCTTCAGGGTTCAACCTGATGATTAGTTTAGGTTTGTGGCTGCTACTGCCCCCACCTATTTCTCATATGCAACTCAGCCACATTCAAAGTTGTAAGAAAACTAACAACACAACAGTCTATCACAGCTTCAGAAGTTATGTGTTTCTGTCTCACCATTTCTGCAAACTGTATAAAACTAAGAATAGTATTAAGTGCACCAGAACCCAGACAGTTCTAGAATATGAGTTCCTGACATGTAAGCTACCCAGAAAAACAGGGAGTAACAAGGTGTTTAGGAGCTCCGGCTGCCAGAGTTCCAATCCTGGGTCCCCCTAGAAAAGCTGTGCTGTGCCTCACTCTTCCTATCTATAAAATGTGTTACGTACAACAGAGAGAATCTCATGGGCTTATTTTGAGGATTAAAAATACTGCGTGCGCAAAATGCTCCATAAACTACTTATCATTAATTAAACTCTACAAACTTGGTGGCCATATAGGAAGTACAGAGTGTCTTCAGGTCACAATTTTATAAACTGGAATTACAGCTGGCTCCGTGCTCAGATAATCAAGACAAAATTCAAGTTCCTAGACAGCTGTGTGCTCCACGCATTACTGAAAAACCTTCCCTTCCCTCAACGCTGCAAATATACCACCGCTTCAAAAATGTACCATTGCTTGATTTCATCCTCTTTCTTCTTGAAGTTCTCTAATTTTTTTAGGCCCTTCACTTTCTGCTGCTGTAAGGATTCTTCGCTCTCCCATGTGCTGTGGATGTAAGACCAACCCTTCCACTTGATGAGGTACTGGACTTCGCCTTCATCCTTTTCAGTGTCAAAGTCACCACTAGGGTCTCCATTAGCTTCGATTGCATATACAGTAGTAGAAGCTCCAGTGGCTACAAAAGGATTTGGGTAAACTTTAAAAAGTGCATTAAACCAGACATTGAAAGCTTCTCAAGCGCATATCCTTTTTTGGATGAAAAACCAAAGTCCTCTGACTTAAAAACATGCAGAAATTCACAAACAATACAGGATGGACAAGATCTGTTATTTCAAGTATTTTCAAAGTCCAAACCTAATTTCTATACTTTAAAGTATTTTCCAGGGGTGCCTGGGTGGCTCAGTGGGTTAAAGCCTCTGCCTTCAGCTCAGGCCTTGATCTCAGGGTCCTGGGATCGAGCCTGGCATCGGGCTCTCTGCTCAGCAAGGAGCCTGCTTCCCCCCCCTTCTCTCTTCGCATGCCTCTCTGTGTACTTGCGATCTCTGTCAAGTAAATAAATAAAAAAATCTTTAAAAAAAAAAATAAATAAAATGTATTTTCCAGAATTTGCTGGTGAAGTTAAAGAAATCCTTTTGTCCAAACACAATTAAAATGGAAGAGAAGTATCCTTTTGGTTTGGTCCCTCCTGACTCATAAAACAAGTCTATCTCCCCAGAAATACTAAGAAAATAAAAATTACCACCACCACCCAATACCAATTACCAACCCATCCAAAGTTCTCTGTTTATTCTCTTAACCTCAAGTGAGGCTGGATGAAAAAAAAAAATAGAGAAAAAAGAATTGGGCAATAATTTGATATTTTCTATATGGAAGGTTACCTCAAAGAAACTGAGTTAGGCGATACCTCAAATTAGATATAAAAAAAATCTTTGCTATCATCCACAAATGTATTTAGCCAGTTTGATACATTTCACAAGGAGAGTCAGAAACACCTAATTAAAGGTAAATTTGTTTAATGTTTGTAAGCAAGAATCTCTGCTACGTCACTGCTTTTTAAGAGATTAACACATCTTTACCATCTTAATTTTTAAGTCTCAAAGGCATATTGCACATATCCCTATATCCTCAACAATGAACCATGAGAATGGCTCAAAAAAACTCCCTCAGTTCATGCAAACTGTACTACTAGGTATTTACCCAAAGGATACAAAAGCACTGATTCGAAGAGCCCTAAGCACCCCAGTGTTTATAGCAGCACTATCAGCAACAGCCAAATTATGGAAGGAGTCCAAACATCCACTGATAAATGAGCAGATAAAGAAAATGGAATATTACTCAGCCATAAAAAAGAATGGTATCTTGCTGTTTGCAACACCAGAAATGGAACTAGAGAGTATTATGCTCAGTAAAGTAAGTCAGAGACAAATACCATGTAACTCCACTCATGTGGAGTTCAAGAAATTAAACAGATAAACATGGAGGAAAAAAGAGATGAAAACCAGAAAACAGATTCTTAATTGTAGAGAACAAGTTGATGGTTACTAGAATGGAAGCAGGGTGGGCAGGGATGGATAGAAACAGGTGATGGTGACTAAGGAATGCACTTGTGATGTGCACCAGGTAATGTGTAGAAGTGTTGAATTTTCTGAAACTAATATTACACTGTATGTTAACTAACTGAAATTTAAATAAAAACTTGAAAAAGGGGGAAAAAAAGGAAAGAAAGAAAGAAAAACTTTCACTCTTCACAACCAATATGAGCACAGACTGAAATTCAGAGCTGAAATACAGAAGATTCGGGCCTCACTGAGCACATATAGGAAGTAATTTGGGGACACCTGGGTGGCTCAGTCAGTTAAGCATCTGCCTTCAGCTCGGGTCATGATCCCAGTGTCCTAGGATCGAGTCCGACATGGGGCTCCTTTCTCAGCAGGGAGTCTGCTTCTCCCTCTGCCTGCTGCTCCCCCTGCTTGTGCACGTGCATGCTCTCTCTCTTCTCTGACAAGTAAAATCTTAAAAAAAAAAAAACAGTAGTAATTTATTTCCCAAAAACACATACCTCCTTTCTTTCCCAGCCTTGAGTCTAAGACCTTTTCAATAGTTTCACTATTATCCTGCTGCTCATCGGCTCCTTCTCCAGTCATCTCAATGAGGTCGTCGGAGTCGGTTTCAAAGTCATCGTCTTCCTTGTAACTGCATAAGGAACAATGCTGAATAAATCAGGAACTGCCTTTTCAGACTTAAACACTACCAAATAATAGCATAATTAAAGAACCATATACCCTTTTGGATCCAACATGTTGTTTTAAGATCAGCCACAGTTAAAGCGACCTCAAAGTTCTTTTTCATCCTACTTAGGAAGTAATGCATGTTCACCGAGAACTACAAGAAGGTTTACTCACAGTTTAAAATAAAAACAGACTACATTTGCAGTGATCTGTGTAAGCGAGATACAGGAGGACACAGCTATGCTTTCGTTTTGTGGTATGAGATCATGGCTATATAAACAAGGGAACAACTACAAAGAAATTGCATAATAAATGAAAAAACAGTTACTGTTTCATTAAGCAAAAAGAAAGCTGTATCTAAGACTAAACACTTGAACCCTATATTTATCTCCTGATGATATTTGAAGAAGATGAAATGTGAGTATTCTCAAACTGTTGAAAACTTCATTCAACATACTTCCTGGTAATATTAAGACGTAATCTCCCACCATATAGAGGCAATAAATGGTCTGGGAGTCACACAAGAGAAAAACACGCTCCTGAATGTGTAACAGCTAGAGGAGGACAAAGTGCTGAACTATACGTTAGCATACTCGGCACCTCGTCCTAGCTGTGGAGTCCTTAACTGGACACGCGGCCAGGTTAGTATCTCCAGGACTTAGCTTCACCACCTTTAAGTAGACCAGAAGAAACCTGTGTATCCTCCAGAAGAAAAAGAAATGCCCTTGACTCCTATAAAATAAAACACTGATGTTGGCATGTATCCCTTCCTCTTTTATTTCCTGTTAGTGCTTCATACCCTATTAGTAAACTTAATAAAACTATTATACCGAGTATGTAATCTGATCCTCAGGAGAAACTAATTGAAGGAGCAATTTAGAACTGAGAATACAATCCAAACATCTTTCCTGAGAGAAGGTATGAAATGAAGGCATCAATCTGAAGCAGTTTTCTTTCCAGGAACAAAGGCCTCGAATGAGCCACTCTTCCTTCCACATTCCCACCGGCCCACAGCATTCCTTCTACAAGAACACTGACCACATCTCTGAGCACAGCCTCCGGACACGAGTCATTACTTCTGCCTATCAGACGCAAATCCTGCCCTTACCACCACCAGGTTCTAGCCGACTACACAGTCACCCTCACGCCAGTGGAAGACTTCTGGGGCACCACCCACCTAACATTTTTAGCCGCTCTGCGACGAGTCTGCCTTTTAGGAGCTTCGTCATCTTCATCATCGTCATCGGAAGAGTCCTGCCTTTTTCTCTTTCCACGCTGAGTCTTCTGCTGCTTTTTAACACGAGGTTTGGGCACTGTTCTGAAATGAGAAAAGAAAAAACAGCGAAGTTTTCACTCTATCCCTTGGTGTCTGTTTCAAATCTTTATCATTTCCCAGAGCAGCAGTACACATACAGGATTAACCTGGGGAGTGCCAGCCACGAACATTCCTGGGTTCCATCTGCTGAGATTCTAACTAACTAGAAATCTGTGTTTTCAACACAAAAGTGATTCTAATGCTGAGAATCCTCAATCACATAAAGAGAGACACAGTGGATTCCCAGGCAATGGCTCCACTGTTCCGCAGGACTACCGGACATGCAATCTATTGCTGATGGTACCTCTTTGGCGGGCAATTTGAAAATACCAAACTTACAAACGTTAACAATTTTACTTCTGGGAATTGCTCTTACAGATACACACAGATACAGGCTTAATAAGGTATTCACCGTAGTACTGATTGCAATAACAAAAAATTAGGAAAATGCGAAATCTTCATCAGCTGGGAATCAGTTCCTGAACAGAATACTAGGTAGCCAGCACCATCCCTCAAAAAAAACCACCAAAATGTTTCCATGTTTTGATAGGAAAGATTTCTAAGAGAAGGAAAGAAAAACGCAGAACAAGATATATGAAATGCTGTCTGTACAGAGGAGCAAAGGACAGAAATCTCTCCACATGAATTTCTGTTACATGCACACAAAGTATATCCAGAAGACGACATGAGAGCATGCGCCCTGCCGCACACCAGCTGAACAGGCTGCGGAGACAGCTCCGTGCGTGACTCCCAGCAACAACCAGGACAGAAAGCCACAGCCTGGGCACTCGGAAGGAAATCCCCAAATACGCTACCCATGATAAAAAGACAAAAGGAGAAAGGGGGAGATGGAAACCCACAATCCTGCCTGTCTCTCTTTTATCTTCCATAACCAATGCCACAGAGACCGATGATCAGGGTCAGTAAATGACAGGTAAACTCTAGAAGAGAAAGCTGAGGTGGCACTTAAACCTGGACAAAAAGACACCAAACTCATGTGAATTTCCCTGCTGGGGTTGGGGCAGCTGTAGAATGTCCTAAATAGGAGGTAGGCAAATGTTTTGCAGCAAATGGACAGAGCATAAATATTTTTAGCTTTCCCAGACAAGAAGCAAAACTGAGGCCACTACCCAGGCACTGATATAATGAGGGAAAATGAATTTTCACATAATATTTACTGACAACACTCAAAATAATCATCACTCAGTACACTTTCTGTGATACACATCTAATGAGAACAGAATTCTTTCTGAAAGGATAACATTTCATTTAACTGAGGTTCAAGCTTAGTGTTCCCTACTATCAGACTATAAATGTTTATCTATAAAAGCTACACTTGGCCGTAAAGAAATAGGTGGTGAGTGGGATCTGGCCCAAAGGAAAAAGCTTGTCAACCCCATCCTCAGCATTACTATGAGGTAAATTTCCCTGCGATCTTTGTCTCCCGCCTTCCTTTCTTCAATACCAGTACCCCTGCTGCCAGACATCCGAACAAAAATTACCAAAGTTTCCTACCACTTCAGACTTCCTTCTCTGCACAATCACGTTCTCTGCTCGTGATAGATTCTAAGAACAAGGTAATAAGCAGTGAAGCATGCTTTCAACCAGCCAGTGTTTTAACTCAGGAATTACTTCTCCCAAAAAGAGCCTACACACTACTCAAATACACAGGGAGGTTTTTTTAAAAGCAGAAGACAAGTCCACCCCTCCTAACTAGTATGCCATGGAGGAAGAAAAAAAAGCTTTGCTGTGTGAGACATACCATGCAAACACCCAATCAAATGTAAGCGTCCCCATCATCTAAACCCTTGCTAATGAGGTAGACTGGCAAGAAGTGAACACAGACTTTCAAAGCCCAGAGTCACAACATGTTGTATCCCAACAATTAAGGCGGTCGTTCTAACACCAAATCATCCACCATCTAACAAATTAAGCACCACCAGAAGCAGAGATGTTCGAGCAAACACTGCACCTTCTGGGGACAGGTCTTCTGGCTTTCACTTTTTTTTGCTCTGGTTCGCTCTCTGCACTGGTGCCTTGTTCCTGTTCATCTTCTGAGGGTTCCCGTTTCCATTTTTCTCTGTGATCAAAAGCAAAGCAAAATCATTTTTTTCTAAAAGAACTCAAGATTGTTTAATTTGAAGAATCTGACAAAACCAACTTCAATCGGATTCTCCAAAAGGCAGCATGTGCATTTTAGGCATTATGGCTAAAAAAGGTTTATTCTAGCTCCATTTAAATTTTGGCTGTGTTCCTTCCTGGACTGTTTTTTCTCTGGTGATGAAAATGGATAGTACAATAGTATTTTTTTAAACTATTCTGGCAAAAAAGAAAAAAAAAGCTATTAAATCTCTCATACTCTATTTTTATTTACTATCATTGAATGGATTGAAGCCATAATATATACTAGACTAGTTCTCAAATTTTACAATGATCAGAACCCACCTGAAAAACTTACTAAAAAAAATATTTGGACCACAGCCCTAGTTTCTTATTCAGCAAGTCTAATAAGAGGCCTAAAAACTCGAATTTTACCATATTTAAAGATGATGCTAATACTGGTTAAAGACTCATTCCAGAACTACTATACGGGATATTTTAACATGTTTAGAATATATTTGATGAAACAGTCCCTAAAATTACTTTTCACAATAAACCTACCACCTACTAAATAATCTGTTCAGCTAAAGATGTAGTCTTTAATAATTATTTATTAGACACAGTAGGTGTTCCTTTGCTCCTTGAGATCTTAGAAGGCTTTAAAGAGCCTTATCTTATAGGTCTCTCCTACCACTCCGGAGTTTTTGAGGTTTGAAGACCAAATGTGGGGCTTAGCTCATTTCTAGGGAAAAAGGAAGGAACATAAAATAGTCACTGGGCATGAAATATCCAGGGGGAAAAAAAAAAAAAACCACGAACTCACAGGCAAGTACCTGAGGTTTTACAAAACAATCACCACTGTGCCTCTGGGCCCATGATTAGGAAGTAAGATTATGCTAAAGACAACTATTAGAGAATCACAAAGTCATGTCAACATTCTTCATAGGAGAATAGGTCAAAGGAATAAAGGAAGCTTATTGCAAGAAGGTGGTTATCAACCGATTCCTGAGAATCTTCCTAAAAAGCCCAGGAGCCACACTAACACCTGAGTAAGTGGAGACTCTAGAAAGCATGAAAAGCCAAAAGAACACATTACTCAAGTCCCACTGGCACTGTTTGCTTCATATCCATCTCCTCTGGCATAGGTGACTGCTCCTGGGCAGGGCCACTTCTGTTCATCTTTGCACCAGACTTAGCACAAAGGCAAGCAAATGGAGGAAGACACTGCTTTGTTAAATAAAGAAATAATTAAGAATGAACCCCATCAGTCTAAAAGACAGATAAGGTACTTTTTTGGAAGCAGACTGCTAATTCACCAAGGCCTATTAATATTGCCTAATAGCCTTCCTTCTCTCATTTAAACAAAGACCTCCTTATGTCTAACTACACGCTGGATACCGGTCTTAATCCCTTTCCCTAGAACTAAGTACAAAAACTGTTTGCTAAGCAATCAAAGGAATAGAAGGGGATAGCCTGGAAGAGAGGAAGGAAGAGGTCTCCAGGCACCGAGGCTGTATTCTTTCTTGGACCAAGTTCAGAACAGTTTACCCCCTGGAACGGGCTCACATAGCCAAACCAAAGTGGTTTCACAGGAAAGTAGTTTGAAAGAACACAAAACAACTAAGATGTAAGGGAGAGCAGATCAGATGAGAAAGATCCACGGTCAAATATTTGTTGTAATTTACCTAACACCACAGGAACTGAGAAGCTAAATCAGGGCAGCTAAGGAGTCCACTTCTACAACTCTGGGACTAAAATGGCAGTAACCTTAATCAGTGCTGAGGCTAGTTTTCCAGTTAAATTACAGGTGTATAAACTTATGGACAACTAGGAAGACTGAGCATCTTCCAGTATGAGAATGTACAACAACTGAGCAAAGCAAGTGGCCCAAGTAAGAACAAGGTATTTAGCATTCCATGCCAAACCTCCAGCCCTCCTCCTTTCAATCATAACCCACTGAAGGCTACAGAATCAGGAAAAGACAAGCTCCACGTTCTGTGAGGATCTGAACAACTGAAGGCTTTTGGCCTAAATTTGTACATGAACTTGAAACTGGCTGGATTATCTTAAATTTTGTTTTAACTTTCAAGAACAGGGGGAAAAGTAAGTTAGGATCAGAGACACTAAGTCACTCTGAATAAAGAGGAGGTGAGAAGAGTGATCAAAAAGATTACTTCCCAAGCCTGCAGATGTCAAAGGCTCTCTTAGACCACCGGTTTCTTATACATAATGCAAATTTTAGGATGATGACTCCTTGATGAAGCCATATGTTACAAGTCAGGCTACAACTGGGAGTTGTCTAAAAAATAAGATTGTGATTGGGATGCCTGGGAGGCTCAGTCAGTTAAGCATCTGCCTCCTGCGCAGGTTGTGATCCAGGGTCCTGGGATTGAGTCCTGCATTGGACTCCTAGCTGAGCAGGGAGTCTGCTTCTCCTACTCCCTCTGCCTGCCACTGCCCCGCCTGTGCGCTCTCTCTCTCTCTCTCTCATTCTCTCTGAGAAATAAATAAAATCTTTAAAAAATAAAAATAAAATACAAGATTATGATTAATAAAATTTTCACATGTCAAAGGAGACTTGAATTGCCAAATCCAGCTCTAAGAGGGCATCAGCGGGATTTCCTAAGAAGAAATCAATCAAATTTTTACCAAAATCTTGGGAACTGGGGAGAAAAATACTAAGATTTGGCCACTGAGGCTCTAAGGCAATGTAAATAGACAAGAAAAAGTCAGAATGCAAGCTAAGTAGGTATAGTTTTGTTCCTTTATTGGAAAAAGGTGTTGGGCAGAACACAGATCCTAAGACACAAATCAAACCTAAACAGCTGTGAAGGAGGGAACGCACAAAATTCCTTCATAAATAAAACAGGCCTAAACTGTGGCCAAGAGTCCTACTAATTATCACTAAAAGCCCAAAGAAGGAGGTTCCGCTCTCTACTTTTAGAAGGCAGAACAGGAAAAGAAGAAAAGAGCGGCTTAAACTTCATTTATTTTCAGTACATTTTCCCAGAAGAAAGGCCTTTCAGGAAGAAGTTCCATTGAAAAAGGAAAATCTGGGGCTAACAGATTCTCCTCCACTGGGTCATGAGTTTGTGACAGAGTTCCAACTCAAAGCACTGGTGGGGGGCGGGGGAAACTATGATCCCAAGAGAAAAACTTCAAGTGACTTACAGTGAACACATTTTGTTTTTAAACTACAGTTAGGAGAAAAGGTTCTGGAACCATTCTAGAGTGGTTTGAAGCACTGGTGGGACCAGGAGTCAGCAAAAATCCTATACAACTTTCCACAAATCTGGATAACATTAATAAGTATGGCATAGGTAACAGTTCAGTGATTAAAACAGCAGGAGTGGGTTAAATAAATGAAAAATTTTATTGGTTACTATGACTAAGTCAGGGGTTACAACTGAAATACCCATTAGGCCAGGCAAGGTCTATAAAATAGGGTCAAATGGAGAACTCCCAGGCCATCAGGTTATAAAGACCACTGTTAAAGGGGCCAGCACAGACAGATTTTTCTAAGAAGCTAGAAATCTGGACTCTTAAGCACCATTTCTCAAATTTTTAACATTGCCAACTAACTTGAAAAATGTTTTCAATATTGTATAGGAACATTACACTGTGTAACTTCTGAATTTTTAAAATGCTAATTCACATTATGACTCTGGGGAGTTAGTCCCTTGTGAGACTCTATTCTTTAAAAATGCCAAAGTCATGAAAGCAAAGTAGTGTGAAAGCACTGTGAAAGTGCTGTGAAGAAACCTGACCACTAGAGATGGGACCCTGCAATGGAGGTAGGAAATGTTTTAAGACATTACTGGGCCAATTAACAAAATGGGAATATGAATTAGACTAAGTATTTTAGCAATGTTAAATCTATTTACATTAAAACTACCCTGTACTTAGGAAAGAGAATAGTCTTCTTCTTAGAAAATCCAGATTTCAGTATTTAGGGATAAAAGGCCATGATGTGTGTCACTCCTAGTCTTAAGTGGTTCAGAAAAAATATTACGTGCAAAAAAAAAAAAAAAAATTACGTGCATGTATATATAAATATATAAAAGCAATAAAGCAAACGGGGCCAAAAGTAGTAACCAAAAGCAAATCTGAGTAAAGTACACAGGCATTCCTTACACTATTTTTTGTTCTTAAAGCTTTTTTAAAGTTTGAATTCAAAAAAATAAAATTAATAAAAATAGCTCCTTTAAAAGAACTTCAAAATCTGTAGTACAGTCTGCAGGGTTTCAGAAAAGCGTTTCCCTGTGCTAATACTTCAAAATTTCCACTCTCTTTGAGTCAATTCTAAAATCTAGGTTCTACTAGGCTTGCTCAGATCACAGAGGGCCCCCTTTAGTGCCTTCCAACATCAGTCACTATGGCACCTCCTCCAATTAATCCCACTCATTAACTGACTCAGGAGAAAAGCTCCTCATAAGCCCCAGTACTCACCAGCTGCACAGTGGATGGCAGGAAGTGAGGCTAGCCAAGTGCCCCCATAAAAACAAGCACGAAAGGAACTCCCACAGCTCTTACAGGTTCCTAAGGAAGAACCTGGGGCTGGGAAGCAGCCTTACAGAAGATACAGGCCCCTGAAAGGAAACTAAGAGGTTCTACTCAGGAGAAGGAAGGCCACTGAGGGCTGTCAACTTTCAAGAACTCTTAGGATGACTGGAGGAAAGTAAGTACACGGGCCAGTGGGCTTCTGCACACACAGAGAAGGCCCTTAAAGTAGGCTATGGAGGTTTCCAAGCACAGCATCATGTAGATACCAGTCAAGAGACCAGCAGAACGTAGCCAGATGGTGGAATAAAGACCACGTGCATGGGCTTCCCAAAGGCTCCCAAAGGCCATTAGATCAGAACAGCTTCTCAAGCAGGCCATGGGACTTAGAACATGGTAGTAGAACAAAAGCCTTTTAAGATGCCAAGAAGTACAGGCCTGCCTACAGTTTCTCCTCCAACTCTAATTAAATATTTAAAACACAAATGAAAATTGGATGTGCTCTGGGGAGGGCAATACTAAATACTTGACTTTCCCTAGCATAGTTTCCAACAACCCTGTTAGGTTGGCAGAACAAGTATTACTCTATTTTGGAAAATGAGAAAATGGGTTTAAAAAATTCAAACTCCTTAGGCCAAAAATTTATTAAGGAGTACTAATATTTTAGGACAGAAAATATATGTAACTGGGGTTCTATTTTAATAGGCACCATGGACAACTATTTACCATGAGAAACCCCTGAATTTGTCTGCCAGGATTTCAGTATCTACATTTTCAAATGCAGCCCCTGAGGAGACGGGCTGTAGAGTTCAGACTATCAGAGATCCAGACCCCCTCCAAGGATGATTTTTAAATTCTAAAAAATATAAATAAAAATAATTTTTCACCTTAAGTAGAGTTTTTAAATTTTAAAAATAATAAATATATAATCTATGTTCTAAAGGAATTTCACATAAGCCCAAGAATTAAAATTTTCTGCCTTGTGAACTGCAGTATTAAAATTACATAGTAACAACAGTGAGAAATTTCATACTACATTGGGTGTCCAGTCAGAACCACATGAAATGGGAAAAAGAGCAAATCTACATTTGTTCCTTGTTCAATCACAATAGAATTTGTGCACATTTTAAAGAAAACCACAATGGGGCTAACGGGCTCACCAGGTGGGGTAAGCCGTAGCCCAGCACACATGGGACACACACAAGGTGGGGTCTCTGGGCCTCAAGGGCTGCTGAGGCAGCAGGACAGAGGAGACAGTGGCCCAAGACAGCAGGAGCCGCAGCAGACTCTGGGACCCGGAGTGGACTACCACATGACAAAGGCAGCCCCACAGAAGTAGACGTGCTCTAAACCCCTGTGTGAAGTACATGACCCATGAAAGACTTACTGTTTCTTCAGCTGCCTCTGGCCTCTTCTTTTTGGGCTCCCACTCTCAGACCCGCTACTTGCCTTCAGTGTGTGAGGGGGAGAAATGATCACAGACTTTAATTCACAGTTCTCAGGGACAACACGAACCCCTGATTCAACAATCTGCTCCATCATAACATCATTCAACATGAGCTTTCAGACAAAAGAACCCTATGTTTGGTGGGCGCTCACTCTTCTTTTCCTTTGAATTAATCTGTCTGTTATAATGGAGTTACCTCTAACACCAGGAAATATTTCTCTCGGCTTAACTTCTACAAGGGCACAGCCCAATAAAATTCTCTGTGATGATGGAAATGTTCTGTATCTGCAGGATCCAATCTAGTAGCCAGCAGCCACAGGGGACTGCTGAGCCCCTGAAATGTACGTAGTGCAGCTAAGGAACAGAATCCTTCCTTTAACTGGACTTTAATACAAATTTTAAAAGCCACATGTTAGTGGCAACCATACTGGATACTGCAGATCTCGAATATCATGTGAAAATGCCACATTTAGTGTGCCATTAAAGGTGCTGACCTACTGATCTATTCCATTTCAGACTCATTAAAGAACATGTTCAATCACGAGCTGAGAGTGCTCTGCTGTCTGGCCTGACAGCACTAGGCCAAGGAAAGTTTACACAGTCAAAAACATCTAAACAGCTCTTTCCCCCCAAACTTAGGGAAACTGGCAAATATTCCTACTGCTGTTAGTCTTATGCCCTACAGAGAATGTGTTAATTTATATACAAAAGAGGACAAGAGTGACTCAACAATGGGACTGGTTGTAACTAACATGGCTCAGGAACCTAGGCCTAGACACCGAGGATAAAGAAAGCTAAGGCAAACCACTCAGAGGTCATTCAAAATAAAACACCATGAAGGCAATGTGGATATTATAGTCAATTAGATCTGTAAAGTACATTTACCAAATTCTACCCCCCAACTCACTAACCTCTGGATATTAACAGTTCACCTTCATCAGAAGGATGTTACATAGTTAAGAATAGCAAAGTCCTCCTAAGAATGCAGAAAGGGGCCATTTCACGGAGACGTAAAAGAGCATCTCTTCAGAATGTGGTCTATAAACCCAATATAGAGGTAAGAACGGACAAAAATACCACACAAACTGAAAAAGGTGAGAAAAGTCTGATGCTATGGAAACAAAAGAACCCAGTACATAATATCAATTTTTAAAAATCACCAATCCATTCAATCTCTCACAATTAGATCAGAGTTATATGTGTGAAGTGTTTTATACTGCACACTAAAAACAGAAAGCAAATTTCAAGAATTAGTTAAAACACATTACTTAGGTTACACAAACTCTCCTTCCTTTCTCAGAAAATAAATCTGAAACTATGTCCATTATTACATTTACCAAGCTAGTGACTCATTTAACAAAATTTAGGAGATTTACAAACTAGGTTATTTTAAAAGATAAACTTCTTGCAATCATCAATTTCACTTGAAATCCAGAAACATTTAAAAAAAATGAAAATAAACATGTGAAGCCAATACTGTATAATATACTCTAACACTCTACTAAAACATTCATTGTGACACAATCTTCCTGGTAAATTTCTTTTCTTTAAAAGACACCTGTGGTTTTCCCTGCAGTTCTAGGTTGAGAAAGCTTGCAACAGAGTCACTTAATTCTCAGGCATAAGGCTCACGTTAATGGGAACATACATACACACCAGAGTTGAAAAGGATGAGGTAAGATAAGGAATTTAAATGTATCCTCTTAAAGCATTTCTTTTTCTTACCTCCTCCTTAATATTAAATCGTGATGGTTCTTGTCTGCTTCGGTTTGACCTCCTAACCCCATAAACATCAGGATATTCTTCCCACATCTGTAAAATTAATAGACCACGTGTGAATCCTTTTTTCTTGATCCCCCATTTACTATTTTCATTACTGAGACATGTATCTCCATCTAAAAAAAAATGTAAGTAACTAAATATCAAAAGGGTTGTTTTGTGTTAGCTTTGTTTAGAGATAATAAAGTACTACCTGTATTATCCTGAACATGGTGAAGTTTAACAATGCCTCTTCTTTACTGAATGGCTCTCAAACTACATGGTACGCTGATTACTGGTCATTAAAATATAAACTTACACTTGAGTAATACAGCAAGGCTTCCACTGAAGACAAAGTTTTTACTGATGAATTTTAAGTCCCTAATGCAGTCCAGTTTCAGGTGTGACTGCACACTGACCTATCTGGGAGCTCAAAAAACAAGCAAGTCCCCGACAATTCTAATTAAGTAAGAATCAGAACATTTGTCTATTTCTTTAAATTCCTCAGGATGCTTACACAACATGCCAAAAGCACGTATATTGGGCATTTCTGACACTTAGCTAGAAGTTCCAGAAATGAGCACCACTGCCAATCTTTCTCTGGATCATTCTACTTTATTCTTCAACAGTAATTAGCCTTTGCCTGGTTTTGGGGACTTGATTTTTAGTAACAATCTTCACTAGTAATTAAAAAAAAAAAAAAAGAAAAAGAAAAAAGTAGGAACACCTGGCTGGCTCAGTCACATGCAACTCTTGATCTCATGGTTCTAAGTTCAAGCCCCATGTTGCTTGTACAGATTACTTGAATAAAACAAAATCTCAAAATAAGTAGACAGCTCTTTCTGTCTATGGGTCCTGTTCCCGTGCCTTCATAAAACCACCTTTTTTTACTGAAAATAGATAAGTAGGAGAGCTTAGTTGGAGAGACAGTTTTTCCCCCCCACAATATACCAACATCATCTTATAAAATATTCAAATCAACAAATCTATAGAAAAAATGTAGAAGGCCCCACAAAACCTCTGAGTGTCTATAACCCCCACCTCGGTCTCCTTCCCACAGATAATTATTACCAAGTATATCATGGCGTTCTTCTAATGAAATCAGTTACACAGAGGCAAAATGAATTTGGATGGATTGTGGGAACACTGAAATGAAGATGTCAATAAACATGTAGAAGAAATGCCTGAGAGCCAAGATTAGAAATGTGGGTTTGTTGTCAAAATACAGGTAACAGCAAATCTCATGAAAATATTTAGAAAGTGAGGCCACAGAAGCCCCTGGCTGAGACTCATGAAGTGCGTGGAAAGTGGACCCCAAAAAAGACAAAACTGATGAAAGACGACTCAGAAAAAAACAGAATGTTATTAAGGCAAGGGAGGATATTACCAAAGTGCCTTTAAAAAAAAAAATGCCAAGTAAGCTGAAGAAACCAAGGCCTCCAAAGAAAACAAGGAAGATGTTCTAGGAAAAGGCATTTTAGAACAAGAAATCAATTTTATCATGGACTCCAGTGTTCTCAGTTTATAAAGGTGACAAATCCATAACGGCCTTGAAATAATCTCAGAGCTGAGAAGACAAAGTGCCCAACCAGAGTTAGGAATAACCAAGTGGCAAGAAATCTAGGTGACAGAGGCAGCAGAACACTGAACAAATCTGAAAGAGAAAGAAAGGCGACAAAAAGGTTTACCTAGCCATGCCAACCCCAACCTCTACCTCAACCCTGACCCCTTTTTGGAACTGTGTTAGAGCTGTGAAATTTCTTTACTCAGCACAGGTATTTAAGAAGCTTTTATAAACTCGGACTGCTAAATCACTGAAAAGACCACTGATTAGTTTTATCATTTTAAAATACTAGGAATCCAGGCTCAAATCCTAGGACTGTATTATACCATAATGTACACATACTAATATCATCCTGAGTTCATCTCTGTCCTTTTGATGGCCACAATATCTAATTCAACCCTTCAGTAAAAAAACTACGATGTAAAGGGACATTGTTCTCTGTATACAGAAAACAAAGAGCTTTCCTCAGAAGTTCTCATTTTAGAATAATATCCTTAAAGTCAAAATCCAATCATTCTAACTGGTTAGAACACACATCCACGCATTAACCTTACTATTTAACTTCTTGGAATTAATCACCTTAACTCTGGAAGTATATTTTAATATTTCTGTCTGAAGCTGTACTTCCATTATGAAATTCAGTCTTAGCCATGATTTCCCTTCTTAGTTCCCTTCATTTTTTTATATAAGGTTAAATATATAAGGTCTTAAAACTTAACCACTGTGAATCCTGATCAACATGATCTCAGTGACGTTTTAAGCACTATGTTAAGTAATATGGTTTCCTTTACTCCGCAAGTCAAGAAATCTCCACTGCACAGATGAAAGTCATACCCAGACTTTTTCAACCCATTATACTTCCCTCCAAATTGTGTGTTGGTGTTCTGAAAAGAGCACCTGATCTAGATGGAGAGGAAAGCAGGCTCTGACACTACACTCTGAAGATCACAGAGAAAAGCCTTCCGCTGCAAGCCTGGGCAGTAAGTCTGAGTTTAGGGATACTCAGAGCAAAGCCTCTAATAGGTGTTTCTACATATATTCCCTCTTGTGAAAGGTCCGCCCACACAACGAGCAGGTAGAGTAGCTGAGGGTCTGAAAGTCACTCCTCTGTTAACAAAGTAGCAAGGACGGCTTTCTTTTCCCATCCCTCACAGCACATCTGTTGAAGCTATTCTGTAGAACCCATATTTTAAATTGCTTGTACTACTACAAAAATATGTGCTTAGATTTCTATCTTAGAAGAATAAAAACCAACTCAGCACAAAGCTTTTTATTTCACTAGGGCATTTTATTCTTAATCTAAAAGAATATTCTTTTCTATTTTCAGTGATTCAAATACAACTGTCTCAAAATGGAATTTTAAAAGATTGGCTGCATTCTTGTAATTAGGCCAACTCATTAATTTTTCCCTAAAAAGAATGCACTTCAAAGTTTGTGCCTCAATGAGACCACACTATGCACTTAGAATTTTGGCTTGTTTGCACTCTTTGCTAGAAGACTCTTCTAAGTTCATAATACTTACATTGCCTAGATGCAGATTAACTTTTTTTCCTATGAGAAGTATTTCTCTTCCATGCTTCAGATACGAAAAAACTATCCTTATTCTTGAACTGTTATCATCAATCACTAAGCTTTACAACTACATTCCATAATCATCTGTCCGTAATTCTCTCTAGTATTGTTCAGTATTGGCTATTACCTTTTTAAATGTTAAAAACCAAAACTATAGGCGTGCCTGGGTGCCTCAGCTGGTTAAGCATTCGATTCTTGATTTCACCTCAGGTCATGATCTCAGAGTCGTGAAATCAAGCCCTGTGTCCGGCTCCATGCTGGGGATGGACCCCTCGGAAGATTCTCTCTTTCCCCCTCACCCTTTGCCCCTTCCCCCAACTAGCTTGCTCACTCTTTAAAAAACAAAATTATAAAAATGTGCCTTTTTGCTTTGTAATTTGACGGTTCATGTAATTATTTTCCTTATGGCCCCGTGTCTACTAAATCAAACAGAACAGAAAGCAGTCCCTGTTTATATCCACAGGCAATAGATGATTACAAAAGGTAGCTACAGTTTAACTCATAAGTTTTATTATTATTATTATTATCCAGATTAACTCATAAGTTTTCCATGGGAAATAGAGGTCTGCTAGCTGGTCCTAGCTCACAGCACACTTTCTCTGTATAGCAAAGTAGATACCTTCTTCACATCCGCTATCCGTTCCTTCTTAGAGGCTGGCTTCTCTTTGGCTTCTGGAAGGACTGGCTGGGATTTGGAACCCGCCGACTCACTTTCAGATTCCGACTGGCTCTCTGAAGACTCAGAACTGCTATTTGACTCACTGCCATGGCCACTTCCTGGATCACTGCCCTGCTCACTCTCCGACTGGCTTCCTGAGTCTGAACCGGAAGCTTCTTCAGATGCTGAGTGACTTAATTGAAAAAAAAAGAAAAAAATTAAGATGTAAGAACTGCACATAAATCTGTTTTTGTAGAATCTGTTTTTTTAAGAAGCGGTAAAATGAAAGCAGAGTATTGATTCTGGTAATACAAAATCAAAATCTTCAAATTCGGATTTGTATTTTTATACTGCAAATAATGTCATTATTATCATTCCCAACCTCCCTAGTATCTACAATTTCCTGAGTGCTTAGATCATGCCATTTACCACTTAATTTGTATAGGTTAGTTCTTTTATAAAACTCCAAAGAGGGGGGCGCCTGGGTGGCTCAGTGGGTTAAGCCGCTGCCTTTGGCTCGGGTCGTGATCTCAGAGTCCTGGGATCGAGTCCCGCATCGGGCTCTCTGCTCAGCAGGGAGCTTGCTTCCTCCTCTCTCTCTGCCTACTTGTGATCTCTCTCTGTCAAATAAGTAAATAAAATCTTAAAAAAAAAAAAAAAAACTCCAAAGAGGGATATTATCTTCTCCTTCAATCAGATGAGGAAAAACAAAAGCTCAGAAATAGAATAGCAAGTCTCCCAAGGTGACACACGAAGGTCAACCAGTCTGGATCCACTAAGTCTCATTTGTTCAGTATCACTCTCTCCCTAAGACAAACCCCCCACCCACACAAAGGAAAAACCCAACGCAGAACAAAAAAAAGCAAAGCAACGTTACTGGGGTAAGCAACGTTACCCCAAGAGTAAGAACACAACCTGGTTCAATTATCCAATCACTGGTTCTCAACCACAGGTGCAAATCAAACTCATCTGGAGAGCTGTATGAAAACACATACACATTACCCCCAACCAGATGTCCTGCCTTGCAATCTCTGGCAATGAGTTCTGGCCCTGGTACAATCAACAGAAAAAACTAAAAAAGAGCATTCCTAGTGGGACGTGAACGCCTAATCCAAAAAAGACCACTATGGGCTACCACACATCCCACTCCTTCATCCTTCCAAACACCCCTCAGGAAAAAGCAACCTAGGTAGGCAGATGACAGCCGAAGCCACAAAACAGAAGCACCACAAGGCTATGGGAAGATGGGGTATCATCTTCCGGGAGTTGAACAATCAATATACCCTCCCCGTAGAGTAAAAGCAATTCAGGGGCACATCGGTATCAGTGAAGTTACTTTAAAGGGAAAGACCGAAACTGGATCGACTCCACAAAAACACCTGGGCCGTCCAACTCTTCTGCTCAGAGCTGGAGCACAGGAGGGGAAGCGCATTAGCAACCCAGAACCCAGGGTTCATGGTAACTTAACAAAAGGGTTCTTGAGTTCCCACGGCATGAAGCCCAAGAGGGTAAAGAAGGCTCCGAATTTACCACCACTGTATCTTCCCAACTAGCAATGAGGGCCTATCACTTGACAAACACGTCCACAGAATGGACAGGGGCAGGACACGGGAACTGGGACTGATACCCAAAATCCAAAGTGATCCACACAAGCACATTACAGCCCTGAAGCCTTTTAGTTTAGATGAGGGAGCAATCGATGAGAATGGGGTTGGGGGGGCAGGGGAGTCTAGCTTGGGGAGGGGAGAAAGGAAGGGGAAACCACATATTAACTGCTTAATCCTCTAATAGGTACTCAGCGTTACTTAAAGGACTATATATATATATATATATATATATATATATATATGTATATGTATATATATTACCTTGCTTATTACCCAAAATAATCCTATTAGGAATTACTATCCCCATGTGAAAGATGAGAAAACTGCGGGACACCTGGGTGGCTCAGTCGGTTAAGTGTCCACCTTCAGCTCAGTTCATGAGCCCAGGGGTCCCAGGATTAAGTCCCACATTGGGCTCCCCGATCAACAGGAAGACTGTTTCTTCCCATCTGCCACTCCCCCTGCTTGTGAACCCAGCGCAGTGCCCATGCCTTCTCTCTCTCTGACAAATAAGTAAATACATAAATCTTAAAAAAGAAAAGAAAGAAGAAGATGAGAAACCTGAAACAGCAGGGATCCCAACACTCAAGTCTGGCTCTAATGCCCATATTCTTCTACTTTAAAATGTTAGCAACTCAGAAAATAAACCTTGTCCCTGTCCAAAACTTTAAAATGTTAGCAACTCAGAAAATAAACCTTGTCCCTTGTCCAAAACCAGTCAGAGATCCCTGTAACAGGTGACTCAACACTTCCAAGGCCTCATTATACTGACTGACCCCTTGGCCCTTTGGAGAGTAAAAGCTGCCCAATCCAGCTGACTAAGGTATTTTAAGTCACTTACTCTCCACCTGTGACCAAGCACAAGGTGGTCATCAGGCAAAAAAAACAAAGAGGAAGGCTGGACAGTGTAGTAAAAAGTGCAGGCTTTGGGGTGCCTGGGTGGCTCAGTGGGTTAAAGCCTCTGCCTTCGTCTTGGGTCATGATCCCAGGGTCCGGGATGGAGCCCCCATCCCTGGCTCTGCTCAGCGGGGAGCCTGCTTCCTCCTCTCTCTCTGCCTGCTTCTCTGCCTACTTGTGATCTCTGCCTGTCAAATAAATAAAAATCAAATCTATTAAAAAAAAAAAAAAGATTTAAAAGTACAGGCTTCAGCATCCACAGCTGGGGTCTCTGTCCTAGCTCCTCTCTCACGGCCATGCCACTTTTTAACCTGTGCCATCCTTGGCAAGGTCATGAGAGCACCGAATGGCAGGCAGGACAGCAGGACCCTATAAATGACAAAACCTTACTCAAACATTAGTAGGATTTTCAGAATTTCACATCTAAGCTCAGGTTCCCCTTCTAACCCAAAGTTCTTCCCTGCTAGTGCTCATGAGTCAACCAGTACCACACAGTTTATGGCAATAGTTAGAATTTATTACCTTTGCCTCCACCATTCGATCACAGGGACAGTTCCAGAATTTCCTGAAGAGGAGTTTAGAAAGAAACCTCTTTCTACACACTTGGAAGGGTGTTAGGAATGTACCTGGAGGCTGCATCTATATACCAAAGTGCCTGCAGGCTTAGAGAGGCCTGAGGATGAGGAGCTGGCTGCCCACCTCCCCCAGCTGCCTAGGCGGTCACTGGGAACCCCCAGTCTCCCTCCACGTGCCTGTGAAACCTGGCCTCCCTCCTCAAGTTCTCAAGACTCAGGGCTTCAGCCCTCCTTCCCCTCACCCCCACTGCTCCAGCCTCACTGAACCACTTGTAGGACACAGAGGAAGCCCAAGGATTGCTCAATCTCTGCGGGTGACAGATACCGCTAGTATTTTATCCCAGAGATGTTAATACATAATATATATAAAAATGTAATATATATAACAACATACAACTATAATACATAATACCTCGGGTATTATTACCCTTCTCTCGGAAAACATTCCTTGTGTCCTCTCCAATCCTAAACTCAGTGCCTACGAAGTAATTCCGTAATACTCTGCCACAGCAGTTCATGCCCCTGGGAACTCAAACAGGCGGCCTCATTTCAGCGTGAGCTCCCACCACCAATGCCCCGCTGGCTCTCCTCACTTTGGGCAATGACACACATCCCAACCAAAGGGCTGGGCTTCATTATATTAACATCTGTGCCTCTTTGCCTACCATGTGTCCCATTCCTATACAAGTAACTTGGTCACTTGTCAACCTCCCCAACAGACTTGAGAGCAAAACTGTCTTCTATGATGTTCCCTGTACCAGTACGCCAGAGAAGACAACAGACAGGGGGACTCCCTGACTTCGCTAGAATATGCAATCTTTTTAAAATCCTTTTGAAAATTTTTTTTAAAGATTTTTTATTTATTTGACAGACAGAGATCACAAGTAGGCAGAGAGGCAGGCAGAGAGAGAGGAGGAAGCAGGCTCCCTGCTGAGCAGAGCCCAATATGGGGCTCATCCCAGGACCCCGGGATCATGACCTGAGCCAAAGCCAGAGGCTTAACCCACTGAGCCACCCAGGCGCCCCATATTTTTTTACTTACTATAATGCTTAGTATCTCCAGACAAGAGATTAAGGCTAGAATCACATTTTGACAATCACCACCAACTAAAACCATCACAAGACCATAGGATGTTCCATGAAATACAAAACATTCCAACAAGACAGAAAATATTCAACTCTCAACTTAAAGAAACAAAAAGCCAGAAATAGCAGCATTAGTAGGCTGAAGATAACCAGAATGGCCCAGTTAACTGGAAATCCTGTGAGCCTTTTGTGCTGAAAAACAGTAATCACTGTAGATGTGATGGAAATGTCCCACATCAGCACCCACATGGAGGCGTGTATAAGTAGGCTACCCCACTCCCTTTAACTGCCTCATAATATGGATACATTTTATTTAATCCGTCCCCTATTCCTGAGATATTGAGGATATTCTTAAACAGTTCTCTTAGCCAATAAGCTACAAAAATCCTTGATACACTCTACATTTCTGTATCTCTGACTAGAATATTTAGGTTTCCAAATTGCTCATTGTAACCAACAAGCTATAAATATCCTTGTATATGCCTTCTTGTGCAGCTGCATTCTTGTGTTTGTGTAGGAAAGTGACCCTAGAAATGTAACAGTGTACACAAATAGCTTTGCAGGATAAAAAAATAGCCATGTTTGCCATCAACACCTATCTATGTGCACAGATACACTTTAATCACAAAACTGTTAACAGTGGTTTATTCTGTTGGATAAGTTATTTGAAGTATTACTAATGGATACAATAAACTACTTGTGTAATATCAAAAAAAAGGAGAATGAAAATCAAACCTCTAAAAAAATAAACATCCAATTCACAACTGTACTTACCTCTAGGGTTGAGCAAGGCAGATGTGATCAGAGAATGACACTGGTGATGTTTTATGACTGAAGCTGAGTGGTGAGTTGGCAATTGTTCATTATGTAAGTATCAGTCTTTTTAACAGTTAAAATGGTTCACATTAAACCCAGACAAAAGAACCAAATGCAAGGCAAAGGATAGAAGTACCCCCAATCCTACACAAGATGAGCTAAGAATATGAGTGAAAGACTGTTTCTTAAATTATTTTTTAAACCAAGTCAAATAGGACTTTAAATATAAATGACTTATTAAATATAATATACTTAGAATAATATTCAGGGGAAAAAGGTGTTTTAAAAAGAAAGAAAGCAAGCCTTCCCACAGCTAATGTCATACTCAACGGTGAACAAGCTGAAAGCCTTTCCAATCAGATCAGGCACAAGAGTGCCCACTCTTACTTCTCCTATTCAACACAGTACGTAAGTCCTAGCTACAGCAATCAGGCAAGAAAAGGAAATCAACATAACTGAAAAAGAAGTAAAATTGTCTCTATTTGCAGATGACATGATTTCATATGGAGAAAATCCTAAAGGCTCAACCAAAACACTGTTAGATCCAATCAGTGAATTCAGGAAAGTTACGGGATACAAAATTAACATACAAAAATCAGCAGTATTTCTATACACTAAAAACAAATTTTCTAAGAAACAAAGAAATTGAACCCATTTACAACAGCATCACCAACATAAAATACTTACGAAAATATTTAACTGAGGTGAAAGATCACTACTCTGAAAACTGCAAAACGTTAATGAAAAAAATAAAATATGACACAAATGGTGGGGGGGGTCTGGCAGGCTTAACTGGTGGAACGTGTGACTCCTTTTCTCAAGGTTTTAAGTTCGAGCCCCACACTGGATACAGAGATTACTTGAAAATAAAAACTTAAAAAAAAAAAATAGCACAAATGGAAAAGTATCCCATGTTCATTAAGTGGGAAAAATATTGTTAAAATGTCACTATTACCAAACGTCAGCTATAGGTTCAATACAATGCCTACTAAGATTTCAACGTTATTTTTTCAGAAGGAAAAAAAACAATCTTAAAATTTGTATGAAACTGCAAAACCTCCAAAGAGCCAAAATAATCTTGAGAAACAAGAATGTAGAGGCATCACACTTCCTACTTTCAACCTATAGTATAAAGCTATAGGCATCAAAACAGGATGGTACTGGCATTTAAACAGGAAAAAAACAAACAAAAAACAACAAACAAACAAAAAACAGTGGACCAGATCTCAGAGCCCAGAAATAAACTCAAGCATACACAATCGACTAATATTTGACAAGAAAACTCAATGGAGAAAAGACTATTTCTTCAATAAATGTGCTGGAATAGCTGGATACCCCAGGTTAAACAATCTAACTGGACCCATATCCTATCCCACTCACAAAAATAAAGGCAAAATTGATTAAAAACTTGTATGTATGACCTGCAACCATGAAATTCCCAGAAGACACAGAAATAATGCTCCTTGCCAGTAGTTGGTAATGATTTTTTCGATATGCCATCTAAAGTACCAGCAACAATAAATAAGTATATAAATAAAGTACCAGCAACAAAGTCAAAAACTCAAGTGGGACTACATCAAACTAAAAACCTTCTGCACAGCCAAAAAAAAAACCCACCAACAAAGTGAAAAGACAACCCACAAAATGTAAAAAAAAATTTGCAAAGCATTTATCAGATAAAGAGTTAATATCCAAAATATAGAAAGAACAACTCAATGGCAAAAAACAAATACATTAAAAATTAACAAATTGGGACGCCTGGGTGGCTCAGTGGGTTAAGCAGCTGCCTTCGGCTCAGGTCATGATCCCAGGGTCCTGGGATGGAGTCCCACATCGGGCTCCTTGCTCGGCGGAGAGCCTGCTTCTCCCTCTGCCTCTGCCTGCCTCTCTGTCTGCCTGTGCTCGCTCGCTCTCTCTCCCTCTGTCTATGACAAATAAATAAAATCTTTAGAAAAAAAAAATTAACAAATTAATGGGGCACGTGGGTGGCTAAGTCGGCTAAGTGTCTGCCTTCAGCTCAGATCATGATCTCAGGGCCCTGGAATTGAGCCCCACATGGGGGGCTCCCGACTCAGTGGGGAGTCGGCTTAGCCCTTTCCGTCCACTTCCCCTCATGCACATGGGTGCACACTTTCTCTTTCTCTCAAATAAATACATAAATATTTTAAAGATTTTTATTTATTTATTTGACAGAGAGAGACACAGTGAGAGGAAGAACACAAGCGGGGGGAGTGGGAGAGGGAGAAGCAGGCTCTCCACTGAGCAGGAAGCACAATGCAGAGCTCGATCCCACAAGCCACAGACAGACACTTAACGACTGAGACACCCAGGCCAGGATGGTTCAGGTCATGATTCCAGGGTCCTGGCATGGAGTCCTGCATCAGGCTGCTCGCTCAGCGGGGAGCCTGCTTCTCCCTCCGCCCGCTGCTTATGCTCGCAGCTTGTGCTTGCTCGCGCTCTCTGAAAAATAAAATCTTTCAAAAATTTTTTTAAATTTAAAAAATGTGCAAAGCACCTCAAGAGACATTTCTCCGAAGATATACAAAAGACCAACAGGTTTACGAGTAGATGCTCGACATCACTAGTCAGTAGGGAAACGCAAATTAAAGCCACAATGAGGTATCACCTCACACCTGTTAGAAAGGCCATCACCAAGAAGACAAGAGATCAAACAAGGGTTGGCAAGGATGTGGACAAAAGGGAACCCTTGTCCACTGCTAATAAGACTGTAAATTGGTATAGTCACCATGGAAAACAGTATGGAGGATACTCAAAAAATTGGCAGCATTCCTTACAATAGCCAACACATGTAAACAACTAAGACAGACAAATACTAAATACTGTACAGTCTCACGTAAAAAAATAAATACTGTGTGGTCTCACATGGAATCCAAAAAAAGAAATAAACAAGTAACTGGAGGAAGGTATTTTTAGAAGGTACAGACTTCCAGTTATAAGACAGGTAAGTACTAGATAACATAAAACTAGTATGTCACTAGTAACTAGTACTAGTAACATACAACATGATGACTACAGTCAACACTGCTGTAGGATATATTGGAAAGTTAAAAGAGTTAAATCCTGTAAGTTTTCACTACAAGAAGAAAAAAAAATTTTTTTTTACTGTATCAGTATGAGTGATAGATGTTACTGCAGTAATCATTTCGAGTATATGAAAATTAAATCACGCTGTATGCCTTAAAATTATAGTAACATATGCCAATTATTTCCTCAATAAAACTAGAAAAAGTAAATATACTTCCTATACGATGGAAAAAAGTCTTAACTTTTTTAGGTGTAACTCTAATTTGCATGCTTCTCTCCTATGAGGGTAAGCTCCTAAATGCTGAAAAAGAAAAGCAGTATTTGTTTAAAAAGGGGAAAAAAAGGAATATTGAAAAACAAACAAAAACTATAAATACCTACACATTTAAAGCACCGATAATCTGATTATTCCCTCAAATGATAGGATTAAATATTATCCAGATTTGTTATTAATGCCTAATCATAATACTAAATCATTATCAATAATTACAGCTTGTGATGCCAACTTAGACCAGGAGATGTGGAAAATCCACAAGACTCAAGTAAATGGGTCAAACTGAGTTAGTGGGGGGAGAGAGGAAGAGTCCTTTATTTAAGCTTTTACCTCAACAAAGAAAGTCATAAAATTACCTGATTAACAAAGTCATTAGTAGTGCTAAAGCAATTAAAAATGGGATATTCAGGAATCCATCACATATACAGAATCCTTATGAAAAAATACGTGAATATTAAAATTACTCAAAATCTAATTTGCAAACAAGTCTTGTAAACAATCACTACATAGAAATACAATTCAAAAATAATGAAAGGGACTCATCAAAACTGGAATTTTTTTTTTAAGATTTTATTTATTTGAGAAAGAGAGAGAAAAATAGCATGAGCAGGGTGAGGAGGGGCAGAAGGAGAAGCAGACTCCCTGCAGCGCAGGGAATCTGATGAGGGCTCCATCCGGAGACTCCAAATAATGACCCGAGCCAAAGGCAGATGCTTAACTAACTGAGCCACCCAGGGGCCCCCAAACTGGAATTTTAGATTCCAACAGAAATTAAATGCTTATTTAAAAAAAGTTTAACACCTCTTTTCAATTGTGGATAGAAAAGGATTTGGTATCTCTTCAAAACCCTTTCTGAAGTTGACAAAAATGGCATGAAGTGTATTTATTTTACAACTGTGCTTCGAAAGCAAACGGCATTGTAAGAGCTATTGTTCCCGTTTCAATTTTTTATAGCTGTTTCCCCCAATGGCCACAAGAGGTCAGCAGAGCAACACTTCAGTTTAAAGAAAAGCCAGCCTGTGGGTCCTCGGCCCAGGAGCTGCCATTTCAGCACTTGGGTAAGTGTTTATTTTTCTGGTACTTACAAAATGGCTGAACTGCTTGGCAGAGGATGGGTTTTTTTTTGTCAGTAAAAGCAAAATCTGGTAAAAACCACCACGCAACCTACACTGAAATTCCTTAAAACTTATCTCCAGACTAAATTCCATCGATGATTTAATAGGTAGTATTTATGGAGCACTTAGGTATCAAGCATATGCAAAAATCTTCCTCTCAGTCTTTACAAAAACCCTCTAAGACAAATTATCCTCCTTTATAGCAGAGGCTTAGCTCTAGTGTCTATACACAGGATTCTATCCCGCTGCCCCACAGTATGGAATTCACACTGCTGTGCCCGCCCTGCATACATTCTTCAGTTAAACAGATCATTGAACCACCCACAAATGACGCAGAGCAACTTCTGTGTTTTGGGAGGCAGGAAAAGGCAAAGATCATTAAACCATGAGTTTCTTATTGATAAAGAATACTGGATCCAGTTCCTTAAATAAATGGAATGACATTTAAGGCCTTTGTTAAGACCTCCACCTCTGATTCAAGTCCTACCATTCTGTAGAAAACGCCACACATTATAAACAAGGTGAAAACACAAGTAACAGATTCAGAAAAGAAATTTCAATATAATATGAGGAGAATTACAGATCAAAGAAAAATCCACAGAAAACTGAGAGGTCAGAGACACCAACTACAGAAAAACTTATGAAAAGGAAATTAAACCTTAGGAGTGATTTGAGAAGTGTATTATTACAACACATTATTTCACATTCATCTGCTTTGTAGAAATTAAAATGTATGCTACTACTAAGTGATGCAGAGAAAATAGGCAAGAGGGTTCTCATATACTGTTACCCGAAAAGGGATCGGCAGAGGCTTTGCAAAGTAACTTGCCATTTCTGAGTAAACCTCAAAACAGCCATAGAAATGGTGCAATTCATTCTGTGGGTATATAACCTGACGAATTATTAAATTTGTGCAGGAGGGGAAAGTATTAAAAGTGTTCATGGCTCTGCTCATAAAGACCAAAAAAATAAAGGAAAAAAATGTGGATTTATACTATGCAATCAACTACAAGTTAGACTAGAAATGGATTAGATCTGTAACACTGGCAATTTCAAAACTATTAGATTTTTAAAACACAAAACACTGTGCAAACCATGTTACATGGTTTTTTGTTTTTTTTTTTTTAAAGATTTAATTTATTTATTTGACAGAGACAGATCACAAGTAGGCAGAGAGGCAGGCAGAGAAAGAGAGAGGAGGAAGCAGGCTCCCTGCTGAGCAGAGAGCCCGATGCGGGACTTGATCCCAGGACCCTGAGATCATGACCTGAGCCGAAGGCAGCGGCTTAAGCCACTGAGCCACCCAGGCGCCCGTTATATGGTTTTTTAAATGCCAACAGTTTTCATATGCCGAGTTCATGAAAGTGACTAAAGAGAAGGGGCAAACAGAATTTTAGTGATATGTAATTTGTATAGAGCTTTTAATTGTATTCTTTGCATTTTTCTGAGTTTTTCTGAATTTCTCAAAAAGGACTATTTCTAACATTTCAGAATTGATCAGTATTCAGGAGCAGGCCTTCCTGGGGTCTGACAGTTCTGGAATTTACTTCAAACACTGGTAACACCATCGCTTTTCAGAAAAAAGTCAATCTATTAAGAAAAAAAAAAAGCCCCCAAAAATGCTGCTTACAGTTTCAAATACTAAAAAGAGAAGTCTCATCAGCACCTCCCATATTCAGAAATTCAGTGCAAACAAGGGAAAAGCATCCACTGTAATAAGCATGCTTCTAACATTCTCAAATGGAGCCAGAAGTCCTCTTGTCTTGATCATGCTACCTCTGCTCCCCCATAACCAGTTAAGGCTGAGTAGTCCTAAGGAGCCCAGGAAGCATCAAACAAATGAAACTCACAGACACAAACCACTAGGAAAAAATGAATTAGAGCAAGAAGCCTGGGTGAGGTACAAACCAGATAACCATTTCACAAATAGCTACCCAATTTGGATCTGCCAACGCACTAAGGATCATACAAGAACAGGACATGTTTTCTACAGGGGTAAGAACAAAGCCGCCAAGTACTGAAAGCAGGTAGGGGGAAGCTCCTCCTATATCCCACCATCTCATATGGTTTACTTACAACCATTTCAGAGCCCTCAGGGCAGATGGATTAGTTTGGCCACAAACTCCTTTCAGCACTCCGGGTCTTAACTACTCTTTCCTTACTTTTAGGCTATGATCTTTAGACTTCCATAAGGCAGCAGCAATTCCAATGTTCAAAGGAGGTTTAAAAAGCCTAAATGCTAACCTCAGCAGTAAATGACTTCTGTCCAGTGTCAAAGAACTTAAGTGTGGTCCCAGGATCAAGACCAACTTTTTTTTTTTTTTTTTAAGATTTTATTTAACTTGACAGAGAGAGAGCACAAGTAGGCAGAGAGGATGGCAGACAGCAAGGGAGAAGCAGGCTCCCCGCTGAGCAGCGAGTAAGATGCAGGACGTGATCCCAGCACCCTGTGACAAAAGGCAGACACTTAACCAACTGAGAAACCCATGCACCCCAACTCCCAACTTTCCTGGTAACAACCCATATTCACTGTGCCAAGGGCTATGCTAAATATTTCAGACCAGTGTCTAAAGTGTGGCATTACTGACATTTGGGGCCAGATAATTCATTCTCCAGAGGCTGTCCTTATGTGTTACAGGGTGTTTAGCAGCATCCCTAGGCTCCACCAAGCAGACGCACCCCAGACCCAACGAGAAATATCTCCAGACACTGCCAGGAGTCAGGGAGGGGGATGTCCCCAACAGGAAACCACTACTTTCAGAAGCATTATTTTATTCAATTCTAACTTCCCCAGGAGACACATACTCTACCCTTTCTCCTTTTTTAAAAAAGAAACAAGCTCAGAGGTTCCTGCCCTAGGTCTTACAGCTAAAAAGCAGAACAGAGGGCGCCAGGGTGGCTCAGTCAGTTAAGTGTCTGTCTGTGTTCAGCTTCAGGTCATGATCCCAGGGTCGCGGATTAAGCCCCACATGGGGCTGCTTCTCCCTTCCTCTCCGCTGTTCCCCCTGCTTTTGTTTGATTTCTCTCTCCCCCTCTGTCAATAAATAAAATCTTGGCAGGGGCAGATCAGAGACCCAAACCCCTTTCCCAATTAGCCCTTATTTCCCAAACCAGCCTCCTCACAAAAGCAACCATGATTGTTGTTCAACATACAGGTTCCCCAGGAACCTCCCACCCCCGATGAAATTCAAATTTCCAGGTGAAAAGTCTGGGAATACGTTTACATTTAACAAGCACTCAAAGTGACTCTTTGCAAGTAAATCTGGAGACTTCTATGCCTCTATAAAGCTAAATTCAAAGGCAATTTTTTTTGGTAAATCAAACAAGGGAAATGGATAATCTGACCCATCACTGGCCACTCGCCTCCCTCAAAGTAACAACTTAACCAGCCATACACTGTTTCTATTTGGATGTCAAATAACATCTACTGGAACTGAAGACACTCAAGATTTAACACCCACCACAATCAAGAGCTGTTTCCTTTCAGAGCATGTCTACAGAACTGTCCCCAGTCCTGGCTACACAGCAGACCCACCTGCGACACTTGGACAACACCAATCATCTCCCCTGCCACACTGCATAACCCCTAAAATCCAAGCAGATATGGGGCCTTAAAAAAAAAATCTCAAGTGATTCTCACACAAGAGCTATTTGGGAAGTAAAGATGAGAACTCAGCTTAGAACAAAACAAATTAGAAGCCCAGTCTTCATAATCCATTGCCAAATCCTTAGTGTGGGGGGGGGGCAATGGGAGTCAGACAACAAAAGGACACACAGTTCTTCTGAGATTTCCAGTACATCCCCCTCCCATTTACTCTTCTTTCCTCGTGAGTCCCCAAGCACCCTCATGGGAATCACTTCAGCAGCCACATATTAACTAGAAATTCTTTATGCAAAACGATGACTTACAGAGCAGCACTGAGTTTCCGGGATCGATCAACCCTACAATGCATTGAGATTTTTGAGGTGGGTTTTTTTTTTTTTCCAGTTTTTTTTTTTCAGGTTTTTTTAAAA
Organism: Mustela putorius furo; assembly: GCF_011764305.1. NCBI lineage: Eukaryota > Metazoa > Chordata > Mammalia > Carnivora > Mustelidae > Mustela > Mustela putorius. Next base: position 11,519,455 of record NW_025422026.1, on the reverse strand, counting down.
GCAGTTTTTGGTCTTGTTTTGTTTTTTAAAGAAACCGCCCACAGGATTATTCTAGATTTTTACCATTTTACCCTACTGTACAGTTTCCTCTTAGCCATCTAATTTGATGGCAAGTTTTGACAAGATGCTTAAATGACCCCTGGAACCAGACTGCCAGTGTTTGAATCCAATTCTACCATCTACTCCCTCCCCACAATGCCTCAGTTTTCTACTGGCAAAACAGGGATAGTGATCACACCTACCTCACAGGCTTGCGAGGATCCCCCACATTAACACATACAAAGGACTCGTTCTAACAAGTTCCAGGCCCACAAAAGGCCTTATGTATTGTGTCTTTCCAAAGCAAACAACTAAGTTTTCACTGAAATATTTCGCGATCCTCTCATCCACTGCTTTGGTACCTTACTGAAATGCAAAATTGCCAGTGAAACCAGTATAAACAAATTTGTGAAGGATCTGCACATCCTTGTTATGTATATAACTCAAGTGAAGGAACACAATGGGATGGGTATGAAAGCTAAGCAGGACTCAGGACCACCCACAGGCTTTCAAAGGAAGAGCTCCATGGCAGCTAACGTGGGGAGCTCGGGAGCTCGCTAACCAGGAGGAGGTCACTAGCATTTCTGCTACACTAACAGTAACATTTAACAAAATACGCATTTAAAAAAACAAACAGGGGCGCCTGGGTGGCTCAGTGGGTTAAGCTGCTGCCTTCGGCTCAGGTCATGATCTCAGAGTCCTGGGATCGAGCCCCGCATCGGGCTCTCTGCTCAGCGGGGGGCCTGCTTCCTCCTCTCTCTCTGCCTGCCTCTCTGCCTGCTTGTGATCTCTGTCAAATAAATAAATAAAATCTTTAAAAAAACAAACAAACAAAAACACCTTAAAATACAGTGCCTGTCAAAGCAAGTAGACAAAAAAGCATACATCTACTGCAGTACTTTCCCATAAAATTCTTAACACATGCTGTTTTCCTTTATAATAAAATCCAAAATTAAAGATCACCAGCCTTATGTGTGCTGAACTTAGAAGTAAGCCATACAAATGCCATTCCCTGAGGTTTATTATCAAATTCTATTTTTCTTTAATGCTGGTGACTATTCACAGCCCACCAACGTGTAGTAAGCACCCCTCTAAATATCCGTTCCACAGCAGAGCCCACATCCATTGCTTTAGAAGTCACCTCTATCACCTGGTAAAAGAAGCATCAAGTGGAGAATTACAGCAAGTAACAGCACTACAATTTAAAGCATTTAAGACAAGAATGCAAAAATCTTGGGGTCGAGAAAGTCCATCAGCACACACTATTGCTGAGTCAGGCATTACACTTAATGCAGCAACTGTTCCTCTTCTGTCAAGCACACAACAACCCGTAACAGCACCCTACACACTTCTGCTTCCAGACCTCTCCAAAGGCAAGTGTTGGCAGAACTGCCCTAAAGGGGCACTGAGACACACAACAGCAACATCAAGAATTAGAAAAAGAATCCAAGAGTGCTCTCTGTCAAAAGATTCAAAACACATGCAAACATGTAGAAACACATGCACATTTAAAATGCATGGAGAGCTTTGGAAAATTAACTCAATCCTAAGGAGCCAGGCTAGACTGGAGTATTCTTTGAAGATTTTATTTATTTGTTTGAGAGTGAGAGTGCAGGCATGCAAGAGAGAGAGAGAAAATAAAAGGGCACAGAGAAGCAGCAGCAGACTCCCCATTGAGCAGAGTCCCCTGTACGGCCAAATCCCAGGACCCTAAGATAGAGACCTTGGCCAATGGCAGATGCTTAAACAGCTGAGCCACCCAGATACCTCTGGACTGGAGTACTTTTAAGATGCCCTCCAGGGTCTGCAATATGCTAAGTCAAATATATAGTGCCCTAGTGAGGGTGGATTACTAAGAGCCGGCCACAAACAACCGGACATTGGCTGTAAGTATTAGCACGGTTACATCTACACCCAAACAGCACTGCTCCTTGCCTTCATTATTCACTCTTGCGCAGCTTGAGAGGGGAAATGAGGCAGCGGGTAAACCAGGGCAATAATCACTTGCTCCAGAAGGTGGGTAAAAGGTACCTTACTCGAGAGTGACTGCCAAGAGTTGGGCTGTGACTCACCCAAGAAGCTGTTCTGGTCCAGAAAGAATCACACACTCCCTTTGAAAGGCAGGTTTTCTCAGAAGGAAATTCTAGGAGAGGATTAACTGAAAACACACCCAAGGTTTCAACTAACTAAAAGGGGACTTGCCTTCTAAAATCATTTTAGAATGGTTTAGACATATAACTGTATCAGCTGGAGGGAAAGGGTTCTAAATTAGGCCTAAATGATCTCCTGCAGGGAGGCCAAGACACCAAACTCACTCAGGGAAAATCTGGCTCTTAACAAGGGACGTAGTACAAGACGGGGAAGAAAGTAAAATAAAACTTAACGGGACGCCTGGGTGGCTCAGTTGGTTAAGCAGCTGCCTTCAGCTCAGGTCATGATCCCAGCGTCCTGGGATCGAGTCCCACGTCGGGCTCCTTGCTTGGCAGGGAGCCTGCTTCTCCCTCTGCCTCTGCCTGTGCTCTCTCTCCACCCCCCCCCTCTGATAAATAAATAAAATCTTTAAAAAAAAAAAAAAAACTCAAGTAAAATATTACTCACACCTTACATTTAAAGAGCACTTTCAATATAACAGGCTGTTTGCTAATAAAGCACTTCGTAGGCATTACATAACTTCTTAACCCAATGAAAATTATCATTATCCACATTTTTAAGAAACCTGAAGTCCAAGAATGAGTACTTCACGGGCCTATACTGGGAAAAAAATTTTTCAGTATCCACGTAAACACTGCACTGGTGTGTATTAGGTACACAGCTCCTGCCAAGTACGGAAGTTAACAGTTACACACATCACAGATAACAAAATAATTCATTAGATGGAATCCAAAATATAATATCAGGACCCATCCTTAGAATGATGCCTTAGCCAAGGCTTGTCAGCACCATTTCCCCAAAATACAGGATCTCTCCAATAAAGAAAATTTAAAGTACTTTTCAGTATGGAATATAATCCAAACGATGCCTCTGAACTAACCAAAAAAGGTGGCCCTAACCAAGTATCTTAACAATGAAATACTAAATAGGAACTGTTCCAAGATGTACCATGAAAGGCTTCCATACACTTAGGTTCTCCATGACTTACTTCACAAAGCAAAGGCTCATTCCCCACCTCCTAAACTGCATTCAAACTTATTAGAAAGGTCTCTGTCCCCAGGCTTGCCATGCCAATTAAAGTTTAAACTGTTTAGGGGAAAAGGTCATAGCAGACATATAAACAACATGTTGCAACACTGTTCTAAATTACTGATTACAAATTAAACATACAACAGACCTTAAGTCTAGGTATTTGATGGTATTTGGTATTTGATAGTATCTGATAACTGAGTCAAATTTGTCCTTCTGGCTTTACATTAGTAACACTAAAGCTCCAAAGCAACAGCAATTCTGCTATGGATCTCCCAGCATAATCTGGCCAGCATAATTTATTTGTATACTCAATAATTCTTAGGAGATTTAAAAAAAAAAAAAGAACAACTTTCTTCGCTAATGTAACCACCACCCCTCAAAAAAGCCCAGTTCTAAGGTTTGCAGAAAGAACCTAAAAGGCCTTTTAAAAAAGGAAAAAAAAAAAAAGGCCCATAAACAGATAAAAATTTATTAGGTGTCACACAGAGCAGTCACTCAATTTTTTGTCAGGAACAAGTTTACTACCACATTTTATAGGATAAAGTAGGAGAAAGGGTAAGAGTTTGGAAATCTCAGGGGCCTCAAGAAGTACATCACAATTGTTGGGGATATGCTGTAGGAGGGAAGGGAGAGGGGTCAACTACAGAATCTATGAGAGACACCTGGGGGACTCAGTCAGCTGAGCATCCGACTCTTGCTTTCGATCGGGTTATGACCTCAGTCTTGTGCAAAGTGTGGAACCTGCTTCAGATTCTCTCCCCTCCCCCTGCTCCCTCTCTGGCTCTCAAAAAAACAAAAATCTGTGAATTTCAGATGCTGTCAGATAAAAGTCAACCAAGCTTCAGATTCACCTCTCAAACTGGAACTTGCTAAAACTTTCACAAAATTCTTTTATCAAACATATGTTCCTGTGAGGACTTCATCTTTACGGATGTTAATTTCCAAGGTGCCAAATATCAATTGGAAATTGGGTTTTAAAAACCAACGAAGAAAAGAGAAGTTAAATCAACATTCTCTGGCCATTTCATGCCAATTTGCACATAGAAGGAAAATGCACTGAAGTTTTAATGAACAGGCCTAATTACTCTGGTTCTTTAAGAAGTTCACTGGCTCCAAGGGACACGCAAACAGTTCATAAATTACTGTTATCATAATATGTACTTTAACTCAAGTAGTAATGGTATCTATTTTGGGCTAAAACGCCTTCAACAGAGTAATCTATACCTTGGAACATGAATACAATGTTGCTTAATTCTTACCCTAGTTTTTAGGAATTTAAAGGCATCTAGCAGTAATAAAAATGTAAAACAACTAACCAGAATTCAATCTCAATACACAGAAAGAAAATTTTTTTTGTTGCTTTAAATGCACTTTAATTTGAAACTCAGTTAATGGTCAAGTTCTACAAGTATTTACCTCTACAGCTAATTCTTTTGTATATAATTTATACCTGAGCATGTAATTTAAAAATCTCTGATGAACAAGTCTATAACACAAACTGAAAATCCAGCTTCACCTAAAGTTTCCATAAACTCTTCAAAGAATTCTTCCTGAAAAATCCAAACTAAGTGAACATACAAAACCAACCATTACAGTGAATTTTGTCTTTTTTAAAGCTTTATTCAGAAACTTAAGAGATGCCCAGACAAACCTCTCTACCTACAATCCACACCCCTCCTGAAGTGAACGTATTCCATTCAGTAAGAATCTTCTGAAAGGGCCAACTACCTAAAGCTCACTGCTGTTACCGCTACAATACTCCAATCGCATGGGGAGAGGAGGGTACTTTTTGGCAGGGTACAGCAGGAAAACGTTAATACAGTCTTTCCTTCTTAAATTCATTATCTGTGACTGAATAATGAAATCATCAATTGCTAAACTAGGTTTTTTTGCTGTTGTTGTTGTTTTAAACCAGAAATCCTCGCCAAGGGTTTCCCAGTAAGACAGACCATGAGCATAACCACAGCATTTTAATAGGTTTACCCAGACTGAACTAAAATTTCCAGAATCGGGGATTTGAGAGGTTTCCGAAGGTTAATTCATTCCACTATCAACCAAGTTTTGGGGAGTCACAGTTCCTTCGCCAGGTGCTATCAACTTAAAAGGAGCTGTTGTCTAACAGTTGTTTGCATAGTAATGGGTGCTTAATACTGTACTCTGACTTTTTAACAGTATTTAGAGTTAAGTGAAAACTCCTACGCTCTTTTGTACTTATCCCCATAATTTTAGAAATAAATCACTTTGCACATACTGACCTGAGTTTTCCTCCATCAAATGCCAACTGAGAAAATGTATGGTACCAAGTAAAAATGCACGGGGACAAGTTCAAACAGTCTTCCCTTTGTTTATGAGCCATGATTGGGTAACAGCCTAACACCCGTTAGGACGTCTCACTTGAAACAAAAGTATCTCCTCTGAGCTAAAAGGTTTCGGTCAATGGGAACAAGATTAAGTTTACTAATCTCTTCACATTGAACAGAAGAAGGGGGGAAAAAAAAAAAGACCCGCTAGGATATGAGAAAGGAAAGCGGGGGGGGGGGGATGTAAAAAACTGGCACGTTTTCGATTTGAAGGTTCCGATGAGCGCCTTTTACTGTCGCCGAAAGTAGAAGCAGCTCCTGAGAGGAACACCGTTCCCAGGCATGGGCAAAGGAATACACGCCGCAGGGTGCGGACCGCTAGAGGGAAGGGCGCAGACTCCCAGAGGCGAAATCGGCAGGGGAGAGGCCGCCCACCGGAAAGTCCCAGCCAGAGCTTCGGCCCCTTCCCTTCCCTACCCCCGCCCCCGAAGGCTGCTGGCTCGCTAGACGAAGAGGAAGAACCCTGGTTGCGCACGCAGCCCAACGTCACTGCGTTCGCTCCTCCCAGGAGCGAGGCGACGCGCCTTACGTCGCGGGGCGGGACCTGCCGGAGGCCGCCGCTGTTGACCCGCTGTTACCAGGCGTGCGCACAACCAATCAGCAGCAGGCGCCGGCGCCGGCCGGCCTTTGAACTCCGCACGGCAACTTCCTGCTGTTTGGCGAGTACACAGTGCAATGCAGTATGTCTGTCAGCGCTGCGGCACAAAGGAACAGCCATTTTGTGACTGAGCTGGACCTGCACCAAGATGCCAGGGGCTCACAGAGCTGCTGCCTGCGCTAACTACCGAGCTGCCCTTTATTTTAACATCAGAGAACCAAAAAAGGGGAGGTGGGAGAGGGGGAAAGGAGTTTTGATATTTCAAGTTTCCATTCGATTTTCAGTATTTTCAAAAATCCCGATTCTTAAGAATTATCAGCATCATAAAATGGCTGCCACTTAAAAACTGCCTGTTCAGTCCACAAGCAACTGCATAATGCCATTTCTAATTAGCCCCACGATCTTAGAGTAACTGCTAAAAGGCTGATTAAAAAGCAGATTTTGCCCGCACCGCAGCTTGTCAAAATAAATCTGGTTCAAAGGCAGACGATTTAGAGGTAAATTTAATAAACTGTCTCAGTTCTTTAGGTAAAATTGCAAACGCAGCGTCCTAGAACACACAGAACTCTTTGTGTGCACAGTTCCATTCACATCCCTTCTCTCCTGTCTCCATTTTTTAGTATTACTGAAGTTACCCCCAAACTGCCAATTACTTAGGTAAGAAGTACGTAGCATACAGTTCTATATATACGTCCTTCACTAAAACTTTTAAATATTTAAAAACTTTACAGATTTCTCAAGTATTTAAAATGGTATTTTTGAAAGTGAACTTTTTAATCTTCAGAAATCACGATATACAACACATAAATTTAAAATCATTCACAAAATACAGGAATAACAAACTTAAAGTCATTGCTTTATTTCCAAAAACAGTCAAGTATCAGGTTTACCTAAACTCGCACTCAATCCTTTCAGATCCTAAACTAATTCTCAGAACAAAATTTACTTTACCTACAAACTCCTCCCTTCCTCTCTTGTGGCCCAGGCTACAAGTGATTTTTGTAGTATTCCCTAAATATTAGACTTTGTGCCATTGAAATAGGTCCTTACAAAGAAATTCTGAAAGACTGGAACCAAGTACTAGTACCTGACCAGTCTCCTGAACTTTAACTTCCTAAAAATTACATTAATCTACCACAATAAACACCACTAGCATCCCATTAAGCTTTACAATTTTTAAAGGAAGTGATGTCATAATTATGTACATGTATTAAGGTATGCAATTTTGGGTAAGGAATTTTAAACTCCCATCTTCAAGGAATCTCTCGGATTATTTTTGAACATCCATCAGCTATGTGAATCAAATTACTTGACAAAGTGCATTTAAAAGTACAGTACATGCTTCCTTGTTAACCATAACCCCACTGCCAATAGGTAAATGCATGACAACTTCCAAGTAACTTTTCTAGGCAGTAAATTATTTTTTAAAAAAAATAGCAACACTGCTTAATTTTTGAAATTAGAAGGCAGCCTCATCAATGACGTTAACCACAAACCTTGCATAAGAAAGCCAAAACCTATGTGAGAATATGCAAATCATACATACTCAAGGGAGTAACAATTTTAGGTACTGAATCTATAATAATTTGTCAAATACACCTGGGGATTCCTATTTCTTCAAATTGCCATTACTTTTCAGAAAAATCAGCTCAGGATTAGTGGAGAAAGAAGTTTTCTGTTCTAAATCAAACCTAAGTAATGACATGGGTAATTCAGTTCAAAAAAGACAGCAGTCCAAACTGTATGACAACTCAATTTGCAAAAGAATGTGGATTTAGAAGCAAGAGTCAAAATAGATTAAGTATAATGAAACATAAACTTCAACATCTGTAATAAACCACTTCAAAACTTTCAAATTCACTAACCTAGTAATAAAGTATATTACTTCTATAAAATTAAAAAAGTAAAAGCAAAACTGGGGGGGGGTGATCATATAACCAATCACATCCTTAACTGTAGGATTTAAAATTCATAACATGACAATTTGTAAGAACACACATCAAGAAATGCATTTATATGTACTTTTCAAAATTAATATACAGATCATACAACAAAATGTCTAAGAAGCTTTATTACTTAGTCACTACGATACTCCAACAAATGTGAAACAAATCGTGATCTGAACAAACAGTATATTTGTAAGCTTCAGAAGATAAAGCATTCCAGGCGACTCTGTCAAAATAAATCAATAAATTTAAAGCAGCTACAACTAAAATGCAAGAATAAGATACTACATATCTACCAAGCAGAAAGCACTGTCTGAATATAAGCATATAAATGCAAACCTTAAAATATTTTAAATGCAAAATATACAAATATAATCACAGTAACAAACACAAAAGAGAAGTATATTAAGAGTATTCCAGTATTTCTGTGATCACAGGTTTGATTTCATAAATGCAGGAACTATAACCATGGAGTAAAGGTTTTGATAAATCTTATCAAAATTTCCTAAAATGTCAAGAGTATCAAAAGAAATATAGAGTCAAGTAAAAATATAAACTGAGAGGCATCAGTCAAAGAGTCCTTTTTGCAATTTCATTTTAAAATGTACATTTTTTCATTCATATAACTTTCTCAAACATCTATTTACTATAATTTACTACCACAAGGCTCCTCTATGGCCTTCAGTTACAAGTTTGGGTATCCTAGATTCTTCAAAGAAAAAATTTGCCTTGTATGTAAAATGGTGCAATGCAGCAATGGCTAAACCGACAAGGTCATTTTTCTACAGCACAAAAACCTAAAAACTGAAATTTATTAACAGAAAAACTGTAGTTTACAGGAAAGGCCCCTTTGAATAAAGGTACCTTACCTTTTGACTGCTGTAAGAGGCCTTAAGTCACAACTCAACTTTCATAAATTGCTACCAAAAAATTAGGGTGTGGCATATTAGCAATCTCAAGGTCACGCTTTAAAAAACGAATCCAAATTAGTAAAATACTTAAAATAAAACAGACAGCTTTCCCTGTCTGTCAAGGTAAACAATGTAAGCTGAGGTTCCCCCCCAAAAAAAAGAAAAAAGGAAGAAAGTTGATAGCTCATACCTCGATGCATTGCTGTGTAGCGAACTGTCCTCCTCTTGGCTTTTGTCCTTATTTCTCATCATCTTTTAATTCTTAAATATTAAGGGGGAGGGGGAATCTGTGTTTGCTTTGAAGTCCTGTGCCCAGGTATTTACTGTCAAAAGTTGAAAGAAAGGTAAGGTCCCGGCTTCTATGGATGGTTTTTATTATCAGGAACAAAGTCCTGACGATGTAACGATATTCTTATAACACAACAGCGGTAAGCACCAAAAAACAAAATATTTCTATTTTTTCCTTAAAAAAAAAAAAAAAAAAACCAAAACGGATAAACCGAACAGGGAGAATCATCACTATCAATAAGGAAAGTTTCTCAAAGTAACACACTGGATACAAATAACAATCTCTGTATCTTATTGCGTCATCCAGGAATTTCTCATATTTACAGAAAATAAAGCGAACTTATACATATAAATCTTTAAAATTATCACTAACGATCATGGACTTACCTGATCCATGTAGTAGGTCCAAAGCAAGAGTCCTATCTAGTAGTAGAAAAATATCAGATCCCAAATAATTAAAAATAAAAACAAAATTCTCCGTTACAAAAACGAAAAATAAATAAAATAATCCTCCAATATGTTAACTGGCCAAAAAAATAAAGCAACAATTAATACTAAAACGGGTCCGGAAGGAAAAAAACCTCATTAGGAGAGCGCACAAAAATGGAGGTGCGCCATGGCTTCTAAGCTGGAAAAAACAACGACCTGGGCTCTCAGTACGGCTGCTTCTTTCCAACAAGGCACGAAAAGAAAGCTCCTAAAAGCTGCTTTTCTCCCTTAAAAAGGTTCGAATCGACCCCAGTAAGTCACTAGGAGAGGCAGGGGGCTGCGGGGGCCCCCTGAGGCTGCCCGAAAGTTAGGGAAAGTTGCGTAAAGTGAGGCGAAGGCAGGGAGCAGAGCGCGCTCTCTCTAAGGCACAGCCGCCATCTAGAGCCTCCTTCCCAGCTCTGAGAGCTCTGCCTTTGATTGACACTCTCTACATTTACCCCACAACTCAGGTGATGTACCATAGACCCACCCCTTCATCTCCACCAAAAAAAAAAAAAAGAAGAAAAAAAAAGATCCTCCATCCCAGGGAGCCTGAGGACCCCTACCCCCACACCTCCCTGCCCCTCCAGACCACCCCATCAAGGGGAGGAGGGAGGGTTTCTTAACCCCCTCTGGCTCAAGCACCCTTTTTAAGCCAGAGAGAAATGTAATTTGTTCCTTTTGTCTAAAGATCTGCTAAATATTTCAGTCCTTGAGCTAAAATAACTTCCTCTCTGGACAGGAAGTGGTGTTTTATCAAGCCATTTTGAAAGAGGGATAATTCCTAGAGAATATAAAGCTAAGCTTAAGTATTAATCTCTTTAAAAATTAACCCCCCCATGGGTAAAATGGTTTCTAAACAAAAGCAAAACCTCAATTTCATAAATTAAATTCAAGTCTTGCCTTCTTTATGAAGCCTAAAAATTATCTAATGACAAAGTTTATGGGGGAATTTTCCATCCCAACTGGAAAAAGGGGTACAACTCAACAGCGCCTCCCTAGTGTTCAGTTGCATTAGAGCAAAAAATTAATGCAACTAGCTTTTACCCAAGGACCTCAATCTTTCCTTAAACTTAAAATAAAATTCTTTAACCCATTATATATAACCTTGCACACTTCACCAAAAAATCCTCATAACCACGATGAATTTACTTCACACAGTCAGGCAAAACAAAGTTCTTAAATTCAAGAGCATGGAACTACTATGTACACCCTTTAACATAAACCCAAGAAACTCCACCTTCAAACCAATACAACACACATATATCCCAACCATTACCTTTTATTTCAAATCAAATTCTAAAGCATATACCCATTCCAACAATGGCAAGTTAGTAACAATTGGTCCTATTTGATGGCAAGTTATCAAAGTAATGTCACAAGACAAATTCTCCTAAATACCAAAACCATGAGATCTATGGAAACAATATAACTACTAATGCCAAAAAACAAACAATTTAACACATTTCTCTCAAAAAGCACCCCAAGAAAACATTCACGCATCTAAAAAAAATCAACTTTCCTTACTTACATTTTAGTATACCAGAACAATGTCCTCGCCTCATTTAAGAAACCCATTTTAGGTTTATACCTAACAAGACCAACAATGTTGCATCTAGGTAGTAAAATCCATAATCAAAACCTAGTTTCAATTCTATACCTTCTACAAAACATTAAATTTTCTACCAGAATCAAAATCCAAAAGTCCACTTTTCATTTATACAGACCAACCACCTCAAATCACTTAATGAGAATAAATATTGCACATGTATTGATCAGAGATGTGTACACTATGGTATTTGGCATTAGTCACACAAAATGATTATTTCTCATGAAAAAAAAAAAGAATGCAACCTGAACTCTTCCTTGTTATCTGTATAATGGGAAAATACAATAAACAAGTCATTTGGTCTATCAAAATGAAGTCTATCCCACTTTTATCATTGTTACTGAAACTGGTATTAGTCAATTATCAATAAATGGAACAGTAGCATTCACCTAGAATTCAAACAATCTACGACACGGCAGGATTTATTTAAATTCCTAAGCAGAGTAAGAAAAATAGAAGATAAAGTCCTACCTTCATATTTACATAAAATGTATTATAGACATTATTGCCACCAAAATCTTAAATCCTTTTACAAATACCCTAAGGACACTTCCATATAAACCCAATACCTCTTTTCCTGATATTAACCACTAAAACAACAAGAGGCACCAGTTTAAAGGTTCAGGTGAATATTCTACTGTAAAACATAATATTAAAAAGCATAGGTAAGAGAGACCTTTTCCATCAACACAAAATAACTCATAAAAATATTTTATCACTCATTCTGAATTTTGAGGCAAAAGGCATTTTGTTTTATAAGCTTATTACAATCTCATGGCAAATTAAAGTTCCTATTATTACCCCTTGGTAAGTTATTTTCCAAGATGTTTCAAGAAAGCTCAAAATAGCATTTCAACCAAACCACCATCTCTTAATGCACAAATTTCCACAACTTTGTGAAAAAAGACAAATATTTATCAACCAAGTGAACCCTCTTTCAGCACACCATTTCCATTTTACCAGCTTTATTCAGTATACCTACTGCTGGGGAACTGTAAAAGTCAAAGTGTTAAGGCAGTAATTGAACATTTAATGAAACTTCGGCTTGAAAAAAAAAAGCCCAAACTGAGAAATTTTAAAGTGTAAGAAATTTTATTAAAGTTAACATTCCACAAGATCATACTCATACAAATCCAACTGCAAAAATTTCCAGGCATACAAACTAACATCTGTGTTACTGTGCCATCTTTCTTCTCCAATTGTCAAGAATGTACTTGATTTAGGGATACAAAAAGTCTTTAGAAAGTCAAATCCACTGTCCATTTGTGCTGGGTAAGAAACCTATGTCTTCATTTCATGAAATCCATGTTAAAAGAACCCTGTCTTGGTTGTGTATTATCACAGCACTCTTGTATTAATCCATTTTCCTCAAATCCCCATAGTGGACTGCCATCTTGTTTTCTCAGTGGTAGGGTCCATGTGAGACTCTTCAAGCTGACTGGGTGCTTGATGAAAACATTGAAAGAAAAAAATGCTGTTGGAATACCGATAATCTTATTCCTTCAAACAGAGAACATCCACCCACCTTGAAGATACTCTTACCATACACAAAGTTTTAATTTTGTAACAGCTTTAAACTATAAAACTGTATTAAAGTTTCTATGTTCTACACACACTTCTCAAGGAGAGGATCATGGCAAGACTGCAAGTGAGTAACAAAGTTCTTCTACTGTCACAGATACATATGTAACTATAAAAAAGTGGCAGTGAATAGTCAAATTTTACATACTTAATGTTGTTACACTGTCAACATTGAGAAGTAAAAACAAAAATTCAAAATCCTGGAAAGCTAAATTATAGCAACACTATGTATTCTAAATCTCAATGCAGAAAACTTTCCAAACTTCTTCAAATAAAACTAATTATGGAAAAGAATTTTGAGATTAAGGGGGGAAAAAAAAAAAAACCAAGGCAGTGTATAACCCCATGGTTTTCCAGTTCAACAGATGTTAATTAATTCTGTTTAGGTAACACAAATGGCCAAAAGAGATGCCACCATCTTCAGCAACTTATTTGAGAATACAGAAAAAATATGTAGCCAACTACAGAAAAAAATGATAAAAATGTAAAATATCTATGTGGCTTATTTGGTATTTGCCATAAATTGCTATCAGATTTCAAATTAAGTGCAAGTAAAATACTTCTGTTGCCGAGGTTATCAAATGTTCCTCATAGAGAAACAAATCCATTACTTAAATAATTTGACCTAAAGGGACTAAGTGGGAAGCCAGGATATTCTACTATTAAATGATCTGATCCATCATGAGCAAACGTAATTGCAAAGATAAGTTTTAACTCTGGTCTTCATCAATTTTGCAGCTCTCAAACTAAATTTGTACACATAAAGTCTAGGTGACTAGATTATTAAATATAAGGCATTTTTGCTCTTCAGGTACTTAAATCTTATCTCCTAAACTATAATTAGGATCTGTTGTCTACATACACAAAATAAATATCTACTTAAGTAAACTACTTGATAACAAACTACTTGATAACTACTAACAAGTAGTAAACTACTTGGTAACTACCACTCATACTAAAAAAACGACTAAAATTGAGTGTCACATCAGTAATAAACATCAAATATAAGATGCTTCTCCTTAACATACTTTACTGGTTTCTCTCCACCAAAAGTAAGAACTACACAACTCATCCATTCTTCATATCAATGAAGTATCTTCCATTTGAACTACTCATTCCCTAAAACGGACATATATTACTATACAGAAGTATTAAAAATAAAAGTACCATCATTTCTCTTTTACTGTTTATATTAATTTCTCCCCAATCTCTGTTATTACATTGCAAGATCAAGCTCTAAATAAAGTTGGAGATGTAAACATGATTACGGATCAACAATGACACTAATGTACGGATAACAAGTTTTAATTGTTTCAATGGCTAAGTGAAATGTATTCAGTTTAGTACATTAAATGATTAACGCAATGATTTATATTCTTTTGCCACAGGACAAGAGGTAAAATTTGTCCAGGACACTGAAATTTCCTTTTAAAATCATTACTTTAAAAAAATTTCAAAAGAAAACCTAATGACATTAAAATCATTCTAAAATTGTTCAATAAAATGCAATAGTTTGTGTAACAAGAGGTTACAAAATACTAGCATATTGATATTCTATCACCTTACATGTTTAAGACAACTAAAAAAAGACAAATGCCACAGGAGCAAACAACTCTTGTGACATTAAAAAGTCATAATCGGTCTTGCACTCCTATAAAGCCAATGAAAAGTAAGAAGTGAGAATTTTATTAATATGCAAAAGTGCTCAGTCAAGCATCAAAATACCTTAAAAAAAATCAATGAGGGATTTGTGAGTAAGCCATTTACTTTCATGGAATTCCAAATTCTTGAAAAGACTAAATTTGCAAATAAGCAAATTTATGTTACAAAATAAAAAGGAAAGTAGGCATGAATTCTGTGAGCCTGGATCTTTTCTTAGTAACAAAATCCACAGTTCTTCATCTGTAAAACAGAAATAGTAGTACCTACCTCATGTGGCAGTAGTGAGAATTAAATTAGTACATTTACAGCTTTACATTACCTGGCATATAGAAGGACCTCAATAAATGTTATTCAGCTACTACACAATAACCAAAGTACATGGAGATCTAAAAACTAAACTTACTAATCAAAATAATTTATATTCCAATAACAAGACCTCTGAAAAATCCATTGGATAAAGGGGGTCAACTATTTAAAGATACTTTCTGCTTTAAAGAGAATTTAATCATGCATTAACATTGGTACAGAAAACTGAGTATGGTTCAGATATCAAAGCCTTAGATTTAGAGATTATCAATAATCTCTCCAGTAACTTGTGAATTACTGCAGACATACTGAAATGATGATGGTTTGATCTAGAATTCCATCATCAAACAGACCTAGATCTTTTGTATATTTTACATACAGGCTTCAAGCTTATTCTATAAACAGGTAGAATTTTTCCACCCTGCTGTTCATAGTTGAGATCTTCTTTTTAAGGAAAACTGTTCTAAGAAAATTCCCAAAAGCATAAGTAAAGGTTTCTATGGTAAGAAGGTACTAACAGCTATCTCTTAAAATCCCTAAGTACTGTACATCCAGAAATTTAAAAATATAAAATTGGACACGGTCTTCTTTTTAAATTCTAATTCAGTACATTTGTTCCAAAATCAAAGATATTGTAAAATAAAGTAAGTCAGCTGAAATGCAAGCAAGTGACGGAAGCTGAAATGAGATTCTTTACTGAATTGGGTTTACAAGGGGCTCTGCTAAAATAAGCATAAGCCACCTCCTTATCTTTACTTCCCAGCAACTCCCATTTTTAATACCACCAAAAAATGTGGGGGATAGGGAGGGGAACAAGGAAAAAGAAATGATTAATGATTCTTAATTTTAAAAGTAGATGGCTCTAAAAAGGTCACAATAAGTTGTTAATGTATGTCACTTTGAAACTCAAATAGTTATTGCAAAACCAAAGGGACAAAAGCATGTAAAAGAATGATAAGCAGAAACTGATCCTTCCCATCATGTAATTAAGA
Organism: Mustela putorius furo; assembly: GCF_011764305.1. Taxonomy (NCBI): domain Eukaryota; kingdom Metazoa; phylum Chordata; class Mammalia; order Carnivora; family Mustelidae; genus Mustela; species Mustela putorius. The sequence continues at coordinate 11,503,512 of NW_025422026.1, read as the reverse complement.
TTCTTGGTGCTTATGACTTGACAACAGTCTTCTTTGTGCTGGTCTTTAAACCTGAAAATATTTAATACTGAACTCACACAGGTGTCCTATTATAAAAAGTAGCTTGAATCCTCAATAGAATTACAATATAAGTCTGGGTGCTAAATACAGTAGGCATAAAAACCAACCACAAACTTATTTTAAAAAGACCAGCCAAATGTTGATCACCAAGAGAGTAAGATGAATTATGGTAACTAAGAATCATCTAAGGTTTTACAATCAAATCAAATCTTTCCCGTTGTCCCTATTATTAGTTTAAAATCTGACATGTACATGTTAAGAGACTGGAAGTTGTAGTTTCTTGTCCCTTTTACTCTTTACTGAGTCAAGGTTTTCATTTTCAGACACATTAAAAATAATTAACGATTAAAATTTCTATTTTAATAATGGTTTTCTAATTAGACCTAAGCCAATAGTTGACAAATAATGTTTAACAGAAATGATATACCATAAATAACATAATTATTGAGCATCCACTTTATGCCAGGCAATTAATCACTTTAAAATATGAGACATGAGATCAATAATTGTACATCAGGAAGTTTTCAACTCTGGCCTCACTATCCCCATAAAAACTTAAAAAAAAAAATGAAACCCAGAACTTCACCTTCTGTGGGACCTAGTAGCCATTATACAATGGAAGTTACGTACTAATGAGGAACAAAATTATCTTCTAAAATCTACATCCCCAAATAGGACTCAAAATATTTATGAAAGAGGATGTAATAATCATACCTATAAAGTCCTGTCAATAATAAATAAATCCTTTGGAGGATCCTCCAAATTCATTTCTACACTCTCTTCTCACTTTTTCTCATGTTGGGTGTTAGAATGTCACACAGCAGTAGTAACCAAGTCTTCTAAAATCAAAGCATAATCTCACTGTGAAAAGAACTTTCTGTTGTACCTTTTTTAAAGGCATAACACAACTTTTTTTAAGGAAAGGTCAGAATTACTTTATATCTTAAAACTGTTACACTGAAATCCATTAAAAGTATGTTCTATTACCAAAGGAAAACCCAAGGGCTTCTGAGTTCTACACAGGAAGGATTAAGCTGATGGATCTAGGACAAGGCCAGGTAAGCTTTCTTTATAGAACAAGGTAGTAATTACTTCAGGGTTTGTGACCATTAGCTACAACTATTCTCAACTCTGCAGCTACAGTGGGAAAAGAAACACAAACAATGTGTAAATGAAAGAGCCTAGCTGTGTTCCAATAAAACTTTATTTACAAACATGGGGGGATGACTTTACCACCACCTAATTCTAGGGTGAAATGCTGGAAGGATGTTCATATGTGGGTTACTTTGCATTCCATCAGAGTTTAAGAAAGAAAATGACAGGTTGGAATAAACAAGCAAAACTTTAATCAGCTTCACACATATCTAACCAGATTTTTTACTTTTGTTCTGCTTTGAGCTTCACTAAATCCCTTTATGTTTCTAGAACTCTGACTCAATTATTCAAATTTCCAAAGTCACTTTTCATTTAAAAACAGATTAAACATGAAAATTAAATAGAACTTACTAAATGCTTCCACCAACATCTACTACGTTGTACAGGCCCTTTAGAGAATTCAGTCTCTGGAGTCACATTTCTGCAGGAAACAAAAAGAATATAATTTTATGCAAGGAAGATTAAAAAATAGACTACTAAAATGCCATGATTTATTCCAGAATTTCAAAACAAGAATCATCAACCAGAAGACCAAGACATACATGTATTTACAAACAAAACAGTCCAAACAGAAAGTAAGTTCTAACCCCGAGAATTTTAAATCTGACTATATACAGCTCACCTGTAGATTAAGTTACTATAAAAACCATGCCTAAGACTCATTCACTAAGAACTACAACAGAATAGGTAATATTTGGTCTTTCTAAATTTAATGGACCATCAGGGTATACTACTAGCTGTTTAACAGGGCCCAACATCACTTTTTATTTTTTTATTTTTTTTTTTTACAATTTTATTTATTTGACAGAGAGCGCACACAAGCAAGGCGGAACTGCAGAACAGCAGCAGCAGGCTCCCCACTGAGCAGAGAGCCTGATGTGGGGCTTCATCCCTGGACCATAGGATCACAACCTGAGCTGAAGGCAGCCACTTGACCAACTGAGCCACCCAGGCGCCCCTCCAACTATCACTTAACAGTACAGGATCATCCAAATTTTCTGGTTGTTCATCTAATCCACTTTCAAGAGTTGGCTTGTTGTTGTTGTTGTTTTTTAATTCACTGATTTAAGAGATGGTGAGAGCGCTAGCACAAGCGAGGAGGAAAGGGAGAAGCAGGCGCTCCGATAAGCAGGGAACCCCACATGGGGCTCAATCCCAGGACCCCAGGATCATGACCTGAGCTGAAGGCAGCCACTTAACTAACTGAGCCACCCAGGTGTGCCCCACTTTCAAGATTTCTAAAAGAAAACTTCCATTACCCACTTGCCATGATGTTTCTCACTCATTAAAAGCCATCATATTTATTTCACATCATCCTGTACTTTAATCTATTTTAAGATAAAGAGAAAGGAAATCTTAGACAAAATTTCAAACTACTTTTATTACCAACTGTAGAGACCTACTCAAGCAACACTAACACTTTTTTAAAATACCTACCTGGTAACAAAAGTCTCATATCCATGCTATTCTCTAGTTAGAAATGCCTCATAAACTATACATGGAAAATGAGGTTTGTTTCAAATGCCCTCTGAATAAAGGTATGTATTTTTTTCAGTCACTCTGCTCTTAAGTATAATTAATAATCATAACATGTAGAGCTATCAAAAACCTCTAAGTTTAATACCGAAGGGAAATAATTTGGGGTGCCTAGGTGGCTTAGTCGTTTAAGCATCTGCCTTCCGTTCAGGTCATGATGGGGGAGGCATCTTGAGATGAGGCCTGCATCACACTCCCCATTCATTAGGAACTCTGCTTCTCCCTCTGCCTGTGCTAGTTCTCTCTCTCAAATAATTAAAATCTTTAAAAAAAAAAAGTGTAGTAGTTTAAGGCTTTTTAGAAAGCAGGATAGTTTAGGATTTAAGTTACCTACTCAAATGCTATTCCATGACTAAGATTTCAAATTTTCAAATTATAAGGCAAGTTCCTAATTATACTACCAAATCCAAATCGCTTCAGTCATTTAGACTACTCTTAATCAAGAAATACAGCAAAGATCTGCTTCAAAATTACCTCTAAGAATTACGATGCTAAAATATACTACTACCAAGTTAACAAATGAAGCCAATTTACAAGAAACAGCATTATTTATCTTTAAGCTTCCAAATTTAATCTGACCTTAATAGGGTATACAGCTTGTTAACAAAAACAAGTACTAAATCAACCAAATGAACTAAACTAATTTAACTCCTAAGAGAAAGGTGGAACTGACATCCACTGGCAAAAGGAATGTCTGAGGGAATCCTTCACACTGGTCCGACATTGTGACTAAAAAGCTACCTATGAGAGAGTATGTGCCTCACTCCACCAAAACAAGAGAGGACTTGGATCTCACTTTGCACCACTTCAAAAATTACTGACACCAATGTAATCTACCATAACATCTCCTTCCCCAAAATAGAGAAAGCAGGACTCTGCCTTCCTTTGAAAAGGGTGGGAAGGACCCAAGTTTTGCTTAAGCAGACTACAAAAGCTGGATTGTGCTCATATTCCTACCTATCTTTAAGAGTTTGCAATATTATAGATTTTCATTTAATATAAAATTTTAAGTGTAATGTATATTTTGAATTCTGACCTTTTTATATTAAAAGGCAAAGACTCATCTTTATTAGCCCACTTGTGCTTTTCTTAAAGTATAGATTACATCAACTTTTAACCTGTTAAAGTCCTTAAAACAATGTTTACATTTAAATCGGAGAGCACTCTGAAATAAAACCTTCCACATAAATAAGGTAGCAATAAAGTCATTAACATTCGTAAGTCAACTCAGAAACCATTAAAGTTAAGCAAACTATATTCATCATCTAAATTAAAATGATTATGATTATTATGTAGTACACATTTGGGTATAAATTGCTTGTTTGGGAAATATTCATTATCAAATAAACAGCTTAATTTCAAAAAGCAAAGGATTATTTTCCAAAACACAGATCTAGCCTATACAATGTACAAATCAAAACTTCATCTGGTTGTAGAGAACATGCCACCTGAATGTTATGAAAACAATCAAGTCATACAGTTTTTATTTATAAACTTCAGAACATCCCTGAATTTAAATTGTAAAGGTTAATTACATTCAGAAATAACAGCCAATTTGAAAATTCTAAGTTTGTATTGAGCCACTCAACCTAAGAATGGGAAAGTAGCTGGTAAATTGAAGATATGTATCTTTGAGGCATAAAAATTTCTTAAGAAGTCGATTATATCAAGCACGTAAATGATAAGTCCTCATTTATAATTGTGATAGCCAGATGCAAATGTTACATTAAACACACTAAATTTTAAGTATATTCAATCATTAGGGGGAAAATCCAACAATTTTTTACTGCAGCATTCTAAATCCCCCTTATTTAAATAAAATTTCACACCTTAACTATTTTTTAAAAATCAACCTTCTAACATCTGCATTTATATTAATATTTTGGAATGCATACCATCAACAAAGTTGGGTATACTCTATCACCTGGGTCTCATGTTACCCAACCCACTTCTTCAAAGAAACAGCACACATAATTTCTAATGCAAAAATTATAAAAACTATTCTCCAATTTGCATAAAGGAGTTAAGATACTCCTTTAAAGTTATTTTTAACCGCACAATTAAGAGCTAAAGTATCTTAAGAGATAAGAAACTCATTTTCTGTAGATTAGGAGACTAATGTCTACAGAGAATGTTGAGATTACAGGGCTAATCTACATTTACAAGTTCATCTCCTGATTGCTGAATCACAGCTGTATTTTCCACTCTATCACACACACCTCATTAACAAAGATGGAGATGTCCTCTCATTATCTTTTTCCCCTTATGCCTCTCAACAAAAAAATCTCAGGAGAGAAAATAAATTAATTGGCTGTCCAGATCAAATTTTTAAATAATCAAAAAACTACAAATAACACAATTCAACTTAAAAGAAAATTTATACTCAAAGTTACCTATGTCACGTAATGCAGCCTGTAAGTTCATGAAAATCTTGTAATTAACTATGGGCATGCACGGCTGCTTTCATTTCTGTGGAATTTCAGGTACTTTTTAATAGTATCATAATAACAAATGCAATGAAACCTAGTCACCAATTCGATAGGTGATTTTTATGATTCAAAAGTTCGTTCAAATGCCCAAATAAAAGTATTTAAGTATCACTTCAGTTCTGAAACAAAATACAGTAGTAAACTAGTAAGTTACTTTTTTAAGAAATTTGGGAATTTAAAATAGTATCTACATTTATATTTGCTCTCACGTGTCCATTACTTTTGCCCATCAAATGTATTGCCCATTTTTACAAGCTTGGCCCAAGCACAAATACCAGAACACTGAATATAAGCATCATCATGAGGGTTGACTTAGATGTAAGACCTTTTTAAAATGTGATTTGCTATAACCCTTTATCTTACTGGTGATAAAAGGGAAGCTGTACTCCATCAGATTGGGGACTAATTTAGAAGTTACTGTATCATTTAGATTTTGGTCATATTTATTGATACTGAAGTAAAAAAAAAATAAAATAAAATCATCACTTAACACATCTAATGTTCATCCATTCATTTTTTATTTTAATTGGTCAAATTGTACCTTCTTCGGTAGCCCATTATAAATTTATTGCTGACTTAAACTTAAAATCACATTATATTTCACATACATTTGTGTCTAAGAGGCCCAATTCCTCAATTTTTCTAAAAGTGCCCAACCACATTTGTAAAATAATCTAATATCCTATCACTTCTATACAAGAAACCATAACCTTGGCATTTATGTTAAAGGTTAAGATGAAAAATGCTTCATTTTTTTCTGTATGATGTTAGATCTTTAAAAACACTATAGTCAAGTCTTAACATTGTTTTCTTTTGCACACTAAACACAAATTTGGTGAAACTGCAAAATGACTGAAAAGGAAAAATTAAGCTACAACAAATACAATAAAAATATTACCTTTATCACCTACTTCAATGAATACAATAAGCCAACATCAAGAGATAAAAGATTTTCCACATTTCAAGGACAAAGATAAGCTTGCCTTCGTATTACTTATTTGACTGTTCTTAAAATTTTCCAAGATACCTCTTACTGTATATACATATTTCCTCTGCATCAGCTTAGCAGCAATTTCCATGATCAGTGTTAACTTGTAAGAAACATTTCTTGAAAATTATCAGCAAATTTTTTTCATTCACATATCTAGTTTTAAGTGTCAAAGTATCCCATACACGTTGAAAATTATTTCTCCCTTTTACGCTTTAGAAACAATTTTATCAAGGTTGGATTACAGATCTCTTTAGATCTGCATTATTCTAATTTCCTGTAAGATAACTCATTTTACTACCTATTTAAAAACAAAACCGTAAAAATAGGTAAAATGAATATATTAAATCCACTAATAAGAACTAAAATATGAAAAGTATCTTCACTTTTTAAGATATAGTTCTTTTAAGAATTGGAGATCAGCAAATGCAAAATTCTAGGGCATTTCAAAAACATGATCTATATCATCAAAAAAATGGCTAAAAAATTTCAGATTATAAAAACATATGATTGTGATAACTCAACAACTGATTTAACCATAATCCTGAAGCAGCATATTACTAAAAAGTACTATCTTACTCTCTGATATGAATTACGGATATCAACTTTTAATAGAATACGTAAGTGCTTTGATACAAGGTAAAGGAATTTGATGGGCTTTTTTCCTCATCTCCTTTTCAATATAAAGAGTCTATATTTTATGTTTAATTGACAAACTTTAGTGGTATTTTCCTATTCAAATGTGGTAGCTATTTAAGATGCTAAATAAAACGTTTACTTACTTGCTGTATAAAATAGAGACTTCTGCGAATATTTCCTTTATACTCAAGGATAAAACTCCATGGTTCTCAGTCTTCAAAATGGCATACCTTTGGGGGAGGGAGGGAAACACACCAATATTCTAAACAATTTACTGACGGAACAACGAACAGCAAATACTGTTTTAAAACTTTTATTATATAACTGAAAACAAAAACTAAAAGCTATGCTCACAAAACTTGATTTTTAAACTGTTCTTCCCTATAATCTACTACTATGAATAGTACCTAGTTCAAATTTTCCAATAAATTCATTTCTTTAAATACTTAAAAAATTAGTTTGTACAGTACACTAGAGAATTAAAAAGAAAAAAAGTATCTCTGGTTCACCATTTTTCTCAAAATATAATCAGTCTTTTCTTGCTCCCAAAATTAAACAAAGGCTTAAGAGACCTTCAGTATTTTAAACTATTCAAAAGGCACATTAAGTTACAATGGCTCAGCACATATACTCTTCATTCAATTGTAAGGTTTAAAGGCTTTTTAAAATTATTCCAGATATTTAGTTTACTCATAATCACCACTTCCTAGAAAACCAAAGAGCAAAATAGAAACCAAACAGGCTTATTTCTGTGTGAAAGTAATAAAAATTTACCGTCTTACCTCAAATAAAAGAGCTGTATTTGTTCAGAACCATCATCAACCAAATTTAATTTTAATCTTGTAAGTTACCTTAAAAAAAAAAAAAAGATGAGATCAATGTTTTGATTTTTTGAACAGTTCTTGGCCAAAGTTTCAGTGTGATGAAACAATGAGAAATATTCCAAATACATGATCTATGGACAAATTTAGGAACGGCTCATCCACACACTACCTTTACATTTAAGGTTGCAATTATTTCTTATCTTAATGATGTATCAATCCATGTTTTCCTCATCTTTTAGTGGCATGAACACTAGATATTAAGGCACTGAGATTAAATAAACTCCAGAAAATTCACATCCTCAAGACAGATTTAGGATTATAACCTTGTTTTTTTATTTTTCTTTTGATGCCAGGTAATACACAAAACAAAGGAAAAAGTTACGGTTTTTAAACACATTTGAAATCATCTTAAAATTCCCACTGCCATCTAGAAATACCTTTGGCAATTATGAGCAATTAAATATTACTCCTCCAGGAGAAATTAGTGAAGTTAAAATGGCTACTAGTTACTTTAAATTTTTAAACCACAAGTTACTTGATCTCACCAAGTGTGCTATTAGCTTTGTTTTTTAAGCAAGTCTAAAACATGTAGTATCTATGACCTTTATACAATTTCAAACCAGGGTCTTGAACATTTTCAGTCTCTCCCTTCCCCCATTTCTCCCGTAAAAAGATCTTCCGAGGTTAAAATTGCTAGCAATTATTTTGAATTTCGGTATTCAAAAAAAGGGCCTGAAAAAAATAGTTTCAGAATATACATTTAAAACTACTTTCAGTGTTCGCAAATTTCAAAAATGTTGTTTTAAAAAACCAAAATTGGTAAAGATTCTGTAAAATCAAGATATGCGCAACTGATGTAACATGTAGCACTGTATGAATGCTATTCGGAACATAAAACAATTTCACTGACAAAAATACCATCAGAAACACAGTGGATTACACCAGTACCTTTGATTTTCTAGGTACTACGTAAATCTGCCCAACACTATTTTTACGTAGATCTGCACCTTTACAACACAAGAGCTACCGCAGAATGAAGACAAATATATTCTAAAATACACAAAGGTTTGTGCATCTGTGGTTTGTTCTTCAAACCATTAAACTTATATCCCCTCTCTATTTTTTAAACTCAACTACACAGGACTCTGCAAATTTTCGAGAAAGCAGTATTTATTACTCAAATACTGTTCCGTTTTAAGCACATCTAGATTTTTATGCATGCAACAAATGCAACAAATATGGCTCCTCTTCATCTCCCATTACCGAGAACAGTCCTACTTTGATATTTACACTACGAGAAAGTAACTTCACAAAGAGATTTGGCGTCAGAATATTCCTTTGCAAAAGTTTTGCCAACCATGGCTTGTGCTAACATACATTATTGTTAAAAATAAGAAAATGATAAACTTCAACTTTTTTGAAGTCCAGGAACTGATCCAAGTACGTTCTAACATTCAGGTGTGGTAAGTTACAGATAACGGCTCCTTCTGACCTTTTAAAAAGTACCGAACAGTCTATTTAAGCCTTATTCAAACAGGAGAATGTCAACTAATCCTGGCGTAATTAGTCGGTAAAATAAACTATCTTAATCAAACGTCATCGTCTAGTACCGAAATGAAAACCTATTTCCATTAAACAGCCTAGACGGTATAGTAAACTTATCTTCCTAATTTCTGAAATACCAGCGGCACTTCCCCAACTTGCATTTCTTTTTTAAAGACAACCTTAACGTCACAGAGGTTTAATCAGCAGCAAGTACCTTCTCATCTGTAACACTGCAGCCGTTTTCAAAATCGGCTCTGAAAGAGTTAAAAGCCAACACCCAAAAAGAAAAAAAAAAAGCAAGTTTTATTTTTGCTTAAACGCAGTCAGGCTTCCATTGTTCTTTTAAATTCGACCACGAAGATGAGCTCCCGCCTCGCCGGAAAGAGGTTAAAAAGCTCCCCCGTTGGAGAATCTGAAAGGAATTTTTTTCCCTTACCCTAAATATCAAAATAACTCACCCGGACAGAAAGGGGCTCTCCTCGCGCGGTCCCCTTCGGGCTCCCGCCAGCGGTCACCCGCCGCCGCCCCTTTCCCGGCCGGGCCGCTGCGGGCAGCGAGGCCGCCCCCCGTGGGGTCTGCCGTGGGGCCCCGCGCAACCCCCGGCCCCGGCCCCGGCCCCGCGGCGCCCGGCGCTTCCCGCCGGGAGAGCCAGCAGGCGACGCCGGCGAGGCTGCCCGGGGAGAGCCGGCCGGCGAGGCCCGGCCCGCCACCCCCTCCTGCTCGCGCGCTCAAGGACATTTTGCTTTTCCTCCCAAGGACAAAGGACAATAAAAGGAGCCGGGGAACCACTCACCGGGTCCGAGCGCGGCTGTCGGCACCTCCTGGCCGGCTGCACCCGCGTTCCGCGCCAGGCCGACCGCCCGAGCCTCCCGCCCGCGCCCGGTCGAGCCGCCGGGGCCCCGGGGAGCCTCCGCGGCCGCTGCCGCAGCGTCGCTTTCGGCGTCGTGGGCCCGGCCACCCCGGGAGCCTCTGCCGCGGGCTCCGACACCCGCGCGCGGCCCGCCTCGCCTCAGCCACGACCGCTTCGCTCCCGCGGGCCTACGGGGCCGCCCGGGCACAGCTTCCCGCCGGCCGGCGGGCCCCGCGGCCGCGGCGGAGCGCCTGACAGCTCGGGGTGCTGCTGCCTCTCCGGCCATCTTGTGCCGTGTGTGTGTGGTGTCTCTCTCCCGTCTCCTCTCTCGGCTTTACTCCCTCCTCCTCCTCCCCCCGCCCCACACACCACACAACATGGCCTCTTCGCTGCGGCGGCGGCTGCGGCGGCAGCAGCAGCCTCCGCCGCGCTCTTGCCCGCTCCCCTCCCCCACCCTCCCCGCCTCCCGCCCGCAGCCCCACGTCCCAGCGCGCAAGCGCGCCGCCGCCCGCCCGCCTCGGCCATTGGCTCCGAGAGCTTCCTGCCTCCCCTTCCCGGGAGCGGCCTCACGCACGCTCGCAGGCGTCTTCCTCCCTCCTAACAACAACCACTTCAAATACTATTGGCTGATTCTGACCCCACCCCTTCGGCTGCCGCCGTGCGGACAGGCTGACTTAAGTGCCATTCACTGCCCTTAGGTGTTTCTGGTTTTCTTGTGGGGCACCAGCCGGGGATTGGCTGGTGATGGAACCTTTGGGTTTGGAGGTGGGCTGTTGCTTTGCGCCCCGCAGTGCGGACCCCTCCAGGCTGGCTGTTGAGGGGCGGGAGGGGTGGTTCCTGGCGCCAGAGAGGCCAGGTTAGAATCATTAGTACAGAGACCTAGAAATAAGGGCCTCACTTAATGGAAAAAGCTAGGAATTCAGTGTTTCCGAGCTCCGATTTTTGTCCTCTTTTTTTTTTTTTAGAAGAAAGAAAATGACTGACAGGTTGACGAGCAAACAAGCCATATTTCCTCGACTGTAGAGCTCAAGATTTTTCTTCTAACCAGCCGGTCCTCCCTAAGGGTCACAAAGTCAGGACCAGGGGTTTTGCCACAGAGCGCATTGCCCAGCCTAGTATCCAAATTGAGTTGCCATTTGTTTGATGGGTGGTGAGCTTCCTGTTGCCCATTTACGTAAGACAGCCTATTCACATGTCCATTGTCCTTAGAATTTAGTGAATCGTTGTTTCATAATCCTGGTTGGGCCTGATGATACCACCCTTTCGGGAAATGTTTGTTTAAAGGGATCGTTTTAACCAAAGCCTACCTGTCCAGCCCTCTCCCAGAGAATCGGGCAAAACAAACTTCATTCTCTTTAAGAAACTCGCGGTTTTTTTTTTTTTTCACTAGGTCTTAAATCTGGAAGCAATCTAGACAATCAATAGGAATAACTGAAAACCTAAACTTTCCCGAAATGGATGAGAGAAGAAAAAGTAGCTTTCTCCCACTGTCAGCATTTTCGAAATCTTGCTTCTTTTGGCAAGCGACCTCGGGAAAAGGAAAGGAACACCCGAGGCTTTTGGTTTTAACAGATACCTTTGAGAGGCTGGTTCTTGGGGCAACTCTTGAATTCTCTTGAGACCCTTCCCCTAGGTAAGACTCAGAGTATATTAAATACTCATCAGGCCTAGGAACAAGTTCTGGCCCTTCTTTTAAAAACGGCACAGCTATTAACAGCTCAATATGGCATGAGGTACGTAGGGCAGAGCCAAGACTGGAACCTAAGTCTCCTGACTTAGAGATACTGGGTTCCTTCTATGTAACCTGGCCACTTGCCTTAGCAATATAAGTTGGGCTCTAAGTGGACACAGAGAAAGAGTATTTCTTTAACTGAAATTAAATTTTCTGCATTGAATCTCCAAGAGACATGCCCTTTTACAGTCTGGCTCTTTGAGCACTGTAGACCTGCAGCAAGACTTTTTTCTCTGAAATAGTCCCTCCCTGAATCCCTTTTCTTCATGCTTCTTGGTTTGCTATTGCTGTGCCATTGTTCACTCCCCTTTTCCCCTTCCGGCCACTACCTAAAATCCATCTATGATTCTGCTTTTCCATATTCTTCTCCAAGTACTCTGTGCCAGCAAAGCAAGCCTGAACAGGCCTTTACTAAAAATAATAATGGCTGGGGGCACCTGGGTGGCTCAGCTGTTTAAGCATCTGCCTGCAGCTCAGGCCATGATCCCAGGGTCTAGGGATGGAGCCCCAGGTTGAGCTCCCTCAGATGAGGCTCCTCGGGCTCAGTCAGGCTCCCTGCTCAGTGGGGAGTCTGCCTCTCCTTCTCCCTCTGCCCCCTGCTCTGGCACTCTCTCTGTCTCTCAAATAAATAAATAATCTTAATTTTTAAAAAAAAATTAATGGCTGAAAAGCATTGAGTTAGCTATGAATCAGGCATTGTTCAAAGCCATCATTGTAGGTTAACTTAGCATCCCTGTGAGAGACTAGTATTGATGAAGTTCTAGAACCTAGGTGAGGTTTGGTGGGCTGAGGTCCGGAGCCGATGACCAAGAAAGAATTCTTGAGACATCTTTGGTGCAAAATGGTAGTTTATTAAAGCACATTTGCAAACCAGGGGAGACTCCTGTCTTGTAGGATTGTGATCTTAGCAAGTTAACTATTTATCATTTTATGGCAGTCAGGGGTGCCTGAGGAATGCTACACCTATGGAGGGGAGCGGACGAAGGGGGGGGGGGTGCAAGGCGCCAGCTTTTGCTTTGTCCTCAGCCAGCCTCCTGTTCCCTCATCAGTATTATTCCTCTGTATTATCTTCATTAGGAAATTGAGACTCAAGGAGTTTAACTTGCCCGGGCTCTCACTGCTAAGATACACCAGAACCAGGATTGAGCCCAGATGCTCTGGCTCTAGACCGTTCCCTTCTGCCTCTCCCAGTTTCTTTTTGAGGACTGCCCCCTTTCTAGATAGGTTCAGTAGATCCTCTGTCATGCCAAGCTGTCTCATTTGCCAGCTGCCCCATCCCTTACTTCATTGCAGTATTCCACCTTCAGAGTTGGGCTTCCCGCCAATTGGGAAATGTCAGACCCATTCTATCTGAATTCCCAGATGTGGACCCCATCTTGCTACTGTCAATCTCCTGGCCTGCCACCTGAGAATGATCTCACTCTTGTTTTGTTCCATCTTTGATTGTGGACCCCCACAGCTCAGCTGTGGGGTGACTCCCTTTTATGAAGATACACCTTGGGCCGCTTACATAAAACAGCTTTCTTCTCCTGAGCTTCCATCCCACACAACATCCTCTTCAGAGAAAGCCCTCATCTGCCACATTGAAACTTTATTCCCTGCCACACATCAACAATGATTTCTTTTGCTATAACTTTTCCAACTCTTTGGCCATCTCTTGTTAAAGCTAGACTAGCTCTGTCCTAAATGAAAAGCACCTGAAACCTGAAGGACCCCATCCTATCCCTTGCACTGTTCCTTTTCGTGCAAAGTGATCTGCCAATGAACAGAGAGGAGATCCCTCCCTCCCTCCCGCAGTCACACTCGCTCCTATTACTGCTGTTTCTTTACAGGGGAAAATAAAGAGCCCTTAGCCTTGGCTCACTTAAAGGAAAGACCTCTGTGTGTGCTCTGAGTAGTTCTTGTCCTATATAATTGTGACCAAATGAAAACATGGATGGGCAAAGAATATTTCTGTAAGGATACAAAGATCTGTTTATGCTAGTTGCCTCCAAGGAGACCTCACAGGTAGAGAATGGGGTCAGAAAGTCACTTTTCCCATCCAACCCATTGGTGGCTTTTGAAATTTGAGCCATGTGAATGTTACCTTTCTGAAAGAAAGAAAGAGAGAGAGAGAGAGAAAGAAAGAAAAGAGGAAAATTCAAATAATCTACTGAGCTAAAAACACTATTAGGGGGCACCTGGGTGGCTCAGTGGGTTAAAGCCTCTGCTTTCGGCTCAGGTCATGATCCCAGGGTCCTGGGATCAAGCCCCACATTGGGCGCTCTGCTCAGCGGGGAGCCTGCTTCCACCTCTTTCTAACTGCCTGCCTCTCTGCCTACTTGTGATCTCTGCCTGTCAAATAAATAAATAAATAAATAAAATCTTTAAGAACACTATTAGGAAGGTAACTTTTAACTTTTTTCTTAAGATTTTCTTTATTTTTAAGAGAGAGAGAGAAAGCACAAGCACAAGCAGTGGGGAGGGGCAGGCAGAGGGAGAAGGAGAACCTGACTACCCCCTGAGCCCTATGTGGGACTCAATCCCAGGACCCCAGGATCATGACCTGAGCCAAAGGCAGATGCTTAACCGACTGAGCCACCCAGGTGCCCTTTTTTTAACTTTTTAATTGTGACATCTGCATTTGTTACAATAAACACCTTTTTTTTTTTAAAGATTATTTATTTATTTATTTGACAGAGAGAGATCACAGAGGAGAGAGGAAGGGAAGAGATCACAGAGAGAGAGGAAGGGAAGCAGGCCCCCTGGTGAGCAGAGAGCCCGATGTGGGACTCGATCCCAGGACCCTGAGATCATGACCCGAGCCGAAAGCAGCGGCTTAACCCACTGAGCCACCCAGGCGCCCAAAACACCTTTTTTTTTTAATTGAAATAAAGTTCACACAATAGTACCTCCAGGGATGTGAACAGCACCTAAAATGTCCCTGGTTGATGATAAAGATTCTTGGTACATAAAATGGGGCAGCCGCTTTCAATCCCAGTGTAACATGGCCTCCCACACTACAGAACAGGTCTGCTCACCGTGCACCCATGCCCTCCTGTCTTCATATGGCAGTTAAAGAGGAAGAGACACCAGTGAGGTCAGCTTTTCTCCGTTTCCCATTGTCTGTGTCCACCTTGGTCTTAGACGATCAGTGCAGCTCATGATGGAGACTCAGCGGAAAACCGGAATGTCCTTGACTCAGGTCAGAGGCACAGTTTTCAAATACAGACCTTTCCAGATTCCTGGAGTTCTGCTCCCACTCTTCCTGCAGTTTTGCTTGCTGCTTATATTCTGTATGATTTACATGCAGACTCTGTCTTACTTCTGTACACACCCCACTCCCTCTTCCCATGTGGCAGTCTTTCTTTTTCCCAGGGTACTTCACGCACAGGATTGATGTTCATTTGATGCTCAAAATATCATTTCTAAACACGGTTAGAATAATGTGCTCAATAATGAGCTCCTTCCATGTTGGAGGTACTGTTTTACAAGCTGGGGATGCTGGGGTCCCTGTTCTCAGGGAGCTTACATTCCAATGGGGCAGAAGTCCATAGATATGAAAATACCAGGTAATGATAAGTGCTATAGAGGGGGCCTAATTTCAGACGAGTGGTCAAGAAAGGCCTCTCTGATGTTTAAATTGGAAGCAGGAAGCGCACAAAGGAGGCAGCTATGTGTATAACGGCATGTGAGTTTCAGGCTAAGATGGCAGATGGTCTGCGTGCAACTAATTTTGCTCCAGCCCAAAACTGCTCTACACAGATTTTTTTTTTTTAAGTTCGTTTGTTCATTCTTCTTTCGTTTATTCCCCTCTTTCTTTCTTCCTTTTTATTTTTATTTATTTATTTATTTTTATATATTTTTATTTACTTATATGACAGACAGAGATCACAAGTAGGAAGAGAGGCAGGCAGAGAGAGAGAGGAGGAAGCAGGCTCCCTGGGATCATGACCTGAGCCGAAGGCAGAGGCTTAACCCGCTAAGCCACCCAGGTGCCTGACTTCCTTTTTATTTTTAAGTCCTAAACTCTTAAGGAAAGGAGAACAGGAGAAAAGAACAACACAACTTCAGAAGCCAGAAAATAGATGGATGAGTGGTGACTGATTTAGTAGATCCAAGAAAGCTGAGCAGCAACTGGCTTATACTGGAAATACCTTAAAAGACTCAGAAACTTGCAAAACCAGGGATCACTGGGCCTGAGGGGAGAGGAGAAGGCGAAGGTAAGAACTGAATGAAAGCAATCTGAAAAGCAGTTGGATTCTATATCCCATCCCTGATCCCAGCAGAAGATTGGAGGTTTATCCTCTAGGGAGAGTCTCTGGTCTAGAAGATGCCAGGCACACTCGGAGGATAAGAACCACAGCAGAAATGGGGGGATCCAGAGGCCATATGTACACCAAAGGCAGAAATGCCAACTACTTTGCACCATGTGGCTGTCGGAATG
This sequence comes from Mustela putorius furo, assembly GCF_011764305.1. NCBI lineage: Eukaryota > Metazoa > Chordata > Mammalia > Carnivora > Mustelidae > Mustela > Mustela putorius. The sequence goes on along the minus strand of NW_025422026.1, from coordinate 11,487,268 downwards.
CTGGCAATGTGATCTTCACCTTCTAGATAAGAGACAAGAAAATTCTTCTCAAGGACTCTATCAGTCTATAAGGAAAGACCCATGGAGTCTGACACTGGGGAATCTCCCAGCAGATCCAACCAAGTCACCCTTCAGTAAAGCTCAGGGTCAGGGTGCCAAACACCTTGTGTACACCACTTCTAATCCCCTTGGTCTCACCTCTTGCTCTGCCCACAGATGCAGCCACCATCCCATCAAGTTCCATATGGCTTCCCAGAGCGAGTACAAGAGTTAAGTGCATGGGTCAACTTGCCCCAGCTGCAAAATGTCCAGATATTAATCTCTATTTCTAGGTGAGTCTGTGAGGCTATTTCAGATGAGATTAGCATTTGAATTGGTAGACTGAGTAAAACAGATTGCCCTCTCTAATATGAGCTGGGTGGGGGAGGGGGGGCTTTGCCCAAACTGTTGAGAGCCTAAATAGAACAGAAAGGTGAAAGAAGGAGAAATTTGCTCACACGTGCTCTCTCTCTCTCTCTCTGCCTTATTGTTTTTGAGCTGGGGCATTGGTCTTCTGCACTCACACTAGAACTTATGCCATTGACTATCTTGGGTCCCAGGCATTTGGACTTGGATTGGAACTATGCCATTGGCTCTTCTGCATCTCCAGTTTGCAGGTGGGAAATCTTGGGACTTCTCAGCATCATCACGTGAGCCAATTCCTTATATCTATCTCTGTCTCCTAATGTTTCTGTTTTTCTAGAGAGCCTTAACTAATACAGCAACCAAAGTCTAGATAAACAGTAAGAGACTCTTAATCTCACAAAACAAACTGAGGGTTGCCGGGGGGGAGGAAGGTAGGGAGAGGGTGGTTGAGTTATGGACATGGGGGAAGGTATGTGCTATGGTGAGTGCTGTGAAGTCTGTAAGCCTGACGATTCATAGACCTGTACCCCTGGGGCAAATAATACATTATATGTTAATAAAAAAAAAACATTTTAATAAATGTTCTTAAACATTTAATAAATGTTTAATAAAAAAAAAAAGCGGGCTCTCTGCTCAGTGGGGAGGCTGCTTCCCCTTCTCTCTCTGCCTCCTGTCTGTCAAATAAAATATATATATATATAATACACTATATGTTAATAATTTAAAAAAACCACTAATACAGCAAGCAAAGTCTCACCTCAGCCCTGAATCGTAGCTTTTTGTCCCAAAGCTTCTTTGATATCCATGTGGGTCTGCAGAAGCTCTCAGCATCTGCATTCAGGCAAGTGCAACCCAGAAATTCAGGGAAGATAATGTCTGTGGAGCTATCATTGAAGATAAATATTTCCCCCTTTTCATCACCTGAGGGAACAGTCTAATTTCATAAGACCCAGAATATCCCATGGAATGGAGCACTAGTCACTACAGCAATGGTCAGCGGGATAACACATTTAACATTTAGTTTGGCTTTCTCTCTTTTTACCCTCCCTCTATCCCTCATTCCTGCTTTTTTGGATTGCTTAACAAATGCACAACCTCCATATAAGTCTTGGGACCTGCTTTGGGGGATACCTTGGGTAAGATACACAACAAGGTCTGAACCCACACTCAGAACTTCTAAACAGCCTTTTAGACTGTACTCGTAATCATGAGCAAACAACTAATGCCCAGCAGCTAAACAAAGCTTCTCACTTGAAAGATAAAGACTAAAACCAGCAGGGGGGATAAAAAAGTAACTTAAAGGGAAAACAGACCATGCAGGGAAAAGACACCAAAAAATAAATTTAGAAAATTATCATCAGGATTTTCAAAAGGAGAAGAGATGATGTTGCATCCATGAAAAAAGAAAAAGATGCCATATAAAGAAATACTTCAAAGAACCAAAAAGAATTCTTGGAAATCGAAAACGTTATGTCAGAAATAGAAAACTCCGTAGAAAGAATGATTAAATTGGAGAAAATTCACAGAAAGTAAAACAAAAAGACAGAGATGGGCAATGGGAGAGAAATGTCATGAGAAATAAAGGGCTCCGGCTATTTATAGGATGCTTTCGTGGTAGTTACTACAAAGTGAAGGTTCTGAAGATCTCATCCCATCCCCAAGAGACTCCACATTAGGGGTGCCTGGGTGGCTCAGTGGGTTAAGCCCCTGCCTTTGGCTCAGGTCATGATCTCAAGGTCCTGGGATCGAGCCCCGCGTCGGGCTCTCTGCTTAACAGGGAGCCAGTTTCCCCCTCTTTCTCTCTGCCTGCCTCTCTGCCTACTTGTGATCTCTGTCAAATAAATAAATAAATAAAATCCCAAAAAAAAGGATACTCCACATTAAAAAAAATACAAAATAGGTATTAATCATCAGTTTTTCTGGGTACCCAAGTGGCTCTGTCAGTTAAGCATCTGCCTTCAGCTGGGGTCATGATCTCAGGATCCTGGGATAGAATCCTGTGTCGGGCTCCCTGTTGAGTGGGGAACCTGCTTCTCCCTCTCCCTCTGCTGTTCCCCCTGCTTGTACTCTCTCTCACTGTGTATCTATCAAAGTAAATAAATAATCTTTTTTAAAGAACCATTGGAGTGCCTGGGTGGCTCAGTGGGTTAAGCGTCTGCCTTCAGCTCAGGTCATGATCCCAGGGTCCTGGGATTGAGCCTTGCATTGGGTTCCCTGCTCAGCGGAAAGTCTGCTTCTCCCTCTTTTCCTCTCCCCTAATCAAGGTCTCTTGCTCTCTCTGTCAAATAAATAAATTAAATTATAAAATAAAAATTTGGGGGCCCCTGGGTGGCTCAGTGGGTTAAGCCTCTGCCTTCAGCTCAGGTCATGATCTCAGGTTCCTGGGATCGAGTCCTGCATTGGGCTCTCTGCTTGGCAGGGAGCCTGCTTCCTCCTCTCTCTCTCTGCCTGCCTCTCTGCCTATGCCTATGATCTCACTCTGTCAAATAAATAAATAAAATCTTAAAATAAAATAAAATAAAAATTTTTAAAAAACAACAGTTTTTTATTACAAATGATAGAAACTGTACTGTTATCTACATTTTGTAAAAAAAAAAAAAAAGTCACCACAAAACTTAGTGACTTAAATAATAATTCACATTTGTCATTCCACATAGTTTCTGTAGGTCAGTATTCAGGAGCAGCTTAGCTCTGTGGTTTTGTCTTAGAGTCTCCTGTGATGTTGTAGACAAGATGTCAGCTAGGGCAGCACTCATCTGAATGTTTGACTGGGGCTGGAGGATCCAAGATAGTTCACTCACAACGCTGTTTGCAGGAGGCCTCAGTTCCTTGCTACGTGAATCTCATACAAGGTTGCCCGAGTGTCTGCACAACATGTAGCTAGCTTCCCTCAGAGCGAGTTATTCAAGAGAGAGCGAAGGTAGAAGCCAGCAGCTGTAATGTCTATTATGATCTAGCCCAGGAAGCCACAACACATCATCTCCTCCATGTTCTGCTGATTACACAGGTCAGCCCAATTCCGTGTGAGAGAGGACCGTAGAAGAGCGGGAATGCTGGGGACTGTCACTGGGCCCATCTTGCAGGCTGGCTGCCACACCAGCTGGACTTCATTATTAAATGAATTTAAATGTCTCTTCTTCAAAACCAAGAAAATGAAAAGACAGGCAACAGATTGAGACAAAATATTTGCAAATCATGTAAGTGATGGGTCTTGTATTCAGAATACATAAAGAGCTCTCCATATTCAATAATCACAACACAATCTTTTAAAGATTTTATTTATTTGAGAGAGAGAGAAACCATGAACAGTGGGGAAGGGAAGAGGGAGAAGCAGACTCCCCACTGAGAAGGGAGCCTGTCTTGGGACTTGATCCCAGGACCCTGGGCTCATGACCTGAGCCAAAAGCAGGCACTTAGCCAACTGAGTCCCCCAGGTGCCCCAACAACAGAATTTTTTTAATCAGGTGAAATATTTGAAGAGACAGTTCATTGAGGAGGATATACAGATGGCCAATAAACACATGAAAACATCCTCAGTATCCTTAGTGATTATGGAAATCCAAATTAAAAGCAAAACAAGATACCACTACACACACAATAGAAAGATGAGAATTAAAAAGTCCCTGCCAGGCAGTAAGGATATGGAGCAACTAGAACAGTCATTCACATTTTGTTGGTGAAAATGTAAAATGGTACAGCCACTTCAAAAGAGTTTCTCTTTAAGTCTTAATATACTTAGCATATGACCCTACTCCTAGGTATTTATTCAAATGGAATATCTATGAAATGACTTTTGTTTGTTTGTTTGTTTTTTAAGGATTTTATTTATTTGTCAGAGAGAGAGAGAGAGAGATCATGCACAAGCAAGGGGGAGCAGCAGGCAGAGGGAGAAGCAGGCTCCCTGCTGAGCAAAGAGCTGAATGTGGGACTTGTTCCTGGGACCCTGGGACCCTGGGATCATGACCTGAGCTGAAGGCAGACACTGTACTGACTGAGCCACTCAGGCATCCCTACTCAACAACTTTTTTTTTTTTAAGATTTTATTTATTGATTTGACAGACGGAGATCACAAGTAGGCAGAGAGACAGGCAGAGAGAGAGGAGGAAGCAGGCTCCCTGCTGAGCAGAGAGCCCGATGCTGCGGGCTTGATCCCAGGATCCTGAGATCATGACCTGAGCCGAAGGCAGAGGCTTAACCCACTGAGCCACCCAGGCACCCCCTCTACTCAACAACTTTTAATGAATGAACTACTGATACATGCAATGTGGATGAATCTCAAGAATAATGTCACCTGGGGCACCTGACTAGTTCAGTCGGTACAGCATGTGACTCTTGATCTTGGGGTTGTGAGTTCAAGCCCCACATTGGGTGTAGAGATTACTTAAAAATAAAATCATAAAAAAAAATGACTTTGCTTGAGTGAAAGAAGCCAGAGCCCCCCCCAAAAAAAAACAAAAAAACAAACAAACAAAAAAACTATATAATTCCATTTATGTAAACATTGAGAAAATTCAAACGAGTAAAAAGCAGACTGGTGCTTTGGTGACCTGAGGATGGGAGACAAGGTGGGGAGAGGAGGAAGAAGGAATGTAAAGGACATGAGGTAGTGAATATGTTCATTATCTTTATTATGCTGATGGCTTCACAGGTGGAAATGCATGTCAAAACTCATCAAATTATGCAACTTAAACAGGTACGGGTTACGTGTGTCAACTTTACCTGAAGAAGGCTATTCGTTTAAAATGACAGAAGGGTTTGCTTGTTTGCTTATTTTTTGATGGAATGTCCTATGAAGATTGTACCCTTTAAACATTTGTTTCTATTTCATTCCTTTATTTTTTCAGCACACATGTTCTAGTCCTTTATTTATTTATTTTTAATATTTTATTTATTTATTTGACAGACAGAGATCACAAGTAGGCAGAGAGACAGGCAGAGAGAGAGGAGGAAGCAGGCTCTCTGCTGAGCAGGAGTCCAAATTGGGGCTCGATCCCAGGACCCTGAGATCATGACCTGAGCCACCCTGGCGGCCCTTCTTCTTCTTCTTCTTTTTTTTTTTTAATTTTTAGTTTTTTAAATAGTTAATACCTCATTCAAAGTTCGAAGAGTCCAAAAGGGTAGAATGTGAAAAGTTCCTCCGTCTCTGTTCCCATCTACCCAGTACCCCTTAGGAAAATAGTTCATGTAACTAGTTTCCTAGGTATCCTTCCAAGGATATTCCAGATTTTATTATATGGAACATACTATTAGGATGACGTAAATTGTATTAGATCACATTTTACCTGTTGGCTCAAAGCTCTTGGCCTTAGGGTCATCTTAGGAACTTCCACACCACGAAAGCCAAGTCGAGAAAGGAGCAAATGTGTAGGCAAGGTGAAAAGAACAGAGGACAAGGTAGAGGGCCAAGTAAACCACTAGCTTGTGCACCCACAGAGGCCCCAGGAGCATAAACAAGGAAAGCCAGAGGTGAGGGACACCAGTGCCAGTTGTTGGGCGCATGCCTACTTCTAGAACCTGTCTAATGGGTCTAAAACATCCATTGCCACCAGATCTCAGGGACCTGGTGAGAGACCCACCTCGCTCAGACCAAAAGAGGAACCAAAACAGTCCCTTCTGGCCCTTCCCCCCTGGACCTGTGCCATTCTGGACAACTTCTGTTCTCAGTTATGGCTGAATGTGACATGTACATAGTAAGTCATCCCTTCTGCTGCCTTAGCTGGAGAAACAGAAGAAAAGTTTGCCGAATCAAGGTCAAGCGCAGCGTCAGACTGGTACAGTCCTTGTGAAGCTATGCCAACAGGAAATCCCTTCCCTAAAAATATGACCATCCGCCTCCAATGGTTCTCTCCTTGACCTCTGTCTTGCACCTCACAGTGGCTGCTCACCTCGTGGAGCTCTTGGGACCCAGTTCTCTCTGATACTGTCGCTCCTTGCTTTCTTCCACCTGCTTCAACCATTTCTTTCTCAGTCATCTTTCTGGTTGGGCTTAATGACACTGGTCTTGATGGGCTCCCTAGAATGTCTCATCTGCTTGTAACTCTCTGCCCAAAGGCCACTTTCAGGTCTCGGATTGGTGTTTTGCCAGTTTAATACAGCTGCTACTCAGCAGGATGGATGGTGTCACTGTCGTGTGATCTTCTCCGGCACCTGGCAGCCCCCCCACCTTTGCGCAGCCTTCCCTACAGCCCTCAAATACATGCTGCACATATTTCCTACTAGGTACCCGTCCTGCAGAATCCATTCATACCAACTGTCCTCTCTCTCTTCCCCTGGAAGAAAAAAAAAGAAAGAAAGAAAGAAAAAAAAATCCAGAAAACAAAGTGATTGCTTCCTCCTTGGAATTTTTATGAGTTAATGGCTATGCTATTCAATATTCAGGTGGCTCTTATCACGAGTTAATATTTGTCTATGTGGGTATAGGGATCCTATCTCCCTAAGTAGACTACTGTGTGGCTTTACCGGAGGTAGAGACCTTGACTTCGACTTTCATTTGTTTATCACGGCACAATTGTAGATGCTCAAAAAACAGCTGATTGAAGATTTGCTACGGTAAAATTGCCCAACAGGTTGGCAAAATACCCATCAGCCACACAATCAAATTCCACTTAATAGATTAGGAGAACTTGATATTGAATGGGCTTTGACAGGATTTAGACAAAGTAAATAATCACAGCTGAATGTACTTTTAATGTAAATATAGGTTTCCATTTATTAGAGTTCCTTCAAAGTAGGACACACCCTGTGTGTGGGTGGTAAAAAATAGATCTTTGCCCCTGGCACTCGGATAGAATCTCTGGAATGGCTGGCATGTTACACAATCGCCCCTGATGGGCCAACCATAAGTATCTCCATCCTGGGCACCCCTTGGGACTTCACTTAGGCTCTTATAATTTTCAGTGTGCAGTAGAGTGACTCCTTTATTGGTGTTTTCTCCTTGTTACTTGTAGGCTCTAGGAAGGCAGAGTGGATAGAGGCAACCTAACAGCAAGCAACCCAGCAGGATCCCTGGCACCATGAAGTTTGGGATCCAACCTGAACTTAACCATTCTCTCTGGTTATCTGACCCCAGGCAGGTTCTGAACCTCCTCTACAATAAAAGATCATGATTCTCTAGAGAACCCTGCTTCACCCACTTGTCTGTACCCCTTGGCCACCCTCATAACCACCACCTGGCAAGGAGGAGATGGCCTTGTGGGTCTGGGAACTTCTCAGGCTGATGGGAAACAACTGTTCCCATTGCACAATAATGCAGGATTGTAAAATAAACAAACAGCAGGTCTGCATTTACAATTTCGGTATTTTGTCCATTGGGACTATTTTAACATTAATTTTAGCTTAAAATTAAAAATACTACCTTAAACCATAATTTGTCTTGATTGGTGCCTCTTAAATTTTGTGCCCCAGGCAAGTGCCTCACTTGGCTCCCCTCATCCCAGCCTTCCTGGGATTAGAGAATTGGGGAAAAGGGATGGTGGTAACCAAAAGGCTTTGGTTCTGACCTCAACTTGGCCATTTACAAGCTTCAAGATCTGGGCTTCCCCGGCCTCACCCCCCCCACTTCCTCTGCCATACAATATAGATGATTATATCTGCTACATTTTCTTTGCAGGGCAATTCACTACAACCGACTGTCTGATGAGATAACGTAGGAAAAGAACACTTTTTAAAACAGTATTGTGTGACAAACACGAAAAGGAATAATAATTAACAATAGTTTATCTGCAGGCTTGCACTTTGAGCAGGGATTAGCAAATACAGCTTGATCTGTGAGCTCCCAAGTTCAGCATGGAGAGTCAAGCAAACTAAACCATCTTTCCCCAAAGTTACTTAGATGCACAAGGAAGGGGTATCCGTGACACGCTAGCATATATGCCAGAAGTGATTTGCATGAAATTATGTCTGGTTTTTAAAAGTTGTAGTAAGGGACGCCTGCTCAGTCCATTAAGTGTCTGCCCTTGGATTAGGTCGTGATCCCAAGGTCCTAGAATAGAGTCCCCTATCGGGCTCTCTGCTCAGTGGGGAGCCTGCTTCTCCCTCTGCCTGCTGCTCCCCCTGCTTGTGCTCTCTCTGACAAATAAATAAGTGAAATCTTAAAAAATAGATATAGATAGATAGATAAAAATTGTGGCAAACTACATATAAGATTTAACACCTTAATCATTTTTAAATATACAGTTCAGTCACAAATCCATTCACATTGTTCTACCTGCTCTTTAAGAGTTCATGAAGCACTTCAGGATTTTGTGGCTTGTTTGGTCACTGTTGAGAACATTAGTCAAGGCTGTTTGGGAGACTTGGAAATGACTGTAAGGAGAGAGTTGCAGTTAACAGAGGGCTGGCTTTGATTCTCTAGCGTTCCTGTTGTTCTCTGGGTTTGGTAGCGCCACGATGGCCTGTGTGCACCCCAGGGTATGTTAATTCTTAGAGGCAGTGTCATACAGGAGCTGAGAGTTGGGTCTGGAGCCAGAATTAAGGCTGTGCCGCTTATTAGCTGTAAGGCCTCAAGAGGCTGCTTAATCCTCCGTGCCTCTATCCTCTCTTTTTTAAAATGGAGGTAATAGGGGCACCTGGGTGGTTAAGCATCTGCCTTCAGCTTAGGTCATGATCCCAGGGTCTTGGGATCGAGCCCCACATTGGGCTCCCTGCTCGGTGGGAAACCTGCTTCTCCCTCTCCCACTCCTGCTGCTTGTGTTCCCTCTCTCACTCTCTCTCTCCTTCTGTGTCAAACAAATAAATAAAATCTGAAAAAAAAAATGGAGGTAATAAAAAAAAAATGGAGGTAATAACACCCACCTCATTGGGTTGCTTTGAGGATTAGTCACGTAAATACATAAAGTCCTTAGACTGTGCTGTGGTGTGTCTTCCAAGCTATGAGACTCAGGTATTGTTGCTGGGGGAGGAGAGGGAAGAAGAGATGTGGGCGGTGGAACAGAGGTGATGTTTCTGCAGTTTGGCCTTGAAAGAGATGGAGCCAAGTCAACACAGAGGGTGGAGCCGAAACAAAACAAAACAAACCCGTGTAGACATGATTTCTCTCCACGATACCAGCCCTGTTTGTGAAGTGGGGTCTGAGCCAAGTTCAGAGCCTTTCCTCTCTGCTGATTTTGTTTTGCAACCTTTTGCTGTGATAAACTAGAGCTGTGAATACAACTATATTCTGGGTTCTACGAGTCCTCCTAGCAAATTTTCGAAGCTTGGGGAAGTCTCGGGGACCCACAACACTAGGAAATTGTAAGATAATGCCATTTTAGTAACTTTGCCGGCTGACTTGTGTTTGGGCACAGCACTAGGACAAGTGGTGGAAAACCTGGTCCGTCTTCTGACTCTGTTGCTTGCTATCATCTTTTACATATTTTTCCCCTCTATTTCTTCAGTTTCCTGATTTTTCAGAGTATTTTGGATGCTTTTGAATTCCAACACATGCGAGTCAATGGCCACTCCTTTTCAGGGATATAACATACGTCAATTTGGTGGCATTTTTCTCATCATCCAAGCATTTTCAGGTTAGCAGTCATCTTTAGTGATAACAACCAAAATGATGTGGAGCCCGGAATGTAATTATTCTATGAAGAAAATATTTGCAACAGAAATTACTTTTTTGAAAAATGCATTAAAACAACACGTAGCTTATCTAATTAGATAATAATTTTAAAAGGTATGCATTAGCTTGGAAATACTCTCCAAATATTTTTCTTCCTGCTCTTTCTGCAAGATTGTCAGTAATGGTATTCCATTTTCAGATGAAAAAGTAAATAACCAAACAAAGTGACTTTTCATTTCTGGCCCCTAAACAGTGCTCAAGCCCAAAGTCCTCCCTTGGATTTTATAGGACAACAGAATAGGTTAAAACTTCCAAAGTAGCTCTGAATGGTTCAAATTACCTTTGGTTTACATATTGTAAATGTGATTGACTACTTATGACCCTTTGCTTTTTTCAACAATAGCAACAACAAAACCCAAAAACCCAAACAAACAGACAAAACAGCTCCAAAAATCTCCAAAACAGGACTTCCTTTATTTTTTTAGGAGATATTATTTATTTATTTGCCAGAGAGAGAGAGCCCACACAAGAAGGGGTAGCAGCAGGCAGAGGGAAAGGGAGGCTCCCCGCTGAGCAAGAAGTTGGAGGCAGGACCTGAGCTGAAGGCAGACGCTTAACTGACCTAGCCAGCCAGGCCTCCATCTTTACTTGTTACTTGAGTTTCTCCATCAATAGATTTCACCAAAAAACTCTTCCTTCTAGTTCTGTGTTTGCATTTCTATCAGTTTTGCATCTTTTGTATTATTCTGTGGAATGACAGAAGACTTTAAAGATCTCTCTCTCCAGGGATCTAGGGGAAAACTTTCTCTTGGATAGTTGCTGCTGCTGCCGAACCTATGGAAAGATAATTAATTATTCTTTCAATCTGTGAAACAGCATGCTTAAAAAAAAAGTAATTTCACTCAAATGAATGTCCCCACAAATCAAAACCACAACGAGGTATCACCTCATCAAGAGGTGGCTATACAAAAAGACAAAAAAGGGTCACCTGGGTGGCTCAATTGGTTAAGCGACTGCCTTCAGCTCAGGTCAGGATCCCAGGGTCCTGGGATCAAGCCTCCCATCAGACTCTCTGCTCAGCAGGGAGCCTGCTTCTCCCTTTCCCACTCTTCTGCTTGTGTTTCCTCTCCTCTCTCTATGTCAAATAAATAAATAAAATCTTAAAAAAAAAAAAGACAAAATATAACAAGTGTTGGTACGGATGTGGAGAAAAAGGAACCCTTGTGCACTGTTGATGGGAATGTAAATCAGTGCAGCACTGTGGAAAACAGCATGGAGTTGCCTGAAAAAGTTATAAATGGGACCACGGATATGATCCAGCAATCCAGTTCTGGGTTTTACCCAAAGAAAATAAAACCACTACTTTTAAAAGATATGGACACCCCATGTTCATGCAGCATTATTATTTTTTAATATTTTATTCCTAAGTCATTTCTATACCCCATGTGGGGCTTGAACTCTCTACCTCCAAGATCAAGAGTCAAGTGCTCCATCAACTGAGCCAGCCAGGGCACTATTATTTACCATAGTCAAGATAGGGAAAGAACCTAAGCGTCCATCAATGAATGAATGGATAAAGATCATAAAAAAGAATGAAAATTTGCCATTTGTGACAATCTGGATGAATCAAGTGAAATAAGTCAGATGGAGAAAGACAAATACCATCTGATTTCACTTATATGTGGAATCTAAAAAACAAAACAAAACAAAAATGGGGTGTCTGCTTGGCTTAGTCAGTTAAGTTTCTGACTCTTGATTTTGGCTCAAGTAATGATCTCAGGGTTGTGGGATAAGCCTCACATCGGGCTCCTTACTCAGTGCCAAATAGGCTTGAGATTTTCTCTCTCCACCCCTCCCTGCTCCTCACTCGCTCAATCTCTCTCTCTCTCAAAAAAACAAAAGCAAAAACAGAAGTAGACTCGTAGATGTGGAAAACAATATGATGGTTGCCGGGCGAAGGTGTTGTGGGAAGGGCAAAATAAGGACAGTGGATTAAAAGGTACAAACTTTCAGTTACAAAATAATTAAGACCCAGGGATACAATGTATAGCATAGAAGGATATAGTCCATAATATGTAACGAATTTGTATGGTAACAGATGGTAGCTAGAGTTACTGTGATGATCCCTTCATAATGTATATAAATGTTGAATCACTATGTTGCACATCTGAAACCAATATAATATTGTACGTCAACTGTGTTTCAGTAAAAGAAACCAACCTCTCAGCTCATTCAAATGAAATTTCAGTGTAAGTTTTAAAATTGCTGTTTTTTAAAAATGTGCTCGGGGCTGGGGGGGGGGGCTGGGTGGCTCACTGGGTTAAAGCCTCAGGTCATGATCTCAGGGTCCTGGGATCAAGCCCCGCATTGGGCTCTCTGCTCTGCAGGGAGCCTGCTCTCTCTCTGCCTGCCTGTCTACTTGTAATCTCTCTCTCTGTCAAATAAATAAAACCTTTAAAAAAAAAAGTGCTCAGGAAAATAAAAAGCAAACAAATATAATTTAGTCTGAGGATGAATGTTCTCCCCTTACAGAGAAAGTCTCTGAACCTTCTGAATAATCCTAGATTGTGATTCTGAACAGTGATTCTCAAAATTTCTGTGGGGAGTTGAAACATCTTCACCTGTGAATGGATAAATGGAAAATAATGTTCACCTTCAGAGTATCTCATCGAGAAATCTTTTGGTTTCTTTTTGGTTTCTTTACAGGATACATATATACTTGGCTTCCAATTTTCGTGCCACCATTTTTGTTAAATTACAAGAACTTCTGCAAAACTTGTTCTTACTTAAAATAAGAAATTGAATCAATTTCCAAGATGTTTTTTCATTAAAAACAAACAAAAAGAGCAATAGATGTTTTCATATTGTATTAGTTTCCTTGGGCTGCTGTAACAAATTGCCACCAACTGAATGGCTTGACAACAGAAATTTATGCTGTCATGGTTTTGAATTTCAAGATCAAGATGTCAGTGGGTTGGCTCTTTTTAAGGACTGTTAGAAAAATCTGTTCCATGTGTCTCCCCTCTCTTCTGAGGGTTGCTGGCAATCTTTGCTAAGTCTTGGCTTACGGAAGCATCGTTCAATCTCTGCATCGTCTTCACATGGTGTTCTCCCTGTGTGCAAGGCCTGTGTCCCAGTTTTCCCTTTTTACAAGGACAACAGTCATGTGTGACTAGCGGCCCACTCTACTCCAGGAGGACGTCATCTTAACTAATGACATCTGCAATGACACTATTTCCAAATAAGGCCTCATTCTAAGATACCAGGGGTTAAGATTTTGACACATGAATTTAGGGGGTGATGGATGCAATTCAAGCAATAACACATATGAATACATTTATCTTAACAGATAACCACATGGCATTGTGCAAGAGACCTAACCACTCTGACCTCAGATTCTGCATTTCTTAGGAGGGTGATTGTGACTGTTCTTACTCCCAGGATTGTGTCTCCGGGACACCAGGGGCTGGCCTGTCCTATTGAATAGCCTGAGAGAGAAGCAGGCCCAGCTTCACTTTTTCTGCTCACACAAGCACATGTAAGCAGGATCTCCTTACCCCACTGCCAGTGCTGGTGGCAGAGTCCTTTGTCTCACTCAACTGCAATCCTTCTGCGTAAGCTAGTCTCTATTACCAGCTTGGCAGCAGCTATGTCCTTAATTCCATTCCCATTACCAGGATGGTAGAGCTCCCACCTCTCACTTGCCCGGGACCTGCGTGGTCGCCATTACAGGTAATCGCATCTGGCTCCATATTCCTTTGAATTGGTGGCATCCCAGCCAACTAATGCCTCTAGCCTCCCTTTCCCACATCTTGCTTTGTTCCTTCAAGACTATTAAGGTGTAGGGCACCTGGGTGGCTCAGTTAGTTAAGCAGCTGCCTTCAGTTCACGTTATGATCTTAGGGTCCTGAGATCAAGTCCTATACTGGGCTCCCTGCTCAGCAGGGAGTTTGCTGCTCTCTCTGCTCATGCTTTCTCTCACTCTCTATCTCAAACATAAAAATAAAATCTTTAAAAAAAAAGGGGGGGGCACCTGGGTGGCTCAGTGGGTTAAGCCGCTGCCTTCAGCTCGGGTCGTGATCTCAGGGTCCTGGGATCGAGTCCTGCATGGGTCTCTCTGCTCAGCAGGGAGCCTGCTTCCCTCTCTCTCTCTCTGCCTGCTTCTCTGCCTGCTTGTGATCTCTCTCTGTAAAATAAATAAATAAAATCTTTTAAAAAAATTAAAAAAAAAAAGACTATTAAGGGGCAGAGCTGATGTTTTATCCAGAGCCTCCATGCCACCTCCAGACAATGTGTACAAAAACGCATCCAACCGTTCCTCTTATCACATGTCCTACTAGATCTGAAACTCTCTAATAACCATATTGTCAAAGCTAGACATAATGTATTCCTAATTCCTAGAATGGGATTAAATTAATCCAACTTTTAGAGCAGAACATCTGTATAGCCAGAGAACCAGCGATAGAAACATTCTGGCAATGATTGTATTCACAAATGAATACAATCAAAATCTTATAATAGGTTTAATAAATTCTAGTAGACTGTGCACTCACAAATAAGCTTATAGGGTCATAGAAGCACAGACTGAGAAAGAAATCAATCCAATGGGAAGATTAGTTTGAAGGTTAGTTCCATGTGTCAACTCACCTAGATGATGGTGCCCTGTTGTTTTTGGTCAAACACTAGCCCAGAGGTCACTGTGAAGGAGTATTATAGATGTAATGAACACTTACAATCAGTAGACTTTAAGTAATGATGATTACTCTCAAAAATGCCTCCCCAAATCTGTCAAAGCTCTTAAGAGCAAAAACTGGGGTTTCCCAAAGAAGGAATTCTGCCTCAGGACTGTAACATGGAAATCCTGCCTGGATTGCGAACTTGCTAACCACCCCCGCCAACTAGTCAGCCAACTGATTAAACCTCTCTGGATAGAGAGATGATGGTGAGAATGATGGTGAGGATGGGGATGCGTGTGTGTCCTACTGGTTCTATTTCTCTGAAGAACTGATTGATATATTCAGATTTATTTTTAATGGTGGCCAAGAGAACAGGAAGAATTGTTTGAATGAAGGATTTGAGATGAACACATTGAGGAGCTAGAAGCAAAGTCAATAGCAATTTTCAACTCTGGGTCGTAGAGAAAGAGAAAAGAAAGATAATGGCACTTCACAACTCCACACGATGGGGTTCCCAACTGGAAGTTGCACCATAAGGCAAAGTGCTTCCAAAAAGGATGTCTAAGATGTTTTCTTAGATTCACATACATCAGAACTAAAGAGAGAATGAATCATCAACCCACCTCTACAGATGCATGCTTAGAAAACTCCCCTGTTGACAGGCTATAGACATAAGGTGGACTTCCCTTCCGTCTCTACACAGTTCTTGAAAGGATGCAATAAGTAGGTTATTCTAGCCTCAAAGGTAATGAAATGAATTATGAATGACTTGATGGATAGCAGTGAACAGATAAAAATGTACATCTTCTGGGCCAAAAATAAGCTAATTAAATCAAAACTCAAAAGGCAAACACTAGATGAGGGGAGTTATTCATTAATAATGAGGAAGAGAATTAATAGTTTTAATATTTAAAGAGATCATAAGATTCAGGAAGAAAAACCCCAACAGTTAAATATGCAAAGGAGCCTACCAGAAAATTCTCAAAAGTAGGTTCTATCAATGACTAGCCAACATCTGGAAAAATGTCCAACCTCACTAAATCAAAGAAATGCAAACTGAAGCAATAGCATAATCTTATGTTTATGATTATGTCGTAAAAAGATTATGTTATGATTATATTATGTTATAATTATATAAATAATAAATAATAATTATAAATAAAAATTAATTGCAAATAAATAAATAATAAATATTATGTTATAATTAAGATTATGTTATAAAAAGCATAACATAATCTTATGTTTTCCATCTACCAAATTAGCAAAGGTGGAAAAAAATGAAATGATCCCTTATGGTGCTGATGGGAGTAAATAGCTATCAGAACACAATTTGGGGGGCGCCTGGGTGGCTCAGTGGGTTAAAGCCTCTGCTTTCGGCTCTGGTCATGATCCCAGGGTCCTGGGATCAAGCCCCACATCGGGTTCTCTGCTCAGCGGGGAGCCTGCCTCCCGCTCTCTCTCTGCCTGCCTCTCTGCCTACTTGTGATCTCTGTCAAATAAATAAATAAAATCTTAAAAAAAAAAAAAAAAAGAACACAATTTGGTAAGGCCTAAAGGACTTGACCTCATAATTCACCTTCTGAAAAGCTGCCTAAAGAAAGGTTGGATCACAAAAATGTTTCACATAGCATTATTTCAAATACTAAAAAAATTGAAATGTCCTACTGGAGAGGAATGGTTTTTTCATTTAGCCATCCAAATGAATGGATCTGATCATCCCCTGAGATTGCTAAACAATGGCTAGTTGTTCTAGGTTAACCTTCTTCTAAAATGTGGGTTAGAAATTTGTGTAAAGAAACTAGTGATGAATGTGGTGATACGTAAGCTTATGTGTATGCTTCTATCGGCTTATATCATCACTGGAAATACACAAGAAACACATAGCAGAGATGGCCTTTGGGAAAAGAGCTGGAGGAGCTGGGGAGGGAGAATTGGATTTCACAGTACTCTTGTACCATCCCGAATTTTTAAATTCATGGATTTTTTTTTACGTTTTGAAAGTGCATCATACATAGATCATCTCATTTCTCATAAAGAAGTCTTTAGTGTTTTCGAGTTGTTATAGGTGTCTTGTCTTCTTGGATGTGGAATGCTCTTCAAGGGAAGGGACTGTTCTACATTTCTTTGTATTCTCCCATAGTGTGTATGCAATGCTTACACTTAATGGGAGCTAAAAATATTTGTTGAATAGAAAATAATGTAATTTGGTACTCAGAAGTTAGTTAAAATAGATGTTAAAATCAACAGTTCTGTGTATTGCTTTCATGCTGACTGTTGGTGTGTTATAAAGCATATCACTTACTGTGTATATCATGGTTTGCTAATCTCAAATGAGGAGGAAACAAGATAATTATGAATTCTTTGATGAAACTATATAAGGAAAAGCAAAATGACCTTTTAATTCCTATGCATCTACTTGTAATCTTAATAAACTGATTTAAAGACCCCTCAGTATCAAACAAGGAAACATATAACCTCAAGGTTTTAATATAAGGTCTATTTTGTGCATTTATAAGAGATTAGATTTGTTTTAGTATTTTAATATACCCTGTAAAACATTTGTGATTTGTAACAATTCCTTTGTCATCAAATACAGCTGGGTTTTGGGGGGCGGTTTAAATTCTCCTCTATATGAGAAACAGGGAACAAAGTTGTTATGGTAATATATGGCATTCACCATTGAATTTATCTCTTTTCTAGAGTTTCATCAATGAATGGACAACATCACTTGAAAGTGGCACCTGGGGGCGCCTAGGTGGCTCAGTGGGTTAAGGCCTCTGTTTTCGGCTAGGGTCATAATCTCAGGGTCCTGGAATCGAGCCCCACATCGGGCTCTCTGCTCAGCAGGGAGCCTGCTTCCTCCTCTCTCTGTCTGCCTCTCTGCCTACTTGTGATCTCTGTCAAATTCTCTGTCAAATAAATAAATAAATCTTTAAAAAAAAAGAAAAGAAAGTGGCACCTGATTTGGTTTATTGATTCCCTTCACTGACTCCCTACCTCTCCCCATAGTCATTTACTTTCAAAATATCATTGCCTGCTGAAGAAATTAGCTGGCATGCCATCAAAAGGAAGTATATTTCACTAAATGAAGTTCCTGAAATGCAGCTTTTGTTTTTTGTTTCTTTCTGCTCTGCCAGCAACTTCCGATTATGAGAAAGTGCATTCTCCGCATTGCGTAGCATAAGACAGTCGAGACTGTTCCAGAAGGTACAGCTGCTATTCGGTACAAAGTACAAAGCCAGGGCGGGGGGTGGGGGTGGGGGAAGCTCTGGGAAGAGAATGAAGGAACTTTTGAACAAAGGATCTGTTTTTGTTTCTGACTTGAAGGAAACAGTTTGACGTTGAGTGAAGTCCTAGGCACGCCACTGGTGAAAATGTTAACCTGGCTGGTCCAGGGGCGCCTGGGTGGCTCAGTGGGTTGAGCCACTGCCTTCCGCTCGGGTCATGATCTCAGGGTCCTGGGATGGAGCCCCACATTGGGCTCTCTGCTCAGCAGGGGGCCTGCTTCTCTCTCTCTCTCTCTCTCTCTCTCTCTGCCTGCCTCTCTGTCTGCTTGTGATCTCTCTCGGTCAAATAAATAAATAAATCTTAAAAAAAAAAAAAAGAAAAAAAAAGAAAGGGCTGGTTCAATGTGAAAACAGAATTGGAGGTGTAGATGTAAGCAGGGTCTCTCACTCTCTCTTTTTTTTTTCTTAAGATTTTATTTATTTATTTTGACAGAGAGAGATCTCAAGTAGTCAGAGAGGTTGGGGTGGGGGGAGGAAAGCAGGCTCCCTGCTGAGCAGAGAGCCCAATGCGGGGCTTGATCCCAGGACCCTGGGATCACGACCTGAGCCAAAGGCGCCCAGGCGCCCCTAAACAGGGTCTTTTAATGAGAGAGGGGAAAGGACGGAGCTCAGTGCAAACCAAAGTGAGCAAAATCCTCCCAGCTGGTTGAAGGGATTTTGCTGCAAAATTCCTTAATGAAGGAGACCCACAGATTTGCTGGGATGCAGTTAGGCTAGCTGCTAGGAAATTGGAAAATGTTATTAGACTCAAGAAGAAAGATGGAGATGCTGGTGACAGTAGCCCATGTACATAGATCTCAGTGGACCAGCTGACTAATGACCAATTACCAATGGCCAGGCTGTGACCAGAAATCAGGAAAAGTGACCCAGGAAAAAATAAATAAATAAAACAAATGCCTTGTCATGGAAGGGTATGTTCTATTAACTGTGGTCTCCACAGTGTTTCCCTTGGTAAGAGAAAGAAAGAAAGACAAGGAGAAAGAGAAAAAAATAAAAGGAAAGAGACCAGGAAGAAATTCTGGAAGGAAGAGGTGGGGAGCTGACAGTTAAAGATGTCACCTCATTTTCTCTTCTCTACAACTCCAAAGTCCACTTTTATTCCCATTGTACAGGTGTAGGAGGCTTGAAGCTGCAGCTGTGGGTGGAGAGAGCCAGGCTAGGACCTTCCTTTCCAGGTTGCACAGGAGTAGAGTCAACTGCGAGGAAGAGCACAGCTTCGGTTCGGTCCCTCGGCTGGTGCGGATGTGTGAAGGGGACATCAACATGTGAGACGTGACCTGCAGAACTGTTGCTGTAATATTAAGTTAAATTTCATCTTTGGGGAAGAGGTAATGAAGGGCAAGGAAAAGCTTTGAACTCCTTTACATCAGTCCTGAACACACAGGAATGGAAATTACAACCGGTCATAATGACATGCTAAAAGGGTTGGCCTTTGGAAAAAAAGAGAAGAAAAAAAAAACTGGATTAGTTTATCCTGGGAATGAAAAGCTGAAAGGAGATGTATTGTTCCGTGATACAAAAATGAGACTGTAGGGATCTGCTGATATTTTAAATCATCATCACACACACAAAGAGAGAGCGAGCGAGAGACACAGAGAGAGGAGGAGGAATGGTAACACAGTTGAGTGTTTACACGCACAGAGGCGAATTGTAAACACTTAACTTGAGATGTTCTGCTTTCTCTTGAAACATTGCATGTGCCTGGGAGTTGAGGGACTGGCTTAATGGGGTCTTGTTTAAAAGCAAAGGTGTATGGGCTGAGTCATTTCTTTGTAGATGGTGACAGTTTGTTAGAGCTAGAAGGAGCTGAGACATAGTTTCCCGCGTGGTGTCAAGCCCCTGGTTTCACAGAGTAGGGTGCTGAGGTCCCACACCGGCCTGGGGGCCCTCTGCCATGTGAACTCCCTTCAGTCCTAAAACTCCTCAGTTGGTCTTCACTCACTTAGGCCCCAAAACTATTGCTTCCTCTCACTCCAAGGAGGGGCAGTCAGGGAGCCCTTGGAATCACCTTTGGACCGCAGGTGAGTCTAAGGGCCCTAACTTCCGGCTTCAAGCCCAGGACTTTGTCCTTTTCATGGCATGTCTCTTTCCTAGCTCTGGTCTCTGGATCTTACTAAAAAGGAAAGATAGAGTATCCTCTTAACTGGCTTAGACAAAAATGAGACAAAACCACCATCATATGTCGGCTAATTGAATTTTAAAAGTTTTTAAAAACCACCATCATAAAACATATGAACTTGGGATGCCTGGGTGGCTCAGTGGGTTAAAGCCTCTGTCTTCGGCTCAGGTCATGATCTCAGGGTCCTGGGATCGAGCCCCGAATGGCGCTTTCTGCTCAGCAGGGAGCCTGCTTCCTCCTCTCTCTCTGCCTGCCTCTCTGCCTGCTTGTGATCTCTGTCAAATAAATAGATAAAATATTAAAAAAAAAGAACTTATTTTTAATTAGTTAATTATTTTTTATTAGTTAATTATTTTTAACTGGGAAAAAAAATACTCATAACATATACTACCTTCACCATTTTTTTTCTAAAGATTTTATTTATGTATTTGACAGACAGAGATCACAAGTAGGCAGAGAGAGAGAGGAGAAAGCAGGCTCCCCGCTGAGCAGAGAGCCTGATGCGGGGCTCGATCCCAGGACCCTGAAATCATGACCTGAGCCGAAGACAGAGGCTCAACCCACTGAGCCACCCAGGTGCCCCCCACCTTCACCATTTTTAAAGGTATAGTCTGTACACCCATCACCACAATCCAACTCCAGCACATCTTGCAGAGCTGGAACTTGGTGCCCATGAAGCAGTAACTCTCCATTCCCTTTCTGCCCTCCCCAGCCCCTGGCAGCCGCCATATTACCTGCTGGATCCATCGCCTAGACTACTCTGGTACCTCACATAAGTTTGTCCTTTTGAGACTTATTTATTTCACTCAGCATAAAGGCCTCAAAATTCATCTATGTTGTAGTGTGTGTCAGAATTTCCTTCCTTTTCAAGGCTGAATAATACCCCATTATATGAACGTACCCCATTTTGCTTATTCCTTCATCTGCTGATGGACACTTGGGTTACTTCCACCTTTTGGCTATTAAGCAGTTTTTTTTTAAAACCTTGTGTTTGTGCAGAAATTTTAAAGAAAGTCTGAGGGGCGCCTGGGTGGTTCGGTGGATGGGGCCTCTGCCTTTGGCTCCGGTCATGATCTCAGGGTCCTGGGATCAAGCTCCGCATCCGGCTCTCTGCTCAGCAGGGGGCCTGTTTCCCCCCCTCTCTCTGCCTGTCTCTCTGCCTACTTGTGTTCTCTCTCACTCTCTCTGTCAAATAAATAAAATCCTTTAAAAAATTAAATTAAAAAAGAAAAAAGAAAGAAAGTTTGAAAGTATTTTTCCATATATGATCTTCCTTTAGTCTATGTATCTTCCTCACTGCATTTAGAGGTAAATTCATAGGGTTGTTATTTGACAAGTTTTGAAGGGCAGTACATCACAAGTACAAGAAGTACAACCACCACGCAAAAGCATGCCACAGTAACTGGTGTGTGGAGAGGAGTTATTGAAGGGAAGGAGAATGAAGAATCTCTCAGCTCTGTTCTCCCGGGACAGCCCTGGGTGTTGGATTGCCCATGGCACAGTAGAGAATTCCAGTACCGGGCTGGAACAGGCAGGCGAAGGAAGGGCTTGCCCTAGATCTTGACATTTCTCATCTGTTTTTCTGTTGGATGATCACAGGCAAAAAACATATATATAGTAGCTTTAATGTTGCTTTAATATAAATGAGGTCAGAACCCAAAGAAAATCAGCTCCCTCATAATTTATTTGTTAAACCTGACATTTGTATAATACAGGATGAAGGAGATTCCCCATTCCTCCATGGTTATTCTGATCAGAGGGAAGCATTAACAATTAGAGAAAGCAGTCTATGGCCATACCACTCTGAACGCACCCCATCTCGTCTGATCTTGGAAGCTAAGCAGGGTCAGGTCTAATTAGTACTTGGATGGGAGAACAATTAGAGAAAGCAGCTGAAGAACCAAGTATTTGTTGAGCTCACCAACATGGGTCTGTCATTCTGCGAAGGCTTTTAAGGACCCAGTATTATTATCCTCTTTCACATGGGTTGTCCCAACTTGACCTTGCAAGAACCCGCTGTGACAAGCCTGTGTAGTCATGCCGAATAGGGTTAGCACCAAGCACAGTGCTGAAAGCAGCAGAGCAGTGGGGGGGCCTGGCCGGTCCCCACCATGACAAGCTGCACACCTGCAGAAGTGACTTCACCACCCCACGTTTCCGTTCCCACATTTCTAAAATGAGGCCCTCTCCTAGAGCCCTTACAAGGACGGCACGAGATAAAGCTACCTGCCCACCAGCCCCACGAGGCATCTTTCCTCATGGGCCCATTTCCCAGATGAGAATACAGTAGCTAAGAGAGGTCGGGTAAGTGTCTGAGGGCTGGCGTGTGGGTGGTCACAACAGGACTGGGATTCGCAGCTGGTGTCTGGTTCTCGAGATCCCGGCCCTGCTCCATTTTACCATTTGACAGCTGTCTTCCGAGCCAGAGCCCCCCCCAGCCAGGAAGTCTTTGAGGAATGATGACAGCATGCTCCATCTTCCTGGGACGCCTACATGTGGCCGTCCCCACCGCGACAGGGGGAGGCCAGCGGCATCCTTAATGGTAGCAGCTGCCTACTAGGTGCTGCGCCTCTACACCCTGGCTCTCCGTGAGTCGTGCCAGTGACCGGGCCCACGCTCCTGTGTGACCCTGCGACCTTCCCTCTGTCTTCATGCTCGCCCAGCCACCCACCCCCACCCCCGTCTCCTCTCCCTCCCCCACTCTTCTCATTTCCTTTCTCTCTTCCCTCCACGCAGCCCAATGTGGAATGGAACTAAATTATTCTGCGTTCGTGAAACAAGGCGTTAAGTTTCCTGTTCTGAAGTTTTAAAAGCAAATGAATCAAAATTTTAGGCCACGCTTTAAAAAAAAAACAACCCAAGCATCAGTGGCCTGGAGAGATGAGAGAATATTTTAGAAAGGAAAGCAAATTTAGCAAAATATTCATTGTAGCATCTAAGGGGTAAATAGAAGGGAGTTCCCTGCAAAATTCTCTCAAGTTTTCTGTATGTTTCGGAATTTTCATGATAAAAATAGAATGAAAAAAATATTTTTTCATGAAAAAAATATGGGGGGAGAATCAGTGGCTTTCTTTTTTTTTTTTTTTTAAGATTTTATTTATTCATTTGACACAGAGAGATAGAGATCACAAGTAGGCAAAGAAGCAGGCAGAGAGAGAGGGGGAAGCAGGCTCCCCACTGAGCAGAGAGCCCGATGCAGGGCTCGACACAGGGCTTGATCCCAGGATCCCAGGATCATGACCTGAGCTGAAGGCAGAGGCTTTCACCCACTGAGCCACCCAGGTGCCCCGAATCAGTGACTTTCTATTGGTCACTTTCAACTAATTTTTGTTGAGAGGAGGGTGGGGACAATGGCCTTAATATAAGGAAAGGTTTTTTGTCTGTCCTGGGAGAGTATATTTGGGGATAGAATGTTGGGGCTTCCCAGTGTTGGTCTCTCTTTTAGAAGGGAAATCATGGAGGAGCCCATGGAGGGCTGACAGTCCAGCCAGACATCTTTGAACAAAGCTGGACAGAGGCAGACATTCAGCTGTTGGCTTTTCAAGAAGATTCCCCAAAAGCTTTCACCTCAGGCAAGAGAAGATGAGAACTGAACCCATGTCAGCGGCTCAGGTCCTTTCCTAAGAGAAACAGTCATAGGTTGGCAGCCTCCGGCAGACCCCTTCCTATTCCCTCGCTCCCTATCTGCGGGTCCCCATCGTCCTGAATGACAGGCAGTGCCTCCAGCTGCCTGAGTCCCAGAACCAGCCCACTCCCTGGGACTCAAGTTCCTGCAGCAAAAGATGATGGTGGCATAGTGGGCCAGGCATATTTGGGAAAGCTCCCAGGATATTTTTCTGGCTGCAGCTACCAGATTTCAGCACTCAGTAGAGCTGCGGTCTGGATGCATTTTTCTGAGCTTTACCTCCATGGCAAATTGTCCCCTGACTAGAGCCCTACGCAGCAAACTCCAGCAGTAATACAAGCCTTGCAGACTGGGGGAGGGCAAGCCATAAGCTCCGCTCCCTTCCTCCTTGACCCACGTGACAGATGCAATCTCCGAGGGCCCTGCATGGCCGTGCAACACAAACACTAGAGGTTCATGAGGCCCACCTGTCGGAGCTTCCCATCAGAAACAGCCTCAACGGTCGGAGGAGGAGACTGGTTGGATCAATTACAGCACTGCCCTGACGCAGAAATCTCCAGGGCATCCTTGTAAAAGAGGGAAAGAGTGTTTAGGGATTGACAAGGAATAATCTCCAAACTACATTGCTAAACAGAAATAAATAGGAAGATACAGAGCAGTGTATATCAAGGGTGCCTGCTGGTGTGTTTGAAAATCTACACCTGTATGGTCACACGCGCAGGAATACCTTTGGCTATATGGATGAGAATGAGGTGGTCTCGGGAGGTGAAGGCAGGGGCAGGGATAGGAAGAGAGGTGGAATGAGGTGGTCTCGGGAGGTGAAGAATCAAGGATGGCTGGGTGGCTCACTCGGTTAAGTGTCTGCCTTGGGCTCAGGTCATGATCTCCGGGTCCTGGGATCCAGCTCTGCATCAGGCTCCCTGCTCAGCGGGGAGTCTGCTTCTCTCCCTCTCCCTCTGTCCCTTCCAACTGCTCATTCTCTCTCTCTGTCTCTCAAATGAATAAATAACGTTTTTTAAAAAGATGAAGAATCATATTCACTAGATACTATGTGCTTTTTGTGTTATTTGACTTTTTATTATGTGCGTGTTTTCTATTTTAAAAGATTAAAAGAGGGGACACCTGGGTGGCTCAGTTGGTTAAGCAGCTGCCTTCAGCTCAGGTCATGATCCCAGCCTCCTGGGATCGAGTCCCACATGGGGCTCCTTGCTCAGCAGGGAGCCTGCTTCTCCCTCTGCCTCTGCCTGTCACTCTATCTGCCTGTGCTCACTCTCTCTGTCAAATAAATAAATAAAATCTTTAAAAAAAAATAAAAAATAAAAAAATAAAAAGATTAAAAGAGAAGAAAAGATATGCTGGGGGCACCTGGCTGGCTCAGTCAGTGGAGTATGCGACTATTGATCTTGGGGTTGTGAGTTTGAGCCCCACATTGGGTATAGAGATTACTCAAAAATAAAATCTTAAAAAAATAAAAAAGGATATACTTAAATAAATAAAAACAAAACCAGAGTCTCGAAGCAACAGCCTTGGGGACTGTCCTATTCCAACAGCCCAAACTCCCTTTTCTACCTGAGGCTTGAGTCCCAAGTAATTAATTCAACATTGGGCCTGAAAGAAGGAGGACCCTGAGGACCTGCTAGGGAGACCCCTCCCCCACAGTCTGCAGCAGAGAATGTTCTGGAAGCTGCACTACCATGGCCACCACCCCCAGGGCAGGCTCCCTCAGGCACTTGTAGTTCTAATTTATGATTTCCAGGCAATGGGTTTCCTAAAAGGAGAGGAAAAGAGAGGGGAAATGCAGCCAGGTTGGAGTTGAGAGAGGAAGGTGTGGCCACGTCAGGTCCTCCTGGGTGTTTCCAGATACTCCTTTGGCAAGATTCTCTGGGGCTTATGGAGCTGTGGTCTCTCACATTCTGACTCCTGAGACTTTGACCCTAGACTTTAATGACAAACTGCCTGGGCTTCCTTCCCATCCTATCCTGGCTCTACCGCTGACTGGCTGTGGGTCTTGGGACAGAATAATTTTTCTAAATCTCAGGGGTTTTTTTCATTCAGAAGGTAAGAGGGGGCTCTGGCTGGCTCAATCTGTTGCACGTCTGAATCTTGATTTCAGCTCAGGTCATGGTCTCAAGGTTGTGGGGATCGAGCTTCGCATCAGGCTCTGTGCTGAGCATGGAGACTGCTTGAGATTCTCTCTGCCTCTCCCTCTGCCCTCCTCTCAAAAAAGAAAATAAAAGAATAAGAGAAAAGAAAAGAGAAAGAAAACAAAAGAAAGGTAGGAGGGAAAATGGGGAGGGGGAGAGAATAATGCTGCTGAAGATGTTGAGAGGTAGCTGTTGAAATTAAGCTTTTGGGGGCACCTGGGTGGCTCAGTGGGCTAAGCCTCACCTTCGGCTCAGGTATGATCTCAGGCTCCTGGGATGGAGTCCCACATCAGGCTTGCTGCTCAGCGGGGAGCCTGCTTCCCCGCACCCCGCTACCCCGCCTGCTGCTCTGTCGACTTGTGATCGATCTCTGTCTGTCAAATAAATAAATAAAATCTTTTTTAAAAATTAAGCTTTCAATGAACATTGCCTGGTTTAGAAAGATCACACAGACTGTGACACCAATCTGCCTGGGTTGAAATCATATGTACTGGTTTTGTGACTTTGGAAAGGTAAGTTAATGCCTGTGCCTCAGTTTATTCACCTGTAAAATGGGCACAATAATAGTACCTATGTGATAGGGTTCTTATGACCTATAAATAAATTAACTAACACTTGTAAAATGCTTAGCCTTATGCCTGATCTATCACAGTTTTTGAACTGGATAAGGTCTTAACCCAACCTTTTATTTTTAGTAATGTGGAACTGTGATCCAGAGAGGGACTTGCCCAAGAGTGGACCATTTATTTGAGACAGAGCCAGGAGTAAAACCCAGTGTCTCAACTCCCAGTCTGGAATATTTTCCACTGTTTACTTTAGGCCAAAATGTTTCCTTATATCTCAGCATAAAATTAGAAAGAAGTGAGGAAAAAGCTATTTTGGATCAAATAAAACAATATTGGGTTCAAATTCAGTGTGTGGTCATAGCCAAGTTTCTTGACCTCCCTAAGCCTACTCTTCCTTAGGGATAAGATGAGGATAAAAATATGAACTTCCTAGTGGTGTTGTGGTAAGTGCCAGATGTCCAGCTCAAAGCATTTCTCAATAAATAGTAATAATAGCAATACTGATTAAGTGTTGGTAACGTTGGTTAAGTGTCTGCCTTCAGCTAAGGTCATGATCCCAGGGTCCTGGGGGTGAACGCTGTCGCTCCCTACTCAGAGGGGAATCTGCTTCTCCCTCTGCACCCTGTCGTCATGCTCTCTCTCTCTCTCTCAAACATATAAATAAAATCTTAAAACAGTTTCAAAACAAAACAATAAAACAGGTGATGTTATAGTTAGGCTCAGGAGTCCCATATCCATGGATAGATGGCTTTTGCTCCTCATTCTTCCAGGAGCTTGCAAACTCCAGAGCTCATTGTGGATAATTATTAGCAATACAGACTCATTTTGGGCAATTATTTTTAAGACAAATTGGAAATATAAGAATAAGCTCTTGAATATTGGGGGATAAGGATGAGTTGGTTTTGTGGCATGTGGTTAGGAAATATCATGGCAAATAAGGTTGGTTTCATAGTTGAGTAATAATATTTCTGATCCAAAGTAAGTACGGCCTCATCAGGAACATGCAAATCAACACCACAACGAGAAACAACTCCACATCCATTAGAAGGGCTAAAGTTTGAAATACTTGCTAATTATCAATTGCTAGTAAGGATGGAACATCTGGACCCTTATGCCCTGCTGGCAGGAGCGCAGAATGATAAGAACATTTTGGAAAGACAGTTTGGTAGTTTCCTATAAAGTTGACCATAGGGGCGCCTGGGTGGCTCAGTTGGTTAATGCCTCTGCCTTCGGCTCAGGCCATGGTCTCAGGGTCCTGGGATGGAGTCCTGCATTGGGCTCTCTGCTCAGCAGGGAACCCGCTTCCCCCTTTCTCTCTGCCTGCCTCTCTGCCTTCTTGTGATCTCTCTCTCTCTGTAAAATAAATAAATACAATCTTAAAAAAAAAAATAGCTAGGGGCGCCTGCGTGGCTCAGTGGGTTAAAGCCTCTGCCTTCAGCTCAGGTCATGATCTCAGGGTCCTGGGATCGAGCCCCATGTCGGGCTCTCTGCTCAGCAGGGAGCCTGCTTCCTCCTCTCTCTGACTGCCTCTCTACCTACTTGTGATCTATCTCTCTCTGTCAAATACATAAATAAAAAATCCTTTAAAAAAAAAATAGTTAGGGACGCCTGGGTGGCTCAGTTGGTTGGAAGACTGCCTTCGGCTCAGGTCTTGATCCTGGAGTCTGGGGATCGAGTCCTGCATCGGGCTCCCGCTCCACGGGGAGTCTGCTTCTCTCTCTGAACTTCTCCTCGCTCATGCTCTCTCTCACTGTCTCTCTCAAATAAATAAATAAAATTTAAAAAAAAAAAAGATTAAAAAAAATTTTTAAAAATAGTTAACCATAATCTTACTCTATTAGTTATCTATTGCTGTCTAGCAAATTCTCCCCAAATTTAGTGGCTTAAGATAGCATTCATCTTTCCTTTCTTCCTCTCCTTCTCCTCCTCCCCCTACCCTCTTCCTTCTTCTCCTTCTTTTTCTTTTTTTCCCTTTTGAAGAATTTTCTGAGCTTCTATGGGTCAGAAATTGGGACAGGGCTCAGTTTGGTCCACCGTGTCAGGGCACAGTTGGTAGACTGAAGGCTGGGGATGCGAACACCTGAGGGTTGGCCGACCCACACGTCTAGAGATGAGATTGTGTTGGCTGGGGACTTTTGTCTGGAGTATCCTCACATGGCTTCTCCCAGTGGCATTGGCTTTCTCACAATGCTGTGCCTTGGTTGGTTCCCAGTGCAAGCCTCCCAAGAGAAGCGGGAGGTGGGGGGTGCGGGAGACAGAGGTAGGGAGAGACAGTGAGAAGACCTGAAAGCAGTTTTCAAGAAAGCAGTTATCAGAAGTTATCATATCTTACCCATTTCTAAACCCTCACAATGGCTTCAACCTGCAAAATAACCAAGTGAATGTTTCAAAATGGGAGCATTAACCTGTGGAATGGTTGATTGTCAGCTTGGCTGGGCCACAGTGCCCAGATGTGTGGCCATTATTCTAAATGTTTGTGTGAGGGTATTTTTGGGTGAGCGTAACATTTAAGTCAGGGAACTTGAGGTAGAACACATTGCCCTCCACAGTGTGGGTGGGCCTCGTCCAATCAGTTGAAGAACCGAATAGTGCAAAGATGGACCTCCCCCAGCAGGAAGGAATTCTCCCAGCAGACAGCTTTCTTGAACTACAACATTGACTCTTCCTGGGTCACCAGCCTGTCAGTTCACCCAACAGATTTTGGACCTGACACCTGTACAATCAGAAAAGCCAATTTCTTGAAACATATCTCATTCATTCATTCTCTCTCCCTCTCTCTCCATATCCATATTCTTGCCTCTTGCTTCTGTTTGTCTCAAGATCCCTGGCTAATACCAATACAACTGGTTTCCGAGGCGTCATCAAAACCGTCGGCTTCTTGTTCAAAAGTTTTTGCCCTTGGTTCATAACTGCAAATGGGATTTCCATTTAACATTATTTCCGGTGCGACTTAATAGTAGACAATGTACCCCTAATCTGCAGCATTTACATAGAGGCCGTAAAAGCGTTGTAGCAAGGTGGCCAGTTCTCGGTGGCTTTCCACGGAGTCGGGGAACAGGAGCCATTACACGGCTCATCAGTAATCTGTTGCAAAGAAGCTGTGCTCATCAGCGCAGAAGTAAATCTTTCATTACTGGAAAATGTGAATCAACTCAAACGAAACAGGGTTCTGTCAGCTTATAAAACTTAATTATGTTTCTAAGTCCGTAAATTCACCCAAGTAGAGACGTTTGGAAATACCTCACTTCCACTTTGACCTGACAGAAAATTAATTGCGACAGCGCGAACGTATCCAACATGTTAGAAGCGTCTGGATTTTTTAACTGCGTCTTCCAGTGAGAGTATGGGCTTTTCCACTGGGCTGTCAACTCGGCCTCAAAATGGCTCCCTTTCCTCTTAGACACCAAACCACAAAAAATCCTCCACTTTCCAATTAAGAACAACACCCCCCCCCCAACCCTGAAGAAGAGAAAAATGGAGGGGAAGGAAAAGAAATCAGTACGTGGTTGAAGTTTTTCACCGTCGCCCAGTTAGGAAAAACACTTGAGGGAGAGGACAAAAGCTCCCTTGTTTAAGCGCTCCCTCAGCTGCACTCCAACTAAATATATCCTGGGCAGAGTGTTTCCATGTCCCCACCCCTCTCCTGGAGCCAATCAGGCAATGACAAACAGCGCCGAGGCCCCTTGGGACTAGCTCAGGGGGGTAGGGCCTCTGGTGACAGGCTTCACCTTCCCTTCCAGCCCCGGCCTGCTTGGCAGCCGCCCTGCTTCCCCCAGAGGCCGCGGAGAGCCCGGGGCAGACTGGCCAAGCACTCTCTCAGCTTGGGGAGGAGGCCTGCAGGGGTTAACTTGGCGGCCTCTGTCTGGAATTCAGGCACCACCTGGGCTGACAGCATGAATGACTCATTGTTTCCCCTCCCTACGTCTGAGGAGGAGTGCTTCTTGGTGTCAATACCCGAGACAAAGTAAATTTTTTTCCCCTTTTGCCATAACCGATTTTCTAAAACTGAACATAGAAGTGGAAATCTGGAGAGGGTGTTTCTTCTGCAGCCTCCGTAGCCAAGGTTACTGCAGTTGAGTTGGTCTGCAGGGACAAAGGATTTAGATTTACTGTCTACAGACAGAAAAAGGCCTAAAGCCAGGGGTCTTTTTATTTACAGCTTGTGTGACAGTCCTCTAACACAAAGCAAACTTGGTTGAAACCTCTCTCGTCTGCCTAAATCTGGGGTCCGACCAGATTAACACTGGATTTTCTTTTACTCAGGCTTTGTAGAAAGGGAAATTTTGACTGATCATTTCCCAAAGCCAAAGTAAAGACACGCGTGCATCCAAGCCGGTAGATGAGTTCTTCACAGTCCCTATTTCTAAAGCAGTGTATTAATGATCGTGCCCCACGGCACATCTCCCCATAAGGCGCCCTTCTTTGGTTTCAGCAAGTTATATGTGCCTTGGGAAACTGGATTGGTAGATTTTCCTGGGCTGCGGGATTATTTGCCTTCCCTGAGCACATCTCGGCCCCAAAGCTTGAGAGCCAGACGGTAGAGACATTGTACTACCTTTCTGCAAGTGTGTCACGTACAACACATATGGAAATCTTGTTTCTATGGCCTTTTCCATCTCCTTCCCTACGGTTTAAGTATTTCTAGGAAAACATTCAAAAGGAAGATGTGGAAAAATGAAATGGATATAGAAAGGCAAGGAAAAAAGTCCTGTGCAGACTCAGGATGTAGGTTCTAACTCAAATCTGGGAGCTTAGCACCCAGCAGAGTGTTTTCTTTGTCGAGTTAAGTAACAGCCCTGAATAGATACCAAGTCAGCTTGACTTAGAATAAGGACAAGGACAGTTGGTATTGAAGAAAAGGGAAGATGCATATAGTCTCTGAAAGTTAAATAGACTTTTTAAGATTTTATTAATTAATTAATTTGACAGAGAGAGAGCACAGAAGTAGGAACAGCAGGCAGAGGGAGAAGGAGAAGCAGGTTCACTGAGCAGGGAACCTGATGTGGGTAGGGCTCGATGTGGGGCTTGATCCCAGGACCCTGGGATCATGACCTTAGCTGAAGGTAGACGCTTAACGATTGAGTCACCCAGGTGCCCTTAAATAGGGTGTTTAATAAAATGGCAGTAGACGCCTTTCTTGAAATTGACATCAGTGAGCTCACGCATCCTTCAAATTTCTGCAGTAATAGGAGACTGGTTTGGTTTGGGCTGGTTCCTTGTGACATACGGGGGTACTCCGTACCATGGATGGAAACTCATGCAGATCTTGAGTGAGAGAGGATCAAAAAAAAAAAAATTCCCTCTCTTTCCGACTAACGCGATCATTTAGCCAATTGAGGATCTTTCTTTGACTGTCAGTATCCTTAAAATAATATCAAAATATTTGCAGTTACTCTTGTTGAAGCTAATGAAAACCTGCAGAGAGTAAATATTTCTCCATTTTTGCAGACAGGACACGATTATTGCAGCATGCCTAGAGAAACGGTAATAATCAGAGCTTCGGTCTCCCACATCTAACCACACGGAAATGTGCAGTTCTCTGAATGAGCCTGTGTTCCATCACATGCAAGAAATCTATTTGCCAACGAGCCTCCCTAGCTACTAAAGATTTTGTGGTCCTTGTGCCAGCCACATAGTCGAGCACGGCTGTTAAAATATCTGGAGGACTGTGAAGAGATGTGCTGAATAAACAAACCCTACTACGTGCAATATGGCTTGGGTTTTCTAACGGAGAATGGAATTTAAATTTCTGGGCAGCTTCTAGGTGCTGAAAGAGGCCATTTATTTCCATTTCTCAGTAGTATAGCCACTTTCCCCTCATCCTTAGGGAGTCTTTTCAGCAAAACAGGGTTCTCTGGACACCAACTTTGCTTTAGGTCTTTTCTAGTGGCTGGAAGGTTCATTCAGTTTTTCTCAAGCCCAAAGGAAATGCAATTTGCATGGCGGTTTGTTGTTTCTCCCAAGTGCACAGAGCTCTTTCACAATGAATTTAACAAATGTAACATTCTCTGATGCACCCTTCCCCTACAGAATCCCTCCCTTGTTTTTAAACTGCAGGTTCTTCAGGAAAGGATTTTGTCAGAATCAACTGTGAAGCTTTTCTTATACCGATCCCCTCACCAACCACTGCCCAAGCAGGTCCACACATTTGAAAAGGACAGAGAGGGCCGGGCAACACAATTAATTTCGTGGCTTTTAAATCCCAGGCAAGGAAAAGGAGACAGACAATTTGAGGTTTATTTCATGATATCACGGCACGTTCAGGGCAGAAAGAAAAACTTTGCATTGGCTCCGTTTTATGACTCCACACTTAATAATGCCATTAAAAGACGGCAAATACTGAAGGAACTCAGAAAGATTCTCTACTCCATTAGACTGGAAAGAATTCTTGTTCAAACAATGTAAATCTGAGCTATGAGAATTTAGGAGGAAGTGGTAATTAAAAACCCTTCCTTGAAAACAAAAGCTCTACTAAACAATGTTTGTAACTTCTTAAGTATGGTTTTGTTATCTTGACCAGTTTTAAGTGAGATGAATGCCAATATCCTCCTCCTTTGTACGAGGAGCCTCGGTGATTCTTATCTCACTTGTGTTTAGAGGAAAAGACTGTATTTATTTAGATGCTCATTGTGGTATGTAAGAACGGATTGCAACAGGACTTATGATTTTTTCTTTGAAGTTTCACAAAGTAGCTCTCAGTTCTATCCATTATACACTATCTATCTTAAAATGCTGTGAATAATAATCCTCTGAAAACTAATTACCTTCATGAAGTGAACTTTATTGTTTTGTGTATTCTAGGCCTGTGGCCTCATCAAGAACAAAGCATAGATACGAATTCACCTCCTTGGTTTTTGCTAAGGCAGTGGCTGTAGGGATTTGACTATCATGTACACACCCAAACCAACAGCAGCCAATGGCAGAAGGGATGTTCAGGGTGAAACTGAAGGACTGGCCAAAGGTGATAAATTGGAAAAGACTGTTTTAAGTAGCTGGATTGAAAAGTTTGGGATCCTAACCATTTGCTAAACTTATTTTTCCTTTCTTCTTTCCTTTTTTAAGATTTTATTTATTTATTTGACAGAGAGAGATCACAAGTAGAGAGAGAGAGAGGAGGAAGCAGGCTCCCTGTTGAGCAGAGAGCCTGATGTGGGACTCAATCCCAGGACCCTGAGATCATGACCTGAGCTGAAGGCAGAGGCTTAACCCACTGAGCCACCCAGGGGCCCTCCTTCCTTCTTTCTTCCCTCGTTTCTTCAAATAACTTCTGAGTATCTACCCTACTGGTCAAAAAAATCAAATATCTGTAGTGGCCAGGAAGATAACATAAATAACAAAGCACTTGGATTTAAGAAAAACAAAGACAGACGTATTTTATGAGCCTGATCAACCCAGAGGCAACTCTTCTCCCCTACCACAGAATGGGCTCTCTCCCATTATCCTTGAAAGATGTTTTTTAGTCTTGCTTCCTCGCTTTTGGTACTGAGAGGTAGTTTACTCCAAGAGAAACATCAGCGTACACTCGCTTTAAATGAAGCCTCGTGGGACGCATGGGTGGCTCAGTTGGTTAAGCAGCTGCCTTCAGCTCAGGTCATGATCCCAGCGTCCTGGGATCGAGTCCCACATCGGGGATCCTGTGATCGAGTCCCACATCGGGCTCCTTGCTCCGCAGGGAGCCTGCTTCTCCCTCTGACTTTGCCTTCCACTCTGTCTGCCTATGCTCGCTCTCGCTCACTCTCTCTCTGACAAATAAATAAATAAAATCTTTAAAATAAATAAATAAATAAATGAAGCCTCGTACTTAGCTTCAGTGGGAAAGTGACAGGGAGTGGCAAAGCCTGAGGCAAAGTGGACAGCTCCTGTCCCATCTACAGTGGCTAGTCTCTGTATCAGTTAGGTGCCTGCTGCCATGTGGAAACAAACCCAGGACGGTCACATCTTAAAGAGACGTCAAAGACCCTGATTTGTATGTAAATCCTGATTTTAAAATGTGTCCTGGAATTTATTTATTTATTTTAAGATTCTATTTATTTGACAGACAGAGATCTCAAGTAGGCAGAGAGGCAGGCAGAGAGAGAGAGAGAGAGGAAGAAGAAGCAGGCTCCCCGCTGAGCAGAGAGCTCGATGCTGGGCTCTATCCCAGGAACCCAAGATCATGACCTGAGCTGAAGGCAGTGGCTTTAACCCACTGAGCCACCCAGATGCCCCTTTGTCCTGGAATTAAAAAAAAAATTTTTTTTAAGAGTTAAAATAGTTTGGTGGAGCTGGATGAAGCCTCTGACTCACTAGTTCAAGGTCTCAGATCTGCTCATCTAGGTACCCTTCCGTGAGATGTTGGGAATTTTTAAAGATTTATTGTTGTTGTTAACAAAGATCTTCTATCTCAAGAAGTTTACATAATAATACATTAAACATGTCTACACCCATACAGATAGAGGGGAAGTTGCCAAGGGGTCCAGAGTCCAGGGGAGACCAAGCGAAAGGAAGGCTAGTGAGCAGGGAGGCTGGTTAGTGAAGGATTCTAGAAGGAAAGTATGGGCGAGATGCCTTGCTAGTCAAACAAGGCAAGCAGAAACCTAGAGGAAGGTGGTCCAGTGTCAGGTATCACCACATGCTAAGGCACAGAGGTCTTAGCCTAGCAACCTGAGCCTTTCATTAAAGAAGCTGAGGTAGGTCAGTGGAGGCTTAAGAGGTGGGGGGAAGAGAAGGTCCTTCTTGTCACATCCCCAAGGCTGTGCAATGAAGGGGGAGGACAGAAGAGTTAAGACTGAACTCAAAAGTACATGAAAGCCAGTTGTCTGCTTGGCAGTTCTTAGACACATTTTCATGGTCTAGTGCAGCACGCAAATTCGCTCAGCATCTGCTAGAAATTAGATGTAATTTCAAAGAAACCAGGAAGTAAGAATTCGAATCAAAATAGAAAACCTAACTCTCAGCATTATTAGGTAATGCTTCTCCTGCCGTCCTACTCTTTGACTTATTATGATGTCTGGGGAAAAGGTGGGCTAGTGAGGTGAAAATCTGAATGCAAGCACACTCTTTGATTGGAAGAGCTGACCTGAGTTGTCCCTGTACCTTGTGTCAGGGTAAATTTAAATCTAAATAAATTTGCCTAGTACAGAAAGGGAAAGAGACCCCCCCCCCCGCACTCCCCCACTTTCTTTCAGCATTCACTTTAAGAAAATGTATGATTATAAATCATCTACCCCTTCGAGAAGTATGTAAACCTATTTAAAAGCTAGGTAAGCCTTTTGCCAGCTTTTCAATCCCGGGGGGGAATATTTTTCTCAATGACCTGGGAGCCATCTCTTTGAAATGTAATCACCAAGGAAGATAGCATCCCAATCCCCCCCCCCCAGCCCCCCTGCGTTTTCTGTGGGAGTGTAGGAGTCTAACTCAGGTTCCTGGTTCTAAGTTGCAAACCTACCTCCTGCCATAAAGATGTAAATTTACTTTTTCCTTTGGATAATACTAATTAGCTAATACAGATTACCAGTTACCGATTCCCAAGGTGAGTTTAAGACGAACTGTGTGTAACAAATAGTGCTGTCAAGTCCTCTTACTTGAGAACTAGTTGTTTTGTTTTGAGAACAGGTACCTACGTAATAGGACATATCTGCTTAGCAGTGCAAAAGGGGGACATTTCTTTCTGTCCTTTCGATCTCTCAATGCATTGCCTGTGATGCACATCCTATTTTGTCTTAATACTTTCTCTATTCAATAAGAAAACTGTTTTCTGTCTCTTCTACTTGTGGAGAGATTTCTTTGGGTGGGCAGGAGGTTTCGCTTTTAATTTTAGGTCCCCAACACCTGCCACCAAGGTTGTTTGAGTCTGTGTCTTCCAGCTCCGGCTCTAGTAAGCATCTGAATGCCCTGACGGATGGTAAGTGTGAAAAGTCTATTCACAACAAAGAGGAACATATTTTAGAGAAAGGAACGTCCCTGCTCCTCCCTGACAGGGCTGCAGTGAGAAGACATCATGGACTGCGGGCAGTGTTTGCGGTGTTTGCGCAGGCTGGCTTCACGCTGCCCGGGTTGGAACCTCCCTGCCGCCACTTCCTCGCTGCGGTGCTTCAGGCAACTACTGAACCTTCCTGTGCCTCAGTTTCCCTACCCGTCAAACGGGAGATAAAAGCTATCTCCTAGGACCCGCCTCATAGCACAGTGTTTGGCGTTAGGGGCGGAAAAAAAAAAGTCTCAAAAATTAATTAGGATTATTTAGCTCCATTATTCGAAGATTTGTTACAGGCAGAAACACCCCTGGGACGATAAAGATGAATAAAACATAATTCCTATCCCCGGAGGCATTTGCCTTCTTATAATCATGATAATGGTACCATGAGATTAATTTGGGTTTAAACCAACCTTTCAAGAAAAAGGAAAACGAGGAAGACCAGCGGGGATTTTTCAAGGAGCGCGGACACGGCCGCGTGGCGAGGGGTTACCCTAATTGGGCGCCACTACATAATTCTATAAGGTCTTCAACGGTGAGCATCGAAGTCCAGTTTAAATCTGGAAAGACTTCTTCCTGAGCTGGTTTAACAGGAAAAACTAGAATTCTTATCAGAAGAAACGAACGTGTCTCCAACTTGGAGGCTAACAGCTCTGTCGCGGAAAGGCTGAGGCCATAGCTTACACGCCCTGAGGCACTCCCCGATTTTTCTCCCATCCAGACAACCCAAGAGAGGATTTTCGTAGAGTTATAATAGTAAATAAATATTGACACTGAACACTCTTAACGCCAACCACACAATTCTTGCTTTCTGCTCAGCTTAAGGGGGCTCAATTGGCTTTGTTCCGGGCGCATTAAGACAGAACGCGGAGGCCATCTTGGAAACAAAAGGGCTTCGGGGGCTGGGGTTGTAGGCGGCGGTATCCAGGCAACGGGAGGCGCGCGCGGGACGCGCAGCCGCACTCCGAAGCTCCCCCGCCGCCTGCCGCGTGGGCGGGGCTGTCCCGGCCGTGGAAAATTACCGCGGCTGCTCTTAAAGGTACCTTCACATTTCCTACCCAGAGCCCTTGAGCTAGATGCCCTTGTAAACTAAATTGGGAGGTTTCCATTTTATCTTCCGAGAGGAAATAAAATTCAATTCGAAGTCTCTAGGACTAGTTTATAATTGGGCAAATAATGTCGAAACGAATAGGCTTCCTCATAACCAAGGATGTGGGGGCGGGGGGGGGGGAGACCTCCCAACACCTGAAATATCTTCTCTGGTGCAGAAAGAAACACTGAACGCAGAGGAACGGGACAAAAATAACAGCTTCAGGAATAAAGTTACACTGACTGTGCAACAGGTTTAAAAATGATTGGGCTCTGAAGCAAAATAAGTCTATTTTTGACATGGATTGACAAATTATAACCTATCAAAAATTACCCCAAAAAACAAGATAAACGTGTTTAAGAGGCAACAGGATGGGTTCAGGATGGGTCAGAAAATTTATCCTCTCTTCATAGATCAGTTTTTACAGTAGAATCAATAACCTTTAAGATTTTTCCTGCTTCTTGGTCGTCAAAGAATTTCTTCGTGTGCGAAGCTTTTATGCTTTACAAATTAAGCGGTCGTTTATTGCTGCCTCAGTTTTCTGAAAGAACAAATAACAGAATTCTCCTGGTTTTTTGCAACGTAAACATCAAGGACATATTCTACTCCCCTCCGGGGCTCTGAATTTATTCCCCTTACCAAACAGTATTTACTAGAAGCCATCCTGGAAACAGCGGGGTGAAAAAGAACTACTGGTCTTCCCAAAGTAAATGAGTAATGAGTGAATGCTCAGTCCATTTCAAAGTTGGAAAGATGGCCCGTCGCTGTGTTCCTCGCCTGTTGGTTTGCCGGGTGGTACTTGTCTTTGCTGTTGGGAACTGCTCTCAGGCACACCCATTCACTCCTGTGCTCAGGCTCTGACCAAGGACCTGACCGTATCACAAGGGCTCCTGGGGAAATGTGGAGGTGATGTTTCAGGCTTCCCGTGGGCCTGGCAGACTGATTTTCCATTCCGGGACTGAGCCGTTTTCCCCATGCCTCTCTGTCCTATTAAGTCACTTTACCCGTCCACTCCAAGCCCTTATTAAAATGATCCCTTTTCGCCCCTAACGTAAATTCTCTCACGTTCCCATCGCTACTTCTTAGTCATTTTTGATGGTCGTTCATGTTTTTCAGAGCTCACAACTGTGCTATTTGAGTACTCAGGGAATTATTTATTTTTATTTATTTATTTATTTTTGCATTAGTTTAGACAGGTAGGACAACGTCTATAATTTTCAAATTTGGATGTTAAAGAAGGGATGACACTTGTGACATGACCTTACTTTATAGAACCGCAGGGAAAACTAGTTACATATAGCAAAAAGGTGTATGGTGGAGATTTTGTCATTCATTTCCAAGCCGCAGGGGAATGTGGTTTCGTGTCATGGGAAACATTCCTTGGAAACAGAAATATGTGCAGTCACTGTTGGTGCCTGCATTTTTGGCCTGCAAGGTAATTTACGGGTGCTAAGAGATTGAAATCTGAAAATGCCCAGTTTCAGATCAGATGATGTTTCTAAGTTTTAAAATAGTCTTGTGGAAAGCCTCCTCTGTAATATTACTTAATGGCTGCCCTACAGTGCTGAGACATAATCTTCTGGTACATAAGACACCAGACACTGAAAGAAAATATCCAGAAGATTCAAATGGGAGGAGTCACATGGATTTTCCCTCGCAGATTCAATCTATCTGCTATTAAGTGGTTAAGACTATACTGTAAATTAGAAGCTAACTCTGATGGCAAAAATATAATAAAGGAGTTTGGGGAGAAAGCAAAATTTTTTAATGTGTAAAAAAATTCTACTGAACTGAATTGGGAGATTTGGGTTATTTATTTCATGAAGATGATAAAACTGCATAGATTGTAAAATTCTCTAAGAATTAACTGGGTCTGAACACAGGAAGATAGGGTTTGGGAATTCAGCCTTTGTGGTAGGGTTGCCAGATACAATACAGAGCATGCAGCCAAATTTGAATTTCTGATAAACAATGAATTTTTTTTAAGTAAAAGCAATAGTTGAGGCGTAACTACACTAAAAATAATGTTGGTTATTGGAAATTCAAGTTTAACTAGGCAACATGTATTTGTATTTGTTAAATCTGTCAGTCTTGCTTTAAGGGACTTAAAAAGGACACATTTAATCAGGTTTCTCCACCTGCATTAGGGTGGTAACCACTACGGAGAGCTCCCAGTTCAAAAGGCCAGGCTGAGGTTTGGATGTGACGCACTCAAGTGTTCAGCTATGCTGCCCTAAATAAATAAACAGATGGCTATCACATGCAGCCCATCAAAATATAAAGAGCACTTACTATTACCTTGTTCATTTGTCCATTCATGCAACAATTATTTATTGAATGCCTGCTATGTGTCAGGCATAAATTCCAGGAATCCTTATTTTTGTCAGGTGAACTAACAGGTGAAATGATAATTGCAATAAATGACTAGTGATCACAAATTTGATCAAAGAGCCATGGGAACGTCAAGTTTATCTGACAAAGGCAGGGTAAAAACAGGAAGGCTTTAAAGGGGAAGTGCCTTTGGAAGGTGGCTACCCTAACCACTACACCACCAATGCAAAGAGGAAATGACTTTGAATGTCAGGAGACTGAGTGGCCAACACGGGGAAAGGACCTTAGTAGAGGATACTGCACGCTCAAAGACAAGGCGTTTGAAGAGACTGTGGATTTTTAAAAAATCAAACATAACAGGACAAGCCAACAACAATTACAAAAACAGTGAAAAGTCAGATGTAATTGGAGCTACAAGAGGGTTTGCTTAGAATGACTGATAATATAGGGTGGGGCCGGATTATTAAGGTGAATCTGTAAAAGCCCACACTCTCCTTAGGGTAACCAGAATAGGATCAGGGCAGTTGTGGGAGAGACCTTTTCAATTCATTCCTTCAAAAGAAAAAAAAAAGTGTATGTGTATCATCTGGGACTGGATCCTTGGAACATAAAAATGAATACAATATTGGGGTGCTGGCTGGCTCATTTGGCTAAGCATCCCACTCTTGGTTTTAGCTCAGGCCATGATCTCAGGGTTCTGAGACTGAGTTCCACATCAGGCTCTGCACTCTGCAGAGTCTGCTTTTCCCTCTACCTTCGCTTGAGCTTTCTCTCTCTCTCTCTCTGAAATAAATAAATAAATTAAATCTTTTTAAAAAAATGAATACAATATCAGCTTCTTAGATGCTCTTGGTTTTCTAAGGAAACCAGTCTTGTAGACAGTTACATATAATATAATGAGGTGAATTACATTAGAAACACAAGGGCAACTGAGAAGTATGAAGGAGGGAGAGATTGGCTGGAAATGAAGGGAGAGGGCCAGCCAAGGTTTCCCAAAAGAAAAGATTCTGGAATTAAGGTGGGTTTTTTAAATTTAAAGAAATTTAAT
The DNA here is from genome assembly GCF_011764305.1 of Mustela putorius furo. Lineage (NCBI taxonomy): Eukaryota > Metazoa > Chordata > Mammalia > Carnivora > Mustelidae > Mustela > Mustela putorius. The sequence continues at coordinate 11,446,484 of NW_025422026.1, read as the reverse complement.
GTTTTATACAAGTGATTAGTCATTTCAATAGAACAAAAAAGTAGACAGTGAAAAGGAACTCTTTCCTCACTCAGATGCTTGAGGGCCCATCAGAGGCAACTACTACAATTTCATCAATATAAATATAATATAAATAACCCATCTGCCCACTTTCTTTTGGACAGATGTGTCTTTGGACAAATGTGTGTCTTCTACTCAACTTTTATGTGCCAGTTTTTTTCATGTAACAATATATTTTGGAAATCAGTACTTGTAGAGCTATTTACTTCTTTTTAATAGCCCCACAGTATTTCCTAATAGGGATAAATTAAAATTTCGATACTAGAGCTCTATTGGACATGTAGGGATTTACAATCTTTTGCTATTACAAATAGTATTTGTATATACATTCCCTTTTTGCCCCATGTGTGAGGATGGCTATATATGGGGTACATTCCTGGAAACAAAATTCCTGGATCCACAAGTTGGTGCATGTAGTTAGTTTTTGTAAAAATTTCCCTTCAAAGGAGTTACATCAGTTTATACTTTCATCATCAGGATATTGAGGTTTGAGTTTTGACGAATGAGTAGGAGTTTGCCAGGCAGATTAAAAGGGCTAAAGGTGTGTTTAAAAAGAAGATTGATACAAGGAACAGCAAGCTTCTCAGGGCACCAGGCAGGACAGCTGTAGATCAGTCAGTAAGCCACTGGCCAAAGGAGAAGGAGGAACTGAGTGCCGGTAGAGGAGGGATTAATAAACAATTCTTCTGATTGAGAACTTATTTATGCCAGGCACTATGCTAAGCACTATGTTTGATTTAATTCTTGTAACAAAGAAATAAATAGTTCTGGTTTACAGGGAAGGAAGCTGAGGCCCAGACATGTTACCCTGCCCAAGGTCACAGTTTGTAGATCACAGAAGTAGAACCCAACTCCAGCTTTCTTTGACTCCTAAGCCCTGATTGTTAACCACGGCTCCATAGAATCCTGAAAGAATGAGAACTTTAGGGCTGTTAGATATGGGGGACAGAAGGAGATTTGGGGGAGACTAGAAGATAATGATGCATTGGTCACCAGAGCCCCAGCTGGAATGTGCCCACAACTTGCCAGTGTAGCAGTGTAGACTCTGGGGCCTAAAGTCTAGGACATGAGACAACCTGGATTCCTTCTGTTATTTCTGGCAGGGCTGACTCAAGGGGCAAGAAGATGAGACCTCTGCCTTTCACTGCTGGCCACAACTTCACCTGAGAGTGGAAACCTGGTGTTTTCAAGATTAAAGAATATTAAATACTTTTTAAGTATCTAAAAAATATATTTTTCTGCTTCTCTCCTTCTTCCTCCTCCCATCCCCCTTCTTCATTTATATCAGTAGCTGATTTTAAACTTCAGCTCCAAGGAGACAAGTTTCTAAGAGCTATATAGCTCCCCAAAGCTGGTCAAAGTCATTTGTCCCTTAAAAGAACTAACATGTAAAATATTCATCTATTTGCTGTCTTGGGTATCATCTATGAAACCAAATGATAAAACAAGAAAAATCTAGAGCTGATTTTGAAAGGATTACACTGAATGAATCTTTAATAACAGGTTATATATTTTTTAAAGATTTAAATTTATTTATTTGAAATAGAGAGCGAGAGCAGGAACACAACAAGCAGGGGGAGTGGAGAGGGAGAAACAGGGTTCCCTCTGAGCAGGGAGTCCGAAGTGGGGCTCGATCCTAGGACCCTCGGATCATGACCTGAACCAAAGGCAGACGCTTAATGACTGAGCCACCCAGGTGCCCCTAATAACAGGTTTTAATCTCAGATACACAGCGCGGATATAACTTAAAAAAAAAAAAAAAATCTTTGCATGTTTATTGTGGAATCAGACTGTTAAGTAGCTGGTCTCAAAAATGATAGTCCCAGGGGCGCCTGGGTGGCTCAGTGGTTAAAGCCCCTGCCTTCGGCTCAGGTCATGATCCCAGGGTCCTGGGATTGAGCCTCACATCGGGGCTCTCTGCTCAGCAGGGAGCCTGCATCCTCCTCCTCTCTCTCTCTGCCTGCCTCTCTGCCTACTTGTGATCTGTCAAATAAATTAAAAAAAAAAATCTTAAAAAAAAAATTATAGTCCTAGAGATAAACCTCTGCACTGGGGTACTGTCACCAAAAGGGAGACTTCTAGAATAATGATTACCATCTATGGTAGCTCTTTGAGTCCCAAATCTGTTTGAATAAATATTCTTAACAAACTGTGCTCTCTCTTGTAGTGGGATGGATCTTATTCCAAGCTTAGCAATTAGGACTTCATTTAAAAAGAGACTAAGGCTGTTTAAAGGATAGGGGTGATTAGAAAGGATATTGCCCCAGGAAAGAGTTCGCAGTCTCTGAGGTAATTTTGAGATGATCACGGAAAGGCTGCTGACTGATGCATATCCATTATTCATACATTTGTCTTACCCCTTTTTACTTCACCGCATTCCCTAAATGATTTTGAGAGAGAAAAATGAGTGTAGCAAACAGTTTAATTTTCGAAGAACAGACTACCCAGAATGTTTCTTGGTAGGGATTATCTAAGTATCCTTACACTGATCTAGAAAAACCTTGTAACTACTGTGCCTAACAGAGCTGTTTTTCCTGTCCCTGTAGATAAAGGTCTAGCAACATATCCACAACAAAACAATTGGAAATAACTAATAAAATGATGATACATGATGGTTAGAGGCCTTTAAGCTGAAAGAGCCCATAGTCCCTTAGTTCATTTATTTTACAATGAGAATTACAAAGTCGAAATATTTGCCTCACACCTCAAAGAACTTCAACAATGAATTTCTTTTGTGACACATCTATACATAGAAATGAAGTAGTTACAAAGAAAAGAGGTTTCTGTGTTTCTAACAGGTTGACAGCGAAAGGACTCCTTTTAAATGTTTAACTTAAAGGTTCTAGTCCAGTTATTAAACACACCTCCATATCAAAAGCAAGGCACCAAGAATAAATGCTTTATAACTGAAATAAATTTAGAGGCGAGCAAAGAGGTACAGGAGGTGGGATTTGACCCCAAGTGGCCTGCGGAGGCATGGTCATGAGAACGTTTAAGATGGAACGCCATGAACTTCGGGAGTCAAACAGGTACCCACAAACTGTAAAAACTTCAGATTCATTGTAAACTTTATTTTACAAAATCTTAAAAAGCTTTTACGCATAAGTATTCATGTCAATATTACTTACAAGGGCAAAAATTGGCAAACGAACTTGGTGTTCAACGGTAAGAAAATAGTTAATGGTTAACTCATCTGATAGAATATCATGCAGGCTCTAAAAACCATTAACGTTCTTATCTGACATAAGAAAATGTACATTATATATGGCTAAATACAAAGCATGGGTTACAAAATGAGGTACGGTGTTACTTTGAGAAAAATACAATTTGCTTAACAGTGGCTCTTCCTTGGTAGTGGCGTTCTGGGAAGCTACTAAATTGTACACACAACATAAAGTCCCCCAAACAAACTTAAGTATATGCTTAGAAGGACAAGTACCTGTACATTATTGGAGTACAGATTCTTTAAATTTTCTTCTGCTTCCCAGTTTTTCAAAAGCCAAATTTGCTTCAATGATATTTTATTCTAAAATTAAAGTACATTTTCTCCCTTTTTAACAGGAAGGCAGTGTTAATGAAATTCTTGGAGGCAAAGAACTTAAGGCCTGAGGATATACTAATTCTTGTGCTCAGTGGTATCTGCAGAAAAAGCTGCCCAAAATCTGAATCGTGTACACAGGAGACAAAAAAGGGGGCAATCACTGACGAATATAGAGACTAAAGGGGGCAGGCTCCTTTTGACGACACATTATTAAGGAAGCTGCCATCTCTTCCCAGGCCTGAGAGAGGGGGTGGGTCCTTACCCCTCCAGGTTAAAGGATCCTTTGGAAACAGTCCAGCACCGCCCCGTGCCCCCCATGATGGCCGAGTGGGCAGTGAAATCTTGGAAGGCATGGATACAAAAATGAGTGGCTGAAAGGGAAAATTCTCTGAAACCTACGCTTGGGTCAAAAATCTGCATTTAATCCCTAAAATAAAAACCCTGCCCATTCTCTTCCCCTCTTGACCACGCTCTACCGTTTCTAGCCTTTCACTTAAAAGCGACGCAGTTTTGATCACAGCACTAGTGTGAAATCGCCTACCAGACAGAGGAAACCTCAGGGCTCCTTTGTAAACAAAATAATGTCTTTCCTGGGCTTTGTCACTGTAGCGGGCCCTCATTCGGGGCCCTTACCACATGAAGAAATTTTTACGAATTCAACATCCCCAAACTTTGGGAGGCAAGTTTTATTTAAAGACACCGCCCCCCGCAACAGTCACGTCGTCCTTCCAGACTTGCTACATGACCCCACAAAGTACCAGGAAGGAGAGCATCTGAAACGCAAGGGCGACGACAGATTTATAAATAAAACCAAGGACAAACGTCGCCTTTATTCTAAATATACCATCCCAGGCAGCATGGCTCGTGTTCACTATTTTTACCCGCACTGGCCTTCTGCGTCTCCACCTCATGTGAAATGAAACGGGTGAGGCAGATCGAGCCGGGGCGACCGAACCGGTCGAGACTGAAAGCGTCGGTTTTGCAGGTGCAGATCCGAGCACCAGGAGGGGAAGCTGCAGGCTTTTGTGTAAAAGCCCGAACACCTGGCGACTTTGCCTTTTCTTTTTTCCCCTTGCATTCTGTGACACAGAACCACCGACATCTACATTTCTCTTTCTGAAAACACGACCGAGGTGGCCGATAGGGAACAAGGCGTCCGCCCCACCATGGCGGCCCCGGGCAGCTCCCGCGCACCAACAGGTCACACGCATTCCAGCGACACTTGGGCCAGGGCGGGGAGGACTCCCCCCCCCATCAAGAGGGATGCAGTTCGAAGTCTGAACAAAGGCAGGAAACGGGTCAGGAACACTGCCGCAAACACGGGGGACTGCGTTTCGAGCCAACTAGGACTCGCCGGGCTCTCTCCGCCGCCCCTAACCGCTCCCTCAGTGAGGAAACGCCCTGAGGAGAGCTTATCTGCTGTCCTCGTTCGCAGGGAGCTGCAAACACAGGGACAAAAAAAATCCCCCAACGACCCCCAAAGCTAAAAAAAAAAACCCAAAAAAAACCAACCAAACCAAAAACCCAGGACAATGCCTGGGAAGCAGGTCGGCCGGCTTCATGGGACGCGCCGCAGTGAGCCTCTGGGACGCCTAGGGCGGTGGCTCCACAGGCCAGTGCGGCTGTTCGCGTCCTAGCGCATTAACCGGGAGGCGCCGGACAAGCAGGTTCAGTCTATGACGTATCCCGCACCCCATTCCACACACTCGCCAAGCCCTGCGAATGCCGCCGCCCTTTATGGCACCCGCGGACTCGAAGGCACCAGCTGACCCCGCCCCCAACCGCCGCCATTTTGTTGTTTTCTCCAGTCCTTCCCGGCCGCGCACGTGGCGCGCCGCTGCGGAAGCCAAGGCACCGCCCCCACTTCCGGCCAGACCGGTTCCAGCCGGCCGCGGCCCGCAGACGCGCGACTGCCCCCTGGTGGCCGTTCGCGCCCGGCCCCGCCCTCCCCGGCCGCCATTTCTTCCCTTGGCGGTCGCACGTCCGCGCGCAGCCACCTCGGAGCGCGGCGGAGAGCGTGTGGGCGGGGCCTGGGTCCCGTGCGCTCACGTGGCTCTTGGGTTCAACCCGGGTCACTCGCATGCTTGCACGCAGTTTCAACAGTAAGCGCCGTGCAGTTCCGTGGTTGGGTTTCGGTGCGCGGTGCGCGGTGCTCGGTGTACGAGGTCTTTGAAGCAGGAGCCCCCACCTCTGTGTTCAGATGTGCTTGCCCTCGACCCTACTGGTCCCCGGTGTGGGGGCGCTGGCCCGGTTGTCTTGGGGGATCCCCGCCCTTCTGGCTGCCCCCAGTCTCTTGCGCGCTTCGTCTCCGGAGCGTGCCACGACCGAGGCCGAGCATTTGCTGCATCTTTCCTAACCTGCGCAGCAGCCTTTGCGATGGTAGTTGTTCATTTATCAAAGAAAACCGGTTCAGAGAGTGCCTTGCTCCGGCGGCGGGACCTGCAAGTTGCAATCGTGGGCATCGAAGTTCCCGCTCTGCGGTTCCCAGGGGACCCTCTACCCGCAGCTCCTGCAGCATTAGGAGCTGGTTGGGATGCAGATTATGGGGTCTTCGTCAGCCTTTCCAAATTGGGAACTTGGGAGGAGACAGGAGTCAGAAAGTGATTAACAAGCACTGGGTGGCTGTGAGGCTCGCCAGAGACCCCTGAACTCGCACGCTCTTTCCTGAGGGCTACCCCCTGTTCCCGCACTGTGACTAGGTATTTTTGCGATTCTCTTACGTAATCTTCCCCACCACCCTTTTACAGGAGAGGAAACTAGAGCAGAATTTCCATGAGGGTAGAATGCTAACGTTGGTATAAAATGGTACAAGATTATGTATCTTTTTTGGTTGTACCCTGTATGCATAAAATATCACTGGAAGGATATAAAAAATTTAACTTTTTTTTTTTTTTAACCTCCAAGAAAAGGAGGTAGGTACAGGGTTGGGGGGGGCTGAGTTGGGAACATTTTTCTGTAAATCTTTGTGATGTGTGAATATCAGCAAATGAATCGGACTGACTCCAAATAAAATCAAACGATTAAAAATTATACTTAGAACAGTATTAAGAGCAGAAACCGGGATTTGAATTCAGGTTTGGCTGGCTGCAGATTATATTCCACGTGCTCTATTGTGTACCCATGAAAAACTTAAAATGCTCTGTGAATTTGAGGTATTGTGATTAATAGTGAAATAGTTATTTCTTGGGAATTTAGTTTCTGTTTTAAACCCTGAAACAATGACCATGTCTAATTCTGGTGTCTGCGTGATACATTGTATGGTGTATAACATTGTTCTTATTTTCATTGCTAATAATAGCAATAAAATGACTATAAAACAGACCATAAATGTACTGTCTAGCCTCTGAGGAATATTGGTGTGTAATTAATTGGTAATTGCAAAGACAGTTGAGCCTTTTTAGTGAAGATGAATGTGTAAAGATTAAGTGTTGTTATTCCCAAGACTGATCATCATGCAAGTTTTTATTGGTTATATTTATATGTCTATCAGGTTCAATTTACAATTAAATATGGATAGATACTGCTCCTTATTTTTGCAAAGATCTTTATCTAAGACATATGAATTCCTGGGTTGGGAGACTATCATTTCTTCTTTTCTTTTCTTTTTTTTTAAGATTCCACTCATCTATTTGAGAGAGAGGACGAGTAAGGAGAGGGAGAAGCCGACTCCCCACTGAGCAGAGAGCCGTACTGATGGGGCTCTATCTCTGGACCCCATGATCACAACCCCAACAGAAGGCAGATGCCAAGCCACCCACCATGCTCTTCTCCTCTTTATTGGGAATTGCAAAGGCAATTCAGGTTTGTGTGACTTTAGGCATGTTGACTTAACCTCCTAGTGCTTCCGTTTACTCATATGCTGAAAAAAAGAGATCTTAAAGTGCTTGCTTCCTGGGCTTCTTATGGGGGTACATTGAGTCAAGGAGTGTAGTGCACTCGAGACAGTGTTTGGCCGAGTCACTGTTGGATAAATCCTTAAAAAAGAGAGAGAAAGATGGGAGAAATAGTTTTGATGGCAGAAGAGAAAGATGTGTTTCATGCCTACAACTTTTAAATTTTTTTTTAAGATTTCTATTTATTTATTTGATAGCGAGAGATCACAAGTAGGCAGAGGCAGGCAGAGAGAGAGAGAGAGAGGAGGAAGCAGGCTCCCCGGCTAAGCAGATGTTTTCCAGATGAGGGCTCGATCCCAGGACTCCGGGATCATGACCTGAGCTGAAGGCAGAGGCTTTAACCCACTGAGCCACCCAGGTGCCCCATGCCTACAACTCTTGTGCTGGGTAGGGGTCATAAAGATTTGTGATTCTTCTAAACACTTGTTCCTAGTACTACTATTTGGTCCCCGAATATAGGAAATTGACTCTGTAGTAATCCTCCATCAGTTGCCCTGTCCAGCTCCTGGGCCTGCAAATTCTCACTGGGAGAAGACTGGTTTTTCCGTAGGTCGGTGCCTGGGAGCTGCGCGATGGGCCTGTGTTGGCTGGTGAGAACGCCACACCTCGCTGGCAGCTTGAAATTGGCCACGAGCGACTCTTTATATCTCAGCAATACGCAAAGCTACAGATCCAAGGCTTCTGCCTCTAGGGAACCGGCGGTTAAACATTTATCAGCACAGTCTACGTTCTCACAGCAGCTGCTCTGCTGGGAGCAGCCCAGAGAAGGAGGTCGCTCCTCTCAGGTTGCCTGGACTCTGGAGTCCCTTAGTGGCATCGGGCTAAGATGTCTCAACACTCATCCTCTCTTAATCAAATCAAATTGTAAACAAGGACTGAGTCACGAGTTTTTCCTGGGTGAGTTTGCTCAGTATTGCACAAGTGTTTCTGGGGCAAGGGGAGACAGCTGCCCAGGGAGCCTTCTGCCCACCATGGAGAAACTTGCATTGCAAAGGGAACTGAGGGGGTAGAGGGTCGTACTCATCTCTGATCAGATGTGTCTGTGGCCCACTGTATTTTGGGAGTCAGGAACTCCAAAAAAATTTTTTTAAAGGCGTAGAATATGATAGATCTCTCTCCCTTGAGGGCTGTCCCCCAAGTCAGGCAGTGGAGGAGAGGGCGATTTTTCACAGTGGAGTTCATTCATTCAACAGACCTGTACTAAGTGCCCGACTCAGTAGTTTTTACAGCTGCGGGAGAGACACATGGGAAGCTTACAAAGTACCTCAGTTTAAGCTACCGGGGTTTGGGTGTGTGGCGTCCTAAATAATGTCGCCCCCACACCCCTCATTCTAATCCCTGGAATGTGACCTCATCTGGAAAACAAAACCCTAAGCCCTTGCAGATGTGACTAAGTTAAGGATCTCGGGATGGGGAGATTTGAGATTGTCAAGGTGGAGCCTCCTTGTCTTTGTATCTATCCCCGTAAGCAGAAGACAGAAGAGTATGTGACTGCAGAGACACAGAAGAGAGTGACGTGTTTACACAGAAAGGAGTTCGGGGCCTTTCTCCGCACCAGGAGAAAGGCCCCGAACAGATTTTCCTTTAGAGCCTGCAGAAAGAGCACAGTGTGCCAACACCGTGTTTTCGCCCTGCTGGCCTCCAGAACTCCGAGGGAACACATTTCTGTTGCCTTAGGTCATCTAGTTTGTGGAAATTTGTTTTGTCAACTGCAGCCCTGGGGAAGGAATACAGGATAGGACCAAACTCGTTTTTAGTGGCACTTTACATAGGATTTAGCAGACCCAGCTGTCCATATGAGAGATGAAGGGTAAAGGGATCATGGAGGGTGATATCTTTTTTAAAGATTTTATTTGGGGGGGAGAGGAGAGAGAGAAAGGGGGAGAGAGCGCGCAGGAGCCGGTTTAGGGGCAAAAGGAGAGGGAGGAGCAGACTCCCTGCTGAGCAGGAACCTGGCCCAGGGCCCGATCCCCAGGACCCCAAGATCGTGACTTGAGCAGAAGGCAGGTGCTTATCTGACTGAGCCTCCCAGGCTGCCCCAGGCTCTCTCATTTGCTACCGGGCACTAACTAGGCCCTGGCTCCCAGTGAGTCTGTATTTTGCAACAAGTGAGCGCAAACCCTCACGCGATTCTGAATTATGGGTATTTACAAGTTCCATCCATCTGCTGTGTTCTATGATAGACACTAGAGATGCAAAGAAGATCACTACATTCCCTGTTCTCAAGAAGCCTACAGTCTGGCAAGCAATAAGATCATTTCCGTCGAGTCTGTGAAGTGTTCGATAATAGTATTTGTTGAGCTGTTCGTTCATGCTAAGTGCCACATCTTGTGTGCCATCTCTCCTGATCTGCAAAAGCAATTCCAGGAAGAAGGGAATAACATCCCCTCAGAAAACCACAGTCTTAGCAGGTTAAGCAACTAGTTCAGTGTCACCCAGCTGGTAAGCAGAGAGGCAGGGCTGCTGGGAACAACGCTGGGTCGGACGGGCATTGCTGGTGCGAACTCACTCCAAGAGCAAGGGCAAAAGCGTGTCTGTGGTCGAGAGCCAAGTCCAGCTGGGAACCTACCTGTTGCTTAGGGCGCCTGGAATGTGGGGGTGATGGAGGAGTGGGGCAGCACCTGAGGCAGGAAGTGGGTGCTTCTGCCCCCGAACAGGGTAGGGATGACGCTTCTCAACCTTGCCTCGGCAGCCTTGGAAGGAGGAGCCCAGGAAGCTCTGGTCTTGGCCGGGGCAGGGCAGGGCGAATGGGCAATTAGGTAGGACCTCCGCTCCCTACATCTCTCTCCCCAGCATTCCTGTGGCTTTCTACACCTCAGGGCTGGTCTGCTTGCCCGAGGGGAAGGCCTTTCAGCTGCGGGGCTCCTACCTCGGAGGAATTGTGCAGAGCGTCCTGTGAGTTACCAGCAATGTTGTAAGTCATCAGCTGTTTTAGGTTAAGAGGAAAAAACTACTCCCCAAACCACTCCCCAAACCGAGCCTTCTATTTCCGAGCGAATCTGAGAAGAAAATGGCATTGTAGGGCAACCGTTGCCTGGGGCAGGAGAGCAAATGAAAATAAGTGGGAGGAAATGAAGGAAGACGGGCAGTTAGCTACTTCTCTAAACTCTATAAAGTTTAGAGAACTGGCACTTGGTGGGTACTGGCACTTGGCGGGCCTCTTACCGCACGCAGCGACTGTGTGTTTTTAAGAAGCTTATTGTTCTGAAAAAAAAAAAAAAAAAAAAAAAAAAAGACCCTGGCTGGGTCAGTCGGTAGAGTCTGTGACTCAGCCTCAGAGTCGTGAGTTCGACCCCCATGTTGGGCGCGGAGCCTTCTTTAAAAGAAAGTGGAAAATAATACAATGAACACCTCTGCGTCCCTCACCCCACAGTTCCCACCTAATAGCCAGGAGGGTTTAATCTATACTCATGGTCCCCACCAGATATTTTTATTATTCTAGGCCCCCTCCTTTTTTTCTTTTTCTTTCTTCTTCTTCTTCTTTTTTTTTTTTTTAGAAAATTTCAAGCCTATTGAGAAACTATGAGAATAGTCTTGAAAACATCTGTATCACCCAGGTTAACCCGTTTTCCCACCTATATTGAGGTAGAATGCACGTGTAACATTGTGTAAGTCTGAGTTAGGTAACGTGTTGATCTGATCCATACAGCAGAAGGTTTACCAGCATAACATCCTCTTGGATCCACCAATGACCATTTTGGCATGTCTGCTTTAACCTCTCCCTTGTTTTTTTAATTTATATGATTGTTGCAGAGCATTTCTCTTTTAAAACTGGGGGAAACTTTAGAGTTTAGAGAAGTAACTAACTGCCCTAGGTGCTCAGTTTCTAAAGGAGGGGACTGGGATTTGAACTCAGGTCTCTGGGTGTCTATGAGGGGAAAGTCAAGTTGACAGCGGTTTAACTGTTTGAAGCGGGAGTGGACAGGGTAATTGTGTTCCAAATATCAAGAACCCTCCCTCAGAGCCCTTGACCTTCCACCCTGCCAGCCGGCCCCTCCCACATACACGGTTTACTCAGGTTCCTGGAGGGGGCTATTTGAACAGACTCTCTAGGCAATTAGGGGTGATTAAGGGCCACACCCTTTCTCTAAGAATGAATGTGGGAGGAGGAGCAATGCTGGGAATGCCGGGGAGTCTCATTCTTTTTATAATCCCATTCTCCTCAGTTGTTTTTTTTTTTTTTTCCCCTGCGTTTCTTTGGAAACCTTATCTCTAGCCTGACTGCTGACTGTAGATTTCTAAGACGGCTCTATCTGTCCTTGGCTAGTGGCTGGTCTCCATCCTGGTGGCCTCGCTCTTTTCTCCAGGCTTCACTGCCCAGTGATCTCATCCCTGTCCAGCTGACTCCACGTGGTTGTCTTTGAACTCTAGACTTTCCCTTCTGGGCGGTTCTCTCTGGATATCTCCCCAAACCCTCATAGTCAGCATGTCTAACACTGAACTCATGACTCCCCCCCACTCCCAACTGCTACTTGAGAACCGCCCCCCACCTCAGTTCCCTTTCTTCTGCTGCCCTGAGCGAGCCGGATGCTTGGGAGCCATCTCTGCCTCTCCCCTTTCCTGTACTACCCCCTCGCCATTGAGTGTCATGTGTCCCACCCCCCAGCTCCCGCTTCCCACCTGGGTCCCTCTTGTGTTCCTGCCCCTTCATCTCCATTGCCCCTTCCCTGATCCAACCCTTTAGTCCAGGTTGGATCAGTCCCTGGAGCATCTTGGAGACCCAAGCAACCCTGATAGAATGTGGATCTGAGGGCACCTGGGTGGCTCAGTGGGTTAGGCCGCTGCCTTCGGCTCAGGTCATGTTCTCAGGGTCCTGGGATCGAGTCCCGCATCGGGCTCTCTGCTCAGTGGGGAGCCTGCTTCCCCCTCTCACTCTGCCTGCCTCTCTGCCTACTTGTGATCTCTCTCTGTCAAATAAATAAATAAAATCTTAAAAAAAAAAAAGAATGTGGATCTGACATGTCAAAGGCAAACCCAATGTCGCCACCCAGCTCTCTCCCCTCCTAGGGTGTAGAACCCATCAGTGGCCTCTCATTTCTCTTTGGGTCTAGACCCAATTCCCCCAAATGGCCCTGCATGGCTGGCTCCTGCTGATCCCCGGGGATAGGCAGCTCCCTCACTGCTGCCCCACACCTTGGACTCCAGCCACGTGGATATGCTGTCTTCCCGCACACCTGGGAGCCATTGACAGGCTCTTCCCTCCGCCTGAGTGCTCCCTCCCCTCCCCTCACCCACCAACTCCTGTTCTTCCGACCTCAGCTACCCCCTTCTTGGTCTCATCTCTCTCTTGGGGACATTTCCTCCCCCGCAGCCTGACTCTCCCCTTGTGTAGAGTCACGGCACTTGAGATGTTTTACTGCTGGGATTCTTTGCCCATTTTCTCACCTACAACCGTAAGGTTTGCGGACAGGAACTCTGTCTTCTTTTGTTGATCCTTGTATCCAAACTGTGGTGCTAGGGACATAGCAGGCATTGATAAATCATTTTCTGAATGAATGGTAAGTAAATGCTGAGCAACACCTGGTGCTCAGATGAGAACCGCTGTTAATAACTAATTACTTAGCTCCGTGATCGCCATCTAGTGGCGACTGATGTTATTACACCGTTGAGCGCAGCGTCCTGATTCCGCTTCACAGTGCGATCTGTCGCTGGGCTCCTTCCTGGCACAGAGGGAAATCAGTACATGCATAATAGAAACTTGTTGCATGCTTTGCCTTGTTTCAGGTATCGTAGTAGGCATCACAGCACTGCCTGCTTGATACCTGAGCAAAGCTCTCCTTCCTAGGCCAGGGGCTGGAGAGAAGACCCTTCATTGAACAGAGCCTGTGTTTTTTTTTTTTTTTTTTTTTTTACTGCATCCCACTGCTCCTGTGCTTCTGCTGCTTATTAGGTGAACTGTATCCATGAGAAAACCGGAATTGTCGCAGTGATTGCAGGAGCCCAAACAAAACTCTCTTTAATGGCAGGAAACATATTTTGTAACTAGGGAGGGTACTATGGGGCTCCTCAGATTTGAGTAAAATGTCTGGAGTCTGGGAGGAATGCTTACTGGTTTTACTGTAACCGAGGACCTGTGAGTGCTCTCATTTCGAAGACCCCAGGACATCTGGATATGCAGTATTTCTGGATGGTTCACAGATGGCTTTTCTTGGCATGTATTTCTTAGGTTTTTTGATTTTGTGGCTTAGAAAGTTCTGGTCTTTAAGTCTCTACAAAGTTTTGGATCTTTCATGGAGTAATTTTTTTTTTTAACATTCTTCCCAAAGTGCATTTGAGATCAATGGTAAATAGTAATTACGTATACACCAGCTGCCTCAAATGTTTTTTGAAACAAGGTAGAATCTATATAAAATGTAGGAAAAGTTGTACTTTGCATTATGTTTGTGAAAGTTTTTGCAAGTACCTTTTGGGCAGGGCAGGTAAATTTGATCATATTTTCTATGTCATGTGAACTAAAAGGAACCAGAGTGTTAACTTTTATTGGCAAGTTGAGTGGAGGCATAAGAAATATACTCTTCAGGGGCACCTGGGTGGCTCAGTGGGTTAAAGCCTCTGCCTTCGGCTCAGGTCATGATCCCAGGGTCCTAGGATCAAGCCCCCCATTGGGCTCTCTGCTCAGCAGGGAGCCTGCTTCCCCTTCTTTCTCTGCCTGCCTCTCTGCCTACTTGTGATCTCTGTCTGTCAAATGAATAAGTAAAATCTTAAAAAAAAAAAAACAAGAAACATACTATTTAAAAGACACCAGAGCACCTGGGGGGCTCAGTTTGTTAGGCATCTATTTTTTAAATTTTATTTTTTTTAAAGATTTTTAAAAGATTTTCTTTATTTATTTGACAGATCACAAGTGGGCAGAGAGAGAGGAGGAAGCAGACTCCCCCTTGAGCAGAGAGCCCAATGTGGGGCTTGATTCCAGGACCCTGAGATCATGACCTGAGCTGAAGGTAGAGACCCAACCCACTGAGCCGCTCAGGCGCCCCTAGGCATCTGACTCTTGATCTCAGCTCAGGTCTTGATCTCAGGGTGGTGAGTTCAAGATTGACATTGCCATGCTGGGCATGGAGCCTACTTAAAAACATAAAAGTAAAAAAGATGAATAAAGGGCACTTGTGGTAATTTCTGCTGTAGAGAATGGTTTTAAACTTGCTTGCATCAGAATCACCTGTGGTTGTTAAAGCATAGATTGCTGGCGTCCCGCCCCCAGAGTTTCTGACTTAGTGGGGCTGGGAGAGAGTTTGAGAATTTGCATTTCTAACGAGCTCCCAGGTGATGCCGAGGTGGCTGGTCTAGAGGCCAAGCTTTGAAAACTATCAGAGCAGTGAATTATGCACCCTAATTTTCTACAGTCTGTTTTCTTTCCGTCTTTTCTGTGCAGGTCAAGATTCACCAAGCCTCACCGTTACTTTTCTGCCTTTGGAGGAAAGCAGCATGGAAGGAGTGTTTTGTAGCTTCGGTCTCTGTCCAGCCTGCACAGGGAAGCCCGAGCTCTCCTACCACACAGGTCAGGTGGCTGATGCGCTGCGTAAACTTTTCAGCATGACTGTTTATTCTTCTGGAATAAAATCTCCCCTTTAGTAAGATGCTGGAGGTCTTTACATGGGGTCCCTTCTTACCTCTCCATCCTTTTTTCTCTAGTGTGGCACTTTTTCACAACCCGAGCTTTCTGCTTGGAATGTCCTTGTGATATTTCTTTGCTTCCTTAATTCCTTCTTGTCTTCCTGAACCTGAGGATAAATCTGTGCGTAACTCTCTGATTCTGGCACATATAGGCTTATGGAATGATGGGATAAATGGATGAATGAATAAATGAATACCTAAGAATATAGAAAATAAATTTTTAAAAATTGTGGTAAAATACATGTAACATACAATTTATGAGGTACAGTGGCATCGCACAGTCTTTGCCCTTTTGTGACTGGCTTATTTCACTCAGTGTAATGTCCTCAGAGTTCATTCATGTTATTGCCTGGGTCCAAATGTCCTTTTTTTTTATTTTTATTTTTTAAAAAGGTTTTATTTATTCATGTGAGAGAGGGAGAGAGAGAGAGAGAGGCAGAGGGAGAGGAGAAGCAGGGTCCCCACTGAGCAGGGAGCCGGTGCCGGAGCCCGATTAACCGACTGAGCCACGGGTGCCCCCTGAATGTCCCTTTTTAAAGGTTGAATAATATTCCATTTTAGTTATTTACTGCCTTTTTTTCTTTATTTTCATATGGAGAATAGTTTTGTATGAGGATCTAATTTGCAGCATTATTAGAAGTAGCAAAGGGTTCGAAGCCATTTAAATGTGTGTGTGTAGGGGAATCAATGGTGTAGAGTAGGCATAACCTTACAGTAGAGTAACAAAGAATGGGGCTTCTCCTGTATTGGTATAGAACAGTCACCAGCTAGAATATTATAGTACTGAAAACTGTGTAGACTGTTTTTACTTTTGATATAACATATATAAAAAAAAATCATCTCAAACAGGGCATGTGTCCGTGCTTTCCATAGTTGCCGGAGGCTGCCTCTGGAGGAGGGAACTGGATGAGGTCTTTCTTCTGTCTGCTCTTTCCTCTCTTTCTTGTTTTGTACCAGGCCTTATGTATTTCCTATTAAAAAATGTTGAAAAGAATGCAAATAACCTTGTCCAGAGGGAGAAGTGATTAATTTCCTGCAGATCTAACATAAGGAGGGATGCTTTGTGCTTACGAATAATTATTAAATTAAGTCAGTAAGAAAGACTTAAATGAAATTAAACTTGGTTGGCTAATTCTCTTGACTCTCTGTAGAGGTTAACGATGGACCTGATTCTTTGACTACCCGCCCCCCTGGGGATTTTTAATAACCAAATCTTATCAACAGTTTAGGGATCATCTGTACGCAGTACTGAGAAGCCGATCTTACTCAGAAGCTCTGTCTGTGTGAATTTAAGGACCAAGGCTTGACTTGAGGCACCGCCCCTGAGGCACTTGAGGCACTGCTCCAAGGTAGGCTCCTGAGTGATCAGCTCCTTCAAAGCAGTCTAAAGCAGCAAGGAAAACTGCTGTCAGAAGAATCAGATAAATGCTTAGGTCTGGGTCCAAAGTGACTGGTGTGTCCAGATCAGGGGCGATGGGTGGCTTTCCCACAGAATGAATGTTTGTTGATAACGAAATTACCATTCTCTGCATTGTGGTCTCACCAGTACCTGAGCTATGCAAGCAGGCCTGCCCGTGTTTTACCTAAATTTTACCCCATTCAAAGTTGTGAGATGATCCAGTCCTTGCTCTCAGACCTCAGACCCTGCAGACATCTTAACACCGGGACAGATGTGCCCAGGACACTTGTTATCAGTGACAAATAATTTTTGCTTCAAATATTCACATTAATAATATTTAGCAATATTTATTATTAATAATATTAATGATAATATTAATTACTAATAAAATAAAATGTTTTAATATATATTTATGTATAGATATATATAAATATAACATTTCTGGTTTGTAAAAACATCTGCTTGGAAATTCTGCTGTATAATCAATGTGGCTGTGATGACTCTGGATATTACTAATAGTGAATAACATTTCTATAGCTCTTTCCTACTTCTCAGTGACTCCTTGTTGTTCTAAAAAAAAAAAAAAAAGTCCTTCTCAGGCAACTGAAGGTTTTCAGAATCTGCTCCCTACCTGTCTGACCCCATTTCACTCCCCTGCACCTTCTATAGTAACTTCTCCAGCTGTCTGTGAGTGTTCTGAGCATTTTGTAGCTTCTCTTATTTCTGGTCTTGGTGCTGTTTTGTCTTCAGATGCTAGAATATTCTCTCATGTTCTGCTTTGTGGGACCAGCTCTTGCTCCAGAGCCCAGCTGAGGTGTGCCTTCCTCCCTGATGTGGTAGGTGATGGCAGGTGATCCTGTCCCTCTAAGGCCTTCAGGGCTTCCTTTGTGACTGCTTCGGTGGCTGCCCCACCGCACTGCATTATCATTGCTTGTTGATGTTTGCTTGAACTCGGGAGTGCCAATGGCTACATTCGCATCTGGAGGCTGGACTGGAGAAGAGCCCATAATAAACTTATACTTAGTATTGGCCTGCGTTTTGGTCTCAGTCTTAGCCTTTTCACCTTTCTGTGTACCTCTTTCCTTCCTCCTTCCTTCCCTAGGCCCTCTCTCTCCTTCCTGCAGCTTTGTGAAGCCTGGAGCAGAGGACCTAGATAAGTCATGCCACAACCTGACTCACAGACACTGTGAAACAATGGTGTTTAATTAATGATTGCTAAATCTGTGGTAATTTGTTGCAAGTCATAGGAAACTGATATAATCCTGTTCTCCCCACAGTGATTGCTTCTCTACAGTTAAAACTTTAGTTTTCTCTATTATTTTCTCCTTGTAGCTAAGATTTATTTCTTCCCGACAACATCCAATTCAGAGCAAAGTCCCACTTCCTTGAATTCTCCCAGGAAGTACCTAATGCAAGCCCAAATCCTGAGTCTTTTCTAATACCTTGCCACTTTGCGATGCCCTATACAAATGAAATAATGTAGAACAGGGTGAGAGAGAAATGCATTTGCATGTGGCTGGGCAAATTGTAACCCCTGGAAATCAGAGGTGAAGGGGCTGTATGAGTCACTGGGAGCTTGTCACCGACAAGTGGGGGTGGTTGGCTGCCGGGACTGAGCCCCTTCCTTACACCCTTTGGCCGATGGACGCAGAGCATTTGTTCTTTTCACTGAGGCTCATGGAGTGGGTGAAACTCCGTGCCACTCTCCAAACACAAAAGAGAAATTTCATCATGAGCGAAGGATCAGAGATAGAAGACATTCTGAGAGGCGGTGGTTGGGGATCCTGGCTCCGTCCCTTTCCAGTGGCGGGCTCTGGCGAGCAGGAATTTGAGATTGCCGCAGTGTGGAGCGGGGACTCATTGTTCAGGAGAATGGGGTGTACAGTGTTCTAGTAGTAAATCAGGAGCTCTTGTTCTGGATCCGGGGGTTGAAACCAAGAGCCTGCTGGGTTAGCTCCTGCTACTTGTGGGGGAATCGAGGAAAGGAAGTAGCGAAGGGACTGCCCATTTTGCAGGGAAATGTGGCAGGTCTTTGGCCATCCCCCAGTTTTTGATGACCGCTTGCCAGTGACATCCTATCCTTGAATTCATCGGGCGTGCAACTCCTGAGGCTTGCCAGTCCCAATGGAAGGAAATGGAAATCTCTCTCCATTCACAGCCTCTCTTCACAGTTCATTTGAAATTGCATCTAATTTAGGCTCATTCATACTGCAGACGTGGAAGAGCCCACCACAAGGCCTGATAATCACTTCACCATGAAAACCTAATGGTAGGAACACCAGTGTTGCTATAACAACCACGAGAGAAGCCTGGTTGCCCACGGTTACCTCTGTGAGCAGATGTCACTGGCGCCTGAGTCTCAGCTTGAATGAGCCTCGAGAGCATAATGGGAGAGGCCACGGGCACTGTATGCGTGGGTCTGAATGAAAGAACCTTCTTGCCGCCATGGGCAGCTCTGACACCCTTTTTGTTTCCTTATCAGTGATGGGTTCATGAAGACTTTCTCATTAGAGGACTTTGAGTTGTCATCTTAGAGGCAGAGAGTTCTAAAATGACCCCTCCTCTGAAAGGTTTTTCTTTTTTTGGTTTCTTAAATTAAAAAGATGCAAGGTTCAAGCCTCAAAAAATACAAAAGGGATGGTGTGGGGGAAGTTCTCCGTCCTATCCTTGCCTCCCGTCTACCCACTCCCTGTTTTTCCCCAAAGGCTTTTTTAAGGTCTCTACAGATCAGTACAAGATATATTTCCTTCCTTTTATTTTTGAACAAAAGAATACATAAAACACACAAAAGAATAGTGTATCATGCGCACTGTTCTGTACCTTGCTTTTTTCCCTTAATGTGTCTTGAAATGGTCTCTCATCAATCTGTAAAGTGCTTCTACAATCTTCTTCACAATGTAGAGTCTTCCACTGTACGGATGTGTCAAACATAGGCAACTCGTTCCTGTTGATGGGCATTCCGGTAGTTTCCAGGACTTTGTGGTCACAAGGAAGGTTGTAATGGCTGGTCTTGCATTAACGCCATTTTGCCTGCATGAGAGAGTTTTTGATGTTGAACCGCTGAGTGTATGGATTTGTCACTTTACTTTGCGTCTGTAGACCTTGTGCTGGTCTGTGCGCCCCTCAGCAGTGCACCTGAGGCTGCCGCCCCCCGCCCCCAGCCTCACAAAGAGTGTTTTGTCAAACTTCTGGGTTTCTGCCAATCTGGCAGGTGAGAAATGTTATCTCATTAGGGCTAACATCTGCATTTTTCTTGCTTGTACTTAATTTTATTGAACTATCTATTTGCATGCTTTGCCTATTTTTCTATTGAGTCATTGGTCTTTTCCTTGGAGGGGGGCTCTTAAGATATTTGGGAGATTAGCCCTTTGCACTATGAATTTCAATTATTTTTTTCTCTTCCGTGTGTCATCTCCCTTTGACTTTGACAGTACAGCACAAGAGGTTATGACACGGACTCCGGAGCCGGGCTGTCCACGTTCGCATTCCAGCTCTGCCAACAGGGCTGTGGGGCTTTGAAAATCTGCTTCTCCGTGCTTCATTGTCCTCAGTCTACAGAGTGAGGGTAATAGTGCCGACCTCATACGGACTTCGTGAGGCTTAAATGCTTGGTATACGTAAAGTGTGTGTAACAGTGCTTTACAGAGAACATAGGAAGTTCTGTGTTTGATGCCTGTTATTATTTACAACGTCGCTGTGGCTCCTGGACTTTGTCACAGTTGGGAAGGCCTTGAGAAACCCTCCCTGTGCCATTCTTTGCACTGCGTGTGATCTTTCCCACATACTCCGACCGGGAATGGCATGTGGCCGAGTGGTTGTGCGCACTGGGTTTTGAGGCGGGAAAGCCTGAATTTCAGTGGCCGTGCTGGCACGTCCTCGTGAAGTGACCTTGACCAAGTCATTGGTCCTAAGTGATTAAAATGACAAATGCTTGTAAGGTGGTTGTGGTCATTGGGACCGTGGCTGCTACATGTGCGTGGGCAAAGTGGAGGGTGGCTGTTGCTTTTATGATCAGTCCGTTAATTTCCATTCCCTGCCTTTCCGGTTCCCTAGGTTCAGGGATTCTGCCCCGTTTTCTCTCCCCAGAGGCCTTCACAGAGGGGCCCTGACATGCTGACTGAGGAATGAGTAGGGAAGCAAGGTCTTAGTGAGCTTCGTACAGATTATCCCTGGCACTTCACAGAGGAGGAAATAGAGACCGAGGGATTTGCCCAGGGTCAGAGTCAGAACGGAACCTGGAGCCGTTGACTTCCATTTTTAGAGGGGCTCTTTCTACCCCTCAAAAGGCAGCAGCTTGATGGAGGAGGAAAACCTGCTCCCCTCAGTGCTATGTTGGCTCTACTAAGGGCCGTGTTCCGTGTCCTTCACGGCAGATGTCTTCTCATGACTGCGAGGTGTCTTCCACTCCAGCTTCTGAAATAGCATTCATTTTCCTTGTTCTTGGTAGACCCATTACAAAATTAAAAAAAAGAAAAAAAGGGTATCTAGTTGGCTCAGTTGGAAGAGCATGGGACTCTTGATCTTGGGTTCAGGAGTTCAAGCCCTGCGTGGGGCATAGAGATGACTTATAGGATGACTTATAAACAGGGCACCTGGTGGCTCAGTTGGTTAAGTGTCTGACTTCAGCTCAGGTCATGATCCTGGGGTCCTGGGATCGAGCCCCATGTCCGGCTCCTTGCTCAGTGGGGTCTGCTGCCCCCTCTCCCTCTGCCCCTCCCTGTGCTCTCTCTCAAATGAATAAATATAATCTTAAAAATAAATAAATCAAGAACAATGTGGCACTGAAGTAAATTTTTCAGGCCTTGGCTCCTCTGTCTCTAAAATGGGAGCACTCATTCATTTATTCTCTTGCTCCTTGAGTGAACATTTCCGTGAGCCTCTGCAGACTCTGTTTGTGTCTGCGGTGGACACCAAGCCTGCAGAGGTGGACAGAGCAAGAGCTCTGCGCGTGGAGAGCTCAGAGGACTGCAGAGCAACCGCCCCAGCCACCCATTGGCAACACCTGACTCCTGGGGCACCCCGGGGGCTCAGTGCATGTGGTGTCCAACTCCTTTTTTTTTTTTTTTTTTTAAAGATTTTATTTATTTATTTGACAGAGAGATCATAAGCAGGCGGAGAGAGAGGGGGAAGCAGGCTCCCCTCTGAGCAGAGAGCCTGATGCGGGGCTCGATTCCAGGACCCTGAGATCATGACCTGAGCTGAAGGCCGGGCTTAACCCTCTGAGCCACCCAGGTGCCCCACGGCGTCCGACTCTTGGTTTCGGCTCAGGCCATGATCTCAGGGTTGTGGGATCGAGCCCTGAGTGGGGCTCCACGCTGGGTGTGCAGCCTGCTTAAGATTCTCTCACCTCCCTCTCCCCCTCTCAAAACAAACAGAACAAACAGTGCCTGACTCTTTAGATGGCTGGGCCTGCACGGAAGCCGACACACAGTGCTTTGGAGAACACAGCGGAAGGGCTGTTTATCTGGCCTGGGGCTGAGCTACGGAAAGCAGAGGGCATGTGACATCGGAGCTGCTTTCTGAAGGATAACGAGGTGTACCAACTTTATTGACCTTGTGCTGGCTTATAGATTTTTCTTGGCTGGCGATGCCCTTTGTGTGACAGGCCTTTTTGGGAGCAGATGCAGAGATTACTCCGGAGCTCAGGGCTTTGTACTTCTTTGATGTGACGATGCTTTCTCCAGCCAAGTCCCGGCAACCCCAGTTTCAACTTCTGTCCCCAGTGTGGGGATGCCAGATTTAGCAAATAAAAATACCAGACTGTCAAACCGGCATTGCAGATACACTATTTGGGATGTTTTTAGACTAAAAATGAATTTGTTATTTATCTGAAAGTCTAGTTAATTTTTATTTTTTATTTTATTTTATTTTTTTTTTTTGTGAAGATTTTATTTGTCAGAGAGAGCACAAGCTGGAGGAAGGGGAGGGGCAGAGGGAGAAGCAGGGCCTCGCCCCCTCCCCTCTCTCCCTCTCCCCCTTCCCCCACCCCTCCCTGAGCAGGGAACCCAATATGGAATTTGATCCCAGGACCCTGGGATCATGACCTGAGCTGAAGACAGACACTTAGCCGACTGAGCCACCCAGGTGTCCCTGAAATTCTGGTTGAACTGGGAGTCCTGTATTTTGTCTAGCAAATGTACCCCAGTATACATGTCACAAAAATCTCCCCGCTGGGGTCCTTTTGCTCTAGCAGGTTGCCTTATTAGACACAAAAGACTTGGGTTGGCTCAAGTCTGCTGCTTTCCTCAGCACCCATTGCTCCGCGGGAAAACTGGACACATCTTTACAGCTCCGCAAACAGTGAGTGAGAAGGCCCAACCTCACCATCCCATCAGGTAAACTCAGCCCTCTTATTTCCTGCCTGTAGAACACACCCACCACTTTTAGTGTTCTCCAGACAGGAAGGAGAGACATCGGTGTCAACGTTTGCAGATGGACCCCAGACTCCAAGGGATATGCATTACATTCTTCCAAGAATGCTCAGAGTTGGGCAGGATAAAGCAATGTCCTCTAACCCATAAGCTGGTTTAATAACACAGGATGGTTTGCATATGTACACTTCCTAGCTCTGCCGGCTGAGAGGAAGAGTGACGCTCCAGGAGCACAGAGCACACTTGAAGCCCACATCATAGTTTCTAAATGCCCTTCTCCAACTAAAGGAACGAAGGCTTGAGAAATGGCTGGTTCCAGGATTGGGACAGGGAAGTACAGGATGAGCCTGGAGCACTGTCAAAAAACCAGAATAAAATGCAGCTAAAAACAAACAGTGGAGGGGTGTGTGTGTCCTAAGAGGACTTAGGAGCCAGAGTCTGAAAGAGCCTCCAATGGCCAAAACAGGGACAATTTGAGCAACAAAATAAATAACCGTAGTGTTAGATTGTAACCCAAATAAATGATTATAAACAAATGATTGAATGAACGAATGAATGAGTAAATAAGTAAATGGGAAAGAAGGAATAAACATTCCAGGATAATTCCAAACAATTTATAGACATTCTGTCTTGCCAGGAGGTGGGGCTTTGCTTCTCTCCCCTTGAGTGTGGGCCGGACTTGATGACTCACTTTCAAAATTGTGAGTGGGGAAAAAGAACAACTTTACAGTGAAGAAACCTGGTGGGTGCCACCTGAGCCCAGTGATCAGGGTTCGTGTCACCATGTGATAAATTGTGCTGCTCTCACGTCACCCCCATGCAAGGCAGTGAGAAGGGAACTTTCACTTCTGTGATATTCTTCCCCCAAATTCTTAAACCCAGTCTGTCATGAGAAAACATCAGGCAAAATCAAACAGAGGAACATTCTTGAAAACAGCTGACCAGTATTCTTCAAAAGGTCAAGGTTGCGAAAAGTCAGGGGAAGAATGAGAAACTCGCTGGTCAGAGGTGACCGAGGAGGGAGGCCTGGTGACTAAGTGCTGTGGCATCCTGATGGGATTCTGGAATGAGAACGAACATTCGAACATTCGTGGAAAAGCTGGTGAAATCCAAGTTCCCAGTAATGCGTCGATGTTGGTTTCTTAACTGTGACAGATGAAGCCCAGTAACATACGGTGTTAACGGTGTTAACGTTAGGAGAAACTGGGTGGGAGAATATGGAAACACTGTATTGTTTGCAACTTCCCTTCAAATCTAAAATAACAAAGTGAGACAAACACTGTAAGGTGGTCTAAACATGTAAGAGTTGAGTTTCTTTCACGTACATTACGTCCAGAGGTAAACAGCCCAGGAGTTACTTGGTGGCCCCATGATCGTCAGGGATCTGGGCTTCTTCTGTAGATACTCCGCCATTTTGAAGCCCTTCACTTCATGGTCTAAGATGGCTGCCAGAACGCCAGGCTTCTGGCCGCATTCCAAGCATCCTGAAGGAGGAAGGATGATGGACGAAGGAGGATAGGGCTCCTTTTTGTTATTTCCTTAAAAAGAGCTTGCCCAGAAATCCTACTTCCACCACATTGGCTGGGGCATATCTAGTCTGCAAAGGAGGCCAGGGAATGTAATCTTTTTCTGGAGCATTGTGTACTGAATAAAAACGGCCATCTGTTACTAAGGAAGAAGTGCGTGCTGGTTAGGCATCTGGCAGTTGTTCAGCTTTCTGTTCATGTACATTAGGTGGTCTGTGGCTTTCTCAGCTCAGCTGTACCTGGAGGAAGGAAGACAGTCTCCCTTGAAGTCACCTTCTGTCTCTATGACGATTCTCTGGCTTGAAGAAGGGAAATGTCACAATACTTCCCACCAGGCTGATGACTTACCTCCCTTCATAGTTCTCTCCGTTAAAAACTTCAGTTTTCTGGAACGCCTGGGTGGCTCAGTTGGTTAAGTGTCTGCCTTCAACTCAGGTCATGATCCCAGGGTCCTGGGATTGGAGTCCCAGGTAGGGCTCCTTGCTCAGCAGGGAACCTGCTTCTCCCTCTGCCTGCCCTTCTCCTCTGCTTGTGCTCTCACGAGCCCTCTCTCTCTCTGTAAAGTAAAATAAAATAAAGCTTGTGTGTGTATATATATAAAAGCTTATATATATATATATATAAATATATAATATATATATATATTTATTTCAGTTTCTCATATATAATATATGAGCTTCAACTTTCTGCTTCTTTTGACTGGTTGGAGGTGATCCTTTACTTCCCTTTGGTAAGCTGTCTGGGTAATCTCAGAATCCTTTGCTCTGGGATTCTAGATTTTTGACCGTGTATGATGGGGTTACATCGCCATATACCCATCCTAAATAGAAAATATCATAAGTTGAAAAATGCATTGAATACATCTCACCTACCACACATCACAGCTTAGCCTCACCTACCTTAAATGGGCTCAGGACATTTGTATTAGCCTACAGCTGGGCAGAATCATCTAACACAAAACCTGTTCCATAATAAATGATTATCTCACATAATTTATTGAATACTGCACTAACAGTGCAAAACAGAATGGTTATACAGGGACAGAGTAGCGTTAAGCATGTCTGTGGCTTACCCTCGTGGTTGCGTGGCTGACCAGAAGCTGGGGCTCTCTGCTGATGGCCACTGTCATGAATGACTGTTATGCTGTGTGGTGTTAGTCCAGGAAGAGGTTAAATTCAACATCCTAAGTATGGTTTTTACTGGATGCAAATTGTTTTTGCAACATTATAAAGTCAAAAAATTATAAGTCAAGCCATCCTAAGTAAGGGACCATCTGTCTGGGTAAAATGTGGGGCAGCAGGGAAAGTTTTTGTAACATCCTATGAAACAGGCTTTCACTGAGAAGGCTGAGAGCAAGATCGACGGGGCATGTGTTTTATATGGTCTGGTGGGAGGACAGATTGGTACCTCTCCCTCCTCCAGAGGGCAATTTGGTAGGTATATCCAAAGTCTTCAAAATATTTACACCCCTGTAATGTAACCTTCTAGAACTTGTTTTGTTTTAGGGAAGTAATCTGAATACAACAAGCAAGGATCTGCTCGGAGAGATTTATTTCAGTGTTCTTTATAATGCGAAAAAACCCAGGAATCAATGTAGAGTAAATGATGGACCTTTTGTTAGGTGGGATTTTATGTAGCTAGTAATGATAATGTTTATTAAGATTTAAAATTACCATGAGGGCATCTGGGTGGCTCAGTTTCTTAAGCATCCAACTCTTGGTTCTGCTAGGGTCATAATCTCTGGGTGATGGGGTCAAGCCCTGTGTTGGAATCCCACTGGGAGTGGAGTCTGCTTGTCTCCCCGTCCCCTTCTGCCCATGAATGCTGTCAATTTCTGTCTCACAAACAAATGGGTAAACCCCAAAAAAAGAATAACATGGGGATATGTTTATATTATGAAGTTAGGTGGAGCTAAATGGGTTTCGCTGTTGCATATACAGGATGATCAGCTTAAACAATTTGGAGAGAAGACCTACACCAATGTGCTACTCCGATTGTCACTGGGCAATAAGGATTTTCATTTATTCGAAATGAAAAAAGCCCTTCTAGATAAGTGCAGAAAAGCAGAAGGAAGAAAAGCCACATGGGTGATTTTCTTCGGGGTTGCAGTTTGATAACTTAGAGTCTAGAGGTACTGGCAAATGTTTAAGTGTGAAGAAGAGTAGGCAGGACTTCCGGGTGAGCGAACTTCTGGAGATGCGGGGAGAGTGGCCGCCTTGGACAGTGCGGAAGCTCTGCGCCATTCCCACGTGCCTTGTCCTATGCATTTCTTCCATCTGGTTGTTCCTGAGTGATGTCCTTTCATACTAAACCAGTGATCTAGGTTAAAAAAAAAAAAGAGCTGTGCCTTATTAAACTTGTTCCTTCTCTTCTGGGGAACCCTCTTCAAGCCTTTAATTTTTTCCTTCTAGGTCAAGATAACATGCTCAGGTTATTATTTCTTGATTTATTGATTTTAGGAATTATCTATTGGCTTCCCGATGAGGTAGATGAAGATTTACGTCTCTCATACCCCTATAGTGGTCTTCCCAAAATTCATGCCCACCTGGAACATTGAAACAGCAGCTTTATTTTGATATAGGGTCTTTGTGAATATGATTACATTAAGGATCTTGAGATGAGATCATCCTGGATTTGGCGTGGGCCCTAAATCCAGTGACTCATGTCCTTGTAAGTCAAGGAAAGGACACACAGAGACACATACAGAGAGAGGAAGGCCGTGTGAACATTGAGGCAGAAACAGTAGGTATGCAGCCCCAAACCAAGGACTGTCAAAAATGGTTGGGAGTCAGCAGAAGCGGGAGGAGAAACAGGGGACAGATTCTCACAGCCTCTCGAGGGAACCAGTGCTGCCAACACCTTGACTGCATGCAAACTTCCAGCCTCTGGAACTGGGAGAGAATATATTTCTTCTGTTTTTTTTTTTTTTTTTTTTTTTTTTTTAAAGATTTATATATTTATTTATTTGACAGAGATCACAAGTAGTCAGAGAGGCAGGCAGAGAGAGAGGAAGGGAAACAGTCTCCCCACTGAGCAGAGAGCCTGATGCGGGACTTGATCCCAGGACCCTGAGCTGAAGGCAGAGGCTTTAACCCCCTGAGCCACCCAGGTGCCCCAATTTCTTCTGTTTTAAGCTCCTGAGTTTATGGTATTATGTTATTGGCAGCCGTAGGAAAATAATCCAACCCCATCTTTCTTCCTCTGTCCCCGTGTGGGCATTTTGACTTCTTTTCACCTTTTTTATTTTCAAACTTTGCAGGAATAATCAGGCATTTCATTTATAATGGGAGAAAGTAAACTTTATTAGGAAAGAGGGCGAGGATATGAAAATGAGGTGTTTGGGGAGGAGCAGGGCTGCTCAGAGTCCGGCTGAGGTGGGTAAGGATGACTGTGTGTGTCCAAGACTGAGATGTTGGTGGCTTCACAGGACGGAAGACTGAAGCCACCTGTGTCAACATGATTACCATTTACTCCAGAAAGTTCTTGTCCAGGAAGATAAGGCTGTAAACCATGAAATATTTCACCATTTACTTTGGAAATTCCTGAAAACCGATTTATTCAAATAAGAGATTGCACATTTGGGCACATAGCCCTGTTCTCACAAGCACGCGCTGCTCCCCTGGGCTAAAAAGTCTGCTTACTGAACAACAGTTTACTAACAAAGATTCCTGCCTTTTAAGGCTTCTGCCTTGTGGTGGCCACCAGTCCTAGACTGTATTAGAAGACCTGCGTTAAACTACTTGAGCTCAGACACTGAAATCCAGGAGGTAGCTGCCTCTGGCCTCCTCCTCCTGAGAGCCTTCTAGGCTTGACCGGGGTGGAGCTGCTCCCTCTGACAGTGGTTAGGTAAAAACCATGGCTTTGTTTGGTGCGCAGGACATTCTGGTGGACTCTCTGGGTGGTCGTGGTGTAAAGGTGTGTGTGTGTGTGCATGCGTGCACACTCACTTGTATGAGAGCGCCTGCAGGAGGTGTCCGTGTGTTCATGTGCAGGAACATAACAGTCAGAGGTTGGGCTGCAGAGTGCAGGAGTGTGTGATGGGTCCTGAATGCCAGGCTGGGGAATCTGAGTTCCCTTCCATAGGCAGTGAGAGCCTCGGAGACTTGAATAGAGAGATGAGGACGTGGTCAGGTCTGGGTTTGGGAAAAGTCTGTGATTCCAGGCTCAGGAGAAGTTAGGGCACAGAAGTGGACAAGATTGCTGGGCAACAGTGCAGTGAATTAAAACTGGCTGCTGGTTCTTTGCTTCTCTCCCTTCAGGATCTGGAGCCTCTCTCTCTCCCTTTGAATCTCTTGTAGCCGTGGGACTCCTTTTGACCAACAGAATGCAATGGAAGCGATGCAGCCTCACCTCTGAGGCTGTGCCTTCAGAGACTGGCAGCTGCTGGCTTCATTTTTGGAAGGCTTCCTTTCGAATCAGGCTGTAAGAAGCTTGATAGCCTTGAGAACACCATGCTGGAAGGAAGCCCAAGCTTGCCATGTGAAAGAGAGGCCACATGGAAAAAAGTGTGGAGGTATCATAAAAAGGAATGAAGCTTTCTAGAAAATTCCAGTCCAGTTCAGCCACTAGCTGAATGTGGCTGAGTGGATGGCCCCAGCTGATGCCATGAGCAGCAGAGAAGCCACTGGCTGAGCCCTTTCTGCATTCCTGTCTCACAGACTGTGAGCAAGCCAAATGAGATGGTTGAACTGTCATGGGATAGTTTGCTCTGCAGACAACAGCTAACGTTTTCTTGGTTATTTAGTGCATGTCAAGGGCAGTGGTAGGCAACATTGTTAGGATGTCAGTTACCCATGATTTGTTTTACAAATCCTTCTATTCCTAGTCACTTAGATTTATTTAGTTATTATTTTTTATTAACATATAATGTATTATTTGTTTCAGGGGTACAGGTCTGTGATTCATCAGTCTTACACAATTCCTGGTGCTCGCCAAAGTATGTACACTCCCCAGTGTCCATCACCCAGCCACCTATCCCTCCTACCCCACTCCCCTCCGGTAACCCTCAGTTTCTTTCCTGAGATTAAGAGTCTCTTATGGGGGTGCCTGGGTGGCTCAGTGGGTTAAAGCCTCTGCCTTCGGCTCAGGTCATGTTCTCAGGGTCCTGGGATCGAGCCCCGCATCGGGCTCTCTGCTCCACAGGGAGCCTGCTTCCTCCCCTCTCTCTCTGCCTGCCTCTCTGCCTACTTGTGATCTGTCTGTCAAATAAATAAATAAAATCTTAAAAAAAAAAAAGAATCTCTGGTTTGTCTCCCTCTGTAGTTTCATCTTGTTTCATTTTTCCTTCCCTTCCCCTCTGATCCCTTGTCTTGTTTCTCAAATTCCTCATATCAGGGAGATCATATGATAGTGTCTTTCTCCAATTGACTTATTTTGCCAAGCATAATACCCTCTAGTTCCATCCATATTGTTGCAAATGGCAAGATTTCATTTCTCTTGATGGCTGTGTAGTATTCCATTGTGTATCTATACCACATCTTCTTTATCCATTCCTCTGTTGATGGACATCTAGGTTCTTTCCATAGTTTGGCTGTTGTGGACATTGCTGCTGTAAACATTCAGGTGCATGTGCCCCTTCGGATCACTACATTTGTATCGTTAGGGTAAATACCCAGTAGTGCGATTGCTGGGTCATAGGGTAGCTCTATTTTCAACTTTTTGAGGAACCTCCATGCTGTTTTCCAGAGTGGCTGCACCAGCTTGCATTCCGACCGACAGTGTAGGTCGGTTCCCCTTTCTCCACATCCTCGCCAACAAGTCGCTAATATTAACAAGTTGTTTCCTGACTTGTTAATTTTAGCCATTCTGACTGGTGTGACGTGGTATCTCATTGTGGTTTTTGATTTGTATTTCTTCGAGTGATATTGAGCACTTTTTCATGTGTCTGTTCCTAGCCACTTAGATTTTAATATTCATAAGTCTTACTAGTTATTTACCTGAAAATATTACCTTTATATACATAACTTTTTGTTTTACTCATAAGTAATTGCTGAATCAGAAAATTTTTTTCAATATATATGCATATTTTTAAGATTTTAATTTAATGTAATTTATTTGTCAGAGAGCATAAGTCAGAGGGGGGCATTGGCAGGCAGAGGGAGAAGCAGGCTCTCCTCTGAGCAAGGAGCCTGATGCGGGACTCAGTATTAGGACCCAGGGATCGTGACTTGAGCTGAAAGCAAATGCTTAACTGATTGAGCCACCCAGGCATCCCTTCAATGTATATTAAAGTCAAATAAAATGTGAGCCAAGAAGAATCCAAATGTGTGTCCTGAATTAGTCACATACACTACCTTTCTTTCTTTTTTAGATTTTCTTCATTTATCTTAGAGCATGAGTGGCAGGAGGGTGCAGAGGGAGAGGCAGAGAGAATCCCAAGCAGACTCTGTGCTGAGCACAGACTCTGAAAGTCTTGATCTCCTAACCCTGAGACCATGACCTGAACCAAAATCAAGAGTTGGACGCTCAACTGACTGAGCCACCCAGGTGCCCCATATGCTACCTTTCAATAAAATTTTTTAAGGAAAAAAAAAAGTAGAGTGCTAAGCCTTCCCTTGCTAATTCTTGAAGTGGATGCTGTTGTTACCTCTTTGTACAGAGGGGGGCACTGACATGGGGGAAAGAGCATGAGGGACAAGAAGGATAGAGTGAAAGGGAATGCAGAGGTGGGTGGAGGGGGGTCAGATAAGGG
Organism: Mustela putorius furo; assembly: GCF_011764305.1. NCBI lineage: Eukaryota > Metazoa > Chordata > Mammalia > Carnivora > Mustelidae > Mustela > Mustela putorius. The sequence goes on along the minus strand of NW_025422026.1, from coordinate 11,415,389 downwards.
AATTGAGAGGTAGCAGCAGAGAAGTTGGATAGTGTAGAGAAGTCACGTGGCTCCTGCCCTTGGTCTGGGCTTCCTTTGTAGGATCTGGTGCTCAAAGACGGATGCTGACTTGGATCTGGGGAGCTGTTGGCTCGAAGTGTGTGTCTGGACTCCTTTCCTCAGATTCCCAACCAAAGTACACCCATGTTAATCCACCCGCTAACCCCCCGACCCATACCCCATTAGCATTTCCAGGTAAAATCTGGGTTTGGGGTGAAGCCTTACTATTCATTTTCTTTTGAAGGGGAGAAGTGGTACAGAAAGAGGGAGGCTAGTCCTAATCCATTACATGGATTGGTTCAAAATATTTGCTGCCTCGGATTTCATAGCCTGGAGAAATCCACTCCTTAGTGAGGTGTTTCACCAGCTATGAATTAATATGCAAATCAATGCAAATAATGTACAGCTCTCCCGGGGCCTCTCAGACAGGTTTTCTTTTCAACAGGATTACTTCCCTGGGCCAATTCAATTGGGTAGAAAAAGTCCTTTGCAAATGGGATTTTCATATTAACAAGAGCAGCCATGGATTAAGCATCTGGCACTTGATGTATCTGTTTATAACCCTGCAACACAGAACTGGGAAAACTCCAGACAGCACCTTGGAGCTGGACCTTAGGTTTGCCTACAACGCTCAGGAATATAAAACCGTCATCTTGAGTAAGGCTCAGCTTCTGCCATTATTAGGCTGAGGCCTTTCACTGTAAGAGCTGAGTTCAAATGGTAAAAATATCAACTCCAGTTTCTTAATGTCAATCGTAGAAACTTATGGTGTGTATAATATTGTTAACACCGTGTTTGTTTTTCCTGATGCAGAAGAATTACTGATGGGCAGATGAGAATGGGAGTTAAGTGTGAGGGTAATATTTTTATTAGCATACATCTGTTTTAGTTGTTTACGGCTGCTGTCATGAATGACCACGAACTTGGTGACTTAACACATACTCAGTATCTTTAAGTTCTGTAGGTTACAAGACTTACTGGACTAAAATCAAGATGTTGACAGGCCTGTGTTCCGTTCTGGAGGCTCCAGGGATGAGTCCATCTCCTTGCCTTTTCTGGCTTCTAGAGACTTCTGTGTTCCTTGGCAGAAAGTACCTTTCTCTGTCTTCAAAACCAGCTCCAGCTGTTTGCGTCCTTTTCCTTCTGTCTCCCTCTTCCTGTTGTAACGACCCTTGTGGTGACAGTGGGCCCACGGATATCATCTGGGATACCCTCCCTATTTTAAAGTCAGTTGACTAGCTTTCACAACCTTAATTCCATGAATTCATTTGCAACCTAATTTCCTTTTGCGGTGTAAAATAATGTATTCACAGGTTCCTGGGATGAGGACGTGGACCTCTTTGGAGAACATTATTCTTTCAGGATACCTAAAGCAGTTAGCACTACTTTCTTTCTTTCTTTTTTCTTTTTTTTTTTTTTTAGCACTACTTTCTTAATATCACTTGATAGCAGGTCCATATTAAATTTTCCTCATTTTCCTGAAAAATATTTTTTCTACTTTTTTTTTTTTCCAAATGGGGACTGAAACAAAGCCCACATGTTGTGTTTGGATATTGTTTCTTAAATCTTTTTGCCTAGAATAGTCTCTCCCCCTTCTCTGTCCTGGTTTCCCCATGCCATTGGTTTTTGAAGAAACTGAGCCAGCTGTCCTGTAAATCTGCTCTTCATGGTGTCATTTAATTTGTTCCCCTATCCCCCATACTTTCTGAATATAAAATGTTTGATCTGTAACTTGGCTAGATTCAGGTTCAACTTTTTTACAAGAATACTGCATATTGTATTGCATAGGGGGAGCTCATAATATCTGATAAAGCTAAAATTGTGGCTTTCCAATCTTTCTGTTTGCATAATTATCTACATTTCTTTTCTTTCTAAAGATTGTATTTATTTGAGAGAGAGCTCGAGAGTGCACATGAGCTGGGATAGGAGCAGAGGGAGATGGAAAAACAGACTCCCCGCTGAGCAGGGAGCCCCTCATGGGGCTTGATCCCAGGACCCTTGACCCTTGACCCATGACCTGAGCCAAAAGTAGATACTTAACTCTCTGAGCCACCCAGCTGCCCCTCTTTTTCTTTTTTTCTTTTTTTTTTTTTTTTAAGATTTTATTTATTTGTCAGAGAGACAGAGGGAGAGAGAGCAAGCACAGGCAGACAGAATGGCAGGCAGAGACAGAGGGAGAAGCAAGCTCCCTGCCGAGCAAGGAGCCCGATGTGGGACTCGATCCCAGGATGCTGGGATCATGACCTGAGCCGAAGGCAGCTGCTTAACCAACTGAGCCACCCAGGTGTCCCTGCCCCTCTTTTTCTTAATAATCTTACCATTATTGTTTCCAAAATCAGTTATTTTGTTAGAAGTTGCAAATAGATTTTTGAATTCTCTCATTCCTTTTATCTTCATTAGTTGAAAATCTCCTGTAAGGAGAGACATTTTCTTATCAAGGAGGACTATTTGGTTACCTGGATATATAGTTTTATAAGGTAGACATGATAAATTTTCAGAGTAAGGAGTGACTGCTTAGTAACTTAGGCATATTATTATTTATTTTATATTTTAGTTTTCTTTTTTTTTTTTTTTTTTTTTTTTAAGATTTTGTTTATTTATTTGACAGAGAGAAATCACAAGTAGTCAGAGAGGCAGGCAGAGAGAGATAGGGAAGCAGGCTCCCTGCTGAGCAGAGAGCCCGATGCGGGACTCGATCCCAGGACCCTGAGATCATGACCTGAGCCGAAGGCAGTGGCTTAACCCACTGAGCCACCCAGGCGCCCCTATATTTTAGTTTTCTTTTCTCTGTTTTTTTTGGTCTTGATGTGAACTCGGAATTAATTTTTTTTTTTTTTTTTTTTTTTAGAGTGAGAGGGAGGAGGCAGAGGGAGAGGGAGAGCGAGAATCTTAAGTGGGCTTCATGCCCGGTGTGGAGCCCGACATGGGACTCCATGTCATTGATCCCGAGATAATGAGTCAAGAGTCAGATGCTTAACCAACTGAGCCACCCAGGTGCCTGAGAACTTGTGGATTTTTTATTTGTTCCATATGTTTTAATCAGTGCAGTACTTTTTTTTTTTTTTTTCCAAGATTTTATTTATTTATTTGACAGAGATCACAAGCAGGCAGAGAGGCAGGCAGAGAGAGAAGAAGGGAAGCAGTTTCCCCGCTGAGCAGAGAGCCCGATGTGGGGCCCAACCCCAGGACACTGAGACCATGACCTGAGCCAGAGGCAGAGGCGTTAACCCACTGAGCCACCCAGGCGCCCCTACATTTTTCTTTTTGATACTGACATTGTACCACCTATAGCCAGTGGGGATCCTTTGAAGTTGGCTTTTGTTTGCTTTTGAAGTGACCTTGTCAGTTTTAGGTAGCTTCCTTGCTTTCTACACCGGGTCCCCGACGTTTCATTCCTCTGATCCAGAACTAGCTGTTTTTGCATGGTCTCTGATGACTTTTGTGGGGTAATGGTGGCTAGAAGACACATCTGAGTGGGATGAATACTGTGTTGCTGTTCAGACCTCTTCATAGGTTTTAGACTTCATCAGTGGCCCAAAGAAAAATAAGTAATGCATTGCTACTGATACTTACCATTCAAATTTATCCTTCCAAGGCTTTTATGTAACTTGGAGTTTCTCCTTGTACCTCTTTTCTTTAATAATGAAAAGTTTGGTTTCTAATCTCCTTACCATAACTACTTATTTATTTTTCCTATTAGTTTCAAAATAACAATTTAACTATTACTTTTGGTAGTGAGAGTACTAAATGAAATTTCAAGCTTCTTTTTATTCCTTTTTGTCTGTAGGCTATATCTCACTAAGTGGGTATGTTAAATCTGTCTTATAAAATTGCCTCAATCATTTATTTCTCTCTATGGTTTTACCCCCAACTTAATCTTCAGATAGATTCATCTGTTTTGTTTTCAGATTTGCTTTCCCTCTTTTTCTCATTTCTACTCTATTTTGTTTAATGTTTTTTGAGGGTGCCTGGGTGGCTCAGTGGGTTAAGCCGCTGCCTTCAGCTCAGGTCATGATCTCTGTCCTGGGATCAAGCCCTGCATCGGGTTCTCTGCTCAGTGGGGAGCCTCTTCCCTCTCTCTCTGTCTGCCTCTCTGTCTACTTGTGATCTCTCTCTGTCAAATAAATAAATAAAATCTTAAAAACAAAACGAAAAGCATTATTTTTGAATAAATAACATGAATGACTCTTTAAAGTCAAAACTATATAATTCAGTGTATAAAAAAATCTTGCATTTATCACTGCCTCTTCACCTTCTCCTTCTTTTATCCGTAGGGATTTTGATTTACAGATATACCAAAATGTTTCTGTGTATGTATATACTCCTTCTCTTTTGTACATAAAAGCAGCTTTTATCAGTTAATCTGTGTACTAGAAGGTACTCCACATTGGCACATAAAGATTTTTCTCACTTTATCTAGTGAGTCACCTCTCAATGGACATTTGAGTTGTTTTTAGTTCTTTATTATTACAAATAATGTGATGATAAAGAGCCTTGTCAGTTTATTATTTTGCATTTTTACTAGTGTGTCTTTTGCCCCACTTGGTATTTTATTTTTTTTAAAGATTTTATTTATTATTTATTTGACAGACAGAGATCACAAGTAGGCAGAGAGGCAGGCAGAGAGAGAGAGGAGGACACAGACTCCCTGCTGAGCAGAGAGCCCAATGCAGGACTTGATCCCAGGACCCTGCGATCATGACCTGAGCTGAAGGCGGAGGCTTAACCCACTGAGCCACCCAGGTAACCCCACTTCATTTTTTAAAGATAAACTTTATTTTTTAGGATAACATTAGATTTACTAGCTATAAAAATAGTACAGTTTCCATAAACCTCACACCCCCTTTCTTTTATTAACATCTTACATTAGTATATTGGTATTATTTGTTACTATTAATGCACCAATATCCATACAGTATTCTGCTTCTTCTTCTTAAACGTTTTTTAAAAAAGATTTATTTAGAGAGAGAGAGAGTGCAAGAGAGAGCATGAGGTCAGGTGAGAGGCAGAGGGAGAAGCAGACTTGCTGCTGAGCTGGAAGCCCGACATGGGGCTCGATCGTAGGACCCCGGGATCATGACCTGAGCTGAAGGCAGATTCTTAACCGACTGAGCCACCCAGGCACCCCTCAACTTGATTTTTGATAGTTGGTGAATGTCATCACTTTTAGTTCTGCTACACGGAAGCCTTCTGACTTGAAGGAACATACTTAAAACACTTATCTCATATTCCACTGCTGCTTGGCAGTGTCCTTGCCCCTTACCTTGTACGAAGAGATCAGTGTCTCTCTTCTTTCTTTCTCTCATCTCTTTTCCGTGCTACCATCTGAATTTTTCAGTTGTAAATTCATTTTTAAATACCAGGATTAATATTTAAATGATTTTCAGTAGCTAAAGTTAAGTCTTTGTGCTGTGTCAATAGGTCTATCATAAAAGGTGAAACCAAAGAACAGCATTTACTGACTATATAAATATTAATCAATGACGAATCTGGTTGTGTGTTCTATATGGTCAGAAGGGCTCAGCACATTTGATTGGAAGATTTGGAGCTAAGGTGGCCCTGTATAATTCTGAATTGAGGCCGAAGACATCCCCTTCATGCAAACACACATGCTTACTCATCAAGCACTCTTGTGCGTCCTAAGTATCTTGTGACACACTGGAGCTGGATTTGTCTGGACACCTTGGTACTTAGGTCCATGTTTTATGTCTAGTAGCAAAGATCAACCATTCAGTTGCAGGGAATGTAGAGATCATTTATTTATTTATTTATTTAAAGATTTTATTTATTTATTTGACAGAGAGATCACAAGTAGGCAGAGAGGCAGGCAGAGAGAGAGAGAGGAGGAAGCAGGCTCCCCGCTGAGGAGAGAGCCCGACTCGGGACTCGATCCCAGGACCCTGAGATCATGACCCGAGCCCAAGGCAGCGGCTTAACCCACTGAGCCACCCAGGCGCCCCTGTAGAGATCATTTAATGACAAAGTGAAAATCCTTTTAAGACTTTTTCATAGTGTGACTCTGTTTATTAGGTGATGGGGACAGATATCTCTTATATTTCTCACGACACACTTCCAGAGCTGAACATTGCACCGCACCAAAACAGCTAAGACTCCAGATATGGTGGTCTGAGTTAGGTTGCCCAGAACTCACAACTAGTTCCCAGTGAAGTTATCTTGACATCTTTCTCATGAGGCTGTTTTGGAGATTAAATGAACTAATTCTTAGAAAATGCTGTGTACAGGGGCGCCTGGGTGGCTCAGTGGGTTTAGTCTCTTTGGCTCAGGTCATCATCTCAGGGTCCTGGGATTGAGCCCTACATTGGGCTCTCTGCTCAGCAGGGAGCCTGCTTCCCTTCTTCTCTCTCTCTGCCTGCCTCTCTACCTACTTGTGATCTCTGTCTGTCAAATAAATAAATAAAATCTTAAAAAAAAGGAAAGAAAAGAAAATGCTGTGTACTTCCTGGTGCATAAGCATGCAATAAATGTTAACTATTATTATTATTATTAATATTTATATCTTCAGATTATTTTTCCTTTTTTCTTCTTTTAAAAATTTTAAAAAATATTTTATTTATTTGACAGAGAGATAGAGAGAGCACAGTAGGCAGAGCAGCAGACAGAGGGAAAGGGAGAAGCAGGCTCTCTGCTAAGCAGGGAGCCCTACATGAGGCTCAAACCCAGGACCCTGGGATCATGACCTGAGCAGAAGGCAGACGCTTAACTGACTGAGCCACTCAGATGCCCCTAGATTATTTTTTCTTTGCAGTTTTTACGTAATGGAAATGGACTGCATGTACTTATTTTTTTTTAAAAAGTTAACATGAGGTCATAAGGTTTCAGATGATAGACAAAACAGGCATGCAGGATGCCATGAACTTTGCCCCTATAGGATGGCAAACTTAATTGTTAAATGTTGTGTGTGTTCTGACTCCTCCACTGACTGGCTGTTCCCCTGTCTGTCTCCTGCTCTTTGGGCCTCCTTATTATTCCCTAAGACACAACAATATTGAAATAAGGTCAATTAATAACCCTACGATGGCCTCTAAGTGTTCACGCAAAAGGAAGATTTGCGAGTCTCTCACTTAAAATCAAAAAGCTAGAAATAATTGAACTTAGGAAGACATGTCAAAAGCTGAGATAGGCCAAAAGCTAGGCGTCTTCCCCTAAACAGCCAAGTTGTGAATGCAAAGGAAAATTTCTTGAAGGACTTAAAAGCGCTACTCCAGTGAACACATGAATGATAAGAAACTGAAACAGCCTTATTGGCTGAAATGGAAACAATCTTAGTGGTCCGGAAAGAAGATCAAACAGCCACAACGTTCCTTTAAGCCAAAACCTGATCCAGAGCTAAGCCCTAAAGCTCTTCAGTTCTGTGAAGGCTGAGGGAGGTGAGGAAGCCTCAGAAGATAAGTTCGAGGCTTGCAGATATTGGTTCTTGAGGTTTAAGGAGACACTGTCTCCATAACATCAAAGAGCAAGGTCAAGCAGCAAGGGCTGATGGAGAATCTGCAGCGAGTTCTCCAGAAGCTGTAGCGGAGCTCATTCATGAAGGGACCTCCACTGAACAAACGGATTTTCAATGTACACAAAACAGCCTTCTTATCGTGGAAGAAGATGCCATCTAGGACTTTCATAGCTGGAGAGGAGAAGTCAGCGCCTGGCTTCAAAGCTTCAAAGGACAGGCTAATGCAGCTCCTGACTTTTAACTCAAAGCCAGTGCTCATTGACCCTTCCAAAAACCCTGGGGTTCTTAAGAATCATGCAAAATCTACTCTGCCTGCTCTGTCAGTGGAACAAGAAGACCTGGATGACAGCACATCTCTTTACAACTTGGTTTCCTAAATATTGTGAGCCCATTGTTGAGACCTGCTGTTTAGAAACAAAGATTCCTTTCAAAATAGTACTGCTCATTGATCAGGCACCTGGTCACGAAGAGCCCTGATGGAGATGAACACCGAGATTATTGTTTTCACGTCTCCTAACACAACATACATTTTGCATGTGTGCAGGATTAACCTTGACTCTCAAGTCTTATTATTGAAGAAATACATTTTGTAAGGTGGTAGCTGCCGGATAGTGATCTCTCTGATGGATCTGGGCAAGTAAATGGAAAATCTTCTTGAAAGGATTCACCATTCCAGATGCCAGTTAAGAGTATTTGGAATTTGTAGGATGAGGTCAAAGTATCAGCCTTAACAGGAGTTGGGAAGAAGTTGATTCCAGCCCTCATGGATGACTTCACGGGGTTCAGTACCCCAGGGAGGGACAACACTGAGTTTACGGTGGCAACAGCAAGAGAACTAGAATTAGAAGTGAGGCCAGAAGATGGGATTGCATTGCAGCAAGCTCACGATCAAGCTTGAATGGAAGAGGAGTTCCTTATTATTGATGAGCACAGAACATGGTTTCTTGAGGCGAACTTACTCCTGGTGAAGATGCTGTGGAGATTGTTGAAGTGACGACAAGGGATTTAGAATATTACCTACACTTAGTTGATGGAGCGGCAACAGGGTTTGAGAGGACTGAAAAGTTCTACTGTGTAAAATGCTATCAGACAGCATCCCGTGCTACAGAGAGCCCATTTGTGAAAGGAAGGGTCAGTTGATGTACCAGACTTCACTGTCTTATTTTAAGAAGGAATCTTGTCTTCTTAAAGGATCTTGCCTCCGTGTTGACGGCCGCCAACCTATCCGGGTGTGGTTGCTGAAAGCTGGGGAGCAGGGTGGCTGTGGCAATTTCTTTCTTTCTTTTAAAAAATATTTTATTTATTTATTTGACAGACAGAGATCACAAGTAGGCAGAGAGGTGGGGTGGGGGTGCAGGGGCAGGCGGGAAGCAGATTCCCCGCTGAGCAGAGAGCCTGATGTGGGGCTCGATCTCAGGACCCTGAGATCATGATCTGAGCTGAAGGCAGAGGTTCAATCCACTGAGCCATCCAGTGGATATTTCTTTTCTTTTTTTTTTGAAACTGGTTTTTAAAGTTTATTTATTTATTTTAGTAATCTCTATACAACCAACATGAGGCTCGAACTCATGACTCTGAGGTTGAGAGTCTCAATTTTAGTATATGTGCTGCCGAAGCAAGCACGAGGTTGAGAGTCTCATGTTCTTCCAACTGAGCCAGCCATGAACCCCTCTTCTTTTTTTTTTTTTTTTTTTTAAAGATTTTATTTGTTTGACAGAGAGAGATCACAAGCAGGCAGAAAGGCAGGCAGAGAGAGAGAGAAGGAAGCAGGCTCGAGGCTGAGCAGAGAGCCCGATGCGGGGCTCGATCCCAGGACCCTGGGATCATGACCTGAGCCGAAGGCAGCGGCTTAATCCACTGAGCCACCCAGGTGCCCCTTCTTTTTCTTTTAAAAGCAAATTCCAGTGGTCATATCACCCTCCCCCCCACATACTTTAATATGCGTCTCCAATAAGATGGGCTTTATTTACATAGCCACAGTACCATAATCATGTCTGACAAAATTTAGAATCATCCTGTCCACAATAAAATAAAAATTTCCTTGTTATCTAAAAAATATCCTATTTTAGAGGGTTTGCTTAAATTGGGGTATGAACAAGGTCAATACATCTTATTTGCTTGTTGTCCCTTAATTCTTTTAAAATCTTGACTAACCTGCACCCCCTTCATGCCCATTGTCATGTTACAAAAACCAGGCTGGTTGTCCTGGAAAATACCCCATATTTTAGATTTGTTGGTTGCTTCCTTGTACTGTTACTCAGCTAGCTCCTATTTCCCTTGTATAGTTTGTTTTATTTTAAAACCATTTATTTTAAATGCTTTTCTAATTAAAGTTTATAATATGTGATTATAAAAAATGAGAATAATGATTGAAATACAGTTGGTAATGTGGAAAAGGTGAACTTGTCATATTTTTAGAGACAATCACTTTAGAGACAATCACTATTGTCTGGCATATATTCTGTCAGACTTTTCCAGAAGCTGTAGCAGAGCTCAGCTTACTTTCATAAGAAAGTAATTTCTTAAGTTATTTTACAATGAAATTGGCCATTGTGTGATTCTTTATTACTACTAGGTTTTTGTGGAGACAATTCAGTGTTTCTCTGCACAGTGTCTATAATCCTGTAAAAAATCTAGCCATTGTTAGAAAGGGATGGGGCAGGACAGTATGGTCTTCGTTTTCAGTTAATCAGACATAGGATATTTTGTGTGTGTTGCAGGGTGAAGAGTGCAGACTGGGGAAGGAGCGGATACAGAATGGGAACAGTTGAGGAAAGCATGTAGGGTCCAACCTTACCTTAAGCTCCACATGCTCTCAGATAGGACCTGATCTAAGGGGATCAGTGAGGTTGGTGCCCCATAGTGGAAGGAAAGACCTTTTAGTCTAGTAACCTTAGTAACTAGGACAGCTTCTCCAGTTGTCCGTCTCAGTGGAGATTCCGGGCCTCTCATTCTCTCCTCTCATGCTAGAGGAGTGGATTCTTGGTGGAATGCATAACATAATTTCTTTTAGTGCTTGTCAAGTGTAAATAAAAAAAAAAAAAAAGAAGGAATGTATAACTCTGATTTGCATACCCTTCCTTGCCCAAATTGAAGCATTACAGAAATCTTTTACTATAGAGTCCCAGTTTTCAAGTTCTTAATTTTGACTTTTCTTTCAGTTTGCCTTAGTATGGCCTCAAAGAATTTTTTATGAAAACATATTTTTTTAAGATCTTCTAGGTCAGTAACAGCTCCTGCCCATATATCATGGATATGTGCTCTAGTTTATTTTTAAATTTTACTTATTGATTTTTATTTAAAAAAAAAAAATGAGGGGCACCTGGGTGGCTCAGTGGGTTAAAGCCTCTGCCTTCGGCTCAGGTCATGATCTCAGGGTCCTGGGATTGAGCCCCGCATTGGGCTCTCTGCTCAGCGGGGAGCCTGCTTCCCTCTCTCTCTCTGCCTGCCTCTCTGCCTACTTGTGATCACTGTCTGTCAAATAAGTAAATAAAATCTTTAAAAAATAAAATAAAATAAGTTAAAAAAAGAAAATATTAAAAAAAATTTAAAAATGATTTTATTTATTTATTTATTTGAGAGAGAGACAGAGAGACAGAGGCAGGACGTGGGGGAGGGGCAGAGGAAGAAGCAGGCTCCCTGCTCAGGAGCCCTACATGGGGCTCGAACCCAGGAACCTGGGATCATGATCTGAGCAGAAGGCAGACGCTTAACCAACTGAGCCACCTAGGTGCCCCACACAATAAAAAACATTTTGACTCGACTTAAAAATACATGATTACAACAGTTCTGCTCAAAATGTGATCAATATTATTTCATTATCTTTTGGAACCCAGTGCTGTGTGAGCTTTGGGCAAGTGTGAATTTTATTAATATGTAAGTGACCTAGGATTTATGATGGACCTTTTTTGTTTGCTTTGTCTTTTTAATCATTTGCTGGGATTTATTTATGTGTGTGGTCTAGAAATTCCCTGTTTGTCCTCCATTCTCCATAATATCCACCCTGCTGTGGGCCATGGGATTTTTACAGAGTCAGTTGATGTCCCTAAACTTCTGGTTGATTGGACCAATGGGAGGCACTAGGAGAAGACTAGAAGCTGGAGGAGAGTAAAATTGGGCCTTCTTTTACAGCTCTCTCTGGTTTCTGATACTTTACACTCCTCTTGCTTTTCCAGGCCTAGTGCTGGTAATGACTAAATGTGCAAATCCCCTATAACTGATTATTTCAGGAACTTGGTGACTATGTTCAAACTTCAGTTGACATGATTTCTAATGACCTGTCTTCAGGGTCACTGATTATTCCTTTTGTTGCGTCCAATCCACTCTTATGCTACGGTTTTTGTTTTGTTTTGTTTTGTTTTCAATTTTAGATATTCTGTTTTTCAGTTCTAGAGTTTTTTTTTTAAGTCATTCTTTAGATGTTTAATTTCTTTGCTAGTATTTTATTCTGTTTATTCATTATGAGTATATTGTCCTTTAAGTCCCTTGTACGTGTTTAAAATAGATATTTTAAAGTTCTTGTCTGCTAATTCCAATTTTTCTTATATGGGTCTCATTCTCCTTTGTTTTCTCATATCTAGTAATTTTTTATTATATATTGGACATTGTGTGGGGGAGATGTACTTTAAAAGGATCTCAGATCTGTTTTCTATCTTTAGAGAATATTGAATTTTGTTCTGGAATGTAGTTAAATTACTTTATATCCCCCAAATCTTATGAGGCTTGATTTTATGCATATCTAGGGCAGGTCTGTTTTGGTTTTACTGTTATTCTTAAGATGAATACATTAGTCCCCAGGGGTGGTCTTTACTTCTCTAAGTGTGGCTTATGGAGTTTTAATGAGAAGCCATTTTTTTCCCAAGCCCCTTTAACTTGGAAGGGTTTGATCTCCAAACTCTGTCTTCCCTGTGGTGGGCATGTGCTAAAATCTCTGTTCAGCTCTTTTGTCCTCCTAGTGTTTTTCCCTGAGGCTCTTTGTAGTCTTGCCCTACACATATGTACCTCAGGGGTCAGCCAGTGCTGTGAGGGGGATTTTCTTTCCTTTTCTTTCTTTCTTTCTTTCTTTCTTTTTAAAAAAGATTTAATTTATTTATTTGAGAGAGAGAGAGTGAGAGAGAGCATGAGAGGGTCAGAGGAAGAAGCAGACTCCCCATGCACCTGGGAGCCCGATGCAGGACTTTATCCTGGGACTCCGGGATCATAACCTGAGCTGAAGGCAGTCGCTCAACCAACTGAGCCACCCAGGAGCCGAGTTGAGGGGATTTTCTGTGGAGATTTTGAGTTTACTTCCTTTGTGGCTTCCTCCATTTGGTGGAATTCTGGAATTCTGTAACCAGCTGCTTTGGCATGCCTCAATTCTTTTTTTTTGACTCTGGAGACCAATTAAGATTCCAGACTTTGCCTGCCTCTGTGTGCCATAGTGCACTTTTTCAAATATCATATGCTCTTCCGTTTCTGTCTGCTTTTTGTCACTCTGCAGTGTTTTCAAACAGCTGTCTTTTAAAGCTCCAGAGTTTAAAATTGTGATCATCAGGAAGAATAGTCTGATATAAGTTATTAGGCTACAACCAAGCCATTATTATTTCTTGACTTTTTTTTGTAATATGCTTATGCACCCTTGTCCTTTACAGCTTATTCCCAACTTAGTAGCCAGACTAATACTATTAGAACATGAAGTCTGATGATGCTTTCTTTTCTTTGTAAGTCACCACTGTAAGTCTCCCTCAGAATGAAAGCCCAAACCCTGGCAATCAGAAGTATTGTCCTTCAGTGTTTCCCCCCACCCCTCTACTCTACCTTTTTGCCCTGCCTCGATGTCCTATTATTTTCCATTTTAATTACTCTGTTCCTGCCAAAGTTACCTTCTTCCTAGTCCTTGCACTTGCCTCGGGGCCTTTCCCCTTTCTGTTCTCTTTTCCTGGAATTGGCATCGCCCACCCGATTTAAAATGATAAATCCCGGGGCACCTGGGTGGCTCGGTGGGTTAAATCCTCTGCTTTCAGCTCAGGTCATGATCCCAGGGTCCTGGGATCAAGCCCCACATCGGGCTCTCTGCTCAGCGGGGAGCCTGCTTCCTCTTCTCTTTCTGTCTGCCTCTCTGCCTACTTATGATCTCTGTCTGTCAAATAAATAAATAAAATCTTAAAAAAAAAAAAGATAAATCCCTATATCCCTACCTACTCTGACAGTCTTTTTCCAGCTTCGTTGATTTACTTTATCACAACCAGATTGTTCATGACTGATTCTCTTTGCAAGGATTTAAATTCCGTGAAGGTAGGGATTTTTATTTTGTTCACTTGTATACTCTCAACCCCAGAAAAGAGAAATGCTGAATGAATCAGAGTCTCTTTCTCTGGCAGACTCATATTAGCTCAGTTCCTTAATTCTGGAAAAATACGTGTCCAGGGCAGTTCCCAGCCATTTTATGAAACTGACATATTTTATCTTGGACCTATTTATTTTCATTCCTGTGTAGAATCTTTCCTATATAGCTCCTCCCTTGCAGTGCTAATCTTCTGGGACACAACACTGTCGTGTTTGATAAAATGTCAGTGAATTAGGTGTCTGTGGAGTTTGGTATTTTTATTAGAAATAACCTCAGAAAAACTTGTTCTCCTTTAAATCTTGCTACCGCCTAAAATATACCAGTGTTCTAGTGTTTATAGAGTTAATAGGAGAGGAATAAGAAAAAAACAGGGATGTTGGTTTAATCATCGTTTATAGAATACATTTTATGAGCCTACATAAATTATGCATCATTGACCTTTAAATGAATTTAGACTTAATGAGATCGTTTCATTATGTTTAAAGATGTAACATAATTATTTTATTATCTTTTTTATTATTTCTTAAGCTTATTTATGCCCCACCCCCCCATCAAGGCCCAAGTGTATTGCCCTTTTATCTAATATTTTTAGGCTGTTTTCTGGTTTGTGGTTTGTCAAAATCTGAACTCACTGAATTACAGTGTTACTTAATTTAATTTTCCAGGGCACTCTACAACGACTTTTGCTTTAACAGAGACCTATGTTTCCAAGAGAGTTAAACTTTGTGATCTGAAAATGGATTCTTTAAAAATGTCACTTGCAGTGGGAATCTTTATCATCCTGAACACAAATAGAATAATGAATCTGAGCTCAGTTTAGGCTCAGCATTCTTCCCTCTAGTGTTGGATCTTGAAACTGCAGATTAATTTTGAACATGACTTTGTGTCCCATGGAGTCCTAGGGTCCCCAGAGGGCCCCAAGAAATCTGAAGAGAGGGGAGGCAGCTGAACTCTGGCCTCATTCCTGTCAGATGCAGAAGCTCCACTTTTTGTATTTTCCTGATTTGGGGACACTACTTATTTCTTACTGGATAAAATCATTGTTTTGACACTTCAAAAATAAAAAAAATTTAAAAACAGTGGTACTGTGGGAACGACTGGGTGGCTCAGCTGGTTCAGCATCGGACTCTTGATTTTGGCTCAGGTCATGATCTCAGAGTCACCAGATTGAGCCCTGCCTCAGGTTTTGTGCTCAGTGGGGAGTCTGCTGGAGATTCTCTCCCTCCTGCTCAGCTGCTCCTCCCCCTGCTCCTGCACGCTCTCTCTCTAAAATAAATAAATCTTTTAAAAAACACCCAAAACTCAAGTACCGGAATATAAGGGTATGAAACCCAAGAGGTGATTGTAGTATACATATTCATTTATATCATTGGACCTTGGAATTGGGGCTGTATTTCCTCATATAAAACGTATACATGCTTGAGCTAGCCCCAAGTAACTATTAATGTATGGTGGAATTTAACAACTTTATATATATTTTTAAAGATTTTATTTATTTATTTGACAGACAAAGATCACAAGTAGACAGAGAGGCAGGCAGAGAGAGAGGAGGAGGCAGGCTCCCCGCTGAGCAGAGAGCCTGATGAGGGGCTCGATCCCAGGACCCTGGGATCATGACCTCAGCTGAAGGCAGAGACATTAACCCACTGAGCCACCCAGGTGCCCCTATATATTTTAAATAAAAAAATACTTAGCAGAAAATATGTTTATGTGCTCAGGTTTCATGAACTCATAGTCAAACAGCCAGGCTTGGGAACTCATTTGCAACCATGTATTTATTGCTGATAATCAAGGGGTCTTTGATCTTCCTGCGGGAGGTTCTGCTGGAGTCATCCTGAAAGCAATTCTGATGTTTCTGTGTTGTGACTTGCAGTGAAATGTTCTCCTTAATCTTTCACAGAAAAAATCCCTTTCTCTTTTGTTTTCTGGGAAAGAGTCAAAGAATATGGGGGCGGAGAAATAGATTTTACTGGTCATCGGAAGGGGCCTGAAGTCCCTCTGGAAGGGAAGGGGATATGGGGTTGAGGAGATGGAGCCTTTTCCAACCTTCCCAGGAAAGGATTCAAATATCCCTGGTCGTGATTTCTGGGCCTCTAGCCTGATTCTCCCAGTTCAGAATTTGGGTTCTTGGTTGCTTGCTTCTCCCCTTGATAACCTCCAGGGATTCTGAGCTCTTGTTTTCTGCCCTAAGCCTATGTTAACAGGAAAGTAGCAGAAGTGAAGAGTTGTCACTTCTTTTTATTCTTTTTTTTAAACAGATTTTATTTATTTATTTGACAGAGAGATCACAAGTAGGCAGAGAGGCAGGCAGAGAGAAAGAGAGAGGAAGCAGGCTCCCTGCGGAGCAGAGAGCCCGAAGTGGGGCTCGATCCCAGGACCCTGAGATCATGACCTGAGCTAAAGGCAGAGGCTTAACCCACTGAGCCACCCAGGCGCTCGTGTTGTCACTTCTGAGATTAGGTTCCAAAGTGACTGTGGCTTCCATTTTGTTGTACTCGTTCACCCTGGCTCTTCTCGCTTACTCACTCTGATGAAGCCAGCTGCCATTTTGTTAGCTGCTCTGTGGAGAGGCTCATGTAGTGAGGAACTTAGAGTGCCTCTAGCCAATAGCCAGTGAGGGGGTTTGAAAGAAGATCCTTCCCAAGTCTTCAGATGAGATATCAGCCTTGGTTGACACCTTGATTACAACCTTGCGAGATACTCTAAGCTGGAGGACACAGTTAAGACATGCTCAGGTTCCAGGGCACCTGGATGGCTCAGTGGGTTAAAGCCTCTGCCTTTAGCTCAGGTCATGATCCCAGGGTCCTGGGATCGAGTCCCACATCGGGCTTTCTGCTCAGCAGGGAGCCTGCTTCCTCCTCTCTCTCTCTCTGCCTGCCTCTCTGCCCACTTGTGATCTCTGTCTGTCAAATAAATAAATAAAATCTTAAAAAAATAAAATACATGCTCAGGTTTGTTACCCACAGGAACTGAGAGAATAAATATTTGTTGTTTTAAGTGGACACATTTGGGGTAATTTGCTATACACCAATAGATAACAATACAATGGTCTTGGAGAAGGAGTGCTGGAGATCAGGAGAGCCTACTCAGGGCTGGTCAGAGAAGCCATGTCAACCAATATAGGACTGTGACCAGATCTAGTCAAGTAAGGAGACATTTGTCTTTTATACCTTCTCTAAGTCCTTAGCACTAAGTATCCAGAGCCTAGAAGAAGGGATGGGTGAGGGTGTGAAGGGGTGGGACTCTTTTCTTTTTTTAAAAAATATTTTATTTATTTTAGAGAGTGAGAGTGCAAATGAACTGGGGGAGAGAAAGAGGCAGAGGGACAAGCAGACTCCCCACTGAGCGGGAGCCTGATGCGGGGCTCGATTCCTGGACCCTGGGATCCGTGACCTGAGCCAAAGGCAGATGCTTAACTGACTGAGCCACCCAGGTGCCCCTGGGACTCTTGAGCACATCAAAATGATGGGTTTTCTGTGCACAAGGGCACAGTCTGTTTCCATCCAAGAGCTACCTGGCACTCAGCAGAGGCAGGACAGACAAGAGACCTTGTGACATTCCGTAGGGGAAAGGTGGCCCCTAGAGCCACAAGTTAGCCTACCCCAAGGGGGCTATGTGTATAGACGGTTCTAGGAATTAGCATTTGAAAGCAGTCTCTGTTTTTGTCTAGGAAAGCATGAGGGATCTGTCATTTTCTTGAAAGTTTTACTATCTTCTGTAATCACAGGAAGCACTGTCTTATTATGGAGGAGCTGCTTTCTCCATCAGAGGGTGCACAGACATGAAAGAGCCGGGCCTACAGGACCCAGGATCCTTGGAAATCCTGGGAGCTTCACTGGGTGCCATTATGTGGAAGCAGGAGAGCATTCTTTGCTGAGTTTTGTACTGTTTCTTTAGGAAATCTTTTTGAATTTCCCTCCATTCTCTTAAAAAAAAAAATTCACTGTAGGAGAGCAGAAAGGAGAAACTAAAAACCACGATCCCAGTGCTTAGCAGAACTGTCAGTGCACATCTTGGTGTATGTTCTTCCAGTCTCTCTTCGAAGCTGTCTCTGTTGTGTTTTACACGGTTGACTCCTACCACAGTAACACTTTTGCCAACATCTTCTGTAATTTACCCTAATAATAACTTGACATTTTTTCATGTTTCCAAGTATACGACCGTATTCTTAAAAAAGTATATATATTTTTTGTTTATTTGAGAGACAGAGAGAATGAGAGAGAGAGAGGATGAGAGGAGAGAGGTCAGTGGGAGAAACAGACTTCCTGGCGAGCAGAGAGCCTGTTATGGGACTTGATCCTAGGACTCCAGGATCATGACCTGAGCCGAAGGCAGTTGCCCAACCAACTCAGCCACCCAGGCGCCCACAACCGTATTTTTAAAAAAATATTTTTAAGCATTTTTTTTTTTTTTTAAGATTTTATTTATTTATTTGACAGAGATCACAAGTAGGCGGAGAGGCAGGCAGAGAGAGAGGAGGAAGCAGGCTCCCTGCTGAGCTGAGAGCCCAATGCAGGGCTCAATACCAGGACCCTTCGATCATGACCTGAGCTGAAGGCAGAGGCCCCAACCCACTGAACCACCCAGGCGCCCCACGACCGTATTTTTTTTAAAAAGATTTTATTTTTAAGTCATCTCTACATCCAGCGTGGGACTCGAACTCCTATCCCTGGGACCAAGGGTCCCATGCTTCACCAACTGAGCCAGCCAGGTGCCCTGACCATAACGTTATTTTTGAAAGTTCCATAGTATTCCATTTAAAAGATGCAACATAATTTAGGGTATTTAATGTCCTTTTGGGGGGCATTTAGAAAGGTTCAAGTTTTCTTTTTTTAAAGATTTTATTTATTTATTTGTCAGAGATAGAGAACACACACACAAACAGGGGGAGGGGCAGACAGAGAGGGAAGCAGGTTTCCTGCTGAGCAAGGAGCTCGATGTGGTACTTGATCCCAGGACCCTGGGATCATGACCTGAGCCGAAGGCAGATGCTTAACCTTCAGAGCCACCCAGGCATTCCAGAAAGGTTCTAGTTTTTGATATGCGGAGATGACTCTTCTCCTTACTTGGTTACACCAAGTGAGGTCAAGGTGAGAAAGGGGCAGAGACTTAGCGCGGTGAGACCAGGGAGAGACAAAGAACGCCAGGGTTCTCAAGAACTCACTTTCCTGTGCCTGTGCCTGTGAGAGTCAGACCATGTGCAGCCTATGGCCATCCTGTCTGTAAGGTGAGGGGGTTGGTCCTATGGTTTCTTTGGTCATTTCCACATTTGTGAATTTTTGACCAGTTGAGTGATCTTCAAGTTCTCCTCCAGGGTGCTTCCTCCTGTGTGAAATGGGAATCGAAATGCCCTTCGCAGGTGGACCAGAGGATTAAATGTGAGCATGTATGTCTATCATGGACTGCAACATAGTAAGCCCTCATCAGATCTCCCTTGTTACTAGGTTGAACCATATGAAATTGCTGTATTTTGTAGGTTGAACATGACTAATATCGGCGATTTCACGTGGTCCAAGCTAATAGTTTTTCTCCTATAATCTGCTTCCATTTGTGCTTTCTTTTTTCCCTTATATACTGGCTTACTGCAGCAGGAGAAGAGAATGGAGACATTCTACAGACATAACACAAGCAGAGGCCAACCCACGCTTCTGGCTCTTAAGGCCAGTGGGTGTATGGAGCCTTACTTTGGCTTTAGAAGTTGCCAGGAGAGAAATGGTGTTTTTCACTAAAGGGACAAGAATGTGAGCTATGTGGCTGGCTTGGCCAGCTCACTTTTCTTCTGATTTCCCTTCTCATTCAGTCTTGAGAAGCCGGACAGCAAAGGGCCTGCTGATAGGCAACAGTGACCGAGGGGAACATGGGTCCGAGGAGGATGGGCAGGTCTGCGGTCTAGCGCCCATCTTTCAGAAAGAAATACCTCACACACCTCCTGTATTGTATTGTATTTACGATTACTGTTAATTTTAAGTAGGCTCCACGCCCAACATGGGTCTCTAACTCACCACCCTAAGATTAAGAGTCACATGCTCTCTCCTGGACTGAGCCAGCCAGGTGCCTCCGGCTACCTCCTGTGTTTAAAGTGAACTATAAAGATGCCTTTGATTCCTTGGAGTTTTTGAAATGCTGATGGGTAATGGGGGTGGGCTAGGGGCTGGCAGTCCCGTCTGAGAGTGCCAAGGCAGCTGCTTGCCATTCTCCCTTCGCATCCTTGGTGTTCTACACTGGGGAGACATGTGGTTAAGAATATGCACGAGAACGTTGTGAGTGTGTGTGCATGTGCGCGTGCACGAGGGGCCATGGGGGAAGAGGTGCACTTGTACATCTGCATGAGGAAGAAAAACAATTGGGGGAAAGGGAATTGGAGGAAGAAATATATAAAGACCTTTAAAGAGAAAACTGTTCTCATCCTAATCACCTGGGCCAACCTCTGTCTTATTTGGGAAGCCTTTTCGAGGTTACCATGAAAGACAGTCATCAGGTGATCACTGAGCACCAAATGATTCTAGTCTTGGACCAGACACAGCAATCTCTCTTCTCGAGCTCCTGAATTACCAGAATATTCTTGTCTAACAGCAAAGGGATAGCAAAAATTGTGAGCCTCCCTGAATGTTTTCTGTTTCTGTTTTCTTCCCACATGCCCATGTGATGTCAACTCTGAGGCTCTTCCCCGGTCCCTTTCCAGCTGGGGGCCACTTAGCACAGGTGAATGGGAGCAGTGGGAGCAGGGCAGGTGCCGGAGGGCTGGGGAAGAGCAGCTTCTGGGAGCTCTTCGGTCTGCATCCCTGGAGAACAGAAAGTCACGTTAGGAAATACACAGGTTGATGGGGAGGGAGATGATGGGGGAAGGTCCATGTGCTGACATCCAGGATGGGGGCCGCTGAGGACGGTCCAGTGAAGGCCAGGCGTGGTGCAGGGCAGTGCCCCTGCACAGGGCTGGGTGGGTGACCGACCTCATGGGGTAGCCTCGGGAGAGTCTGTGTAGAGTCCCCAGGTCAGGGCATTGAAATGGAGGAAACTGGCAAGAGTAGAGGATTCTTCCTGGAAGAAATAAATGTTACAGCATGGAGTCTGCCAGTAGCTGCTGTTCTGCGCATGACAGGTGGGATGGCTTCCGAAATGGTTCTGACCTACCTGCTGACAATGCTGATCCTCTTAACGGGGTAAAGCAGCAGGTATACAGCGAAATGTGGAGGGCCCCCAGGGCTCCTGCAGGTGGAGTGGGTTCACCCCCCCCCCCCCGGCTGGAAGGGCATGTCCTGGAATAGCACAGCAAGTGGCCAAGGACACCGTCAGTCACGGACTGATCTGTCCATGAACCAGAGGTCAGTTTTTTGTCCTATTCATGTCTGAATCCAATGACGCCTCAAAAAATTGATGGTTGGAGTTGGTGGCACAGGATGCAAGGCCTGCTACAAGAAAAGGAAGTAGGAAGCAGGGCCAGTCAGAAGGTCCCTGAGCCTGCAAACCCAGCTGAGAGCTGTGAGTTGGATACTGGACAGCGGAGCCAGAATTCCTCGCAAATCATCCAGACGCCACTTCAGGTCTCCCCACTGCTTTCTGGAAGCTGGTTCCAGCTTCAGAAGTTAGTTCTTTTTCCTTTGGCTTTGCAGACAGAGGCAGGCTGCGGGGTGGAAGAGGTCTCAGGACCTAGATGTCTGCTATGGCCTGACCCAAAGGTGTTTTTTCCGGGAAAGAAAATGGCGCTGGTCTCACTTCCGTTTTACTTGCTGGTTGAGGCTTCTGTCCAGTTGTGTGACATGCAGGCTCTGGAGGAAGGTTGAGTGCTGAAATGTCCCCCACAGCTTATGGACGGTCCTGAAAAGATGCATCCGTGTGAGGGGATTCCTGCAGTACCCCTTTGTCTGGAAGCCGTACACATCCTCCGACCCAGCCTGTTGGGAGGCACGAGGAGAGAGTATGTGGGGATGGGGCTGTAGTGCCCGAGTCTGGCTGCTCCCTGGGGTCCCCGTGTCCTCTCTTCTCATGGTTGCTGGGCACTGCCATCTTCCTTTACTTGAACTTTCACTTCCATGGTTAGTCTTCTGTGCCTGGGAAGGGCACACCACGTAGGGAAACAGCATGAGTCGTGGTCCGAAGGCAGGCAGCGTCCTGGTGTCTTTGGCAACCTTTTCGCAAACCATCTCTAGGCCCTGTTTTACTCATAACCAGGAAGGAGGCCCCTTTCCTAGTGTTATTTTCGCGTGCACAGCTGGGGCTGACCCAAGTCCCTGCTCATCCTCACCGAAGCTGGTTTAGTGCTTCGAAGAGGACAGTTTGAGATGACGGCTAACGCCACTGATGTGTTCCTGGAACGAGGACCTCTAGGATTTGCATAGCCACCCCGATTTACAGTAGACCAAGGAGTCTCATTGCTTGGCAAAGTCAAGGGACAGGATTACACAGGGGGCAATGGGGTTTAGTGATTAAGCAGAGGGTATACCATTAAAGCATTTTTCCCCCTTATGATGAGTTATAAATTTTTGTTGTGGATAATTTTTATTGCAGATGAAAATATCAAATAGCACAAGAACAAAAATAAAAAGGATTCTGGGGGCGTCTGAGTGGCTCTGTCTGTTAAGCATCTGTGTTCAGCTCAGGTCATGATCCCAGGGTCCTGGGATTGGAGCCCTGCGTTGGGCTCCCCACTGAGTGCCCAATCCCTCTTGTGCTCTCTTTTTCTCGCTCCCTCAGATAAATAAATAAATAAATCTTCAAAAAATTTTTTTAAAAAAAGATTCTGGAAGCCTCCCCCTCCCCCCAGAAGTAATAGGATCTGTTTGACTATTTGAAATGAAATTTTTTGAAAAAGATTTTACTTATAAGAAAGAGAGCAAGCACACATGTCGGGGGTGGTGGTGAGGAAGGATATGGGGAGATGGAGAAGCAGACTCCCCACTGAGCAGGGATCCTGATGTGGGGCATGATCCCAGGACCCCAAGATCATGACCTGAGCCTTAGACAGGTGCTTAACTGACTGAGCCACCCAGGCGCCCCCCAACATGAAATTCTTAAATAAGTACTTTTTCCAGTTATCATTGCTGCATAACAAACCACCCTAACACTAAATGGTGTCAATCACCCATTTTATTATGCTCACAGATTCTGTGGGTCAGGAATTCAGGCTGGGCACAGCCGTAGTGTTATCTCTGCTCCATGGTGTCTGGGGCTTCAGCTAGGAAGACTGAAATGCTGGCAATGACTTGACTGCTGAGGGTTGGAATCATCTGGAAGTGTCTTCACTCACACATCCAGTGGATGATTCTAGATGATGGCTAGAACCTCCCACTGGTTGTTAGCTGGAACAAATACTGATGATCTCTCCATATAGACTAGCTTGGGCTTCCTCGTAATGGAATAGCTGGATTCCTAGAGAGAGTATCCCAAGAGATAGGAAGTAGAAGCTTGCCAGTGTCTTCAGAAACTGGACGTGGTCATTGTGTCATTTTTGCTGTATTTTGTTAGTCAAGGACTAACAGGACCCAGGTTTGGGACATTGACCCTACATTTTGATTGGAAGAACAGGAGAGAATTTGGGAGCCCTGTTTTAGAACCTCCACAGTTCCCCAGATGGCATGTAGCTCAGTGATAAAGAGGTGAGGGTCTAGGTTCTTACTGGCTGCATGATCTTAGGCAGGTTTATTGTGGTAGAAACTATTGTTACCAGTATCTATTTCTTTCCTTCTCTTTCCGGGAGCACAGATAAGCTATTCCCCAGCCTCTTGCCTCTAGGAGGGCCTGAGAAACTAGTTTTAGCTGGTGGACTGTGAGCAGAAGTGTCAAGTGTCACCATGAGTTGAGGGGAGGAAGAGCCATGGGTTTTCTCACTCTTTCCCTCTTGCTTGTTATCTAATTGCCAGGGATTAAGTGGCAGCTCAGTGTAGGAGGTGGGGGAGTCACAATATGGAAGGAGCCTGGGTCCCTGAATGATGGCTGGGTAAGTCCTTTGTTTCATGCCCTCTACCCGCAGGGATGTGGGGGAGACCTAGGCTTTGACTATGTTAAGCCACTGAGGCTTTGGGTTTTTTTTGTGATAGTGGTTAGCCTACCCTGACCAATGCATTACCTGACCTCTCTGAACCTGTTTCCTCGCTTGTAAAGTGGGGGGCATTAGCTGTAGCTATCTTTGGGTGCCCTGAAAACGAAGTGAAACAACTTATTGTATGGTGCGTGGCCCATAGTCAGTGCTCAGTGGAAGTTAGCTACAGCTACTGAGTGTGAGTGCCGGTTAGAAGAGGGGCAGGTTTGTGTGTGCAAGGATGGGAGTCTAGCAGGAGTGGAACAGTAGGATGGCCCCGATTGCCACCACCACCATCATCAACATCTTCATCATCATCAAGATGGCACCCACCATTTACTGAACACCGGCTCGGGCCATGCTCTATCCTAGGGCCGCTTCACCTGGATTCATTTCAGTCCCCCGAGGCAGATTTTATTTGTCTTGATGTGGAGATGAGGATCCCAGGGTCCAGGGGTGCTGCTGAAGCTGTTTGAAGTCATGGGCAGGTTTTTAAACTCAGGGCTCCCTGACCTCAAAGCCTGACTTGTTTTACTGCAGGGATGACATCTCGTGCATTTTTGGGAAATGTGACATGTATTTAAAGGAAAAAAAAATGAGGCCTCCACCTGGCTGCCATCTCACCGGGGAAGTGGTGTGTTTTCCTTTTGAGATTTTCTCTACTTCAAGTCGCAGGGATTTGCTTTTGTCAATTAATCTTTGGCAGAAAGCTTGCCTGCAAATGTGGACGGCCCCTGCGTCCTTCCCTTCCCAGGGTCCTCTTGCTGTTCTGTTCTTTTTGAACTCTGTAGGCTCTCTGTGGGCTCGGTCAGTGGAGAAGGGACCCGGATCTCCAGAACAAAGCCCCCTTCTGAGTCCCGAAAGTCTCTCTTCATCTTGAGGCCTCCTGTGCGGAGAGTGGATGTTTTTTTTTTTTTTTTTTTTTTTTTTTTTTTTTTTAAGATTTTATTTATTTATTTGACAGACAGAGATCACAAGTAGGCAGAGAAGCAGGCAGAGAGAGAGGAAGGGAAGCAGGGCCCCTGTTGAGCAGAGAGCCCGACGTGGGACTCGATCCCAGGACCCTGAGATCATGACCCGAGCCGAAGGCAGCGGCTCAACCCACCGAGCCACCCAGGCGCCCGAGAGTGGATGTTTTAAAGCCCTCTCAGTGGCATTGATAACCCACGGTGGGATTATAACACCAAAGTGGCTTGCTTGCTTGCTTGCTTTTTTCTCTGTGTCACTTGCCGAAAGCAACTTGCATTTCCACAGGAATAAGAAAGGCTTGGTGAAGCTTTGTGCCGGTGCTTAAAGTCCTGGTGCTCGATTCGTTTCGTGAACCAACGACTCATGCCTCTGCGCAGTTGTGTGTAACTGGCTCCCTCCCCCTCCTCTTTGAGACACTCGTGTGCTTTAGCAACATGCCCCAGGGCACAGACCAGTGGGTCGGAAGGTGTGGATTCTGTCATTGGCTTTCTGGGGGTGCCCCTGGACCACATTTGCGTTTTTGTTAGGAGGACAGTTCTAATTGCTGCGGTGAGGCTATGCCCACTGGCAGTGCTGAGCCCAGACCGGCAAAGAGAAGGGTTTATGACATATTTTACTCATGCTGCTCCTTTTCTGGCTCAGATAGAACTTTCAACACAAACCGCTTCTTTCTTCATTTTTATCCCACAGGGAGTTTTTCCATTGAAAGCAATATGAAGGGCAAGGGGGATAAAGTCAAATTCTGCCCTTCAGATTATCTTTGAAACATCTATGAATATGCTGCTGGTGGGTGGGAACCTTGGCCTCTTGGTGCTAGAACAATGGGTAAAGTTGATTTTCTTCTAGAATATTATTATTATTACATTGTTGTTGGAAACAACATAATAATAACAACATTGTCTTACAGAAATTCTGCTGCAATAAAACTTTGAGAACTATTTTGTTCTTTAAAAATGCTGCTACTGGGACACCCGGGTGGCTCATTCGGTTAAGCATCTGCCTTTGGCTCAGGTCATGATTCCAGGGTCCGGGATCAAGCCCCGCTTTGGGCTCCTTGCTCAGCGGGGAGCCTGCTTCCCTCTCTACCTCTGCCTGCTGCTCTGCTTACTTGTCATCTCTCTCTATCTCTCTGTCAAATAAATACATAAAATCTTTTTTTTTAAAAAATGCTGCTACTGAAATAAGTCAATCAGAGAAAGACAGTTGTCATACTATCTCACTGGTATGTGGAATTTGGGAAATAAGGGAGAGGATCATGGGAGAAGAGAGGGAAAAAAAAGGAACAAGACAAAACCAGAGAGGGAGACAAAGCATAAGAGGCTCTTAATCCCAGGAAACAAACTGAGGGTTGCTGGAGGGGAGGCGGGTGGTGGGATGGGGTGGCTGGGTGATGGACATTGGGGAGGGCATGGGCTATGGTGAGTGCTGTGAATTGTGTAAGACTGATGCATCACAGACCTGTACCCCTGAAACAAATAATGCATTATATGTTAATGAAAAATAAAAAATAAAAAATAAAAATGCTGCTACTAAAGATGAAGACCAAAAATAAAAAAACAAAAAAAACCCCAAAACAAAAACCAAAAAAAACCCCCAAAACCCTTTGTGGCTATTTAAGAAGTCACACAAGATGGCGCCAGAGAGCCAGAGAGGAGAAGGGTTTGGGTCCAGGGAAGAGAAAGGCCCAAGTGAAAAGGACAGCCAGTGGGTGACAGAGACTATTTCTCAGAGGTGGCATCTGTCGCCTCTGCACATCCTCACGGCCCGATCTGTCGTTCCAAAGCCTTTTCACGAGCTTTTCAGCCCAGGTACCACCTTCTGGCTGAAATGTTTGGAAGAGGCAGGTTGGCGTTGAGCGGTGGAGGGAGAAAAACAGAAAAGGCGGAAGGAGCAGAGCCGCTTCCTTTGGCTCTGGCGTGAGCTCGTGCCCCGCAGTGCCTCTGCGATGCATGGCCACTGCCAGAGAGGGAGAGCACAAACAGGCACAAGGGAAGGCGGACGGAAAGGCAGCTTCTCCTCTCTGGGCCACCCACAGTTTTGAAGAAACTGTGGCCAGCGGGTTGGGGTTGGGGCCCTGTGGCAAAACAGGGCGCCTGGCTGGCTCGGTCAGTGGACCAGGCAACTCTTGATCTCAGGTTCATGAGTTTGAGCCCCATGGTGGGTGTAGAGATTACTCAAAAGATGAATAAAAAACTTACAGGACACGACAGTCAGCATTTTAACTTTTTTTTTTTTTTTTGACTTTTCCATTATGGTCAAATACATAACATAACACTTACCATCCTCACTGTTTGAAGGGTACAGTTCTGTGAGATTAGCTGTGTGGACATTGCTGTGGGGCCAGCACCACCGTCCACTTCCGAGACTTTTCGTCTTGCAGAAATTGAAATTCTGCACCCATGTGACACGAACTTCCCCCTCCCTCAGCCCTGGCAGCTGCCTGTCTACCTTCTGTCTCCGTGAGCTTGCCTGCTTGGATGTACCCAGATGTCTTCGAGTCTCTGCTTTCCATTCTTTGGGGTAGATGCCCGGAAGTGGCATTGTTGGATCAAACGGTAATGCTGTGTTTGCTTTTCTGAGGAGCTGCCTTAAGGTTCACCACAAGGGTTTCCAATTCTCCGCATCCTCACAACACCTGTCAATTTCTCTTCTTCTTATTTTTTTTCTCTTTGATGATAGCCATTCTAATGGGTGTGAAGTGGTTTTGATTAGCATTTCTGAATTAGAATTAGAAATTCGGAAACAAATTAGAAATTCGTTTTAATTCATTATGTGTTTGAGCCACAGACTTTCTGCAGTCCACAGCTTGTGTGGTATGCTGTGGCATGGTGGGGGAGTGCACGGATCTGGTGTGGGACAGCCTGACGGAGGGTCCCAGCGCTCTCCGCTTTCCCCTACAGGCTGTGCGATGCTGGTGAGTTATAGCCACGCTGAGCCCCAGTGTCTTTACCTGCTGGCTGGAGTTCATCATAATTCCTGCCACAGAGGCCAGCTGGAGGAATACAGCAGGTGAGACGGGAAAAGCTCTTGGTATGCAGGAAGTGCTCAGAAACGGTGGCCGTGTATACAGAAGCCCAGTGCCTGAAGCAGCCAACCAGGGCTGATGTAGCTTTCCAGTCCCTTTCCTGAACACCTGCTCTCCCCAACATAGCCGACATCCCGCTCCCATGTGCCACATCTCTAGCAGAGAGGAGCCCACTTTGAACCCTTTGCCGAGTAGTTCCCAGGGTCCCTCTCTGTGCTGGAGCTCACTGAGCCGCTTCCCAAGTCTTGGTTAGAAAAAATAATGTCACTAACATCACTGTCCGCCCTTGGGAGCCAGGGGCCTCGCCCTGCAGGCTCAGTTAGGAACAGAGCAGGACACCTGGGTGGGCTCTGAGCTCCCATCTGCCCAGCTAGCTTCTTCTGGGAGAGACTCCGCCGGGGCGTAGGAAGGTCTGTGCCCTCTGTGAATTCGA
The DNA here is from genome assembly GCF_011764305.1 of Mustela putorius furo. Taxonomy (NCBI): domain Eukaryota; kingdom Metazoa; phylum Chordata; class Mammalia; order Carnivora; family Mustelidae; genus Mustela; species Mustela putorius. Next base: position 11,387,118 of record NW_025422026.1, on the reverse strand, counting down.
GCCAGTGAGCTTCATGCAAAGGCAAAGTGTCGTCATTACTGAGAACATGGAAGGATGTTTGGAGGAAAGGGGGTGTACTTCATTAAACGTGCCTGCCCTTTGCAATGTGAACAGAGCAAGAAGTATTTTGCAGTAGAGTGCAACAGGTTCTCCAATAAGTCTGGAAGCTTGGGAGAAGAGAGAGAGAGGCTGGGGCAGGACAAGGGTCGCCTTTTTTTTTTTTTTTTTTTTTAAGATTTTATTTATTTATTTGACAGAGATCACAAGTAGGCAGAGAAGCAGGCAGAGAGAGAGGAGGAAGCAGGCTCCCTGCTGAGCAGAGAGCCCGATGCGGGGCTCCATCCCAGGACCCTGGGATCATGACCTGAGCGGAAGGCAGAGGCTTTAACCCACTGAGCCACCCAGGCGCCCCCAGGGATTTCCTTTATTTCCAAGGAGCTGGTGGCAACTTTGCAGGATGACTGGGTTTTGGCTCCCCACCAGGAGTTTCTGTTTGGGTACAGGAACCAGCCTTATAGAAGAGATGGTATCTGAACAGGGCAGCTGTGGGGCTGCAGAAACAGGCACGCTCGCTGAGGAAGCTTGAGCTGGGGCGGCCAAGCTATGGGGTAGGAGCAGAGAGGCGAAGGGGAAGCTGGCTCAGAAGGAAGGGCAGAGCCTAGCCTGAGCTGGTGAGATTTCCAGAGCATACCAGAAGTGCCCGAGGTGGTGACACTGCAGAGAAATAATTCTTTGGGGAAGAGTTGCAGCAGAAAGTTCCTCAGTTATCTGCTGGGGAGTGGGCCTTGGGAGACCCTTTCTGGCATGCAACAACTATTTACAGAGCACAGCTTTTGGTCCTAAAACGCCCAGTAGTGAAGCAGTCAACCTAGACTCAAGTCGGGGTCATGGGGACTCATGCCAGGCTGGTCAGGGAGTACAGCCTGGAGGAGGTGATGTGGGAGTTGGGCCTTCAGGGATGCCTAGAAGGTCAGATAAGCCATGGAGCGAGGGGCAGAGGTAGGACAGAGGGCAGCTGGGTTTGTAGGTCTAGGCAGAGGCAATAGCATGTGTAAAGCTCTAACATTGAGCCGTGGTGTGGGAGAACCTCTAATGGTGAGTGGTGCCTGCAGCAGGTTTCCTAGGTTAAAGTTCAAGAAGGAAGCAGGGCCGGGTTGTGCTAGGCCTTTTAGTCTCGTAAGCCTGGTGAGGGAGTTTGCATTTTGTCTTACGGAGAGTGGGGAGTTAACGGAGGGTGTGAGGCAGGGGGTGATGTGACAGGACATGCCTTTTTGATAAAGGACTCCATGGAGGCTGGATGGGTGGGGGCAAGTCGTGTCAGGTAGCCCTGGTGTCCTCCTCTACTTCAGGCTGTCTCTGTTCCAGAAATGGGGGTCCGAGCTAAGGTGATGGGAGCAGAAAGGAGAGGAATGTAAAGTGCTTTTTGCCACTGCACAACTCCAGGGGGCACCGTTCTTGAGGGGGCCACAAGGAGATTAATACACCTTAAATTGGACAGTGCGCACCCTGTACAACCCTCTGCACTCAGCATCCCTGAGTGAACAGAGGGAAAACTGAAGAGGATCCAGAAGATAAATGATGTTGGTTGATTGAATACGTGGGAAGGAAGAGAGGAGTCAGAGATGACTCCCAGGCTTCTGACTTCCTTGGGGGATTGGGGGATGTGGGTGCCATTCAGTGAGTCAGAGGACAGGGAAAGGGAGTGGGTTTGGGAGGTGTGACGGAGAAACTGGGAGAGCAGTGGGAAGTAAGGGACTTTCCAGGGCACAAAGCCCTGGAATGCAGGGAAATTTTCCCCCCTTGTGGCTCCTGGCTCCTAGCTGGGCACATGGTGGCCTCTCCTGACTCCCCCAAGGCCTGATCCAGGCTCCCGAGGAGAGTAAGTGTTAGTTTTCGACATGGTGGGTAGCTTTGGGGTCAAGAACCAAAAGCCAGGGGAATAAATGCGGCACCAGAGCCCTCAAGGGACACCCTGCATTGTCTCCATGGTGACCCCAAACAAACAGAGAACCTACGAGGGTATCAGGTCTTTATAAGGTCACTTGCACCACTGCCAGGACAGATGTTGAAAAGGAAAACCCAAAAAACCTGGTGGTAGAACTGCACTCAACCCCTTTCTTTTCTTTTTTTTTTTTCTTTTTAACCCAATGCCACCAATCTCATTTTGTGTGTAGCCAGGCATCTTGAGGTGACTCCAGGAGGAGTCCCCTTGTGAGCCTGGGGTTTGGTTCCCCAGCCTGGGCATGGATCCCTGACTGGGGCACGCCATTCCCACCTCTTATTTTTATTCAGGAAGTTGCTCAACCCCCCACTTCTGCCGGGGTCGCCCACTTACTGCTCTGCAGAGAACATGAAAAGCATCCATGACAGAGACATTGCAGATTTTGTGGGTCATGAACCTCAAAGATGAATTTTCCTATCACATTTTATGAGTATGGGTTTTAAAGCCTCCATAATGCAGGGCTGTCCCTCTCCAGTGCCTGTGAACTTCCTCCTAAGGGCATGATTTGTGTTAATTCAGCCAGGAGAGGCCTTGGACCATACTGGATCACTTAGTGTATGGAACCAATAGACCTGATTATCTCCCCCTCCCCCCCATGGTTGGCAAAGGGGAGAGTTTGCTGTCGTCTTTGAACTTCTTAGCTCGCTGATGGGATCCTCTTTGGGGAACGTGGGTGGGGATCCCAGGCAAGTGGGAGATGCTGTGGTCCCCAGAGGTATCCAAAGACCCTGGGAGTTTTGAAGGGACCTCTAAGAGGGGTAGGCGGCAAGATGAACAAAACCATAGATTGTTGGGGCTTACAAAGCCTTTGGGACCGTTTGCCCCAGTTTGTTAAATTTGCAGACTGAGCACCAACGCCTGAGGTTTTACTCAAGGTTATCCAGCAGCCTCTAACACTTAAAAATAATTCTTTAATTTGCAAAACGGAAGGCTTTTTTTGGTTAAGTGGGGCAGTGAAATGAAACACAAGCCTCCATTTGTGGCCTAATAATAACCTAAAAGTTTTTTCCTGCCCTAAATTAAGAATCCTCATTAACGAAGAGGGCTTTTGTTTGCAAGAAGCCACAAAGCATGGCCCGCTTCCCCCCTGCTGACAGGGACAGCGGCAATTACAGCCCTGGTTAGCCAGCGATGTTTTTGTGCCTTCTCTGTGCTTGCAGGAGATTAGAGTCACTAATGAGACACTAATGATCCCGCTCCCAGACTTAACTAGAGCTCGCTCTTGCCTTTCTTGGGAGAGGTGAAGAGACCTTTCCCCTTCCTTCCCCTAACCTGTGGTGGTGCGAGGAGCAGGTTTACAAAAGCCAGGCAGACTAAAGCCCAACCACGAGAGCGCAATGACGTCTCCGAGCAAGGCTGCACAACACAGACCATGGGTATGTGTTTGACAGGCTTGGCAAACCCGGTTCTCCCTCCTTTGGCTGTGTGTTATTTTTCTGTTGGAGGATGCACTACCTGAAAGAGATCTGGCCCGTCATTCTGTTCACTTGGCTTGGCCTCAGAGTAAGAGCACTCTTCCCCGCATCCTCATGGACACTTGCTTTGGAACAAAGGCCTGGTCTTCCCTTGATGCATGGACTGTGTGGACTGTTTTCCCTTCTCGGCAGAAACTGCTCCAGATCTGCACAGCATATAAAATCTCTAGCTCGGTGTTTGGTGCACAGCAGGTGCCCAACTGCTTTAGTGTGGGTTGCCCCAGAAGCAGATCCTGAGATGCACCATAGGGAGCTGGGGGAAATGAGATGGAGGGGGGAGCAGGCAGCCAGGAAAGGGGTGTTTTGAAGCCAGCTCCCACGACAGGCAGCTGGAGCTCCGTCCTGTGGAAAAGGTGGGATGTAGTGGGGGATTATCCCTTCCGGGGGGCGAGGGAGCTGGGGTGTTTATACTCCAGCTTGTCAGTGGTTGGCCGAGGGCTGGGGGTTGCTGGTTCCTTGAGCCCCTGCCAGTCTTCTGCAGTGTTGAGAAAGCTGTCAGGTGAAGAGATGGCGCTGGCATTGGCAGTCAGCCAGAGCCCTGACCCACGGCAGACGGGCAGGGAGTGGACGGGAGCCGTCACATCATTCATTATTCTATTAGCTATTTATCTCTCTATTTCTATCTATTATTTCCTTCCCACTTCTTTCTTATTTTTTGCCTTGCTGTTAATTTTTGTTCTACAAAGTTCGACTCATTTCCAGCCACTGTTATCAACTGAGATTCTGCTCCAAGCTCTGTATCTATCTTCCCTTAATTTGCCAGGGATGTCATGACACACCCTGGCTATGACTTTTGGTTTTCTTTAAGTTTCTTGCAGGAACAAGCTAGAATGTAGAAGTGGGTTGCTGTGGGTCTCACACATGCCCTCTGCCACCAGGATGGACGCTGGGAGTGGATCCCATTGATACTTTAAAAAATGGTCTTCTGGCTGTTCCTCCTGCACCCCAAGGATATTCACGGTCCTCCAGCTGCCTCAGTGGCTTGGAAGAGGAAGTGAGAACACACAGCTGGGGTGTCCTCTGGACTTCCAGTATCCTAAGCCAGTTACAGAACCTTCTGGAAAACATTCTGGGACTTGCTGCCCACCTCAAGTGTGTCTTCAGGAGGTTGGTGGGCTTCAACTTGGAGAGTTGAGTCCTGCCCCATCCAGGGTGGGTGCTCAGGGGAGAGAGGGCTCTCGCAGTGGCTTTCTGTGAGCAGGCATTACCTTAGGCCTACTGAACACTCATGATCAACGTGTGAAAAGATGCTGTTCTGGAACCCAAGAGCCACAAAATCTGGTCTGCATGGTGCTGCCTCATCGCCACGTCTCAGTGCTGACTGCTGCTTCCTCCTCACATGTCTGTCCAGTCTTTGCTCAGTGATAATGGTGATCTTAGATTGGGCTCCCTCAGAAGTGGACTCTGAGAAGAAATTTGAGTGCAGGTGGTTTATTTTTTGGCAGGGGGGAGTCTTGGGAAGTGTGTGAGATGGAAGGAAAGTGAGTCCCTTCAGGAGGCTGAAGAGCCACCGTTGCCATGGGCGCTTGGGGTGTGGTCCTCCCTGACAGTCTCTGGGAGATGGTGCCAAACCCACTACAGAGTTCCCAGCACCCCGCAAAGGGCAGAGAAGCTGGGGTCTCTGTCCCCAGCTCCTGTCCCACATTGGTTGAGGGCTGTCCTACCTTCAAGGGTGAAGTGGGTTCCTCACTCTAGGCAGAGAGCCCTGGTAGTCACAGGCGAGAATTTTGGAATGCTGGCTGCCAGGCACTTGTGTCTGCCCCAGGGACCATGATGGGGGTTTGAGCTCTGCCATGTGCCAGGTGCCCTTCACGGACTCACCTGTCTGACTCTTCTCCCAAAGGAGTCAGGAAGAGAGTTAGCAGCTTGCTTAAGGTCATGAAGCTGGTGTCTCTTGCTGGTGTCCTGTCTGGCCTTTGGCTTGGGGCAGTTGGCCCTCTTTACATTGGCCTTGGGGCCATCTCTTGCAAGCTGCTTTCCTGGGGGAGCTGCAGGACTTCTCACCTTGCCTCCGATGGGCTTGTGTTAGACACAAGGCAAGGTCACTACTAAGCCCACTCTTCTGATGAGGTCTTTGTGGTTGAGGGGTTGAGGTTCTGCCCAAAGCCCATGGTTGGCAAGTCAGGGAATGGGCTGTTGGGTCACTTGATTCTGTTGCATGTCTTCACTGTCTTGGGGTGTGGCCAGATAGATGCTCCATCTGCCACTGGGTGAGTGTAAATTGGGGACATCTCGATGGTGGACAATATGGCTAATGTCTATCAAAATGACACACACACATGGCCATAGACCCAGTAATTCCACTTCTGGGAGCTTATCATGCAGAGACACCCGCCTGCGTGTGAAATGGTTTATAGATTTAGTGGGTCCCAGCAGCACTGTTTGTGCTTGTAAAAGATTGGAAATCGCCTAAATGACCACCAGTAGGAGCCTGGCCAAAGCAGGTGTGGGACATCCCCACGATGAAATCGCAGGCAGCCGTGAGCAAATGAGGACACGGGCTGTGTCTTTGTTTGCTAGAGAAAAACCCGAGGGGCACAACAGTGTGTGCGGTGTGCTGTAACTTGTGTCCAGAAAGTAAGTGTGTGTGTATTTGATTGTTGGTGTGTGTCTCCGTCAGGAGACCCATGATACAGGAGACCCAACATTGATTAATTCTGGCAGGGGAACTGGGAGTCTGGAGTCAGGCGGGAATTCTCTTTAGTACCTTTTGAATGTTAGATGGTGTGGATACTGGATACCTACTGAGAAATAAATAAAATTAAAAAAAATCAGTGTGTTCTTTCTCTTGTATCGCATTTCACTGTGAAATCCCAGGTTCCCTATCTGTTCAATGAGGAAAGTGGTATTTGTTTTGGAGAACGAGGACTCCTGTGTCTGTTCCTATAGCACTTCCCACCACCCTTAGATATAATTTTGGGAGCAGTTGACTTGATCTGTCTCCTCTGCTCAAGGAGAAGAACCAGAAGGGCAGAAACTGGATATCTCTTGTCCACCATTCTGTCTCTGGGACCTGCATTTGGTGGGGACTAGACAAAAAGATTTTTTGGAATAATGAGTGAATGAAAGCACTCAAGAGAACATACTCTTTGTCTTTGTATTTGTAGTCTCAAAGTGCAAGAGGCAACTGTGCCCAGAGGCTCTGATGGTTTGGGTTCAAATCCCAGCTCTGCCACTTACTAGCTGTGTGACCATGGGCAAGTCACTTAACCTCTGTGTGCTTCAGGTTCCGCATTAGCTAACGGAGCTGTGGAAATACCAACTGCTGTGCGATTACAAAGAGTTCATACGTGTAAGCATTTAAAACAGCAGCGGGTAATCTGTAAATGTGAGATATTCTAATTTGCCACAGTTTTGACATTTTCCTCTTTATGAATCCTCATGTCTCTGATTCTGGCAAGACTTTTTGTAGAATTTGGGAAGACCTTTAGATGAGTAGGAATACTTCTTTGTTTGTTCCTCCTCTCAATTCTTTCTTTCCTGCTACGTTAGAGTGGCTCATTCTCTGAGTGGTCTCTCTTAATTTTCCAGAGAGGACCAACAGGGGGCAAAGGCTCCCTAATTTAGAGGATGGTTGGCCTTCAGACTGTTTAGGGATTGTGTGTGTGTGTGTGGGATGGCTCTTTTGTTATTTTCTTTCTCAACACCTGAGTCGGCACACAGTCGGGGAGAAACCCCTGGGCTCCCTACTGGCCTTTCCCGTGAAACCATGGTCTTCTCGTTTCCTCCAGGGGCAGCTGGGCCGGGCTTCTGAAAGCCCAGCTCCCTATCCGTCTATCCCTCCATGGACCTGGGCTTGGGGGAGATGAAGTCAGCCCAGGATGCCCGGAGAGCTGCAGGGCGCCCAGGAAACCCTCTGCTTTCTGTTTGAGCCCATGGGAAAAGGAACACTTTGGCTGTCAGCTTACTGATTGTTACTGGGGAAAATTGTGGCTTGAGTGGCCTTGATGGAGGTGCACAAAGGGATGTGGACAATTGGGGCCTGAACTGCTCAGGGCCTCTCCGTGGGGAGCTGGGCCAAGTTGATCAAAGAGCAATGGGAGAGTGGCTCTGAGAATGCAGCAGACACCTGCATTCTAATGGGTTCCCTCAGTGCCTGGGCCCCTTCTCATTTCTGAGTTCACCTCTTCTCCGACAGCCCGGAGGATGTAGGGATGGTCGGCTGCCCTCGCCCTCCTGAGCCCCTTTCATCCCATGGCTTGCATGGTGGCCACCGTGCTCAGAGTGTTGGGGAAAGTTCTTTTGCCACCGGGAGGCCCGGTGCTGGGGCAAGATGGCGCATTAGTGCTAGGCGTTCTCCATCCAGTCATCTGCCTGTTTGAAATGTCTCCTTGAGACAGTGCTGCTACCTTGGGTTGGCTCATTGGAACTTGAACAGGTGGTCCTGACAGCCAAACTTGGAAGACTCCAGGAGCTGTGCACTCCAGTGCCTGGGCGTGGAGGCTACAATTCATCTTCTTCTCAGGAGTCTCCTGAGCATACTCCTGTGCATTTCATCTTGTTTCCTGACCCGTGATAGCATCTTATCACAGTAAAATGCGCCCTCAGTGTTCACCCAACCTCCGTGGTGCTCAGCCATATGGAAATAGCAGAAACTGCAGAAACTCAGCCATATGGAAATTTCAGAAACTGAGGACAGGGACGGTAGGTGACAGTAGCCTGAAGGGGAGAGAAGAAACTCAACCTCTTCGAGTCTCAGGTTTTAGCTCCTTATCTGCTGGATCCTGGGGGTGGGATGGGGAAGAGCCAGAATGTCGGATGGTGGCTGTTTCCCTTTGTTTTGAAGTTCCCCATACTGCAGGGGTCATAAAAAAGAAAGAGAGAAAATTTCCAGAACTAGATCTTCCAGCTTTTAAAAATAGGAAACAAAACAAGCAAAAACCCCTCCCAAATCCTCCTCCCTGCTCCTGACCTTCGATTAGCAAACCAGAAGTGAAGGCCATGCACTCTTAGACTATGGGCTGTACCTGGCTTGCTGATGTGTTATATTTGGCCCACACAGTATATATGTTAATATTAGTATTAATTTGAGTCAACATTTAAACACTGGGGGTGTTTAAAATCTGGAGTCCCTGACCACACTCAAGTTGCAAAACCAGATGGAGCTGTGAAGTTGTAAGGGGCTCATCAGCCTCTTAACCATCCCATTCCCTGTTGCCTTGGCTGGTCTCTGACCACTGTGGGTATCTGAGTTTGCCATTTCTGATGTAAAAGTCCTGGCAACAAGCCATTGTCACAGAATTTTTCTGGATTAAGCTTTCTGGAGTGGGGGAAGCATGGTGCTAAGTATTCTTAGATTCTTCTCCTCAGATTTGTCTTACCCATTCAACTCTTCTTGAATGGCTTTATTAACCCTTTCTCTGTATTCATGGTAAGTCTCGAAGGCGAGCTTCTACTTCAGTCTCCCTGGCCTATAGAGGTTTGCTATTTGATTTTAATTTATGAGTCTTTATGAACTTAGGACTGTTCTGATTTGAATGCTTCTGAGTAAGTGGGAAACTCGGAGTTTCAGATTTGTTCTACAACCTCGGGCCATGCTGACTTAGAAATTTTTTCCAGGAACATGTTTGTTGCATCCAAGTTGTATTTATTGACTAATTATTGCCCTAACATTTCCTTATTATCTCTCACTGTCTGCAGGATCTGTAGTGATGACCCATCTCTCATTTCTGATACTAGAATTTGTACTTTTTCTCTTTTTCAATGTTCAAATTAACTTAGTGGTTCTCAGTATAGCTATGCTTTGATGATGTCTATGTATTCTATGCCTATCTGTACCATCTTAGGTTCCCTCAATTGCCTCCGTTTTTCTGAAGGCACGAACCACCTCCTGGACCATATTGCAGACAACACCAGGGCCAACCAGTTACCTGCCCTGAGAGTGCTGCCCCCCCCCCCATTCCTTATGCTGCACAGCTGGGCCAACCAGCCATACACCTGAATCTTCTGGTTCTTCTTGCCATTTTGAATTTAGAAAAACAGAAGTACCACTATAGTAATGGAATCTAGCACCTGCAAGTTTAGGGTCACCCTGTGGGGTAAACATTGACTAGTGCGAAACAGGAGACAGGTGTGAGCTTGCCAGGGCCAGAACTTGGCTTTGAAGGTGCAAGGTAAAGAGGCACCTGCTCTCAGGGTCATCCCTGTACATCAGGTGTTTTCCTTGCTTTACCCTTTTCTCTTCCCCAGAATTGGCAGATAAACTTCCATCCTTCTTTTCTTCCACAGAGTGCTCTCTGAGGGTCAGTTTTTCCTTCTAGCACACCTGTGTCTCCATGTGTGGAGTGAATCTACCTGCCTGGTGTCCTGTTGCATCTCTGTGGTTTGTAGTAGACAGAGGCAACACTGTAATGCTCCTCCTCTTTCCTTTGGTCCTTTCCCCTTTTCCTTACTCTTAAATTCTAGGGATAATATCCTCCCCCCCAACAAAGTATAAATATTTTTATCCTTGCCTCAGGCTCCATTTCTTAGAGGATATGGGCTAAGATGGTACGAAAGTCTAAAGACAAAACACTAGATAAATTTGACTTTTATTTTGAATTTTCACCTGTAATGAAATATTACAATAAAAAAGTTACTTAATTCTGTTTTTTTTTTTTAGAAAAAGTATAGGCCATTAATTGATGTTCATAGGCTGAATTTGTTATGTTTTCTTTGATTGATTTATCTATTTTTAAAAAGTTGAGTGGCCATTTAAAAATGAGGCAATTTTTACATAAAACTCCAGGTTTTTTACTTCTTTTGGGCAGGGGAAGATCTGTAGTATAGGCCACCCATCAGCTGGTTTGGGCAATGACTGCCCGCTTCAAATGGAATGGGTACGCACACACCAGCTGGATGCGGTCCCAGCACTCTGCAGTGATGAATATGTTCCTGTGCATGGCCCCTCTCTCCTTATTAATGGAATGTGCCTACCTCCTTATGGACATTTGAGTTTAAAATCTCCAGGGTAAAGGGAAATTCAGCTAGAAGTCTTGTTGGGATAGGAATTGCTTCTCAGAAGGCTTCTATACACTGTGGCTAATGGCTGATAGATTGCTGAATCATCTGGCTCAGTTAGAAGTGTTCTTTGATCGACGGTGGGAGTCAGATCAAATAATATGGAACATGTGCCAAGATCCCTTTTGCATATGCTGGGAGGGCTGTCTCTAACAAAATGGCAGTGTTGTTGAGAGCTCCTGAAGCAGAGAGGGGGAACTGTCAGCACCAGTAATGCTATGAAGAAATTTGGCAACAAAGCCTCTGAGAATCAGAGAATATGTGTGTGTGTGTGTGTGTGTGTGTGTGTGTGTGTCTGTGCATGCGTGCGTGCGTGCACACAAGTGCATATATGTATATATATGTTATATGCTAGCATATATATAATATTGTTCTACATATTATATAGTGTTTACTAGTATTACATATGCACTATATATCATGTATGGTGTCATATATGTCTGTGTGTGTGTATATAAATAGTATTGTATGAATTTCGTGGTGGCTCTTGGAGTAAGGCGCTGAGCCACTGATTCTCAGTTGGTGGGTGTAAATTGCTGGCCAATGAAATGATTCTTGTTTCAGGATGTGCTACAGCCGCCTCATTGTCTGTCTCCTTCACTTTCTTCCTCTTCTTGGTTTTGCTCGCTGGGTTCTGGCTATCTTCCACCTCCACCCGATCTCCAAGCAACCCAGCTGGGTTGTAGAGAAGCAGCGTGTAGAAACTCATAGGTTATTATGTCCCTTCTTCCTTCTCAGTGACTGACACCACCTCCTTGGAGCTGAGTGGTACTTCAATATTTTCAAAGCGCTTACATGTCTTTCATCTCATTAGACCCCTCTAACAGACCCATGAGGATAGAGCTGGCAGAACCTCCATTTAAGATGGACAGTGAGTCACAGCGAGACTAAGTGATCTGTCCTCTCCCATCAGCAAGGAAGGAGAAGGGCAGGGACTTGGCTCAGGCCTCCAGGGGTTCCCCACTTGACTCCCAGCCTGCCAACTGGTGACATTATCTGACTGTAATTCCTCAGCCGGACTGATGGAAGCAGTATTTTTACAAGCTGGGGGATGCAACCCAAGTGTAAAATCAATTAAATGGGGGAAACCAGTTTTTATAAGTGAAATGGAATAGAACAGTTATCGGAGCACATCGCATAGAGAGATAAGGATTGTTTAATGAGACTTTGGGTGTATGTCTGCTGCCATTTTGATTACCTGGGCTCTGGCTATTGCTTGGTCAAGAGCAGATTCATATTCCTTTCCATGTGGATTTTGCAATCAGATGCTTCTGCTTGAGTTTCAAGGAGGTTAGATTTTAGTGACAGGTTGTTGGGACATGGCTGCTGTTGCACATCTGATAATCCAGGGCAGGAATGCACCTTACAGATGACAGGACTTCTGATATATGTATAATATTGGATTAAAACAAAACAATACAAAACATGCCGAACAACCCAAACCCAAAACTAGGAGACTGTATTCCTGCTTGGAAAGGCTAGAACCAAAAAGATCATAAACTACTACCTACTAGTACCATGCTAATGTATGGTTTTAGAGAAAGAGTAACTGTAATATTCTGCTGTGAACACTGGAGAAATACATGCATGGACTTCCGAGCAGATGGGTAGAAGATGCTGTGTTGGGTAGAAGCTCAGGGCAGGAAGGAGGCAGGAGCAGATATAATTCAGGGAGTAAATGTGACTTACAGCTGGGAAGGAGGTCAGTTCTGAGAGGGCTGTCTCATGACCAGGGGAATTGGGAAGGGGTGGAGGAGTGGAGCACAGGTCAGGACACAGAGACCACGAAGAAGGGGGGAGGGTATTAAGGAGCCATTACTCACAGGTGTTGCCCAGAAGGCTTACAGGCAGTTTCTGTGGAATGTCTGGACCAGTGATTACTAGTGTGAATGATTGAAGTAGTCTGTTTACATTGGGTCACTGAGAAAAACCAATAAAACAGAAGCCAATCAATCAAGAATGGTGGTTAATAAATAATAAATACACTTTTAACATGGAGTGCTCTAATTGATTGCCTCTTTGCCTAACTTTTCTTGCAGATGTCCAGGGGGAGAATCACATAGTCCTAAATCATACTCAGCAGAAGGCAGAATATTCCATTAAGGTTATAGTAGCTTCTGTCTGTGGTTTTTACTACGTATGCCCAAGTATTTTCCTCTGTGGGATCATAGTTCTGAAATGACAGTAGGAAGTCAATGGGAAAATGTGATGATTTACAAACACTTGTTTTACATAAAGAATTTTCAACTGGCAACCTAAGAAGCCAGTGATGATGAAGTGGGTCACAATGGCGGTATGGCGATGGATTGCTTGTGTGAGTGAATGGAAGGCAACAGTAGAGGAAGGGACAGAATGGCTGGGACCCATAGAGAAGGAGGGGCTGGGGGTGTGGAGGCAGTGGCAGAGAGAGACAGCCTCCTACAGACCAGAGAAGGGGCATACTTTCCTAGCAACCTCAACTTTCTTCAGTCCTCCTGGTAACTTTCCAGCCTCCAGCATTGAAATCCCCTACTTGAAACCCCAGGGCTCCCCACCAAAAAACTCAATTTCTTCCTCCAGTTTGACTTATTAAACTCAGGTTCACATCAATAACACTTCAGTATTCCTATATCCATAAAATATATTAAAATATATACCTAAATATGTAAATAATTATAAATATATAAAATATGCATGTACTCTACAGACCCCAAGCCAGCCTAGGTTTCTTACTGAGTGGACAGTAGTTGCTGGCCACAAATGCACACATGGCCGGTGATACCTTCCTCTTCTGCTTTCAGTTGTATTTTCCTTCCCCTGTTGACCCTCTGGCTGGCTTCACTTCCTCTGGCTGTACCAAGGCCTCAAGATGATGATGGTAGAGCTGACCGGGAGAAGGCCATGGTCATGTTTGGACCAAGGAGAGGGTTGGGGGATGGTGGGGATGTGAGGGTTGAGTCCAAAACAGCAGCAATGCCAACTTGTACAGCGGTTATCCCAAGTCGTGGATTTTTTAATCAGAGATCTTTGACGCTTGGGTTGTGCTGCATCACGGCGTTCAAAGACAAGGTAGCTGAGCACAGAGACAGCCAGATTCATGGTCTTTGTCATGCATGCATGCTAGGTGTCCCAAATTCCCTCAGCATTCACTGTCTCTAAAGACAATGCCCTGAACAAGATTCCAAGCCTTTTTAGCTAACAGAGAGCCCCTGATGCTTAAAAAAAATGCCTAAGTTAATTTTCATAACATTGACCTCTGGCTTTCTCATACTGAAAAGTCATTCTCTGCTGTACAATTCCTTTGGCTAAACTCAAATTTTAGCTTTTATTTTGTTTGCTTCCACCCTTTTCTGGTCAGTTTGGTTAGGTAACTCGATCACTTATGGCTGAAAGCCCTCATTTGCTTGCTCAGAAGGCTTGGAACGAGGGGAGAGAAGAATGGGTCCAGGAACCGTTTGTGACAGGTATTAGACCTCTGAGCTCTGCGATTCTGACATTGTACGCAACAATACAAATGTGGCTCAGTGGTCCAGACACAGCACAGTCTAATCCTGACCTGTCAGTGGGGGGATTAATGACTCGGGATGTCATCTGTGTCCAGTGGTAGAAGGGAAAGCTTCTTGCCTGTGCTGCTGGATGATTTTGTCCCATCAGTGCTCCTGATAATGGACACAGGGGATCTGCTCAAAATAACACTGGATTCCAGAAATAAGGAGGTGGTGAGAGGGACTCATCCAGTTCCCACCCCAGTGTGGAGACACGGACAGAAGATACCTTGAGTCCTCCTCCATCTTCCTCTCTTAAACATGAGGGATTGGCTAAGATAGGGCTGGTTCCTGCTGCTGAGCTCCAAAGGGCAGCAGGCCCTGTGTATCTGGGGCTCCCAGGCTGCTACCTCAGAGGGTAGTGTCAGAAAAGTGACTGCCACGATAAGCTACCAGAGGAGGATTCTGTGTGGGCAGTGGCATTGGGAACTTGTAGAATTCAGGCCTACCAATAAAGGTGGGAAAAGTAATTCCAAGGATGGATGCCTGGTAGTCATACGGTGGTACTATCTCACGTTATTCTGTCTAATGTTCTATATTGAATCTCTCACAAGATTATTACAATTTTGAAAGCAGAGGTCTCTTAGAGTGAGTGACTCTTTCTGTGTTTTAGTGTGGTGATGGACACATGGAATGTGCTAGTTAGAGATGTGTGCACTGATTGGCGAGGCTTTACTCAGACTGTGAAATGTCTTTCTTCCGATTACATCTGACCTTAGTTTTGAACTTTTGGGGCCACGCTGCAGCCAGGAACACTGCTAATGGATTGCTTTTCACTCCAACAGCTCTGTGAGATGGACCAGGAGCATTTGTCTATTATAAACCAATGCAGAATTCTGCTGTTTTTCACCTTCTGCTGCTGAGCAGTTGTCAGGCGCCACTGACTCCAAGTCACTTGCTGGGCCTCAAATTTATTGGCTGAGTCATTGGCAACCTCTGGATGATTCCCAGTAAGCCAGTCACCCAGAACAGGATTTTGAATTAAAAGTTTATATATTGCTTGGAAGGAACATGGGAGTCATGGCCATCGAGGCAGAGAGGGAGAAATGGTAGAGGTTGGCTTCTGGTGATGGGGCATGCGATAGAAATCTTTCCAGCTAGATGCAAGAGCAAAGCTCAGCACATAAATATTTCACTTTGATGCTCATCTAAGATGAAGCTGAGTTCTTGGATTCCTGGGATGAACTAGCAGGCGGTGTGCTTTTTAGTGTTGATATGTTCGATTTAGAAGATGTGGGATGGCAACTAACCCCGAATGCCACTCTGAAGAGTTATGGGTTTAGTTAGGCAGACCTGAGCCCTCCTGAAATCACCCTCGCAATGGACACTGTTGGCCCTCTAGTTTTAGGGCTTGGAACTAAGTAAATATAAATTTCTGTGGTATGCAGGAATTCCACTTAGTGGAGATTAATTTTTTAAGTATTGCCTGATCTGGAAAGCCTCTGCTGAGGATACATGAAGCTGTTACCAGGGCTTAGTAGCTCAAAGAGAATTAACTTACATGACCCCTTTTATTTGTTGGCAGGACAAGGAGATGATGGGAGGTAGAGGGAACAGAGGGAAATTAATATTTATTATGTACCTCTGGTGTGCCAAGCACTGTGCCAGCAATAATGACCACATACTCATTGAATCCTTAAAAATGTGTGAAAGAACTTTCTTTGACTTCAGAGGGTTAAATTAATGACACCTTAGTGTTGGTCAGTGCAATGTCACTTTCCGGTTCAGTTATTTTTATACCCTTTTATCTTATCCTCTATGTCCATTCCCCAATTCTTCTAATGGCAGACATTTTAATATTTTTGACATATGTTCTTTTATTTGTATTATTTTTTGGTGTTTATATTTTACTTTATTTATTTTTTGTTTTTATTTCTAAGTTTTTATTTATTTATTTCAGAGAGAGAGAGAGTGAGAGATCATGAGCAGAGAGAGGGGCAAAGGGAGAGGGACAAGCTGACTCCCTGCTGAGTGGGGAGCCCAAGATCATGACCTGAGCTGAAGACAGATGCTTAACCTTTTGAGCCACCTAGGCACCTAGTGTTTATATTTCATTTTAAAAAATATTTTATTTATTTATTTAACAGAGGTCAGAAGTAGGCAGAGAGGCAGGCAGAGAGAGAGGAGAAAGCAGGCTCCCCGTGGAGCAAAGAGCCTGATGTGGGGCTCTATCCCAGGACCCTGGGATCATGACATGAGCCCAAGGAGGAGGCTTTAACCCACTGAGCCACCCAGGTGCCCCTGGTGTTTATATTTTAGTTTTACATTAATGGTGAGGTAGATAACCCGTTTCATTCTTTTTCTCACCATTATTTAAAAAACCTTTTATTGTGCAAACATTTCAAACAGTGTCAAAAGTAGAAGAGTGTGATGAACTTCACGGCACCCATCACTCAAAGTGAAGTATACAACTTGTGCACAGAGTCAGGTTCAAGTTGTGGCCAGTTTTCTCTCATTTGTCCCAGCATCCCTTCCCACTGTTCACAGATATCTTTGAAGGAAGTCCCAACCGCGTACTATTACATTGTTAAATATTTTGTATGTACCTCTAACATATAATCGTTAAATTATATAATCAATATATCATACCTAAAATTAGAAATAATCACTTAATATCATCAACTATTCAGTCATTGTTCAAATTTTCCCAGTTGTCTCATAATTTTTTAAAAATCACAACAATTGTGATTGGTTGATATGTCCCTTGTCTCTTTTAATCTATGGTTCTTTTTATTTTAAAGATTTTATTTATTTATTTGTCAGAGAAAGAGAGAGAGAGGGAGCACAAGCAAGGGGAGCAGCAGGCAGAGGGGGAAGCTCAACTGACTGAGTCACACACGTGTCCCTTAATCTATGGTTCTGTTCTCTGTCCCTAAATAATTATTTAGAAGATCAGAGTGTTTATCTTCATGAAGTTTTCCAAAGTCTTTGACTGTATCCCTGTGGTGTTTTTTTCATATGTTCCTCTGCCCTCTGTATTTCCTGTAAATTGGTAGTGAGATCTAGAAACTTGATCAGATTCAGGATCTATTTTTTTTTTTTTTTGACAAGAAATACTTCATAGGTGAGGTTATGGACTTCTATCAAGAGGCACCAGTGTCTGGCTTTCTCTGTAATGTTAGTGGTACCAGTAGGCAGTGCCTAGGTCCATGATTCCTTAGGGGTTTCAACATAATGATAACTTAATTCCATCATTCCTTCTTTATTTGTTTGCTGGACTATTTCTATAAAGAGAAACTTAGCTACCTTGAGATACAGTTTGTATAGGAAAAGCAAGACACTGCTTGATTGTTTCCTTTATCAATTTTCAAAATAATGAGCTAGTTCCCCTAAAGATAAATCAGTAAAATTAAAAAAATAAGATTATAAACTCATGTATTTAAGCATATTTGCTTATTTCAGTTGTTTGCAGTTATTCACACTGATGTTCAAATTATCTCATCTTTGGCAGATGGGAGCCTCTACAAGGTTTTATTTTGTAGTCATTATTGGCACTACCTCATTAGTCTTGGATAGCTGCCGTGCTGCCTGTTATGATAAGCTATTCCTGGATCAACTTATAAATTTATTGACCCAGACCTGGAGTCAGCTATTTCTTCAAGGAGCCCTGGTTCTGATAAGTGGGAGATTATAATTAGAGTCCAAAGCCCGGGTGCGAGGCACACTGTTTCTACACTTTGTCCATATTGCTGTGCATGTCTGGTCTGTTTTTTCCAAGTATTGGACAATATTCCATAGTGTGTAATCTCTGCATGGCACAAACCCATTTCTCCACTGTTGGATGGCTGCCAACTTCCAGCTACCACTAAACAACACTACGGTGAGCATCTTTGAACTTGTCCCCTCATTGATCTGTATCAGAATCTTTTTTTTTAAGGCCAATGTTATGATCCCTATGTAATTGGGGAGGTCACCAAGCAATGAGGAGTGAGAAAGAAGGTGGGGAAAGAGGGAGGGTTCCCCTGTGTGCCTCTTGAGTGGAAGCTTCTCATTCTCCCATGGTCCTGGCATCATGGGATCTGGAGGAAGGACAGGGCAGGGATGGATCAGCCTTCTCCTGGCTTCTCACAGCTGTTCTCCCACCTCCCTTCAGGAGTGTCAAACTCTCAGTGCTCTAAGGCTCATGTTGCTGGAATATCTTGCAGCTCTATGGTTGTGTTGTTGTCTACGCTTCGGGGTTTTTTCTGCACGTCTACTGATGAGGCCTTGGGCAGGTGACCTGAGTCTTCTCCATTCCACTTCTTGCCATCATGCTGGTCAATTTCATTATCCATATGGATGGTTCACTCTGCATGATAGCCTCTCAGCAACTTGGTTTCCTCTCTCCCAACTCTCTTCACTCTATTCTACTTCAGGGGTTTATTTTCACTGCCAGCTCAGGGGCTGAGAGAACAGGAAAGGCTTGGTAACTAGAAAGAAGGCTCTTGTGGCTACAGCATGGAATATAGAGCCCACAGTGCTAGATGAGGCCCCAGAGTTAGGCATGACTCTGTCACTCAGCTTTGGAGGTTATATCACAGATTCTGGCCTCTGTCCTAAGAGAAATAAGCTACTGAAAGATTTTAAATGCAGCAGACAGGGTGTTAATGAGTTGGTCAGGGTAATGTGATCAAATTTGTCGATTGAAAAGATCCCCATGGCTACTGTTGACCTTAAAAGCAAAACAACCAGTATTTTACCAGCAAATGGGTTTATGCAGAAAAAGCAGAGGAATGCAGTTCAGGACAAGCAAGCTATTGCCAAAGCCACAGGCAAGTCTGGAGATCAAAAGAGAGGAATGTTACTTTTTACAGAAAAGGAAGAAGCTGGAGGGGCTACTTTGAATAAAAGTCCATTGGAGGAAAGCAAGCATTCCGGGTGGTGCCTCTTTCTTATTGGCTGAATTTGTCGCTGGGCAAGGAAAGATTCTTCCTTCTGCCTGCTGCCGTGGTGAAGTTGGCTTCTTCCTGCTGGGTCTGCCGTTGAGTGGTGGGGCATGAGAGCTCCCCTTTCTAGCCTCCTGACTCCATGTTATTTATTTTTTAAAAATATTTATTTATTTATTTAAAACTATTTATTTATTTATTTGAGGGGGCAGATGGGCGAGGGAGAGGCAGGGGGCAGGGAGCCTGACTCAGGGCTTCATCTCAGGACCCTGAGATGATGCCTTGAGTCAAAATCAAGAGTTGGATGCTTAACCCGAGCCATCTAGGTGCCCCTTTTTAATTATTTTTAAAATATTTTAATTCTGGCATAATTAACTAACCTGCAGTGTTATATTAATTTCAGGTGATTGGTCATTGACTCCCATGTTTAGCCCCTCTCCCTCTCAAGAGAATGAACATTCCAAGCTTCTCATCATAGCTGGGTCTTTCCAGGGACCCCCACCCAGGTGCTATCCAGGAGCCCACCCAAAGTTACCTCAGGAGAACAAAAGACACTCCAATCCCCAGGCAATCACAAGGGTTTTAGGAGCTCTGTGCCAGGAACCAGGGGCAGAGAGCAATATGTCTCACAAGATATTTTCTCACAAGAGCATTAATGATAGAATAATGCTGAATCCCCTTTCGGTGTGGTAGGCATGCAGTAGGTACTTAATATAAGCTTTAATACCTAACAGTCCTTTGTCTACCTCACTGCCTCCATGTTTTGTGGAGATGGTGTAGGTGGGAGGGATATAGATGGTTGATATGAAAGGTAATTTCTAGAACTGTAATTCTACAGTTCCATTTGAAATGTACTGTGTTGGTTCACATACAAAAAATTTTCCAGCTTAGGATCGCAGGGGAAAAGTGCTGAGATCGGAGAATCCTAACAGTCAATGTAGGGGAATCAAACTCCATTTCCGCAGCTGTAACCACCCGTCAGCCGCAGTGAGGAATGAGCACTCTGGGAGCGAATTGTATTTATTGCTGTTCTGTTCAGCATGATGTCACTAAGGGGGATTGCGAAATCACCCAGTTTCAAGCAGAATAGAAAATCTGTCCAAGTTGTGCAAATGTTATTTAAAATCCTTGCCGTCAGCGATGAGAAAAGTCCCTGCAGTCACATCAAAGAAAAGAATAGTTTTCAAAGATGGTTTTTATTGCTAAGTTTTTTTACTACAAACATGCTTTCACCCAAATAGAGCAAAAAAATATGCAGTTTTCTGAAAATCAGAGCTTTGGAACCACATCCCCAGAATATTTATAATTACTATTAGCAATCCCTTTATCAGCATTTTGGTACACATCTTCAGGGGGGAAGACCAACGCCACAAGTACAAAGATATATCGTCAATTAGTGGAGCTACTACTCTTTCTTAATTTAATTAAAAAAATCTAATTTAATAAAGAAAATTGCTTGATGGATTGTACCATTTTTAAAGAATTGGCTAAAACTTAGAATTTATTTCTGTACTTATAATATCCTGTTTTAAGCACTGATCTACTATATAAAATTTAAAACTTTACCTATCATAAATAACAGATAATTGCATTTTCCTCACCAAAGTATTAGTGTTAAATAAAAAAAATTAACACTTAACACTGCTACTCTTTTTTTTAAATCATTGCCTGTCAGTTTAGAACACAGGAAATTCAGTTTATTCTAGGGTCTCACCCACCATCACTGATCGTGAGAGCTTATTTTAAAATGTGTTGATAATGAGTTTGCTGACACATACATTATGAAATCTGAATGAAAAGTTGGGGTGATCTTCTCTCTGGTGCTGCTGTTGCTAATTTACTCCATTATACTTGGTTAATATGTTCAGTGAACAACTTTGCAGTGGGTAGGGGACTGAAATCCTTTCCATCAGTTTTATAAAACTTTCATTTTTTTAAAAGATTTTATTTTTTTTGACAGAGATCACAAGTAGGCAGAGGGGCAGGCAGAGAGAGAGGGGGAAGCAGGCTCCTTGTGGAGCAGAGAGCCCAATGTGGGCTCGATTCTAGGACCCTGGGAATCATGACCTGAGTCGAAAGCAGAGGCTTAACCCACTGAACCACCCAGGCACCCCTAAAACTTTCATTTTAGATGCAAATAAAAATGACCACCTCTCTACTTTAGAGATCCTATCTATTTTATTTATTTATTTTAAAAAAGATTTTATTTATTTGAGAGAGACAGAGCGAGCACAAAAGGGTGGAGGGGTGGAGGGAGAGGGACAAGCAGACTCCCCTCTGAGCACAGAGCCCATCGCAGGGCTCTATCCCCAGGCTTGATCCCTGGGCTCCCAGGACCCTGAGATCGTGACCTGCCCCAAGTTTGATGCTTAACTGACTGAGCCACCCAGGTGCCCCTAGATAGCCTATGTATTTTAAATGGTACAACTCCCTGTATCGATTGGAACGGCATACAAAGGAGTGGATGTCTCATATCTTTTCAGGGGTTTAGTAAAGCTACACTCTATGATTTCTACACTCTATGCTTTAGCTTATTTTGGTTCCTATGAACTTCCAGTTTATTATCATATTTGTCACAAGCCCATGAGGAAAGTTTATTGGCTGGGAAAACTGAGAAGTCAGGATAGATGAGAAAATTTGCTTAAGACTTCACCAGTAAAGTAGTCAGAGACATTACTGTAAGATACTCCAACTCTGCTGCTGTTTAACACAGAATGGAGGGGTGCCTGGGTGGTTCAGTTGGTGAAGCATAATCGGCTCAGATCATAATCTCAGGGTCCTGGAATCGAGCCCTGCATCAGGCTCCCTGCTCAACTGGGAGTCTGCTTCCCTCTTCATCTTCCCCTCCCTCTGCCCTCACTCTCTCTGTCTCAAAAAAAAAAAAAAAATAAATAAATAAATAAAATCTTAAAAAAAGAACACAGAATGGAGCTACTGGTCAAGGTGATAAGAAAATAAGAGAAGAAAGGTTTGGAAAGGAAGAAATAAAACTCTTTATGTGTGATCTGAATAGATACTTAGATAATCCAGCAGGATCAACCAGTAGAACTAATAAGTGGACTCAGCAAGATTTTACTGGATAGGAGATCACTTAAAAAATGGTATTTCTCTACACCAGTCATATCTCATTAGAAGTTTTAGTAAGAATAAGGTATCATTCACAACATTAATGAGTATCTAGGTACTAGCATATCTGAAAAACACACATGATGTTTCTGGAAAAACAACTTAACTCTGAAGATCATAGAGGTTCACCTAGGGAGACACAGGCTGTGTTCTTGATGCCATAATTCAGTATTATAGAGATGTTGAATTTCTCTTAATTAACCTGTAAAACTCAGTGCAACCCCAATAAAATTCCAGTTGGATGTTTCGATGAATTCAATAATCTATAAATATAAGCTATTGAAACTCATATAAACTATAAAAATATAAGGAAGAATAAGGGTCCACAAAAAAGTGAACAGTCTGAAAAAGAGCAAAGAATGAGAAGACATGCCCATTGTATGTGGGGACAACTTCAGAGCCATAGTGATAAAGACAGTATGGAAGAACGGATAGTCCACTGGAACAGAGAGGAAAGCTCTAGACGGATTCAGCTGTATCTGGGAACTGAATCCACAGAATCAAGGGGAAAAGGATGGGCTGTCTGATAGAAGGTGTTGGGAAAACTTGCTCATTACATAAAAAGAAAATTGGTGGGTCCCACATCACATCACATACAAAGGTAGACTCCAGATGAATGAAATATATCCAGATAAAAGGTAAAATGATGGGGAGCCTGTGTGGCTCAGTGGGTTAAAGCCGCTGCCTTTGGCTCAGGTCATGATTCCAGGGTCTTGGGATCAAACTCCCGCATTGGGCTCTCTGCTCATCAGGGAGCCTGCTTCCCCCTCTCTCTCTTTCTCTGCCTGCCTCTCTGTCTACTTGGGATCTCTGTCTGTCAAATAAATAAATAAATTCTTAGAAAAAAAAAAAGGTAAAATGACAGTTTAAAAAAAAAGATTTTATTTATTTATTTGAGAGAGAGAGCAAGCATGAGTGGGGGGCAGAGTCAGAGGGAGAAGGAGAAGCAGACTCCTTGCTAAGAAGGGAGCCTGCTGTAGGGCTTGATCCCAGGATCCTGGGGTCATGACCTGAGCCAAAGGCAGACACTTAACCAACTTAGCCACCTAGGTGTCCCATAAAATGACAAAGTTAATAGAAATTGATGTTGGAGAATATTTTTGTGACTTAGGGATTGAGAAGGACCTTTTAATTCAAACTTTCCAGCTTAAAACACAGCTGATCATAGCAGAATAAAGGACATCACTGTAAAGTTAATAGGTATCAGGACAGAGGGAGATAGTTGCAATGCCTAAGGGTGACAAGGAATTAATATCTAAAATATCCAAGGAATTCCCACAAAACAATAAGAAAAGTATAGGAATTTCTATAGAAAAATGGGCAAAGGATCCAAATGG
The DNA here is from genome assembly GCF_011764305.1 of Mustela putorius furo. NCBI lineage: Eukaryota > Metazoa > Chordata > Mammalia > Carnivora > Mustelidae > Mustela > Mustela putorius. The sequence continues at coordinate 11,363,790 of NW_025422026.1, read as the reverse complement.
ACAATTTATAGAAGTGAAAGTTAAAAACGGCAACTAGGAAAAGATGCTCCCAATCATAAGTTATAAGAGAAATGCAAACTAAAATGAGAGAGAGCTGAAAGTGGGAGAAAGGGGAACCCTCTTACATGGTGCATGGGAATGCAAACTGCTGGTGGGAAAACAACCCAGGAACTGCACTACTAAGTATTTATCCGAAGGATACAAACAAAACGATCCAAAGGGGCACGTGCACCCCAGTGTTTATAGCAGCAATGTCCCCAATAGCCAAACTATGGAAAAAGCCCAGATGTCCATCGACAGATGTGAAACACACACACACACACATACACGGGTATGCACAGACACATGCACACACACAATGGAATATGACTCAGCCATCTAAGAGAGTGAAATATTGCCATTTGCATCGATGTGGATGGAACTAGAGGGTATTATGCTAAGTGAAATAAGTCAGTCAGAGAAAGGCAAATATCATATGATTTCACTTATATGTGGAATTTAAGAAACAAGAGAGACAGACATAGGGGAAGGAAAGGAAAAATAAGATGAAAACAGAGAGGGAGACAAACCATAAGAGATGCTGAGCTCTAGGAAACAAAGAGAGGGTTGCCGGAGGGGATGTGGGTGGGGGGATCGGGTCACTGGGGGACGGGCATTAAGGAGGGCCCTTGATGGAATGAACACAGATTTATCGCATAAACAGTGAATGATCCCATGAACATTACTACTCGTACTAAAACTTACTTCTTGTTTGTTTGAAACTCGAATTTAACTGGATGTTCTGTATTTTATTTGGCAGTCCTAAGTTTACAAAAAGAAACTTATTGAGGGATTCACATAAAAAAGGCATTGGCATGGTTAAGAGCGGTGGAGGTGTGTGTGCAAGTGTGTGTAAGTAGGGAAAGGGATAAAAAGAAAAAGCAAAACAAGAAAGGGTTTTTGCAGTAATCCATGATGATAGTGCATCCTAGCAGAGGGGTGTGATTAATTCAACACCAACACCTGAGGTCCAACTTCTTTAAAAAGTTGCACAGGAAACTAGAGGGCGTTCCTCTAGCTATGGGCTTGTATCTCTGAGACCAGAGGGAGAAGGTTCTTAACGCAGAGGAGTAGAGAACTAGTCTGGAAAGGAGAAGCGTATGCGTATAATTTCTGAGATGAGGAAGGTCCCACAAAGCAATCAATTAATCAATTAAAGAATGCTTAGAATTTAAAAGAGCCAAAGAGACTGGCCAGAGGAAATGAAACCAAAGTTTCTTGATTTTTTTCTGTGTGTCAGACACTGAGAGACATTATTCCATTTGATGCTCCTACTAGTGCCGCACAAGGTGCCAATGATTGCCCTGGTTTTATAGATGAGAAAGTTGAGTTTGGGAGTGTCTTTTTTAGTTAGGGTTGATTTTAGTTACATGTGCGCATAGCTTGGACCCATAGGGCATTTTGTATTTTACTAGCAAGAATTCTAGAAGTAGGTGGTCACAAGAATGTTCAGAGGCCCAACAGTATCATAGAAGACACTATCTCTGTCTTTCCAGTACTGTCCTCACTGTAAGGCCTTGTGTCCTACACTAGTTTCCTGTTACAGCTTCATGTGTCCATTCTCACCCAAGAGCCTGCAAAGCCAGAAGGCAGAGAAGGGATCAAAACCTTTTTTCTCACAAGCCTGTCTCTTATCCTGGAGAGAGAAAAATCTTTCTCAGAAATCCTCAGAGACCTTTCCAAAGCCAGCCCACAGGCCCACATTTAAACCCATCGCTGGCCGTGATTGTTTTAGGAATGGGCTTATGACCGAAGTTTATCTAATGAGATCCAGTTTGGGGACTTTATAAGAGCTCTTGGAGACTAAAGAATTCCTCTTTCCAGTATGGTTGCTGAGAGTTTGGGGGTAGGGCTTTGGCCTGCCATCTTGCCAGCATGAGGGGGGATGCCTCCAGTGTGGAGAAAAGCAGAGGTAGAGACAGAGTGGGATCTCAGTGGTGACACATTTTGACTTCCTGGATCCACAAGTGCCTGATGCTTTATTTCCCCCTGAATTTTCCTGTTGTTTGAGCTAAAATCCTTTTGTGCTCAGGCCTGAGTGAGGGAACAGCTATGGGAACTCTCTACTGGAAGGTGCTGACTGTTGCTCTGAGCACCAAGGATGAAGACCAAGGATATAAAAACAGGACTTGGTGTTCTTATAAAAGGAAGCTTACTGCAAAATTAACCCCATGCTAATGTAATCATAATTATTATAATACAAGAGTACTAGAATTGGATGTCTATTATTAGGTTTCTTCAGAGAAGTAGAATAAAGAGGATTTACATATATATCTCCTGCTGAATAGGGTGAAAGGCAGATTTGTTGTAAGGAATTGGCTCATGAGATTGTGGTGGCTGTAAAGTCTGAAATTTGCAGAGAGGGCAAGCTGGAAGGCTGGGAATTGAGGCAGGAGGAGATGTTGCAATCTTGAATGCAAGGCAGAATTTTTGTTTTACAGCCTGGAGGTAGAACTCCTTTTTCTTTGGGGGCACCTCAGTCTGTGCTTAAAGTCTTGAGCTGATTGGATGAGGCCTACATGATGAAGGGTAATCTACTTTACTCAAAATCTACTGATTTAAATGTTAATTACATCTAATACCTTCCTGGCATCATCTACACTGATGTATGACAGAACAACTGGGCACCAGAGCCTAGCTGAGTTGATGCATAAAATAAACCTTCACGATATAGACTGTTCTAGGCTGAATTGTCTCCCTGCCCCCTGACCTCCCAATTCCTATGTTGAAGTCTTAACCTCCCATACCTCATTGTCTCCAATCATACTTGGAACTAATGCAGGAAGCCTGCTTCCCTCTCTCTCTCTCTCTCTCTGCCTGCCTCTCTGCCTACTTGTGATCTCTGTCTGTCAAATAAATAAATAAAATCTTAAAAAAAATAAATTCTGTTGTTTAAGCCACTGCTCCATGGTACTGGGTTACAGCAGTGCTGGTGAATGAATATAATAGCTTATAGAATGGGACAGAACTGATCTTTTATGTAGGATTTCTGGGAACAGCCAGGTAAAGGTGGGAAGAACAGGAAATGGGATTTGGGTATTTCAGACACACTGGGTCCTGTCAGGAGTCCAGGTGGCAGGAACTCTCTGCCAGGGAGGAGGGCTCACATTGTGGGGGTTCTGTCAACCCTGGCTGAATGGGAAATCCCTTCTTACCCAATCACCAGGTGCTGGGAAAAATCTGGGATTTCTGGGCTTAGGGCTGGGGCAGCCTCTGGCTCTTCAGAATAGTAGGTTTTGCCTCTCTTCCTTGAGAGAGTAGGAGCAAGGTGCTTCTCCCCATCCCAAGGCTGACCTTATTTGGGGAGGGACCCAGTAAATAGTGCTCTCCCTGCCCATGTTTCCTGGGAGGCCTTGAGGTCAGTGAATCAGTTTCATACGGGTGAACAAGCATGGCAGGTGTGTGTATTTGATCATCCATTTACATCTTAAAATGCAAATCTGGTTTGCTTAGTTACAAGTAGCTGAAAGGGGTCACCAGGGTGGCTCAGTCGGTGAAGCGTCTGGCTCTTGATTTTGGCTCGGGTCATGATCTCAGGGTGTGAGATGTAGTCCTGCATTGGGCTCCACGCTCTGTGTGGAGTCCGCTTGAGATTCTCTCTTTCTCTATCTATCCCTCTTCCCACTCATGCCCTCTCTCAAAAAAATAAATAAATGAATCTTTAAAAAAAAAAACACCAAAAAAACAAGTGGCTGAAAAGTACACAGGAAAGAAGGGCCTCCCTTCCATTGGCCTTGTGATGGGACAAGTCCAAACCTTCCCTATTCTTGAAGGGGGCTTGTGGTCTCCCACTCTGTGCAGCAATTACAGGGCCAGCCCTGGGCTCCATCACTCCCCACCTTCAGTCTGACCACTCTCCTCCCATTCCCCAAGATTTCCCATCTCCCTTTGTGCGTCCTGTGGCTAAATACTCAGAAATCTAGAGAAGTTTCAGGACGACCTCATTTGGATGAAAGGAGCTTATGAGCTGAGGTTAAAAACCAAAAAAACATTCTTCTTCCTGGCAGGCCTAGAGCCCCCTGGAGATTGGTGGGAGCCCTACTGGCAGCATGGAAAGTTCCTGAGCACCCCTCGGGAAGGGGATTCTTTGTGCATCCCAGATATTACTCATCTCATTCAATCTACACACCACCTTACGACAATAGCATTCTTCTCTCTGTTTTACATGAAGGAACCTGGGCCTCAGAGTGGTTGTGTTCCACGTTGGACAATGTCTGGATCAGAATTCTCACCCAGGGCCCTAGAGTTGCTGTCCCACGAAGTGAGAGAATCACAAAGCCACTGAAAGGTGGAGTTAGAAGGATGGTAGACCTTAGGGAGATGGGGAAACTGAGGTTTGATGGGGATGGGGTGGGCTGGGGTGAGGGTGGGAGGGAAGGGTGTGGGTGGTGGTGAAATGACTTGGCCATTAAGTGACAAAGTAACTTCCATTAAGTGACAAAGCAGTCCGGGTGCCCAGGGAGCTGTCCTGCACTGCAAACTGCTGTCTCGGACCTCTGCTTGACTGGGGCAGGACCTGACCATGCCCCAGATAATTCCAATCTATAGCCAGGACAGGTGTCAAAACCAGAAGACTAAAGATTGTTGAGGACTGACAACAAAGACTAGAATTATTTTTGTCAACTCTTAATTAGGCATAAAATAAAACCAGATATAAACTGTTTCTGTTTATAGCTCTTAGGCACCTATAAAACCAAAAAATATGTAAATTAAAAGCAAAAGAAAAAGCTTATGCACAACATCTAAATAAACAGCATTATTTTGATGGGATAAGGCTCTACGAAAAACAAATCACGGTTGCTGCTTAATAATAGAAAGATGCAGCCTTGGGTCTAGTTCTGTAATCTGTTTCTGTATTTTTGCTTTAATAGTACCAATGCAAAGACTCTTGTCTCATAAAAGTAAGTTACAGATGGTATCAACCAAATTGAGGCTGTATTTGCTGATGCTGGACCATCAGATACTATATAACCACCCATGAGCCCATGAGCAATTCCCAGTTGCTGATTTTAATGAGGTGTTACTTGGTCAATCTATAGATCCCTCACATTCACTAAAAGGTATGGCCAGCCTTAATAAAATCTACTTTAATTTTTAAAATTTATTTCACAGACAAAGATCACAAGTAGGCATACAGGCAGGTAGAGAGAGAGAGAGAGAGAGAGAGATTGAAGCAGGCTCCCTGCTGAGCAGACAGCCTGATGCGGGGCTCGATCCCAGGACCCTGAGATCATGACCTGAGCTGAAGGCAGAGGCTTAACCCACTGAACCACCCAGGTGCCCCTTAAAATCTACTTTAAATGGGATTTTTCTGCCTATTGTTTTTGGAATGGGAAAAAAAAATCCCAACTGTATGTTTAGTGCTAATTAGTTGCTATAGACAGTAACAAACACAAACTGCTCATGTTTCTACAGCTGGTTCTACACTAGGGCTACTTGCTGGTCCCTTCTACTGCCTGGTGTCTCAGTTTCCCACCTTGGTCCCCCTGTTGGGACTACTTCCAAATCTGTCTGTGCACTGCCTTTGTGTTCCCCCAAAACCCCCAGGCATTTAGTTCTTGCAGGAGGTCTCTTATAAAGGGGCAACCAGAGAATATACGATAGTTACATTTTATATTATCTACAGATGGATAAAGCAAACAAAACTCTTCTCATGCAGAACTGGCTGGTCCCTGACAAGACATCTGTGGAGCCCAGTTTGAGAAACACCAGCTAGAAAATAAAACCATCTGTACCCTCAGGGTAGACACAGATAAAGCGACCTCTTTTTCACTTCTCTAAATTCCTGAGAGATTGAGAGGTGGTGCGGGGCTTTAAGAACTAGGGTACCAGCCTGGGCTGGGTAACAGGAGAAGCGATTGTCTGCTCCCTTCAGGTCAGCCCAGAATTCTCCAGGTCTTGCCCTGAGGACAACAGAGGGGGACAAAGGGAATGGGAGAGCTTTTGACTGCAGACCACAGCTGTGTTAGGGATAACTATTTGGAAAGACCTAGCACTGCAATTAAGTTTGAAAGAGTGATGAACTCGGTGCCCTACGGCAGAGGATCTCCGACCTGGCTGCCTATTAGATTCTCCATGGGGGCCCTCCAGAGGGGCTGATGTGTGGAGTCATCACTGGAGATTTGAATTAACTGGTCAAGGGTTGGGCATCGGTCTCCATAAAAGTTCCCTAGGGAGTTCTAATGTGCAGCCCAGGTGGCTGACCTCTGTTTTAAGGGCTGCTTTTTCCGTGTTATAATTACATTTAAGGCCACCTGTATTAATTTATTTAATGGGGACTAGGGAAGGGGAAGGGGTCAACCTTTGTTGAATGCACTGTGTTAACTCTTCACGTGATAATAAATAGAATAATAGAGCAGCTAGGTTTTCCTGAAAGCTACGTGTGTGCCAGGAGCTATGCTAACTGCTTTATATCCATTTCATCTTTTCAGCTTCTCTATGAAATGGATCTTATCTTCATGGTACAAATGAGCAAACGAGGCTCAGCAAGACCAAGGAAGTTGCCCTAAATCATCCAGGGACAAACAAATAAGTACATAAGTAGAAGTAATAACTTGCCCAAGGTCATGCAGAAAAGGGGACATGATTTGAGCTACGGCCCGTGGCTCTTCTGCTGTTCCAGTTGACTGTTATCTCAGTGAACACATTCAGCAAATATTTATTGAATATGAACCATATAACGTGCCTGACACTGGGTTAGATGCTGGGGATAAGGAGATAAGCAAGACAAAATTTGTGCTCTGCAATCTTATCAGAAAGACCGCTAATTCCCAAACAAGGTGACTGATGCTGGGAGAGTGGCCAAAGGCCCCTGCTGGCCCGGGACACTCTGGTTTCAGCACTGGAAGTCCTGCATTCCTGGCAACTCGTCGGTCCTGGGCGGACTAGGACAGCTGGTCCCCGTAGCTGTCATAGAGGGATGTAAATAGGCTGTAGTGAGTTTGCACGGGATGGTGGGGGGTGTGGATGAGAGATCAGGAAAAGCTTTACAAGAGTTTGTGTCTTCTTTGTAGCATGATTAGGAGGGGAGCATAGCAGAGAAGAGCATCCTGGTAGGACCAGGGAACCGCTGAAGCAATAGCTTGGAGGGGAAGGGACAGCAAGCAGATTAGTAGAGATTGGGGTGCATCGGGTTGGGGGTAGATGAAACTGGAGGTGGGGAAGCTGAGGCCAGACTAAGGAATTTGGGCTTCAGAGGCGGAGATCATCTACCAGGTTACTCAGAAAAGGGAGAATTATGCTCAATTTCACATTTGTAAGGATCACTCTGGTTCCGAGAGTAGAATGGGGATTCACCAGAGGGGAGGAGTCTGGAGTGTGAGGGACCCGTTGGGAGGAAGTTCCGACAGGTGGGATCCGGAGACAGGAAGGACGAGGACAGCAGTCGTATCTAAACGCCTACTGATGCCTCGGCATGGACCAGGCACTGCGAGGAACTCTTTACATGTGTTCCCTCGTTTAGCCCTGACAGTGAGCTCTTGTCATCTGCTATTTTTATGCCCATATAATAGATCAGGAAGTTCAGACTCCGGTTAAGTTAATTGAGTATAAAAAGTCACACAAAGAATAAAGGCAGAACCCAGGTTGAAACTCTTGCCTTCTGACTTTAAATAGGTAAGTTTTAAAAAATATATATATTTTTAAAGGATTTTTTTTTTTTATTCATTTGACAGAGAGAGCACAAGCAGGGGAAATGGCAGGCAGAGGGAGAAGGCGAAGTAGGCTCCCTCCTGAGCAGGGAGCCAGATGTGGGGCTCGATCCTTCTAGGACCCTGGAATCCGGAACCAAGCAGAAGGCAGAAGCTTAGCCAACTTGAGCCACCCAGGCATCCCTAGATAGGTCTGCTTAACGATGATGTACCTGGACAGAAACAAAGTCTGTGCGTATTTGCTCATTCAGTTGAGTGACATTTACTGAGCCCTCACTATGTGCCAGGCATATTTCTGGCGGGCGGGATACAGCTATAAACAAAACAGACACAATTCCTGATTTAATGGATATTGCACTCGCGTGTGTGCACGCGTGTGTTAGGGAGGCAGGTAAACAGATGACTGAGCGGCTTTGGAAGTCATTTTGAAGGAGAAGAGAAAGGCCGTGGCGATGTGGCAGTGACGAGGGGGAAGAGCCTGGGAGACCCCCAGGTTTCTGGCTCCAGGGAATCTGCAGAGACAGGGAGCTCAGGGACAGGTGTGGGGGGAAGGGGAGAGTCCAGTTTTGGACATGTTTGAGGTCTTTGGATTCAGAAGTTCTTAAGAGCAGTCATAGGGCAAACTGAGAGAGTCTTTAACCATGGGGCCATGGTTGAGGACTCAGGGAGAGGGTGGAGAGTGGGAGGAGGTCTGGGGTGGACACCTGCAGACTGAACTGCAGTCAGGGGAGCTGGCTCCAGAGAGGGAGAGGAAGGTCACAGGGAAGATGGGAAAACTGGAGAAAGAGGTCCAGCCCTCCGGGGGCGGGGGGCACGGATTTCCAAGATAGGAAGCTCCAGTATCTTCACGTGCCACCTAGAGGTTCAGGAAAGGAGCAGAAAGAGATATGGAAGAGAAAGGAGGGAGTCATCCAGAATTCAGGGATTTATTTTATTTTATTTTTATTTTTGGAAGCAGGGGTCTCTAGCAGGGGACTGACGATCCTGGAGAAAGTGGAGGCAGTTGGGGGAACAAAGCTTTTGAGGACATGGGGGAGACTGGATCCAGAGCTAAGGAGGAGGAGCCTTGAATGGGAGGGCACAGCCCTGAGACCCAGGGGGAGCCCGGAAAGATGGGTAGGAATGCAGAGTAGCGTTTCCTGGGAAGCACGTGGCAAGGTGGTTTTGGAGATAGAAGGGTCCAGGGTGGGGCTAGGAGGCATCCACAGAAGACTGAAGGTTTGGCATTTGCCGCCATGTGGGGGACGGGAGGGATTTCACGGGGGACCATCTCAAAACGTATCATTTCCCTCTCCCAGTCTTTCAAAGAACTCTGCCTGGGAATTAAAACATGAACTTTTGCAAACATGAAACCTAATTCAGGTCTTCACTGTGAGGTCGCTGATGCCAGTTGTGGGAATCACAGCAGGGCAGGCATGGAGGGGCGTCTCTGGGGAAATGGAGGGTGAACCCCGTTTGCAGACCCTGAAACACACAGAGACAATGGCTGGTTTGTTTCATCAAGCACGCCGGAGTCTGCCCCACAGTCGCTATTTATTTTACAAACAGCCACCGGGAGGGTGAGCTGCCCTTCTCCTCACCCTCTGCTTTGCTGCAGAAAGAAATCTGTAGCTGGTTTTGTTCTGCCCAGCTGGTCTTCGCCTCTCAAAATCTTCATTTTGAGAAGAAAATGCATGAATGTGACCTTGACGTGTATGAGACAAATACCGTACTGCGAGAGGAGCTGGGGACAGATGGTCCGGCCCCGGCTTGGAGGTTGGGGCCCTCCCCACATCATGTACCTCAAGACTCTGTCCTACTGAAGTCCCATATAAAGTTTCTCGGTGGGTGGCACTTCCTGGGGCCGCTCGATGGGCCGGGAGGGCTCCCTCAGCCAATATTCTGTCATCACTGGTGTTGGCGGGCTCTCCTAGGGGACACTCGAGAAACTTCGATAGAACTATTTCTCTCTGGCAGCGGACCTCTGTTTCCACGGTTTGACAATACTAACCAGATGTCGGCCGGCAAAGGACAGGCCTGCCCCAGGGAGAGAAGGCCCGCACATACTTGTGTCCAACCTGGGCAAGTTAGATGGCCTCGCTAGGCCTCTGTTCTCTAATCTTTGAAATAGAATAACCCTGTGAGCCCCACTTACCTTCCGGTGCTGTGAGAATGAATATTTTGAGGTTTTTTTTTTTTTTTTTTTAAGATTTTATTTATTTATTTATCTGAGAGAGAGAGCACAGGGAGGAGAGGGAGAGGCAGGCTCTCTGCTGAGCAGGGAGCCCAATGCAGGGCTTGATCATGAGGCTTGAGGAGCCCAGATCATGACCTGAGCCGAAGGCAGATGCCTAACCAACTGAGCCACCCAGGTGCCTCTAAAATTTGGTGAATAATATTAAGGTGAATAATAGTAAAGTCTGTTGGCGTATATATTTTAGGAACTGATGAAATCATAAGCAAAGCAGAGCTTCAAACGTAATGATGTTAATTTTGCCTGAGTCTCTTACACTCTCGTTTGCCATTCTTGGAGATCTGCTCGTTTAAGTAAACAGCCCTCACACCTGATTATTAACAGAACATTTTAAAAAATACTACAACACATTTTTTTTTAATCACACGTCATGATAGTTCAGACTGCTGTGTGGGAAAATTGGACACAAAATAACCATTGGTTCATTAATTTATTTCCATAATATTTATTTATTTATATACATATATGTTTTTTAAAGATTTTATTTATTTATTTGACAGATCACAAGCAGGCAGAGAGGCAGGCAGAGAGAGAGGAAGGGGAGCAGGCTCCCTGATGAGCAGAGAGCCCGATGCGGGGCTCGATCCCAGGACCCTGAGATCATGACCTGAGCCAAAGGCAGAAGCTTTAACCCACTGAACCAACCCAGGCGCCCCTCCATAATATTTAATATATCCAGGTTCTCTGGTTTTCTTAACAAAAGTGGGGTCAAAACATACATGTTTTATAATCTGCTTTTAGCATATTTATTATTTAATGTATCAGGAACATATTTCAGGATAAAAGATTCTTCTATAGCATCACCTCAGGCTCCAGGCTGGCCCAGTTAGTTGAGCATGAGACTCTTGATCTTGGGGTTGTGAGTTTGAGCCCCACATTGGGGTAGAGATTACTGAAAATATAAAAATCTTTAAAATTGTTACATATTAGGGTCGCCTGGCTGGCTCAGTTGCTCAAGTGTCAGACTCTTGATTTTGGCTCAGGTCATGATCTCGGGTCATGAGATCGAGCCCCACGTCGGGTTCCACACTGGTAGCGGAGTCTGCTTAAGATTCTCTCTCTCCCTTGCACTCTGTCCTCCTCCCCTCCTGCTCATGCACCAGGCTTTCTCTAGCTCTTAAAAAAACCAAAACAATTGTTACATAGTATTCTACTGTCAGGGTATTCTATTATTTGTCTTAGCAACCTGCTGCTGTCAGATATTTATGAGGTTTCTGTCTGTTCACAATCACTAACAACATTTCCCTGGATGTTTGTGTTGCTAAATGTCTGTGCTGGTTCTTATTTCCTTATCACAAATTCCAAGAGGTCAAATGATGTAACGTGTGAATGTTTTACCTGGGGTCGGATTAGAAATGATGGCTTTGGTAGGTATCTCCCAGCTCAGCTGCTTTTTGTGGCATTGGGTTTTAGTCCTACCTAGCTGTGTAGATTAAAGTTGATCAAATGGGCATGTACCATGGTCAGGAGCTCAGTGGTTTCCACTCCTGTGGCCAGGTGAGGTATCATCTTGACCTTGTCATACAACACAGCATGGTGGATTAATTCTCGACAGAGAACTTAACTTACCTTTTTTGAACAGGTAATAAACTCACACGGGTCGGTATTCCAAACACGTGGAAGGGTGTAGTCACCATTTTCTCCCCGCCCCTGTCCCAGTAATCCAGAGTCCCTTGGTGTAGGTAGGGTGACAAGGTGGTTCTGCTTTGCCTGGGGCTTTCTGGTTTAGGACTGAGAGTCCCTAGCAAGCTGGTTGGTCGTCCTATGTCACAGGCAGCCAGCATCATGAGTCTTTGTGTGTTCTTCTGGAGATAATAGGGCAAGAGTGATCTTAGTATTTTATTCTATTTAAAAAAATTTATTCATTTGAGGGAGAGAGAGTGTGAGAGAGAGGGTGGGGGGAGAGGGAGAAAGAATCCGAAGCAGACTCCACACTGAGCACAGAGCCTGATGTGGGGCTCGATCCCACAACCTCAAGATAATGACCTGAGCTAAAACCAAGAGTCAGACGCTTAACCGACTGAGCCACACAGGCATCCTGCATTTGTATTTTGAAGATCATCACACATGACAAAAGAAAAACCTTGTAAAAAACGATCGCATGACTTCCAGGGGAAGGGAGGACCCATAACAACCTAGAGGCCCGAATCTTACTGTCTAGCAGTTGTTTCTAAGTGGTTTTCCAGCTCTGGAATTGCTGTTCTGCAAAAACATCTCCCTGTGCGCCTTGGGAAAAAGACTCACGTAAACATAACTGTCTGTGGCCCCATTTTCCATAGCTGTGGTTGACCTAGACTCCATTATCCTTTTGTTTATAATTTTGTTTTTTTTTTTGTGGAGTTAAAAAAAGCATGTGTGTACTAGGGGTTTGGGTTTTTATAAATATGCCATTTGCCAAGTTATCTTTTAGATTTCCCTCTGTGAATGTAACTGATTCGGGAAAGCCCACATTCAGAGAAAGCGTAACACTGTCCTTATCAAGTGTGAACTGAGAAAGGCATCGGAAGGCCTTTTCCAGGCTAAAAATAGACCCAGAACTCGGTGTATTTTAGCTTCAGGACTTTTCACAAACTGTCTGGCAAACTAGCACATGATTATTTTATGAATAAGGCACCAACGTTCCTTTTAAAGGTTCTAGCTTCAGGCTGTTTTACTTTTCATGCAAAAAAAAAAAGATGAATTATTTATCAAAATAGGCATGAATATCATGCAATGATACTCTCATTTCTAGCGGGGAGTCCAACGAGCTGCAGCTGGTGCTGTGTCAGCTTCCCAGGAGAGGGGGTGGGCAGCAAGAGAAGGACGGGGCTGCAGCCCTCGGGAGGGACGCCCCACGTTCTGTGGGGCGATGGTCAGGTCTCCCCCGGTCAGGTCTCCCCCGGTCAGGTCTCCCCCGTCACGCACGTTCTCCCTCTTCTGCCCCTTCTCCCTGCTTCCCTCCCTCTCTCCTTCCTTCCCTTCCTCTGTCCTAACCTCCTTCTTTCCTCTTTGACCTCCTCCCGCCCTCCCTCTGTCACTCTGGCAAACTTCAGAAAGCAGAGGGTGGAGCCCCTTTCTGAACTGGAACGTGGCCAGAAGCTGTTTTATGGAGCTGTTTGTATACACGCCGTCTACCTGACTAAGCCTCAGTCTCTCCATCAGGACTCACTGTAGTGAGTCGATCACGGTAGCTCCTCCTTAGGCCTGTGGCTGGGGTGAGATGAGACAACTGGTAAGTGCCCCACACCGAGGAGGCAGTGATGACAGTGTTAGCTCTTACCAAAGGCTTCCCGCGGGGGACCACGCGGAGTGAGGTGGGCACGTGGCTGCAGAGGACAGGAGCAGCACGGAAGCTGAGCGTGCAGAGGTTGGGTCAGGTGACCAACTTTCCTTGCTTTGTCTGGGACTCACCGGACTTAATTTTTTAAAATTTTAATTCCTTCCTTCCTTTCCTCCCTATCTCCCTCCCTTTTGTCCTTCTTTCACTCTTTCTTTCTTTCTCCTTCCTTCTGTGAGAGAGAGAAGCAGGGGAAGGGCAGAGGGAGAGGAAGGGAGAGAATCAAGCAGATTCCATGCCCAGCACGGAGCCCAATGAGGGGCTCGGTCTCATAGCCCCTTGAGCCCTCTTGAGCCAAAATCAAGAGTCGGATACTCAACAGACTGAGCCACCCAGGCACCCCTAGATGGACTTTAAAATGCAAAGTCCTGCGTGCTGGGAGCCCTCTCAGAGGCAGGCGCATGGGAGAGCCACTCGCCCTCCTGAGTTAGGTTGGGTGCCCACTTTTATTCTTATGTCTTCTCTCCTGGGGACAGTGACCAGGCCGGAGCTGCAGCACGCATGCGTTATCTGTTCTCCTGGTGACCTGCCCTCCCAGTTTCGAGGACACTAGCTGACTTGCCCTACAGAAGGGAAGGGGAGTGCCACCTTATGGCCACTTGGTGGTGGGGTACTGTGACAGGGTGGCTGTGAAGCCAGTCCCCTCCCCCCCCGGCCCCCAGCGGGGTTACTGCAAACTTCCAGTCCACCCAGGAGAAGGGGGAGGAACCTAGGCAAGGGTGTCACAGCGAGAGAAGTACGATTCCTTTGATTACATGGGTGACAGAAACGCGTATACAAGAGCCCATTGTCAAATACGATTGGAACATGACATCTACATCTACACGACATCTACATGACATCTAGCTTTCCAGGAGCATGTTTGGTACCAGTGACTGAGGCCTGTGTAGAAGGCATTTCGAACAGGGTTCTAGAAGCTTCTCCCACTAAGCCAGCATTACTCTCTTTAGACACTCAGATATTCACAGTGCCAGGGAGGCTCACGGGACATTTCTAAACGAGTAGCAGACAACCTGAAGAGAGTGTCAGCTGTGATTAGGAGTGGGACAGCCCGAGGGTGGGGGTCGGGCTCTGCCCCTTGGGGCCAGCTGGCGTGGCTTCAGTGTCCAGACCTCTCAGGGCTTTGCGCCCCAGGGGGACTGCAGACCACAGAGGGGGAAGACTGAAAGAGACTGTGTGAGACGAGTCTGGAACACAGTGGGCGCTCAATAAATATTAGTTTCCTGTCCAAGCTTCTCTAGCCACGATTGTCTAGTATGCTTGAAGCCCATTATCCTCTCTCCCTGACCCCTTTCTCTTAGGTCTGGAAACTTTATTCACTAGTGATTAGATTAGTGGCCAATAGGTCTTGTCTGCAAATCAGAAAGGCTTTCATTGAGGCCAAAGGCCACGAGTCACAGGCTTTCTCCCTCCCTGCACTGCCCAGCTCCTCGCAGGAGCACGCATGCGGAGTCAGTGGCTGTGGAAAGAAGCCTTCCAGATGACATGAGCTCTGCCGACAGAATGGGGAGAAATGGAAAACTGGCTGAGCCGGCGTGGGTGGCTCCTCTGGGTTTCTGGTGAATTGCCTTGTGCCTCCTGCAGTCTTTTGCTGTGCGCGCCCTTCGGGAAGACAGCTGGCCAGCTGCTGCTCCAAAGGGGAGCAGACCTCTCTCCCCAAGGCCTGCAGGGGACCCCTCCCCAGGCCAGACCTTCCTCCCACTGCCCAGACACACAGGTTCCTCTCAAGTCCCTAAATTGAGAAACTGAGCTGAGCCCCAGCTTTACCATCTACAAAACAGGACAACGGATGCTTATTTACCCTGGGGGTTGGAAAAGCGAGGAGTGGTTATGCATGTAAAGCTCAATGAACAGTGGCCATCATCTTGAACTACTTTCCCCTTGTTAAGTCTTTCCTTAAAAATTATTTTCAGGGGTGCCTGGGTGGCTCAGTAGGTTGAAGCCTCTGCTTTTGGCTCAGGTCGTGATCTCGGGGTCCTGGGATCGAGCCCCGCATCGGGCTCTCTGCTCAGCGGGGAGCTTGCTTCCTCCCCTCTCTCTGCCTGCCTCTCTGCCTACTTGTGATCTCTATCAAATAAATAAATAAAATCTTTAAAAAAAATTCTTTTTACTAAAGAGCCTTGGTGGGTGGGGTGTGACGTAGAGCTGGAAGGGGCTCAGCTGCGATGTTCCGGAGCCCGATTTTCACATTTTCCTTACCCACGCTCTGAGGTTCCATCTCTTGTCACCTGTGTAAGCAGTTTCCCAAAGTTACATGGAAAAGAAGGATTGTCGTTACCAGTTTTAGGCAACAAATGAGTTAAAATACATACTATGTATTTTATATGTGATAAGTAATCTACATTTACATATGTACATATATATACACATACATATTCATAATGATATCTTACTACATGTAAAAGAACAAAATTAATACATATTTTTTTTAGAGACCAGAATATTCTGATAAGGAGAAGAAGAAAACAGAAATGCCCCATGAGCACACACGTAGGGGTCGTTACTGTTAATATGTTGGGATATTTTCCTTCCAGTCTTTTTTCTCTCCTGCTCTTAGAAGAAGTTAGCCATTCGCAGCCAGAGAGCGGAGACTGTCTGGCTTCTGAAGGGCTAGGTGACTTGCCTGAGACCCACTTGCTCTGGGCTGACAGGTAAAAAGGGGAGACATGTTCAAAGGTTGTTTCTGCTCTGAATTCAAAGGCGGTAGACACGTTTACTAACTAAGGTAACTAGTTGTTACTTCCCAGCTCCTGCCCCTGGAGGTGTCCCCAGGAGGGAATCAGAAACTCTCCCCTTTGGCCTTTGGTGTGCCTCGAAGGTTGGGAAAAAAAATTATAGTTAAATATTTTCTACCACGTCAATGTTCCTTCTTCATTGCTGTAATACTAATAATTAACATTTCTCAGATACTATGCTAAACATGAATACTTTAGTCCTTGCAATACGCTCATGAGGTAGGTTTTCTTATTATCCCTGTAGTACAGGTAGCAAAAGAGGCATGGCAGTTTTAAGCAAGGTCACACAGCTAGTAAACGGTGTACTGGAATAAAATGACTTCTTTTGGGTTGCTATGAATAAATAAGTATAGGCATGCATATATATATATATATATATATATATACATTATATGTACATAAAAGTCTCTATCATCTATCTTTGATCTGAATATTTTTTTTTAAGATTTTATTTATTCGAGAGAGAAAGAATGTGAGCGCATGAGCAGGGAGCCTGATGCGGGACTCGATCCCAGGACCCTGGGGTCATGACCTGAGCCAAAGATAGATGCTTAACAAACTGAGCCACCCAGGCGCCCCTGATCTGAGTGGTTTCTGAAGAATTTCCACGTCCTAAGGGAGCACTTGTCATTTTTGGCTGCCCTGCATCCATATGTCCTTATTTTGGAGAGAGGGCGCCCCCAGCGTTTGTGAGTCATGGTGGGAGAGGACCCCACCTCTCCCGTGGAAGCTGAAGGGGGTGAGGCTATGCCCTCTCCAGCTCCGGGCACAGCTACAACAATGATGTGCGGCTTAGGTAAATCAGTCAGATGTTCCAGCCCACGGCTTGGAACGTCCAAGACAGTGATACAACTCGAGGGCAGTTTCGAAGTTACTTTTGCAGCAGTGGTAATGGCAGTGGCATCTCCGGTCCAGGGACAAAGGAGACAGCAGTTGCGGTGGGGCTGGCAGAGCGTCTGGTGCTGGGTAGCTTGCTACCTGGATCCTTCCTGGGGTCTGACTTTGACTTCTGCATTAGCAGCCCCGCTGGACTCACTTCTCTCTTTCCTGCCTGGTTGGAATTAGAGTCGCAGCCTCTGCAGCATCCACTTCGTCCCTTGCTCCTTTCTTAAGAACCTTCCCTCTCCTTTAATTTTTCTTGGGGGGCTCGCCCCATCCTTAGCTCCAAGGGACCTCTTGTCCAGCCAGTGCACGGCATTCCTCCGGTGGGTGCTAAGTCAGGATGGACTAGTCAGACTGAGAGGATGGCTTGTATGGCATGGGTGCAAGAAGGTTTTCTCATTCTTCTTTCTTGTCTGCTGGATGTGGACAAGTGAAATGCCACCTAGATCGCCATTGGAGCGATCTTGTGACCAGAAGATCCCCTTCCTGGCGTTGAAGCTGAAGCTGTGGGCAGCAGAGCAGGTGGGATAGGAAGATCCAGGGTCCTTGAGGTCATGCAGCTGCTGAATCCATGAACCCTGGAGCATCCCCTCCTGGGACTTCCTTTGTGTGAGAGAAGAGACTTCCTTTTCATTTAAATCAGTTCAGACGGAGTTTTCTGTTTCGCCTAGCGGAAAGTATCCTAACTGGTTTGGTGTGGCTGGCTTTTTTTTTCCAGATGTGATTCCCTAGCTTAGCCTTTCTCAAACAACTTCTTAGTGTAATAATGTTTTGGTTTCTTCTTGATTTCCAGCCTTAATAAAATTGAAGGACCTCAAAGAGCTTTTGTTATGTAGGTTATACTTACTGATATTTACTGCATTGGAAATAAAAAAAATTGTTGTAAATTTATTTGATGTTAAGTAGTCTTACCCCCCAAGGTGGGGCTCAAACTCATGACTCTGAGATCAAGAGTCATCTGCTCTACTGACTGAGCCAGCCGGGTGCTGCATTAGAACTTTAAAATGGAGAGAACTGGGGTGTCTGGGTGGCTTAGTCAGTGAAGCATCTGATCTTGACTTTGGCTCAGGTCATGATCTCAGTGTCATGATATCGAGCCCCGTGCCGGGTTGTGGGCTCATCCAGGAGTTGGCTTGATATTTTCTCCCTCTCCCTCTGTCCCTCCCCTCCTAAAATAAGTGAATCTTACAAAAATTAAATGAAGAAGACTTAAAAATACTTATTAATTCATTTAAAAACAAAATTACAAATACATTAACATGTTAATGTCAGTAACATTGTTATGAAAAATAACTTTTTTTCATATGGCATAGTTTAACTTTTTATTTGCAAATCTCTTTAATGTCTGTCTTAATAGAAGATAGCTGGATTTTCATATTTGCTTTTGCTTTCAATATGTTGCAATTTGTTGTTTTGGTTGAAGAATCTGAAGAAAATCCAGCCTCACTCAGATATGTGGACAGAAAAGGGTGGAGAATTTTAACAGCCTTTTCATCGAGTAGGGACATTCTTTGATACTACAGCAAAACTTGCAACTAGTAGTTTATTTTTTTGAGAGACAGAGAGAGAACAAGTGAGCAGGGGGAAGGGGCAGAGGGAGAGGGAGAGACTTTTAAACAGGCTCCATGCTGAGCGTGGAGCCCAACATGGGGCTGATCTCGTGACCTTAAGATCAGGACCTAAGCCCAGCCTGAGTCAGATGCTTAACTGACTGAGTCACCCAGGCAACCGACAACTAGTAGCTTCTTCAGCTGCAACTGTGAAATCTAAAACCATGACAATGAACTTCACTTTGTTTCATCCAAATTCATTTGTTTACCTTGCACTTTGAATGGATTTGTTACCCCAACATGATTTTGTAACATCGCACATTGGCCATTTATTTATTTACTTATTTAATTTTTTTTAAAAGATTTTTAAATTTATTTGACACAGAGAGACACAACGAGAGAGGGAACATAAGCAGTGGGAGAGGGAGAGGGAGAAGCTGGCTTCCCGCTGAGCAGGGAGCCTGACGTGGGGCTCGATCCCAGGACCCTGTGATCATGACCTGAGCCGCAGGCAGACGCTTAACAGGACTGAGCCACCCAAGTGCCCCTTACACATTGGCCATTTAGAAAAATTGGTGTGTTGATTTATGCAGATCTTCTAAAGGCTGACATATTTCATTATGTAATACCTAAATCAGAAAGCTAATCAGAAAAGTCTTGAAGGATTGGGAAGCAGTCTAGCTCGCTGCAGAAGGCATCCTAATTGATTTCTTGGAATTCAAATTTTCACTGGAAGGTTTGAATTTTATTGTTGGCTATAATACTGTCGGTTGTTATCCCTGAAGTCACAGGTTCATCTTATTCCTTTTTGAGAAAATACCTGCCCGAGATCGGGTCTGAAGTTTGTCAAGCCCTCTGTTGATTGAAAATGGTATTCTGTGAAAAAAAAAAAAAAAAAAAAAGTGACTTTTTCAGTTTGCAACTCTCAGAGCTGCACGTGTGCTTTTTCTTAAGACAATCATCATGATTCAGTGTGAAGTGATTTATGCATACTTTCCATTTCCCCACATGGAATATTAAAATGTTCTGTCCTCAAGGGTCAAGATTTAATACCATCATGGCTATAATCAAGGATATTCTGAAGTGAAACTGACTCTCTCTCTTTTTTTTTAAGTGCTTGGGCAGGTTGTGAAGAATGCAATTACTGTGAGTATAGTTTGTCATGGTACACGATGGGACACCATCAGTTTTCTTTTAAGCATTTATTTTGATTTTAGTTAGATGACACAGTGGTATAGGAAGTTCAGGTGTACAATATAGTGTTTCAGCACTTCCCTGCATCACCTTTGCTCATCACCACAAGTGCCCTCCTACATCCCCATCATCTGTTCTACCCCTCCCCACCCCTCTCCCTCTGGTCACCATCAGTTTGTTCTCTATAGTTAAGGGTCTCTTGACTTGTTTCTCTCTCTTTCTCTTCCCTTTGTTTTGTTTCTTCAATTTCATATGAGTGAAATCACATAGTATTTGTATTTCTTGCCTGGCTTATTTTGGTTAGCACAATACACCCTAGCTCCACCCATGTCCCTGAAAATGGCAAGATTTCACTCTTCTTTATGGCCAAATAATATTCCATTATCTATCTACCTATATATACCATATTATTTTTATCCATTCATCAGTTGATGGACACTTGGATTGCTTCTGTGTCTTGGCTATTATAGATAATGCTGCTGTAAGTATTGGGGTGCATGTATCCCTTTGAATTAGTGTTTCTGTATTCTTTGGGTAAATATGCAACAGTATGACTGTTGGACTATAAGGTGGTTCTATTGTTAACTTTCTAAGGGACTTCCATACTGTTTTCCACGGGCTGCACCTGTTTGATTCCCACCAATGGTGCCTGAGGGTTCCTTTTTCTCCACATCCTCACCGACACCTGTCATTTTTTGTGTTGTTGATTTTAGGCATTCTGACAGGTGTGAGGTGATCTTTCTTGTAGTTTTAATCTGCATTTCCCTGATAAGTGATGATGAGCATCTTTTCATGTGTCTGTTGTCCATCTGGATGTCCTCTTTGGAGAAATAAGATGTCATCAGTTTCCATCATCATTGCTTTGCACCATTAGTGCAAATGTTCACTCAGTGAAAAAGTCAAATAACATTTCAGTATTATAATGGCATTAGTTTTCATTTAAAAAATTCCTTGGAAGCGTCTCAAAGACACCAGAAGTCCATAGACCACACTTCTAGAACTTCTGTAGCTTACAGTTGATTCAAGAAGCAACCCAGCATGCTTCCAATAGACTCTGTTTTTCTGAAATCAGCCAGACTTGGTTTCTGTTGATGTCACAAGTGTTCCATGTTAAAAGCGTCACTGTTTATGGATAGTTCAATCTAAATGTGTAAGGAACTCTAATTTAGGGCAATTTATAAATAAGTCCCTCATTATGATTGCACAGCAAATAATCAGGAAGAATGAAAGATTCTAAAGTTTCACTTTACTAAAAAAATCTAGCGTTTGTGCTTTTTGCATTCTTGGTGTTGAGTCAGTGTTGAATTATCAAGTCTATGTAGGCCCAGGAATTGTGGCAGAAGAAGGAAAAGGGTATTAATACTCTCTCCTTTCATATGAGTGCTTCAAATGACCTTATTAAGCTAAGTATTATTGTTCTTATTTTAGACATAGAAGAACTGGGATTTAATGGTTAAGTACCTTGCCCAAGGCCACTCAGTGGTCAAACCTCTCATCCCGGCTGAGAGACTCCAAAGCCCAGAACCTCTTTGCTCTACCACACAGGAATTTCTGATAAGGATGCAAATATGAGCCTGTGACGTCTGAGGTTTATGCCTTGGAAGGCAGTGTTGCAAAGTCATGGGCGTACGAGGTGGTTCTTTAGGGAACTTCTTTTATAAGTTCTATCGTGGTGATATGATAATACTGGCTTTCTACCAAAGCAACATTTCTGACATACCATAAAGTGACATTTTAGAGTCAGAGGAGACTGTCCAAATTTATCACCACTGGGGCATGCCAGAATACTCAACACACATTTTAAAATACCATTCCCTGGGTGATAACCTGATTATTGTTCATCCCACTGAATCAAAATGAATCACAAACAGTGGCAGGCATCTTCTTGGATGGCCTGAATAGTCTCTGCTTCCTCATATTCATACCCTTGTGTATGTAATCCTCCACCCATCCCCCTCCCCAGAGTGTGGACAAGATCTGTAACTTGCCTCTAACCAATAGAATATAGCAGAGGTGTTGGGATGTCACTTCTATGATAAGTTTCATAAGATAGTGACTTCTGTTCTGCTAGCGGACTCTCTGTATGTTTCCACGCTTGTACATTTTAACGAAGAAAGCTGCCATACTGGAAGGGTCTCTGTGGTAGGGAACTGAGGGTAGCCTCTGGCCATCAGTCAGTGTGGAACTGAGGCTGTCAGTCCAACAGCCTGTGAAGAGTTGAATCTGGCCAACAACCATGACTGAACTTGGAAGCAGGTCCTTCCCCAGTTGAACCTTCAGACAAGCCCCCAGCACCTGCTAACACCTGAGTATACACGTGTGAGAGATCCTAAAACAGCAGACTCAGCTAAGCTATGTCCGATTCCTGACCCACACAAACTGGGACATAATATATGTGTGCGGTTTTGAGGTAATTTGTTAGGCAGCAACAGCGAACGGTTACACGGTTAGTATCTTTATCTGTCTCTTTCTCTAGCACAATCAGGAGAGAGCTGTTTAAGGTCAGTGAGTTCTTGTCATGTGTTCAACCTGTTCAACCACCACTGGAGAGTTTCCTGCCAGGATATTCTTCAAAGTGAAAGGAGGAGGGTCCTCAGGGTAGTTCCTAATGCTCCAGGAAAGCCCTCTGTGCTCTCCCATCAGTTTCCACCTTTGCGCCTCCCACTGGAACTCTCCACAATTGTGTTTCTCCACTTAAGCATCATTTAGCTTACAAACCAGAGGCAGCAAGTCAATTACTTCTGGAGTCTGCAAGTTCAGCCTGGGAGGGAGTTTATTAATCCCTCCATTGACTCGTTCTATGGCAAAGATATGAATGCAGAAACGCACTTCCCAATCCAGTTCATAAGCAGAGGTGCAAAATGTCTGAAAATTGACCTCATGAGATAAAGAGCTCCTTTGAGAGAAAGAGGGGAATTGGGGAGATGCTAAAATAGAATGCAATGCATAGGCACGAGGCAGACTCTTTACTCTGGAGGCTTGTTTCCTTATCTGTAAAGTGGGGGATGACCTCCAGGTCCTATAGACTTTGGTTCTTAGTCTGTCATAATCTGGGTTGCTGTGGGCTGGCTCTCTGGGTCCTAAAAAGAATGTTTCAGAGAGAATGAAGACGTACCTGTCTCCTAAAGGGGTTTTAGGATTAAACGAAATAAAGAAAACGTCAACCCCAAAGCACAGAGCTTGCACAATAGTGAGCCTGACCGTGACTGCTTCCACGCAGGGATTCCAGGCCCCGGTGGGGGGAGGGGGGTTGGGGCAGCCGGGGAGCGGGGTACTGCCCGCACCCGGGCCCGGTGGCCTGCCCCGCCCACGTGGGGCCGCGGCCCGTCGAATGACTCCGTGCAACGTGTTGGTGGCAGCGGCGGCGGCTGCGGCTCTTCCGGGCGCCGCAGCTTCCTGCCGAGCACCGCGCAGCCGCCTCCGCCGCGGAAGCCCCGGGTGCAGGCCTCGGCGCCGGTGCGGGACCCGGGCTCAGCCGCGCGCGCCCCGCGGGGCCCCGGCCGCCCGACCGCACGATGCGCGCCGCGCCGCCGCCCGCGCCGCTCCTGCCGCTGCTGCTGCTGCTCGCGCTCCTGGCCGCGCCCGCCGCCCGCGCCCGCACCGCCGAGTCCGCCCCGGCGCCGCCGCCCGAGCCCGAGCGCCGACCGCGGCCGTCGCCCGGCCCCGGGCCCGGGAACGCCACCCGGACGGGGTCCGGGGCGCCGGCGGGCGGCGGCGGCGGCGGCTCCAACAGCAGCGGCGACGCCCTGGTGACCCGCATCTCCAGCCTGCTCCGCGACCTGCCCACCCTGAAGGCGGCCGTGATAGTGGCGTGCGCCTTCACCGCGCTGCTCATCGCCTGCCTGCTGCTGCGCGTCTTCAGGTGGGTCCGGCCGCCCCCGTCCTTGCCCCGCCAGCCTGCTGTCGCCGCGCGCCCGCCACACCTGTGCGCACAGATGCTGCGGGCCCTGCCCTGCAGGAGCGCGCTCTGTCCGGGTTCTCCCCGGACACGGTTCAGAAATGCTCGCCTCCTTCAGCGGCGGCTGTCATGGACACTGGCTGCCTTTGAACTCTTGGCGAATGTTTAACGCTAAAAGGAGCGCTAAGGATTCTGATAATTTCGCATTTGTTTTTTACACGGAATTAATTTTTGGACCCATTTCACAGATGGGGGAAAAGTCTCCAGAGAGGCAGCGTGGTTTGTTCAAGTAGACTCAGTGGTGGCGGTAGAATTTGAACCCAGGTCCCGTCTGCCTTTAACCTTACCCGTTATCCTTCCCTCCTTTGCTTCCCCGGCTCCGTAATGCCTCACCTGCCTTTTCCCTTTTCCTTCATTGTGCTACCCCAAAAAGCAGTGTCTAGGGCTCAGGGATGTGCCCAGGACATGTGCTGGAGGTGTGCTTTGCACCGGGGATTGGAGCTGGACTCTAGGGTGCATGGCGACCTTGGTGGTCTCAGGGACTTTCTGTTGGGGCATGTAAATGTCTCTCTTATGCTCCTGCTGACAGAGCCTCCTGAAGAGGCTTTTATCGGCTGCTCAAGTTCAGGGAGAAAGTGTCTGGGAAATGAGGAAGGGGGTTGTGGGTCCCTGGAGTAGAGATGAAAAAAGCTACCTGGAATGCAAGGAGGTCATTTCCCTCAAATGCCTGGAAAATCCCGTTTTTGCAGGAAATGAACCAAATAAATGTGTCCTATTGCTCAGGCAGGCCGCTGGGAAATCTGGGTGTGTGTGTCCGTTATTCACTGCCCACCGGCCCGTTCCAAGTGTACACAGTGTGCTTTACTGTTTGATCAGCTGTTGGAGGTTTGGGGCCAGGGTCTGGCTCTCCCTGGGGGAGCATTTTCAGCACAGGAGCGGAAACTGGACCTGGAAAGGCAGGGTCGGGAGTTATCTGTTGAGGTTTGCTGTTGCCGTGTGACTCTGAGTCAAGGTGTTTCCTTGTGGCTCTGTAGGATTAAATGCCAGAGATCCTGAGAAAATGGAGTAGAGGGGGGCATGTTTTCACATCTACCTCCCCCATCCTCTGCCCTGGCACAGCCCACATTGTTCTTCACCATGCTGATGCCCTTGATGTACTGGGGCATTGACTTCCTGCCCCCCCCCCATCCTTTCCACTGCCCTCACTCCTCTGCTTCCAAAGTTCAGTGGTTCCCTGTGTAGCTCTTACCTGGGTGTGGCATTCAAGGCTCTTACAAACTGGCCCCAGCCCATTTGGTGGCCATCAGCCAGCCATTCTGAGCCTCCTTTCTGTCACTTGCTTGTTTCCTTATGCTTCATGGTGTTGGTCTGTGCTTTCCCAGCCCTGGGCCAGTTTCTGCTGCACACCTGCTGTGACGGCCCCAAGGCCCAGCTCCCAGGCTTCCTCCTCTGTGTGGTTTTCTGGACATCCGAGTGAGGCCCTCACTTCCTTTTCTGGCCCACCACAGCCCTAGCCTTGCCCATCTTCTGTACAACCCTTCTCACGCCATGTTGGGTGGCTGGGTTTAGTGCCAAGCTTCTATACTCAGTGCACAGGCCTGGCAGCAGGGATGTTCAGTCCCTCCTAGGGTCTCAATGTCCCCCGCCGGCCTGGCATTCAGTGGAGGCACCTTCATCCTTTACTGACTTCCCGATGTTCAGGTGGAGTGAGCCTTGATGCCTAGAGCAGCTCTGAGCATGGAGGTTTGAAACATTTTGCTCAAAATAGGCCTCCAAGCCTACAAGGCAGTGTACTTTTTAAGAAGGCATTTGAACTATTTTGCTGGTCTGCTCCTTATTACCCAGGGGTGGGGAAGAAAAGCAAGCAGCATGGGGCCAGATGTGAGCTGCGTGTTGGGGCGGGAGGAGAGCGGATACTCAGGCCTCGTTGGAGGGTTTGCGCAGTGTCGGAAGAAGGTTCTGGTTTCATAGAAGCTGGTCATGTGTGTGATCTGCTGCTTCTTCCAGGGCCGGTGTTCTCGCTGGGGTGAGTTTGCAGGTGGGCCGTGGCCACCCTGGTCTCTGAGGCAGACGGGAACTTAAAGCATTTGACAGCTGGGAAAGGCTTGATGGTACGCAGTCCCCATGGGCTCCTTTGCAGAGGAGAAAGTTACATTCCAGGGAGCAGAGTGAGTTACCCACCAGATTCTCGAACATGCTGTAAATCTGTGGCTGAGGCGGGCGGGTGGCCCATCTTGCTGGTGGTCTGTACCGTGGCCTTTCCCCCCTCCACAGTCCTCAGCAGGCTCAGCCCATCAGGCCTCCCAACCACCTGCTGCTCTGGCTGGGTGTCCTGCTTCTGTGTAGTCACTGAGTCCTGGCCATTCCACCCTGTGCCCACGTCCCTCCCCCATGGAAGGCCCCCTCACCTGCCGGAGCTTCTGTTCGGCTGACTCCCTACTAAGTCTTAGCAATGTCCTTCATGTCCACTGTTGTTCCTGCTGCCAGTCTCGTCCCTGCGCCTGTCCATCCTCTGTCTCTGGTCTTGTCCTTCCTCTGCCCACCTGTGTCCCCATGCACAAGCTCATCAGTGTGCGGATGATGCTGGCTCTTCCTAAAGGGGCCCAGCCCCCCTCTTGAACCCGTGTGTCAGCTTCTGCCTATTGCTCCCTCCTTGCTGGAGTTCCGGGGGTTCTCCAGGTCCTGGGGGCCTGGGACCTGCATGCTCTGCCCCAGTCTGACCCTCTGCCTGGGGTCTCCTCTGCCATCAT
Organism: Mustela putorius furo; assembly: GCF_011764305.1. Taxonomy (NCBI): domain Eukaryota; kingdom Metazoa; phylum Chordata; class Mammalia; order Carnivora; family Mustelidae; genus Mustela; species Mustela putorius. The sequence continues at coordinate 11,337,544 of NW_025422026.1, read as the reverse complement.
GACCCCACGGCTGCCTCCTTGCTCTCTGCTCTCCTCTGCTCCCTCTGAGAAGCCTCCCCAGCCGGGGCCCTCCAGGGCTCCCAGAGCACACTGGGACTTTCAAGTTCCTGCATGGGCTCGAGACAGGAGACAGTCACTGAACGTGTCCCTCTGCTTTTCAGCCCAGGGGGCTCCCAAGAGCAGAGCTGGACCTTGGTCATGTGTGTCTGTCTAGCACCGGTTAGCCTCCAAGCCCATGCTGGCATCTAATGAAGATATTTTTTAACAAAGGAGTATGGAATGCCTAAGTATTTTATGCTACTGATATTCCTCAAAAAGCCCTCTGTGACTCGATACACGGCTGTTGCCGGAAGCCTGCGAAGTAGGAATTCATTTGGATGGTGACCCTCCGTGGTGACCCTTAGCAACAAAGACCAGGGAGAAAGAACTTAGGTTACTGCTTATAAAGCAGCAACCCTAGCCCAATTGTCTATTTTCCCTAGAGCCACCTTGCCAGACAACAGAAAAAGTATGGATCCAAGGAAACTGTTAAAACTAAAAACACACACACACACAAAACACTAAAAACATGGAAACTTTGTGCAGTGGCAGCATCGTAGCCAATGAGGGTTATCCAAGGGTGATCATTGCTAATTGAAAACTAAAAACAATGAATACATGCAGTTGTGAAAAATATGCGTACCTTTAATGAAGCAATTCCATCCCCAAGGTACACACATTTTTCACTGGGATATATCTTCCTTCTTCCAGTTTTATTAATTAGAAGAGGAAGCAAAGGTGCGTGGGCAGCAAAGTTCAGAGCAGTTCTGTTTGGTAGTGAAAATATTTAAATAACCTAAGTATCTAACAATTGGGTCTTGGTTAATAATTTATGGGAAGTATGGAATACTGTTTAACTGTTAAAATGATGACGCTGGGGGCGCCTGGGTGGCTCAGTCCGTTGGATGTCTGCCTCTTGATCCCAGCTCAGGTCTTGATCTCAGGGTTGGGAATTCAAGCCCTGCACTGGGCTCCATGCTCAGCGTGGAGTCGGCTTAAAAAAAAAAAATTAGATCAATGACGATATTGATCTAATACTGTATATTATTGAGTGGAATGGGTTACACAGCAGCATGCATGGTATGATTTCATTTAAATAACAAATTACACGAATAATGAATATGCAAAGAAAGCCATGCCTGTGTGCTGTGTGCATGTTTGTGGGTGAGGGTGGTTATTTTTCAGATGATGTTTTTACATGATCTGAATTTCTTGACAGTGGACATGACTGCTCTCCCTGTCTGTACAGTCAGCCCCTGGCTGTGTCTTTGGCTCTGTCTTCCTAAGGACCTGCCTGAGAGTCTGGGGCATACATCTGCAAATGGGAATTTTGGATCCCAGAGCGACTCCTACTTGATTTTCTTGAGTTTGTACCAGTTCATCCTCCCGCTTGTAGTGCCTTAGTACCACCTGACTTTCTCACTGTTTCGGGCAGATTGGTGTAACTTGGTCACTCATTTTTTTTTTTTTTTTTTTTTTGGCATTTTCCCAGTTTCTGCTGAGATGGAGCATCCCCCCCACCCAATACTTACTAATCAAGTAGATCCCTCCATCTGCAGAATCAATGATACCTTTTTCATGTATCTGAATCATTAAGGAACACTGTTTTGGGACCGGAGACAAATTTGGAAGGAGGGAAAGGCGGATTGTGCGCCAGCACCGTCCAGGCACACGCATGCGCTTGTGCGCGCGTGCACGTGTTTGTGCGTGTGCATGTGCGCGGGCGCGCATGCAATTCTGGGCGCGTTCCCGCACAGATAACAGTGGGGCTGTTTATGTATGTTTCTGAAAGCTGGAAGGGAATCGACAAGGATGCTGTGTCTAGGAAGCAGAAAACTGCGACTCCTCCAATTTTTTGATGTTCAGAACTATCTGGTGGGTTGTGTGGCATCAGAGACTCTGAGGTTTCACCTTGCTCTTCGGGATCTGGGAGAGTGACCTCACTCTCCAGGGTCCTCTGAACAGGGTGGAGACCAGACAGGGAACCCATCCCCTCCACCATGACACTCCTTCCGCCTTGGATTCTCCACTGCGGAGGCCACATTTCTCAGGTCTCTGCTGGCTGCTTTCTCAGCCACTTCTTATTTCAAAAGCTTGTACAGTCCTCTTATGTGGAAGGAGGGTTGGTGCTTCCTGAGGCATGGGGAGAAAGATGAGCTCTAGGTGGTCTGACACTGCGCAGCCGTCACACTTGCATCCATGGCAGAGGTGCACACCCCGGTGACTTGAGGACGTTGGGACCCCAGCAGCTCAGTCACCTTCCTAAGCCAGCTCTTGGCAGAGGAACACATACTTTCCTGCTTATCCTGGATTCCCCAAATTTCCCATCGTCTGTGTGTTTACATTTATAATAAGAACAAATGTTACTTAAGAGAAAACATAGAAGCTTGATACTTTCGGGATTTGGGGAGACTTACCGTTCTGATGTGGCTTTTAGTTATTGCTCGTTAGTAGGAGAATATTATTGTAATAAACCAGAGCCTTAGGCAGAGCGAGGTTAGCAAGGGAAGTCCCTTTTTATTTTATTTTATTTATTTATTTTTTCCTAAAGATTTTATTTATTTATTTGACAGAGAGAGACCACAAGTAGGCAGAGAGGCAGGCAGAGAGAGAGAGAGAGAGGAGGAAGCAGGCCCCCTGCTGAGCAGAGAGCCCCATGAGGGACTCGATCCAAGGACCCCGAGATCACGATCCGAGCCGAAGGCAGCGGCTCAACCCACTGAGCCACCCAGGCGCCCGGGAAGTCCCTTTTTATGAGTTTGAGAGAGACTGGGGAGCTTGTTAGTGTCAGGTCATTTTTTCATGGTCTGACCAAGGTTTTGAATTGGGGGAAAAGGTATGGAAGTGAAACATATTTATCCTAATTTTTAATTTTTTAGTGGATTTTCTGTTTTGTTTTGTTTTTTTTTTTTCTTTTTTTTTCTTTTTCGGTTTCATTGAGTTAAAGCAGGCATAGAGCACAGTGCATGTGGAGGGCAGACAGCTTCATGGTTCAACTTACCTTTGTTGTGAAATGATGAGCACCATAAGTTTAGCGAACTTGTCACCTCACAGACATACCCAACAGAAAAAGGGAAAAAAATTTTTTTTCCTTTATGATGAGAACTTTTGGGATCTACTGGTTTAAACAGCTCCTGGGTACACCGTCCAGCAGTGTTCGCTGTGGTCCTCATGTTTATGACACACTCCCCATATGTCTTTGTCTTACAAGGGCAAGTTTGTACCTTTTGGCTACTTTGATGCGGTCAACCCCCCCCAGCCTTTAATTTTATATATGACATTGAAGAAAGAGTGTTAAATAAATCTAAGACAGTAAAAACGCAGATTTTTTTTTTTTTTAAACGAGGGTAGAGTTTATGTTTCATTCTGTTTTCCATAAAGTTAAAAAAACAGTCACAGCACATGGGAAACATAAGTTCCCTCAAGTTGTTCTCCTCCAGGGAGGAGTTTTGCTCCCTTGGGGTCATTTGGCAAGTGTCTGGATATATAATTTTTTAAAAAAAGATTTTATTCTTATTAGAGAGGGAGAGCGAGAACAAGTGGGGATGGGGAAGGGCAGAGGGAGAGGGAGAAGCAGGCTCCCCGCTGAGCAGGGAGCCCCATGTGGGGTTCGATCCCAGGACCCTGGGATCATGACCTGAGCGGAAGGCAGATGCCACCCAGACACCCCCAGAGATATTTTTGATTGTCATGACTTGCGGAGAGGGATGGTGTTGGCATCCAGAATTTAGAGCCCAAGGATGCTGTGGCCCGCCCTACAGTACAGGGACAGCCCCTTAGCACAGAACAGTGAGCCCGAGACGTCAGGAGTGCTGGTGCCTCCTGGGAGCCTGGGCTGCAAGGCTGTTGGTCGTCCTAAGTGAGCAGTTTACTGAGCCTTTCTGGGCCTTCAGTGTCCAGCACTAATTGCCATATACGCCACCTGTGGGGGTGTTTAGGATGACATGGAGTCAACTGAGCCCCTGGTTCCCCTTTAAACAGCTAAGCATCTTACTGTATTTCAAAATATGGTTCTGAAAACAGATGTAATTTATACCCAATGCTTTGGCCTTGCTTCTGCCTGTAAATGAGCATATAGCCATATGGCCAAAATAATCAGGCAGGTGCATCTGCTTCTGGGCTGCTCTCAAAGGTAATTGGTGACTTTTTAACCTATGTGAGCCTCCCTGGACACGCAGGACACCGAGTGGAGGAGGTGCCTCATGGCTGCACTTATTAACGTGCCTGGGAGGACCCAGCACACCTGCCACTGATTTCTTCTATCATATTAGGAAGGGAGAAAAATGCTTCTTTAATTGAACCCTGAGCCCTCTGCCTTAGATGGCTTTACCTGTAAACTCTCATGCCTGCGAATGCCTCGGTTTTGGGGGCTTTACAAACGCAGATCCTTCTTGGCACACAAGGGGTGGGGGTCCCCAGTGTTAGTGTCTACACAGCATGCTCCCAGACTTAAGCAGAGAAGGCTTCAGGGGTTGTGCTGGTATTTTAGTCTGATGGCTGATGCTTTGGTTCTCTTTGCAGAGGGAATTTCTGGGACTGTGAATTTAGACACATGTTGTCATGGTTTCACTTAAAAAAATTGTGTGCTTAATCTAAGGGTGATCTGCCAGGAACCCAGATTTGGTATTTATTTTCCCAGAGGGTGCAGGAGGGGAGGAAATCCATGCTCTCTGGCAAGTTTGGAGCAGAGGAGAGGCCATGGCACGGAGAGCTCCCCGGACCTCCCTCCCTCCACCCCATTGTACAGATGAAGAAACTGAGGCCCAGGATAGGGGAGGGTTTATTGAGGTCATCCAGTGAGTTTGTAGGAAAAGCAGAACTTAAGCACAGTTGTCTTTAAAAAAAAAAAGATTTTTATTTATTTATTATTTGACAGAGAGACAGCGAGAGAGGAAGCATAAGCAGGAAGAGTGGGAGAGGGAGAAGCAGGCCCCCTGCCATCAGGGAGACCCACGTGAGGCTCAATCCCAGGACCCTGGAATCATGACTGAGCCACCCAGGCGCCCCAAGCACAGGTGTTCTGATGCTCAGCTCGGTCCTTTCTGGGCCTCCAAGTGGCAGTGGTCTGGGTTTTGGTCTGTTCCGGCTGGGTCTCCCCAGCAGAGGTCAAGGACCCATGAGAAAACATGGTTGACAGGATCAAGCTTTCTTCCCAGTGTATATTCTGAGACCCACTGTGAGCCTAGGGGAAACTGTGCTGTGGGGAACACACCAGAGCCTGTTCAGTCTGGGAGATGGGATAGTGCCCTTGGATGACTCTACTGGGTAGAGAAGAAAGACTCAGCTGGGGAATGATGGATCAAAAGGAACACTTGCACACAAAAGCGTAAATTGCAAAAGGATGGCCCGGGGGCTTTGGTGGGGGACAGAACAGTCTGGCAAGGAAAATGGGGAGGACCAAATGGCCGAGCAGGGTTTGCCGTGGGGAGGGTTGGAGCAAGGGATGGCTTGGAAATTGCGATGATGATAACAGCAGCCACTGATACTAATTAAGCCCTTATTGTGCGCCATGAGCTGTACTAAACGTTTTCTGTGTGTTTCCTCATTCCTATGATCGGTGTGCTGCCGGAGTCCCCACTTTACAGATGGCACATGCAGCCAGGGAAAGGCCGGAGTCTGACTTCGGAGCCAGCATTCCCCTTCCTTCCGTTGTCGCAGGCGGATTTCGGAAGACACGGGTCTAGCTGGAGGACACGGGGGGTTGTGATGGGTCAGAGGAGTGGAGGAGGGAATCACAGTGCTGCTTAGGACCGCCGGCCCTGCTTGGGGCTTAATACGTGTTTGCTGAGTGAGTGGGTGAGTCATGATGGGGCTATCGTGGGGACTCAGGATGGTTGTGGAGACCTGTGGAAGGTGCTGGAAGGACTGGTAGGGAGGCCTGGAGGCCTGAGTGGATGAAGAGGAGGAGAGAGCTGGGGGCACTGAAGGGCCTGGAGAAGGGCGGCAGAGAGATGGGAGCGGTCAGCCAGGGGAGAATGGGAGGAAGAAGGTGGTGTCCAGTGAAACTTGCTCACAGAAACTCCAGCCGCACATCTGGACATTGGGGTGGAGAGGTTGGGAGCCTCTGTGGGAAGTGACTGTCCCTGAGTTGGGGATGTTGGCAGTGAGCAGTGACATTCCCAGGCCTCCTCTACCATGTGGCAGGGACAGGTGGATGCCGAAAAGGCTATTCATGACATGTGTCCCAAGGCACGGTGACCTCAGAGGTTCCGAGCTGTAGTTGGGTCTGCTGGGTCCATCTTGGTCATCTTGCCCCTGCCCTTGAACCAACGGAGCAGCCCCTGGAGGCCGCCTCCCTTGCCTTATGCCCCGCTTGCCTCACCCGGTGCATCATAGGAAAATGAGGAGGACCCAGCCCTTGGCAAACACAGCTCTGGAGCTGGAGGAACGGGTCTTGGTGTATTTGCCATTGCCATACTGCCCGCCACTCCTCCGACAGGTTAAAGCCGGGGTGTGCTTATGTTGTCTCGGAAGAGTGAAAGTTAGATCTGACCCTCAGGGATTGACAGAGGGGGAGAGAAACAAGTGTGGGGAGAAGGTGCAGGCCAGAAGCTGCAGCATGCACCGGAGCCCTAAGGCTTATAACTGAGCTCCCGGAGGTTATGCGTGTTCAGATGAAGTGAGCGCCCCCAGGGTACGGTGTGCCCGTTGTGTGCTGGATGCGGGCACTGGGCTTGGTCAGAGATGATGGCACTCTCTTAACCCCACGGGGGGAGTGCCCAAGAAGTGGGGGACGCAGCCAGGTTGTCCAGTAGTGACCAGTACCCTCCATCAGATGAGCTGCTGGCGAGCAGGTGTGAGGAAGTGTACTGGTTGAACATGTCCATCACTCCGTCCGTCTGGGCTCCTGAGTTTTGGTTGGGTCATTTGCTGTCTCTCAGGCTAAGCATCACATTCATGGCCATGGCCAGGAGACGGTTAGGGGTTTGCAAACTGGTTGTCCCTGGATGTGTGTTTTGTTTTGTGTTGCTCGGATGTGCTCAGTGGTTTTAACAACGGAGAGGGTCGAGAACACTTAAAAATCGGAAGTCTCCGCATCGAAAATGTAGGTCTGCTTTTCTGGACGGATGGGGCTATCTGGAGACCCACGGGCCGGCATCTGCCTTGGGCGGGGCGGCGAGCACCGGTCCTCGTGTCTCTGGCTGGGAGACAGAGCATTGGTCACCATCTGCCATCCTGTTTGTTCTTATGTTTCTGTCATCCCAGACCTGCTTCGCTGGTTTCCACTGCCTGGGCCGGGGGCTCGGCGGCATTGGAGTTTAATACCTGGTGCCTTGAGTCACGGTGCTTGACCGGGAGCTGGGTGCTGGGATGATGGAGGAGCCCCCCATGGTGGGGAGGGTGTGGCACGAGGACAGGGGTGAGATGTGGAGGGGCTTCCGGTGCTTCTGGAAGGCTCTCACTGTGCTCAGGAGGGCTGGACGGGAGCTGCGTTGGAGTGGGGTCCCTGGAGACCTTGAAGCTCATGCTGCACGGGAGGAAAAGCTCTCCAGGAGCCTGTTGGGAGCAGCGCGAGGTCAGGTTCATACGGTTGTTTCCCTCTTTCGGGGGCTTGTTTGAACTGCTGTGAAAGGAAGGTGTTGGGTGAGCGTGCAGCAGGACCCGAGGCAGGGCAGGAAGGAAGGCTGTCCTGGTGGGAGGCAGGGGTGGCCTCGCTGCTCGAGCTCAGGCTTAAGCCCAAGTCGCTGCCCACTCTCCAGAGTCCACCCCGTCCTCCCTGCCTCTCCCGTTCCTGCAGAAACACCGGGAGGTGGGTTTTGGGATTGACTTCCTTCTTTCTCCGAGTTTACTTAGTTTTCTAGGGAAGGCTCACTTAGGTTTTATGCTCTGAGAACGCAGGTGCAGCAGGTTCAAGGTCAGAGTGGGAAGGGCCTCTGACCCCAGAGCAGAAGCCCCACCAGGCATTGAGGCTGCCAGGTGTCTCAGCCACCTGCTGGCAGCTGCTTGATTTGGTCATTTGCTTTATGAATTTTTCTAAATGTCAAAGGTGATGATAAATAATTAAAATGAAAACAACAACAACAACAACAAAAACCCCAAAAAAGCCAAGTAGTGTGGTTTTGGCAGCATGCGGGTCCTTGAGCTATGGAACTACTTTATTTTTTTATTATTTTACTTTTTTACAAATAGACACATATTTTTAATTTTTATTTATTTTTTAAAGACTATTTGACAGAGACAGAGAGCAGGAGCGCATAAGCAGAGGGAGTGGGAGACGCAGACTCCCCACAGAGCAGGGAGCCGGATGCACGGCTCGATTCCAGGACCCCAGGATCATGACCTGAGCCGAAGGCAGATGCTTCACCGATGAGCCACCCAGGCGCCCCCTAAGGAACTACTTTAAAGGGATTAAAAATGAAATCAGCTCAGCTGGGGACAAAGTCCGGCTGCTTCCCAAAGACACCGGATGCCTGCGGGGGTGACAGGGCTGGCTCCGGGCCGGGCAGAGGGGCCCCTGGGCCAGCTCCAGGAAAGAGCCGGCCTGACACGCGCCTGCTGCATTTAAAAATGTTATCTTAATTACTGACTTTGAATCTTACTTCCTTGTTTGTTCGTTTTAAAAATAGGTTGTATATTCACATGGTTCGGAATTCCTGAGGAACCAAAGGGTATGCTGAGATTAATATTGCTTCTTGTCCCCCTGGCCACCGCGCCTCCTTTTCTGGGTGCTGTTGGCTTCCTGTGACTCTGTGCAGAGATTTTAACAGTGCAGAAATGAACGTAACATATGCACATACACATTTAAATATATACATAGCTTTCCCTATTTTTATTTTATTTTATTTTTTTAAAGATTTTATTTACCTATCTGACAGAGATCACAAGCAGGTGGAGAGGCAGGCAGAGAGAGGAGGAGGAAGCAGGCTCCCCGCTAAGCAGAGCCCGATGTGGGGCTCGATCCCAGGACCCTCGGACATGACGTGAGCCGAAGGCAGAGGCCCTAACCCACCGAGTCATCCAGGCACCCAGCTTTCCCTCTTTTTAATATCAACTTTGTAAGATAGAATTCCCATGTCATACAATTCACCCATTTAAAGTGTTTGTGGAGTTGTGCACAATCATTTCATTTCATTCCATTTTATTTTATTTTATTATTTAGAAATTTTTTTAAAAAAAGATTTTTACTTATTTGACAGAGGGAGAGAGCACACAAGCAGGGGGAGCAGCATGCAAAGGGAGAAGCAGGTTCCTCACTGAGCAAGGAACCCAACCCGGAACTCGATCCCAGGACCCCGGGATCCTGACCTGAGCTGAAGGTAGCTGCTTGACTGACTGAGCCACTCAGGGACCCCCTCCCCAGTCAATTTTAGAAGGTTTTCATCACCTCAGAAAGAAACTCGAAGCCCATCAGCAGAACCCCATTTCCCTCCCGACCCCCAGGCTTGGGTAAACACTCAGTTGGGATCCATTTCCCTTCCTACTCCTCTTTTCCAGAATTTTCCTGGCTCTTCTTTTTACCCTTTAAAAAATTTTTCCTTCTCTGAGCTTTGGGATCAGCTTGTCTAGCTTCCCCCCACAAAATCTGCCAGTATTTTATTGGATTTAATTAAACTGGTAGATTCATTTGGGAGCCTTGACATCCGTATGGAGGTTGAAGCTTTCTTGTCAGAAGCAGGGCGTGCCTTCTTTTCATTGACACAGTCTTCCGTTGGTTGCTTTTGGTGGTGGCAGGAGACAGCTGGCCACCAGGAGCCGTCGCAGTTGGACTTCTAGCTGCCTGAGAGTGCCCACTCTGCGGGTGTGGGGACACCGGGTGTCCCAGCCGAGTTTCCTGCTCTCTTGTTGGAGGTTCTGGAATGTGCTGGACCTAGATTTGTGGGTCAGGTCACTCAGTGCTTCTGGCTTTCGTTTCTTTGACTCCGTGACGCCTTGCTGGCTGGAGGCTCCAGTAAGACCATGGGTGTGATGCCTGGCACTGAGCGTTCCCATCGTGGTGGCTGCCATCACCGTCACCCCAGTGGAGCGATGATGTAAGAGGGCCACACGGCTTTGAGAGTCACATGTAGATGGTGCCCCATGGTGGGGGCAGTGCCCATGAACGGAGACCGCAGGAGAAGAAAGGGGGACACCTGACTTGGGTATCCTAGGAAGGCTCATTGGGGAAATGGGAAAGCTGTGGCCCCATGGGATGGTTGGGGCAGGGAAGCACCCTGGGGATCCGTCACTGGCACCCCAACTGCACCAGGCAAGTGGTAGAAATGGATATGCCTAGAGGCACGTAATGAAGGAATTGCAGAGCTGAGGTCCAAACCCCATGTCTGGACGTCTGGACGCCACCTCAGTTTGTGGATCTGAGCGCTGCACCCCCCGACCCTTAAGGGTTTGTTTGGTTGTGTTCCTCTTGGTGGGGGAGGCGTAGGGCGGAAGGCTCCCGCCCCTCCCCCCCGCTCACCCCCCCCCCCCCACAAAGCTGGCCTGCTTAGCTCCATAGCTCTGCTCCTGTCCCTTGTGTTTGCACGGGCGGGCGGAGCTCATTGGGAAACCCGCTTCTGACCAGCTGCTGAAAGGGCCTTTGAGGAAACAAATCCTCTGGCTTTAGGATTACATTTCAGAGTACAAGAATCTTGAACGTCTCCTCTGTCCTGTTAGAAATGTGTGTTTTGGCTCCCGTGGAAGGATCCTTTGTCTTTCAGAACTTCTCTGGTCTTGCCTGTTCCGGTGAAACACAATGCAAACTTTTACTTAAAACCCCCATTTGCCGTCCCTTCGTTGAGGCCACCTGCTTTAAAGGGACCTTGTTCCGGGAAGGAGAAACCATGTCAGGGGCCATGCTGGGGGCCAGGCTTCTTTCATTCCTGAATCTCCTTCTTTAGACGGAAGCTCTGTGCCCCACAGTTTCGGGGAGCCTGCTCTCCTGCCCAGTCCCCTGCCCCACTTCACCCCACTTGCAGCCCTCATATGTCTGGGTTATGAACTCGGGTCTGACTCTACACCTGGGCTCCTAGAACCGTAGATTCACCTTCTCAACTATGGAGAAGCTGCGTGTCCTCTGTGTAAATAGCTTCGTTGGCACCAGCTTCGTTGGCACTCAACTATTACGAACTAGTATTAATTTAAAAAGACAGGTTAGAGTGTCCACACGCAGAGAGGAGAGAGCAGGGCTGGGCGAAGTGATTTAGACTAGAGAGATGTCCATTTTCTGTTCTCTGGGGCAGGGCGGCCCTGTTCCCCAGCCCCAGGACCGTTCGCGTCTGCAGGAAAGGCTCGTGGGCTGTTCAGAGGTTCCCCCACTGCCGAGCTGTAAGCGGCTGCAGAAGGAGGGGTCGTCTTCTTCTCTGCTGAGGACGGCGCCTTGTCCCATGTCAGGCAGTGATCGCCCACCCTCCTGCCCGCCTGGGAGGGCGCTCGTCCGGGGAGGCCCTGCCGAGGAGTCTGAGTCTCTTTACCTTCTCTCAGGTCCCCGTTTCCCTGTTAACACGTCCGACAGTGGACAGGGACATGGCTCCTGTTTGGAAGTTTTTCTGTCTCAGAGAGTCGGTCATTTGAAATGTAATTTCTTCAGCTCATTAGGTCAAAACTGGCATTTAAAGCATGTAGGAGACCTTGCTAATGGCCTTTCCCACTAGTCAGGGTTCTCTAGTGAAACAGGACCAAGAAGATAGAAAGATAGATGGACACACACACACACACACACACACACAGAATGTATGTCAATATATAACCCATGAATTATGTTATTACTACATTAATTAAATTAATCATTTCCCTTTAATACAATCGATAGATTAAAGCATATTTTTTGAGTAATTGGCTCACGAGATGATGAAGGCTGACAGGTTCCAGGATCTGCCGGGTGAATGTGCAAAGTAGAGGCCCAAGAGCTTACGATGGCATAAGTTCCCATCCCAAGGCTGGCAGGCCTGAGACCCAAGAACAGCTAATGTTTCGGTTTAAGTCTGAAGGTAGGGAAGAAACAAAGAACAATGTCCCAGCTCAAAGGCAGTCGGGCAGGAGGAAGTCTCTTACTTGTGGGAGGATCCGTCTTTATTTTCTGGGCAGGACTTCAGCTGATTGGACGAGGCCCACCACACCGAGGAGGGCAGTCTGCTTTACTTAGTCCGCCAATTTGAATGTTAGTCTCATCCAGAATTACCCTCATAGACAGACCCAAAAATAACGTTGATAAAATGTCTAGACACCCCGTGGCCCAGTCAAGTTGACATATTATTACATACATACAATTGACCGTCATACCTCTGATGTAATCTTGGGGTATAAAATTCTTTTCTGAGATCATGTGGTTGGAATGGTTAGCATCAAAGCAAGTAGGCACGACATTCTAGAGGCTGGCGGGGTCTCCCAGCTTCTCCCTTGGGTAACTGTTTAGGGGACTTATTTTAAATTAAACAGGTTAATTTTCTCATGACAATACTCTAAACAATGAGGAAGAAGGAAGGTGATTTTATGGGTAATAATGATCCACTCCCATGAAGGAGAGCTAAATTCAGAGCCTCCAGAACTTTCTTCCAGGGCTGTACTCCAGGGCCAATGAATGACTAACCTGGGTTTTAAGTTCCAAGGGCACGACAAGGTTTTCAAATCAGATTTTGCATTTTCTAGGCTTTGCGATACCTGAGAAACAGTTACCAGCAGCCCAGCGACTCCTTAGCCTGAAACCATTTCGGGGTGTCTTTTTGGGCGTCCACATGGGGCTTCCTCAAGCCCTCAGGTCACGGGACGGTCCTTTTCTACCAGAGAACCCCGAGGAGCAGGTGTTATGGATTACTGAAGGTGCTTTGTGCCGAAGATACAGATACACATGCAGATAAATATATGTATTTTCTCGTGTAAATGAGAAAATACAAAATGCTTTTGGTAGAGCACACTAGGTAAGACAACAACAATTTGCTGTAGCAGAGAAATTACGAGAAACCTGAAAGTGAGCCGCTCCTTTCATCATTGTACAAACTGACTGAAGAGTTTCTGTGCGCTGGGGACTGAGAGATCCTGTGTGTGTCTTGGACGTGGTCCCCACCTGGGAGCAGCTTACCGTCTGCAGGAGCATAAGATCCTTCAGGGCCCCATTGATGATTTTTTTGCGGGGGGCGTTGAGGGGCTTGGTTTCTCACAGTATCAGCTCTACTCAAAAAGGAGGAGGGACAGCATAGACTACGAGGCATCTGGGAAAACGTTCAAGATCGTGGAGAAATAAATGCAAAGAGCGTAGGTAGTCACGATAATGGTATTATTCCCAGCGGCGTCATAAACTTTCAGCCAGGCCCAGATGAATATTGTATCCTTCGTGCAGTGTGACTAATGCTGGAGACTGAAGGCCTTGTCTTAGCACTTTCCCTGTGGCCCACAGTGACCCTTTACCATCCCGGGGGTAGATGCTTAGCGTTATAACTCACTGTCCTCATAAATCCTCATGGTGGAAACAGTATCTACTTGTTTTTACAAGTCCTTGTCGTCTGAGAGAGGCTGTGGCACTTCTCTTTATTATTATCACTAACAGTAATTTCTGCTGAGAGCCTCCTGTGTGTAGGTTCCTTATACACACTGTCTCATTTAATCCTCTCTTGCCTGGGAGGGACAAATACGGTCCTTAGACTGTTGTATTTAGGAGGACGTGGAGGCTTTGGGATCGCTGGCTTGCCTGTGATCACACAGGTTGAGGGTGCCCAAGCCCCACCCCAATCCAAGTTGGTGGCCCATGGGTGCTGCTCTCGATGCCACCTGTGCTGGGAGCAGTGATGCGCAGATACAGTGGGGGCAGGTTGGGGGTGAGGGAGCAAGGGGGCGAGGGGACAGGTGTGTCACGCCCGTGCAGATGCTGCGCTGGATCCTGTCTTCCGTGAGCGTTTCGATCTTCTGCTTATCGCAAATGTTCTTTGCATTAGTTTTACCCTTTAAAAAAAATACTGCACTGGGGTCTTATTTATCTCGATGACGGGGCTTTGCAGTGCTCAGGGCAGGCACGATTCTCCCCCTTTTGTGGCTGAGGACCTGGAGGGCTAGCGTTGTCAGGAGTCCGTAGAGGCCCCATGGCTGAAAGGGACGGGGCTGGGATGTTCGCCAGGGCTTCTGGGAGCCGGGCGGGAGGTGGCAGCCGTGACTTACCTGTGGGGGTCCTAGTGTTCTCAGCAACATGCCTGTCTTCTTCCAGGTCAGGAAAGAGGTTGAAGAAGACCCGCAAGTATGACATCATCACTACTCCCGCTGAGCGCGTGGAGATGGCCCCGCTGAACGAGGAGGATGACGAGGACGAGGATTCCACAGTATTCGACATCAAATACAGGTATGGGGTGGGGACACAGCTCCCTCCGGGGCTCTCGGGGGTCGGGGTGGCAGAGCGGTTCACCTTGGAAAACAACGTGAGGCCAGGTGTGGCGTCCACGTGTCCTTGTTCTTTGGTGGCGTGTCTTGACTTCGGGACGTTCTGCTTACGGAGGGAACTGCTTGGATCCCTTCCGAGAATGCACGGCCCCCAGAAAGCCAGCACAGAGAGGACTCTGGAGCAGCGGTTACTCCCACATTCCCCCGATGCGGGCGCAGGAGAAGTGTGGTCTGCGTGAAGGGCTGAACGTCAGACAGCGGGATTGTCCCGCACTGCCGGGGCGGGGGGCGGGGGGGCCGGGTCTGAGCAGCCGCAGACGCCGCACAGGGTGCACACAAAAGGACATTTCTCTTTCAGCCTCACCAACACTCCTGACTGAGAGCATGGGGTGGGGTGGGGATCACTCCTTGGGTGGAATTTGCCGATGAGCTCGAGAGGCTGGGGTGTGACCTGAAGGCGGCCCCGTTGGAAACTCAGAAGGCCTTTGTGACTTCAGGGCTTTAGTCTGGTTTTTGGATCCTTTTGCAGGGTCCTTCGGATCACTGTAAGGCTGTGGGGAGCGTAGTTTAGAGATGAGGACTCAAAGCCCCAGAGAAGAGGAAGCTGTTTGCCCAAAGTTCCAGTTATTACCAGCAAAAGGGAACCACAGGTCTGGGCTGGACCCTACCCCGAGCCCTCCCTGCCAGAGTTCTCCAGAGTAACAGAATCAACAGAAAGATTTATTTTCAAGGTCTAAGTCTGATGGTCTAAGAACCAGGAGAGTCAATGGTGTACGTCCCAGTCCAGGTGTAGGAGAAGACCAGCGTCCCAGCTTGAAAAGTCAGTGAGGAGAGTGAATTCCCTCCTACCCCACCCCCATCAGAGAGGGCAATCTGCTTCACTCGGCCTCCTGCTAAAATTGTCACCCTCCCCCAGAAACGCCTTCCCAGACACACCCAGGGCAGCGTTTGACCAAATATCTGGGCACGCTGTGACTCGGTCAAGGTGACACGTAAGCTTCTCCAGCCTTGAGAAGGCAAGTCTCCCCCGCCTCTCCTGACTAGTTCTTTATCAGCACAGCCCTGGCCATTCTTGGCCTGTCTGTATAAATCAGTTGTCAGAATCAACAAAACCAAGTGTGGGGTTTTGACTCCGTGTATCAGCTTAAGGGGAATCAACCCCTTTATGAGAACCCTTCCAATCTATGAATGTGGGTCGACTTTCCATTTATTTAGCTATTTAAAAACATGTCTTTCAGTACTTTCAAAAATTTCCTCCATAGATGTTCTGTAAATTTTTGTTATATTCCCAGATATATTAGATATATCCCCGAATATGTATACACTTTACACTTGCGTCTGCAAGTGTAAATTTATATGTGTATATTTTTAACCTAAAAATACTGTTTTAGCATCATGTCTGAAAAAATGGCTGCGTGATTATGTTTATACACCTATTACTATTAGAGTTTGTTAATGAATCACACCTCAATCTTATTAAGAACAGGTAAGTGTTAAAACATAGATTGCTTATTGTAGATAGCTGAGCAAACCATTAGCTATAATTTGCATGTTAGGTAGGTAGCCCCCTTGGAGTAGAATCAGAACAATCGGTAATATTCATCCATATGACGGCATAACACACACACGAGAAAGTGATTGTGCTGGTTTTATTGCTTAGCCATTTTATGTCTCACATCAAATGCACAGAAATAAAACAATGTGAAGAAAACTATGTCCTCATTTTGAGTCACCATGAAAAGTGTCTGCTGCGTCCTACAGGCTGGGGAGGGTTATACCATGGGGAGCCCTCGAGAATCTTACGTGGGCCAATGTACTGTTTTGATTCTGAGACACTAAATAAAATCCCATCCGTATTTAGTGACTGAACCCACAGACCTCACGAGACAGGAAAAGACTGTACCAGAGAAATACTACAGTCAGCCTGTCCAGATGTCCTATCTTTAGACTTGTACTTTGGCGTGAGGTGGAGAAGGGGCCCTTTCGGGGTACGCGGATACACGTGGTATTGTGGTCCGAAAACTGCTGGGTTACCATAGTGTCTGGTGTTGTTGGAAAGAAGGTACATATTGAAACCACCGTCAGATTAAGAAAATTCCACAGCTTGTCTTAGTTCTTCAGACACTGGAGCAGGTGCCTTTCCTGGGCAGACAGTTTGTGCTGTATGGACGCTGGTACTCTGGTAGACATTTTCAGCTACACTGTTTAAGGCGGCGGAAGCTGTCTCACCATCATTCGGTCTCCAGTACAAATTTATTTCTTAACTGGAAGTTTGTACCTTTGGGCCGTCCTCACCCAAGTCTCCCACCCCCAGCTCTCTGCCTTGGGTGGCTACCAATCTGACCTTTTTCTGTGAGTTTTGTTTTGTTTTATTTTTGAGATTCCACACATGAGTAAGGTCATGTGGTACTTAGTCTCTCACTGTCCGGCTTATTTCACTTAGTGTAATGGCCTCAGGGTCCATCCCTATTGTTGAAAACGTCAGGATTTCCTTCTGTTTTATGCCCAATAATATTCCATTGTGTGTGATTACCACATTTTCTTGCTCTGTTCATCTGCCGACGGACACTTTGGTGGTTGCCACGTCTTGGCCACGGTCGAGCCATAATGCCGTGGTGAAGGCAGGGAGGCGATGATCTCTTCAACCTAGTGATTTTGTTTCTAGAAGCAAATGATTACGTTGAACCACCTGTCAGAGTTCCCCAGGTGAGTGGGCGCTCCTCCTCCGTCTCGCACAGCGGTAGCACAGAGCCCCTCAATGCACGGTAGTTTTTATTTTTATTTATTTGTTTATTTATTGTAAAGATTTTATTTATCCATTTGAGAGAGGGAGCATGAGCAGGGGCAGAGGCAGAGGGAGAAGCAGATGCCCCACCGAGCAGGGAGCCCAACACGGGGCTCCATCTCAGGACCCCAGGATCACGACCCGAGCGGAAGACAGATGCTTAACTGGCTGAGCCACCCAGGGACCCCACATGGTAGTTTTTCATACAGGCATTACCTTAAGCCCCTCAGGCACGCTGATGTCTCCAGAGGTTTTAGCAACAGTGCAAACAGCGATGGGCTCAACAGCTGAGAACTGTTCACGAACCAGGAAGGGCGGTGGGAGACGAACTTGGCGACGTGTCCCTTTTCAGGGCTGAGGGAAGGCAGGAGAGCTGCTCCCCGTGCAGAGAAGGCAGCAGGGCCTGGGGGCTCTGCCTCCCTTCCTTAAGCTTCCTTTGGGTGTGTTTCCAGTGTCTTCCATGGAATATTTTAGAAAATCGAGTATTTAGCTCTTATTTTCAGCGTACTTTTCTGGTATCAGCCTTTTGGCTGCCCGCCACAGGCTTTCCTTACCGCCGGGCACCCCCGGCCTCCCTGTCCAACTTCAAGGAGCTCCTGGTGGACTTTTCCGTTGTGGGTTGAAAGGCTATCAGGATGTGAATGAATTTGGAGTCGGATCACGAGATACAAGATTGCTCCAGTCCTCAGGCCCAAAGGCGATGGACTATTTAGGAAGACGGAACAACAGCTCTCTTGAGTACAAGTGTAATATATGCTGTGGACAGTACAGCTAAGAGAAAGGAAAAATAAAATTGCCTGTAATCTCACTGCTTAACGGCAACCACTAGAGTGTGTATGAGTACAAATCTGTGAATATTCTTTTCTTTCTTGCTTTTTTTTCCTCAATAGAAGTAGGACTGTGTAACACATGCTGTTTTGGAATAGTTTTCCACCTGAACGACGCAGTACGAACTTTGTAGGTCAACAAGTTTGAAAGAACGAGAGTCTTAAGACCCGTTTTATGTTCGGTTTAGTGTTTTGGGGAACTTCCTTGTCCGCACCTGACAATCCGCTCCTGGGCACTTGTCTTTCCTCTTTAGACGTCGCTCAGCTAAATATCGGGGTTCCCTCTGGGGAACGATGCGGCTGAATTGGGACCTTGGGTTGCGTTTTGAGTGAACGCAGAGAGGAAAGCTGTGTTTTGGGCGCCAGGGCAGCGAGGCGAGGCGGTAACTCGCTCGGTTCCTATTGTCGCGGGGGCATTTCTTTGATAACACGTTGTGACTTAGAGCCTGGACGCATCAGCCAGGCAGGAGATGGGGGGAAGGTGGGCAGGGCGAGGCGTCTGTGCAGAGTCCCCTTTTTAGGGCTCTGATGCAGCGGAGGTGCTCTAATTTGTGAGAGAAGACCTCCGCGCTTTAGGGCCCGGTGTGCTGGGGGCTGAGGAGGGGGAAGGGCTACAGAGTCTATAGAAATGAATTTCTAGCTCTGTCCTTAAAAAGGCTAATTAGAGAAAAGCAATGATGGCTTCGCAGATTACAGGGAACCCCGGGGTCTCGGAACAATTCCGTATTTCACAAAGCTTTTTGAGTCCCGGGTGTTTGTGCTTTGAGCTCGGCTGGCGCAGTGTGTGGCTGTGGCTGGTGCTTGGGTCTCTTTGCACACCCACTTTATTACGGGAGACTTCCGTGATCCCCTCTAGGCGTTTCCCCCAACATGAGGCCCGTGTCCGTCCGTGGGCAGTACCGGGGGCCGTCACACCTGCATCCTGAAGGTAGGCTGCTGGGAGCCCGGGAGCCACGGTGCTCCTCCCCACCGTGCGTCCGGGCCCTGTCCCTCTGACTCTCAGGTTCAGACAGGGTGTGGCCTGTGTCACGCATTCTAGAAATGCCTGCCTCCCACCCTCTCCAGGGTAGAGCTTCCTGTGGGACTCTCATGAGAGATGCCTGGCCTCTCGTCTTTGGAACAAGGGCGTTGGGTGGCTGTTTGCAGCAGGAGGTGAGGAAACAGATTGACACGCTTGTCCTAGATGTGGCTCCGGGGCTCAGAGTCCCCAGGGACACCCTGTGGCGGCTGCTGAGTGCACTGGGCACAGCGACTTCTGAGAGGCTGGGCTCAGACGGCCCTTCTGCCTGTCCCTTGCTTCCTTGTCTTCTGGAACGAAGGTTCTAGAGTGAGGAATGAAGCTGTTAGGAGCACCAACCCATGGACGGCTGTGGAGGGGATGGGTATTATGAGCTTCTGAGGCCCGGAAGGAATTCTTGACCTGCAGGGCCCCTCTCACTGGAGATGCTCGAGTAGCCCATGTGCCCCTGAAACAGCAGCAGGTTCCTCCCCGGAGCCCTGGAGATGAAGCTCTGCTCACCCTCCTCCTTACAGGGTGCTGAGCTTGTGTGTGTGAAATGGCATGTGAAAAAGGCATGTCGTGAGACCTTTTTATTTTGCTGAGAAGTATGGGCCATGCAGGGTCCATTCTTGGCAAGGTATCGTGCACCTTAAAACTCTCTTGAGTTTCATGTCCGTGAGGGGAGAACCTACACAGACGGGAATTTGTGTGGGAATGAAAATTTACCACTGAGTGAATGCGACTTACTCAGTTTCCCACCTACACACACACACACAGAGTTTATAGAGCTACAGAAGAATCAGGCAAAAAGGAAAGAAAACCCAAAAAACAAAACCCAGCACACATAATCATAGCAACGCTTTTGTAAAAGCTAGCCATGTCATCCCGTGCGTCCTTTGTGTTCCGCGTCCTGGGATGAAGGCCACAGGAGTGCCGACAGGTGGCGATCCTCACGGCTGTCGGTCTCACGCGCACTCCCAGACGGGGCCTCGCTTCCTCCCTCCCTCCCTCGGCTTCTGTGTTCTTTATTCCTGGGGCCCGCGCCCTTTTCCCCAGGCGTCCTTCACCACTGCACGGAGAGGTCAGCTGCCAGGGCGCTGGACAGGCGCAGAGACAGGTGCTTCTCTGGCTTTGTGCTGACAGACAAAGCATGGGGCTGCGACAGGGTGGGACACGACCCTCTTCTTCTCTGCGATGGTTATGACTCAGTGTCGCTGGACAGGACATTTGGAGATTTGAAAGGAATAAGCACAGAGCGTGGCACCTAAATGTGTCGTCTCCTCTCAGGGAACTTCCAGCGGGGGAGACGGGGAAGGCTCAACATGGAAACAGTTTTAGGTTTATCTTCATGATAACAGGAGTGTCCTTAGCAGTTTGGCTATTCTTGGGGGGTGGGGTGGGGTTGGGAGAACGAGGCTCAAGAGTCCTTTCAGAAATCGCTGCCCATGCTCCGCTCTGTGGCCAGCTCTCACTGAGGGCGGAAGGCTGAGCCTGACCCGCCTCCCGGAGAGACAGCCAGGAGCACGGACACTTACCCGGCAGCCTGAGAACCGCAGGGGAGGAAAGTGGGGTGCTGTGGACAGCCAGGAGGGGTGCCTCTCCTGGGCAGGAAGCTCTTCCCAAAGGAGGTGAAGCCCAGGACTGGTTTGAAAGGAAGCGCCCCAAAGCCAGTAAAGGGGCGGGGAGGGGGAGGGCATTGTAGGGGGAGTTGATGGCTTGTGCGAGTTTGAGTGATTAGAGGGAGAACCAAGTGGGCTGTGGCTGTGAGGCTCTGCCCACCCCCCAGAGCCCTTCTGAGGAGAACCCCAAAGCTGCATGAGCTTGGGGAGGCAGCAAGAGGAAACAAGGAGACCTAGGGTCCATGTCCGTGGTCCCCTGAAACTTCCTGAGTCGTAGTGTCACCACAGGGTCTGAAGCCAGCCCCACTGCTCAGACTTGCCATGGGGCTCCCCTCCTCTAGAGAGGCGGAAGGAGCTGGTGGCCCCTGGGGGCGACTGCACGAGCCCAGATTGTGCGGAAGCTCTGTTTTCCCTTTTCTGGCAGCTGCCCTGCAGGTTTAGCTCTTCTCTGGAGGAACCAAGGAATTGTGCAGAGCATGGGGATTCATGGGGGTCCGCTGAGTCCGCCCTGTTCCACGCCACCCTTTGTGTTTATTCTGTAGAAGCACAGCTGCCCAGGGGGATGGGCGCCATTGGGGTCCCGGCGGAGGACCCTGGGACATGTTCCTGTAGCATCGCCAAGTGGTGTTGCCACCAGATCAGCAACGTCAACATGCCCATTCTTGGTTTGATCTTTGAGAGCTTTGAAAGCTTTCTGTCCCCAGGTCCCCTAGTCGCCGTCCTCAACATGGAGCCTGCGGTGGATGCAGCCGGACCAGTGGGGGGTTGGGGAGGGCAGGCCAGGTCTGAACACTTGAGGTCTAGCAGTCTGCATCTGTAGAGTGGGGGGAGTGCCCGGGCTCCGTGGATGTCAGTCGGCAGGGATGAGCCCCCCCACTCCCCAGCCCGGGGGAAGGGACACATGGGAAAGCTACCCCACATAGGACACACAGCTGGGGTGGTTGTCTTTCTCATCCTCTAGTCTTTTGAGGAGGACACCCTAGCGGCCAGTAGGAGGACGCCCCTATCTATTTGGGTTTTTTCCTTGAAAGGAATTTGTATTTGGATGTCATTTCAAACTTTAAAAAAAGTGGCAAAAACAAAAATAGTATACTCTTCCCCCAGATTTTCCTGGTTTAACATTTTGTCTCATTTGCCTGATGGCCCTGTGTTTGTGCCTACGGATTGTTTTTTTTGTTTTTGTTTTTGTTTTCTGAACTCTTTGAGGGTAAGCTACATATATCATGTCCCTTTCCAGCAAATACTTTGGTGTATATTTCCTAAAAATAGAATGTTCGTGTCTTTTAGAAAGTAGTTGCCCAATAATGATAATATTTGTATTTGGGGATCATGTAACATGTTGAAAAGAAGTTCATTATTTTATGACTCTGTTAAATCCCCACTGTTTTTGCATGTGTGATTTTGTGATGCCCGTGATCAAAGATGAAGAGAGGGCAGTGGTGGCTCTGACCTCGCAGATTTTCTCTCCTTTCCTGAGTCTCTTTGGATGAGGTCTTGAATGGATTTAGTTTTCAAAATTTCTTGCACTCACTGCACAAATGTTCCTTGTACCCCCTACGTAGCCCGGTAGCATGTGCTTGGTGCTGGGGATTTAAAGATGAGTGAGCACAGACAAGGGTTTTGCCTTCAAGGAGCTCCCAGACTAAGCAAGAGCCAGATGTGAATCAGATAATGACATAAACCAGGGATCTGCAGACTCTGGTCCATGGGTCAAATCTGGCTGTCGGCCTGCTTTTGTATGGCCAAGAATGATTTTCACATTTTTAGTGGTTGCCCTGGTGTGGGAAGCAGGGATACAAGTAGGCTAAAATTTTGAAGCTGTGTACTAAGGAGTCTGCCTGGGGACCTGAGATCCTGAGATCCTGAGATCCTGGGACCTGAAAGGAAAGGAGGAGTTACTTTCCAGACAGTATGTTCAAAGGTCCTGTGGTTGGCGAATGTGGCCTGCAGGATGGAGGCTGTTAGGATCAGATTCGATGCAGGGTTCTGCTGAGGGCACTGACTGGTTCTTCCTTTTCTTTCAGGTAAAATCTGTTTGCAGCATGTTGGCATCCTGTGGAACAGTCAGCTGCGGCCTGGGGTGTGAAGGATCTGGGAACTGTCTCTTCTGAGGTGTTGAGACCGAAACAAACATTGTTGATGAAACTCTGGCACCGCTGTGTGTGTCCAGCGTCAGTTCAGAATGTCACCACAGGAGAGTTGCCTCTACCACCCTCTGGACGCCCCTTTAAAATGTCACCCTTTCCTCCTCAAGAGGGCTTTTGCCTTGCTAAGGGGCAGGCGTAGAAACATTTTGACTTTAAAAAAATAATTTTAAGGTAACTGTTGACAAAAGTAAAGAGTAAAGATCAGAAGTTAACAGGAACCCAAAAACACAAAAGCCTGAAGGATATTCAGCTTATAATCTCTGACATTCTGCTCTCCTGGATCTACAACATTCTAGATGTCTGCCCTTTTGGTGGTCTTTTGGGCTTGGTCAGATTCTGGCCTGCTTTTGGTGATGGCTGTGCGAAAATTCAGAGTTGAAATGTTGAGAGCTAGGCAGCCCTAGCAGAAGTACAACTGGTGTTTCTGGCTCCTTTTCTTCCGTTTTTTGTTTGTTTGTTTGTTTGTTTTTTAAAGGGGTTCAGCGGAATCAGGCATACCTAATTCGCAAAGAATTTTGAGTATCGGGAAAAACCTGCCCATATGCGTGTATACAGGTGTGCGTGCGTGTGTGTGTGCGCACGTAGAATCATTTCTCCTTTTCTGGCGGTGGTGGGGGAAGACACAGTACAAGGCAGCCTTCGGTTAGGAATGTCCTCGGTGTTTTTCTCTGCCCTGTTCTACACTGTTGCTCTTGGAAATGGAATTTTAAAAAATCACTGTGCTGATTCAGATGAACGGGGATCGGGTTGGCTCGAAAAGGCATAGCATCCGGGATGGGTTTGGGGTCCCGCCCAGATGGAGTGGGAAGCCTGCGGGACCCAGCAGGTTGCCTCAGCAGGGGACCTGCCGAAGGTGTGGGTTGGGTGGCTTGTTTCTGAGTTTGCGTGCCCAGATGTCTGCTGGCTTCCAGAAGCGGGACTGACTTCTTGGGCTGGTAGTGGAGATGATCTGCTACAATCAGGCAGCTTCTGCTAAACCTGTTGGCAGTGACCTTCAAGCCCTGGGGCTCTGTTCTTTCTGGAGACGGGTTTTGCCTTTCTTTTCTTTCTTTGTTAATCCCCTCTTTTCTGACTTTCTGCACGGTTTCTGCGTTTGCCTGCGGATACCTGCACCGTGGGCTTTGGATGAAAACTCCACAGCCTTTTCTGACTCATCTGTTCTCAGATGGTCAGTTTCCTAGAAGGGCAATCAGTGGTGCAGGGCCCGCGGGGTCCCCGGGTGCCTAAGGCCCTGCCTGTTGGGAAGACATGCTGGCCTCTGCCGGAAAGCGGGGTGTTCCCTTGGGAGACGGCTCTGAGAGGGGTGCAGTGCCGAGCTGGCCTGTATGAGCCCCTGTCCCTCTGCTCCCTCCTGGCTCACAGGTTGGGTCATTTTTCCTTCTGCCCTCCTCTGCCCTGTTTGCCCGAGGGGCAGGCCTGCTTTACCTCTCCCCTCCACAGGGTGCTCATGGGCCAGAGCAGTGACTCAGCGGGACCGGCCGCCTAGGGGCTGGGTGCCCCCCGAACCTTGGAACAGGAATTCTGTGTGGAAAAGCCAGGTGCTTCCTCCTTACACAGCAGCACCCGACGCACCTGCCGTGTGCTTTCCTCTGGGCCTGGCAGATGTGGCTGCCACCAAGAGTGACCTTCTAAATCCCGGGGATTCAGCCCACGGGCTCTTAAATCAAACCCTTTGGGCATGACCCATGTGTGCCTGGGTTGGGTTGTCCTGAGGAGGCACCAGCAAGGCGCCTTTCCGTGGTCAGGGGTGCGGGTGCACGGCTGGGAGGAGTGCTGGCGTGGGGGCCCGGGGGCAGGGCTTGGCCCTGGTGGTTCAGAGGACAGTTTAGGAACGCGGTGGGGCTGGCAGAGAGGGGGGCAAGGAATGGATGTTTCCCTAGGCTTATGTGGGTGCACCTGGCTGTTTCCTGGAGGCTGCGGCTTGGGCCAGGAAGTACAGAGCCTTCATCATGCTTGGAACATCTTGGGGTGTCTCCAGAGGAGAGAGAACCAGTGATGTCCTAAAGCTGCCTTCTTGTTGCCTCCTACCTCCCTGGCTTGGCTTCAGCTTGTGAGGAGCAGGAGCGGGCGGAATAGGGAGCTGGGTTGGCTCGCCAGCTGGGGAGGGAATGCCAGGAAGGAAAGCTCGTTTGCTTCCATCCTGACGTCCTGTCCTTGGAAGTGACGGAGGAGGCATGCTCTGCCTTTCTCTTCCCAGAGCAGCAGCACCGGCTCACTTCTCCCGCAGCTGGGATTGTCAGGGTTGGGGTGGCGGAGGGAGGAAGCCAGCCCCCAAGGGAAGGTCTCATCAGCTAGGGTCTCCTGTGGGGCAGGGTCCTTCAGACACCCAGGGAGGGGCCTGCCTGGTGGGGGAGAAGCAGCATGTTCCGGAGTCAGCGGGGGTCTGCAGGGGTTGGCCCATACTGCACCTTGCCTTTTATTTGGGGGGGGGGATGTCTTTGGGGATCAACCCCCACTATGCCCCCGCAGCACAGCGAAAACCTGTCTTTCCTGGTGTAGGACCAGGTAGGACCTAGGAGAGCTTGAAGGGGAAGGGCGATTCATGGCATCAAAGCCCTTCCCGCCGCTGTGGCCCACACAGGGCGGGGGTGGGGGACAGGCTCCTGTGTTGATGCAAAAGGGCTTTTCATAAGGAATGGGTCACTGTCCCTGAAAGTATTGCCTTCCCTCTGTGCCCCCTTCAGTGGGAGTGCGGTGTTTGGATGCCATTTAAGTGGAAGCAGAGGGAGATGACCCAGGGGAACAAGGTCCGAGAGATGGGATAGCAGTGGCCCAGGCCTGCCGCTGAGACGCTGGGACGGTGGCAACCACTCCAGCTGATTAGAGAGGCGCCCTTGCCTGGAGAGGGAAGAGAAGGGAGGGGAGGGGAGGGGTTGCTAGAAAATAGGAGGGAAGGAGAGAAGGGGGAAGGGAGGGGGAGGGACGAGGACTCAGCACAGGAAGATGCTAGTATGGGGGGGGGGGCCGATGTGAGGACTCCATGCTGCCTCCCTACGGGGTCCGCTGCAGCCCCCTGCCCCCTGATTCCGAGAGCAGAGTTTGCAGGACCTGGTGTTGCTTGCATTGTTCACCATTAACGGTCTCCTGGGTCTTCTGAGGGTATTGGGGTTAGGTCTTGTCTTCGACTATTAAGTGGTTTCATCCTTTGAGGACGAGGGGCCAATGGGCTCTGGGGTCGGGGAGGGGTCTGCTGCAACCTGCCAGTGTAGAGAAAGGGTCTGCCCCAGCAAGTCTCCCGGATGGCCCCCATGGAGACAGGTGGGCGCCAGGGCTGGCCTTGGTCCTGGCAGTGCCGGCGTCTTGAAACATTCTCGTGGTTTGTATTTATGAATGGAACCCAGAACATGCGGACTCGAGTGCACACAGCACACAGCCTGTGAAAAGGCTTTATTTTGCATTATTTATTTTTTTGAGGGGGGTGGAGGGGCAGAGAGAGAGAAAGAGAATCTTAAACCCAGTGGGGAGCCTGATGCAGGTCCTGATCTCACGACCCTGAGATCATGACCTGAGCCGAAATCAAGAGTCGGACATTT
Organism: Mustela putorius furo; assembly: GCF_011764305.1. Classification (NCBI taxonomy): domain Eukaryota; kingdom Metazoa; phylum Chordata; class Mammalia; order Carnivora; family Mustelidae; genus Mustela; species Mustela putorius. The sequence goes on along the minus strand of NW_025422026.1, from coordinate 11,311,317 downwards.
AACCGACTGAGCCACACAGGCACGCCTATTTGCATTGTTTTTGGGAACCAGACGGAATGTTCCCGAGGTGGTTATGAGCCACACCCTGGATCGCTGCTTGACTCTGGTCCAACAAGCACCTGGGTGTGCGTCTCCTTGGAACGTGCCCTCAGAATGTGCTGAGGCCAGAGAGACTGTGTGTGGGGTTGGCTAATCAGCGAGCTCAGTTCTCCTGGGGAGGGGTTTTCCAGGAGTTCCGTTGGCATGATGGGAGCACAGGGAGCTCCAGTGTGTTGGCAAAGCAGGGGGCCCAGAGCCTGGGCTGGAACATCTGACCGTGAACCTGTGCTGTCCTGGGAGCTGCAGACAGGTAGAAGTGTGGGGACTTTGCCTCCGTGTCTGTGGGAAAACCAGCCGGGGTGCCAAGCCCCGTGGGAAGGAGAATCTGGGGGTAGCCAGACCCACGTGGGATTCCTGGCCTGGCTGCCGACAAGCTGTGTGAGGCTGGCCCCACTCCTCCCACGGCCGGATGGGAGCAAGCCGACATCTTCGATTATTGTGATAATCGCTGCATGGGCCTGGCACAGAGGCACTTGGGAAATTGTCACCGCTGTACCCCCATGACTGGGGAGGCTTCAGTCCCTCCTGGGGGCCGAGAGTGTTTGCATCCAGGCTCTGTTTCGGCCCCTTGGGAGAGCCCTTTCTGTGGGCGGCAGTCCTGGAGCCACCTCGGGGTTCTGCTGTCATTTCCACGGGCCCAGGGCTCAACTGGATGTCGCCATCCAGAGCCGCACCTCTTCCCTGACTCCCCATAGGAAGACTGTGGGCCCCGCCCTTTCACAGCTGCGAGTCCCACCAACTACGTGGGGAGGCTGGTGATGGTCTTCTTGCTCTCCTCGGAGGCATGGGACCGGGATGATTTTGTTGCTGTGCAGGGTCAGCTGGTTGAAAGGGGCTGGTCTTGGGTCTCGAGAATCCTGCCCTCTCCAACACTTCCCCCTGAAGGAAGGAGGCAGGGGGCGTCTCTTCGGAGACCATAGCAGCTTACTCGAGGGATGGCATAAGACATCTGAGCTCTGGGTCAAGGACAGTGAAGGTCATGTGTCCCGGGGGGCCCCATTCTGACTGTGGCCTCCTCAAGGGATCCATGCTCTTCCCTCTCCAGATCTCACGCTAGAATTCTCTGCCTCAGTGTCCCTGGCTTCCAGGACATCCTGCCAAGGGTCACTTGTATGCCCACGCCATGGCCAAAGAGTGGCCAGGGGTGCCTGGGATGGGGGTGTGTGGGCTGGGGTGTCCACAGGCAGGTGTGGGGCCCCTTGCAGTGCAGACCAGGTGGGGACAACAAGGAGCAGGGGGACAGGCTGCTGGCAGGGGCCTAGGCTGGAATCCTAACCTGGGCTCAGCTCAAGCCGCAGTCGAGGAATTTTGGCTGTGCGTTGGGGAAAATAGTGTGTTTGGCTCCCATTCTCCGTCTGATCTCTTCAGAACCACTCCAGGGAGCTTCTGTTACCATTTCTGCTCTACAAGCTATGAAAACAGGCTACGGTAATGGACTTGCCCAGGTCCGAAGCCCCGGGTGCTGTGCCCAGTGCTGCATCGCTGCCCGGTGCTGGGTCTCAGTCCGAGCTTAGGAAGCCGGGTCCTGCCCGGTCCACTCCCCTCCCCCTCCCCCACAGCCTGGAGCTCTGCTGGGAGCTACCTCGTGTCAGAGGCACAGAGAGGGTGCTCTCCGGAGGCTGCTCTCCTTCCCAGGACAAGGCATCTGGGCCACAGGTGCTTGGTGCTTGGGAGAGTGGGGTCCACAGATGTAGCCCCTGGGCAGAGAGGAGGGGGTGGGGTGGGGGCAGGAGGCTGCAGAAGGGCCTTTCTTTACCTTTCTTTATCCAGCTCCTCCTCTGGGATGACAAGATTTATTTCTTAAAAGCAGAAGGAGTAGTGTTGGTGAAGCCAAGTCAGACCTGTGTAGGGTGTGTTTCTCCTTTATGTCTCCTCCTTCCCATCCTTGCTTGGATCTTCCAGAGGGGCTAACCTCAGGGTGAACCGAGCCTGCTGTCCCAAGGGATCCCACACCCTCAGCATTCCTGCCTCTTCCTTAGATGGGAGGGTCCTGCCCAGATTGGCTGGGCACCCCGATTGCCGCTGCTCACTTCCATGTCTTTTATGAGCGTTTGGGAACTTGTGGGATCCTGTGTCCCAGTACTGGCTCTGGAAGATACGACTGCCACTGAGACATCCCCTAGTTCGGTCTCTTCTAGATTCACCTAGAACAGGCCTTGGAAGTTACGAGAAAACATTTCAGACTGATCTGAATAGAATTTTGGGTAAAAAGCGGATTATAAAAGGGATCTTTTTTAATTGGTGAAATTTTAGAAGACCGATAACTATAAAGAAGATAAAACAAGTTCCCCAGAGAATAATAACCCTCAACATTTTGGTCTGTTTCCTTCTGAACTCCCCCCTCCCTCCCCTTCCCCCTCCCTCCCCCCTCACTTATCTGCTCGTCATTTGCAGACATTTACTGAATGCCCACTCAGGCCAGGCCCTGTGTTAGCTGAGCGCTTCCAGAAAGACCGGACAGGTATGACGGAGGAGAAAGGGCCGGGACAGGCACGGTGGGTTAGGGTGGGGGTTCAGAAGCCCTGACCAGGGAGGGATCAGCCCTGCTTGGATGACGAGTGATTTCTGGCTTTCTGTGGGGGTGACTTTCACAGGTCTTCTCTACCAAAGTCGGTCACAGTGCTGATTTTTTCACTTAATACTATGAGCATTTCCAGTGTTACTATTATGAGCATTTCTGACATCCATAAATATTTAAAGCAATTCTTTGAATGAGGGGCTTAGAATTTTATTTTGTAGGATTGCCACCAAGTGACCCGGTCTCTAACCTATATTGGCAGAAGCTACAGAGGCCAGGGGGCCCCGTGGCCAAGGGCAAGGAGTGAGGTCTCGGGGTGTGACGTGGCCCCTGAGGAGAGCTCAGATAACAGTTTCCTTTCCTCTCCTCTTCCCTCCCCTTTGTGCCCTCATTGTTTCAGTGTGGCGCCTCGAGGAGGGCGGGGCCTGTGTGAGGGCAGAGCTGGGCCCGTCATGGTCCATCACTACCTCTGCGTGGCCAGCGTTGGGCCGTGTGCTGACCTGACCCTCTGCTGTCCTTCCCCTGGCACGGAGCTGCTTAGTGACCCCCTGTGCAACATGGACCTGAGCCCGTAAAGGGCCGCGGCTGCCCAGGGAGGGCTCAGAGGGCAGAATGAGCTCCTGGAGCTCCACACCCCTCTGACCCATCCCCAGAGGGATGGCACCGCTGAGAGCCCTCAGTGCTTCTGATGTGCAGACGGGGTTCAGAACCGCCGAGCCCTCTGCTTGGCTCGGAAACAGCCATCATGTGAGGTTTGGACTCAGTCTTACTGGTTCTCCTGTTGTCCCCACACCATGGGACTCGAGACGCCCCCTCTGTGATATGCTGAGCTCTGCAGCCAAGTTTCCTGTTTAAAGCTCTTGCATCTCGGCTCTGCATCCGTGGGACTAGGTTTCTAGGGCCTGGAAAGTTCCAACCCGAAGTCTGTACCAGAGGCGTGAGCACTGCCCACAGGATGACACGGGGGATTGGTCACGTGGGTATTCAGGCCGGAGGGACTCTGGGGGGGTCACTGTGTCCAGTGTCCTCGTGCTACACTTCAGGAAATGGGGGCTCACAGAATTTATGGGAATTCCAACTGTTTCCTCCACAGGAGGGTAAGTTCCCTGTGGGCGCCGACCACCTGCACGCAGAGCCCAAAGCAAGACTCAGCAGGTGGCCGCTGGCCTCCTCTTTCTCCAGGTCTTCCTTGCACACCTGTGCCTCGTGGTTTTCCTGTCCCATCCAGGGGAGGGTGCTGGCAGGGGGGCAGCCAGGTGGGCATAGTCCAGACCGGGAAGGGTGGGGTGACGGTGCTCGGGGCAGAGAGTGGATTTGGACCCATCTATAAAAAACCCCAGATTCACAACGTGGAGCTCCCAAAGGAAAGTACCAGAAGGTGTTTCCTAAAAGCAGCTCAGCGACCAAGGGACCCAGGAGTCTGAAAGCCTGGAACTTCACCCCGAGGGGGGCCAGGAAGCACTGTGGAGAGCAGTGCAGTGCCCCCGCCTCACAGACTGTAGCAATGCCCGGGGGGCTGCTGCTGGGGCTCGGCGGCCCGTTTCCCTGTCTAGAGGCCCCGCCAGCACAGGAGACAGTGCCAGGGTGGGGTGTTCTGTGTGGGGTGCTGGAGCCCCTGGAGCCGGGAGGTGACAGCTGGGCCCTGGGCTGACAACAGCTAGCCTCACAGGCTGCACAGGAGGCCCACTTGGGAGACCACAGTGGGGTCCGTTGAGGCCAAGGCCACACAGCATTGAAGATGCAGGAGCCCAGGTCGGCTCCGCAGGCCTGGGGCCCAAGGCTCTGCATTTCCAGCAAGCTCCCCTGAGAGGCCAGTGATGCTGGCGCAGGGAGACATGTTCTGTGGAGCCACGGTTTTAGTTGCTTTCTTCCTGTACCCCGCCTCATGGTCACTCCAAGGTCACCCCTTTCTAAGGTCACCAAGGTCACCCCTGGCCCCCGCACCCCCCAACCGTCCCCAGATACCATGAAGCCTGCTGTGTTAGAATCACACGAGGTCCTGGCCAGAGGGTCCCACGTGCCGACCCCACAGACCATCCCCGAGACCCCAGGCCCGAAGGCCAGAGTGGGCTGTCCCCAGTGCCCTGCAGGAGCGCAGTCAGCAGGGACTGAGTGGGGTGACCGTTTCCTTCCCGTGCCCAGGAGGGCCACCTTGTCTGGAGGAACAGATTGTCCGGGATGGCCGGTGAAAAGAAAAGAAAAGGCTTAAAAAAAAATACTCATTTCCTTTTTTTCCTCAGCAACCCATGAGTGAAAAAAACCTCTCCCCGTCAGGAGCCTGCAGCCCCTGGGGGCCACTGGACACCGTAGTCGGGGTCGTCAAAGAGGCGATCTCGCCTCGGCATCTCAGCATGGGCTAGTACCTTCTGAGTGTGACGCAGGCGGGTCTCGGGCAAAGTGGGCCACAGCTGGGACCCGCAGTTGTCGCCCGGGTGAGGACAGATCACCTTTTCAAAAAAAAAGGTGTGAGAGTTCACTTTGCAGGGAGAGAGATGGGATGCGGCGTCCCTTCCCCCGGTCCAGGGAAGTGGTGGGCACGGAGAGGAAGAATAGAGCAAAGTATCTGGACGCTGGCTGAGCAGTGGCGCCGAGTAGCACAAGGAAGACATAGTTGCAGAGGAGAGAAAGAGAAAGGGCCCCGGAAACTTCAGCCGCGATCCATAAAAAGCTACGACTTCAAACTTTGCAAGTAGAGGTAAAGGATCATGAAACTGGCACCAGAGGGTGGTAACCTTGTCGTTGGGGAGATTTTCAACATTTTCAGCTTGGCAGGGAATTTCAGACATCTGTAACCCCCCCCGCCCCCCCGCCGCCACCCACCGCCATGCCGCCCCAGATACAGATACAGATACATGCAGGGCTTCCCTTGCTCGTGAGCAGAAGAGAAAAGGCAACTGGGCAGCTGGGGAGTGAGTGGGGTTGGGAGGACAGCAGGGTGCTGGGCCCCTCGCCTGATCCCCAGCAGAAGGGAGCGACTGAGCGGGTCAGGGGAGGCTGCCTCGCTCACCCGTTAGTGCTGTAGGCTGGCGCGTGTGCGTGGCGCCCCGTGGGCATTTTGGGGTGCCGCGCATCTCCATCCAGAGAGACGTGGACGCCTTTCCTGGGGCAAGGCCAGACGGCACGAAGCCTCTGTGCACTTGAGAAGACAGAGGATGAGAAGGAGAGGGGTTTGCATTTGAGAAAAGCAGCGCGAGTCAAGAAGGTCTCCCTACCCCCACCATCCCGGCTGGCTCACCCAGCACATGTCCCTCCTGGTGCTCCCCGAGCCCCACTTGCCTCTCCCCAGGGTCCCCTGAGCTTCCAGACCTCTCCCAGGCGTCAAGGTCAATGCTGTCCACACCATCTTTGATTCAATGTCTGCTCTCTTCCCCCATCTCCCCTCCCTGCCTCCAACCAGCTGCTCGCTGTGGGTTCTTGTCACCTCCTGCCTCCCCTGCCCTTGTCCGCCTTGTTCCTACCCTCCTACCTTCCAGACTGAGCTCCTGCAGAGTCTCTTAACTGCTCTCTGAACTGACCCAGAGTGCTTCTGTGGCCAATAAACCTTCACTGGCTCCCCATTGCCAACAGATTAAAAGTCCAAACTCTTTAACTTAGCTTAGGAGGCGATCCGAGGCCTGCTCTGCCTTCTACCGCCCACCCCCCAAGCCTTCAAGTCTTCCCACAGCCCTTGTCCTCAACGGTTCCTGGACACCCACGTGCCCCCTTCTGGTCAAGGTGTGTGCCAGTGCCAGCCCCACTCTTATGTAGTGCTGTGGCCCACTGACGCGTGGCCCTGTCTCCTGAGAGCTTTGTTCTCCGGTGAGATCTGAGATCTGGGGAGCTCAGACACAGCGTTACTGCTGTGGGCTTGCTTTGGTGGCCCCTGGGGGGCTTGTGACTGTGGGGTCATCTTTGCCTCCTGCTTTCTGCCTTCTGTACATCTGCGCTCTCTTAACCAGATCATCCTGGGTGTCAGGTGCTGTCAAAACTCAATCACATAGAAGACTTGGGGACACTGTTTCCATGTTGTGGAGGACCTGAAGATGTTCCCGAGGGGCTGGACTTTGTGTACCGCAAACACATGCACACACTTTTACAAGGGTGCCTTGGACATTCCTGCCCATAAGCATTCTTTCTGCTTCCCTGCCACTGGGAAGCCGTGGGCTCTCATCCTCTTCCCTGTGCTCTCTAGCTCTGGGGACCTCCCCTGCGGCCACAAGCACTGATCAATCCCTCCTCCATCCCCACCCCCTGCAAATAGCCTGCCTTTTCTCTAGGAGGGGCCCTTGTCGAGGCACCTGAAATATCATCAGAGCAGCGGCTGGCCCCACCTTCCCCGGCTTCCCCTCGGACCCCGAATGGTCGGTTCTCTTGGTGCGCAGCCCAGGGTCTGGCACGTGGACAGCGAGGCCGTGGCCGTTTTTGATAGTGACAATGACGGTAGTATGAGAACACTGCTGGTAAGTGGATTTGGGAGTGTTTTTGACCCGGAAACAAGCCGACCAGAACTTGAAGAGTTCTCTAAAAGCCCTGGTGAACCAGACACCTGAGACGTCTCTTACAAAAGGAGGAGACAAAAGAAGAGGAAAATGAAGGGCGGTAAGGAGAAGGGCCCCCAGTGTTCCTGAAGGAGGGAGCGGTCCATCGCTGGAGCAAAGGCAGCGTATCTTGCTGCCCGGAGTCTCTGGGCTTCATAGGAAATGCTGTGATTTCATTCATTCACTCGGAAAAAAAAAAAAAGCCGCTGAGTCCTACTCTGTGCCAGGCACTGTTCTAGGAACTGGGAACACCCTCAGGGACAAAACAGAGTTGGCTCGGGTGTCCTTGGGATCTGGACTAAGCAAAGGACAGGCATCAAATGAATAAGAGTCCCCCGTGGCGGTGAGAGCTCTAAGGGATGAAGGCGGTGGTCCGCCCCGAATGGGATCGGCAGGGACAGGACCAGGGAGGAGACCCAGGAGGGGGGCTCAGGAGAAATGGCCCAGAGGTGACATGTGTCCTGAGTCCATCAGTGGGATGACTTTCTTATCAAAGAGCCTGGAGCCCATTTCCGGGAGTCAGGCACCCTCCCCGGGCAGGGACCCCTGATTCCTAAGCTATCCTTATGACTCCTTGCCAAGACAACTACCGGAGAAGACAGTCATGGGGTTTTGTGGTTTTCATGTTTTAAGTTTTTAAATTCCTCTCGTTGAGAAGAGGCCTCCAGCATGCACACAGCTGATTTCACAGAGAACCTGCATCTGTGGTCCAGCTTCATCCCAGAAAAGGGCACACTGAGGGCTCATTGTAGGGGGAGGCGAGGGGTCCGGTTTGTTTCCACCCCGTGGGACAGATGCTCCAGGGTCCTGGTGAAGTGACCTCCATGTCCTTTTAGGGAGCTGGCCTGCCAGAGTTGACTGGTGATGGGGGGACTTCCGGGATGGCTCTTTCTTTATAGGAACAATTTGAGGCCCAGGATGATGTTACTTTCTTCCAGAGAAGACTTTCCTCTGCTGCTGCTTAACACCCGCTGGCAGGACAGAGCGGGGCCCACTGTCGTGCCAGCTCGTGAGCTGAGGTCGCCCGGTCAGCCAGGGGACGGGGGGTCAAGCTGCTAAGGCCGCAGAGGTCCGGCAGAGCCAGGGGACGGGCGGTCAAGCTGCTAAGGCCGCAGAGGTCCGGCTCAGCTCTGGCTTTCCCTTGCTCTGCAGGTGTAACCCTTTGGGATCAGTGTAAAGGAGGTGGTGGTCAGGGGCGGGAGGCTCATCCGGGCCCCAGGCTGCGCTGCGGGGTGGGTGCCAGGCTGGGACTTTTGTCCCTGAGCCTATTTGGAAGCCCTGCTCCGCTCCGTTTCTAAGCATCACACTCAAGGCAAAAGCAGCTTTTAGAGCTGGGTTTACTGTTCTGGGTTCTCTTCTCTGTGGCTCTGCTCAATCATTCACTATTTTGTCATCTCTTTGATGCCTTTAAAAAGAGTCTTCTTTCTATAATATCTGCTTTTTGTTTTGTTTTTTAGTAATTGTTTTCTGGGGATAGTTTCAGAGGCCAAGGGGGCCATTTCCAGAAACTGAGGTCTTAGTTACTTTTCTAGGTTTCTCCTGGCCATGGGCTTCTTCCCTTCAGTTCCAGAGATGGCCCCCCCAGCCCCTTCAGGGGAAGATGGAGCCCCTCAGAGCCTGGGGAGGGACGGGGAAGGGCAGAGGAGGGCTGGCTGGGCCCTGGGACGGGGGCCCAACCTGGGGCATCTGGGCCTTCAGAGTAGGGAGAGCTCAGAGCAACAGCCTCGAGTCCAAACCCCCCAGGAGGGAGGGCTTAGAGGCTCTGGTATTTGGGCTACCCAAAAGAGCCCCCAGAACCGGCCTCCTCACTCCCCAGCTGGCAAGTCCGTATTTCTCCAAGGGGATTTGGGGACAGAGACAGCCCACGCAGAGAGAGGAGGAGTCAGGAGCGCTGGAGGCGCCTGTGGACCTTAGAGGATCAGGGAAGAGGGATCAAATATAATGATATAAAGATCTAAAGAGCCGGCTTATTTCTAGGGGACTTCTATCTAGGACTGGAGGTAGGGTATTCTGGGTTTTTTCTGAACGTAGGCATTGGTATAGAAAAGGAGGCCCAAGTGGAAATCAAATTACATTTCTTCAAATTCACCTCTCAATTCTTTTCTCATGGACTTACGTATTTTTCATACACAAAAGGATATATACGTGTGCTGTGCCTTCTGACTGGGGCCTCTGCCTTATTTTGTGGGTGCCTGTACCAGTGACCCCTCCCCCCAGATTTGGCACAGGACGCGTCATATGTAGACTTCTCTTTTCCTAAATATCTAATAAGGAAGAAGAGAGTCCGTCCATCGGGGATGCTGAGGCTAGAGGGTCTCGCCCACAGCCGGGGGCCTGGGAGGCTGAGGGTGAACCCAGGGAGCCATGGGGACAAAAGTGGAGTACGGATTTTTTTTTTTGTTTGTTTCCCCCTGTTTGGAGGGAAATAAATGCTCTCCAAGCTGCTAGGTAAGTCATCTCCGCAAACCCCTATACCTCCTGCAAACTGAGAAAATCCTTTGCAGGCACGGCCGCATTATATCCAGAGGTCCCTGCCATCCCTTGGGCATGGGTGGGTTTCCTGAGGACCATACTCTGATTTACCCCTTCTCTCCTGGACCTTCGTGTAACTTCAAGCTTCTCATCATTATAATTAATGCTGTGGGATACATTCTTCGGCAGGTGTGGTCACGTCTGCCTTCGCTCATCACTTCTAACCAAAGTTTCCTAGAAGCGGGATGACGGAGGGCAAAGATTCTTGGTACATATCATCACGGCTTTTGCTTTTTCTAGAGAGTTCCTGCCACTCTGCATCCAAGAAGCCACATACGATGATATGATTCCTGCCCACGTGCTCCCCCATTAGTGTGCCTTGTCGCAATTCCGCACTTAGCAGCCCTAAGGTAAATTCTAGACGTGTCCTGGAGACAGCCCAGGAGGGGAGGAGAAGTCTGAGGTGATGGAGGGGCCTGCAGACTCAGAGGATCAGAGAGGAGGGGGCAGATACTAGGGAAGTGTGCTTGCAGGACATGCTCCTGTTCCCTGGGACAGAAGCCTTTCTCTCTTTTTTTCTAATGATTACCCTTGGCCTTGGGAGTTTATCAGGTTTGGGTACCCAGGAAGCCAGGCGTCTGAGCTTGCAGAGGCTGGGTGGAGGTCCTCTGTCTTCCTCTCACCTTCCTGGGGCCTCTAGGGGGAAGTGTGCCCTTTGGTGGTAAGCCAGCTGGTCTTTTTGGTATCCACCTTGGGCGGCTTAACTGGCATGGGCGCTCTTCGACATCATAATTCTTTCAGTTGATAAGGGACCCATCTTGATCGATTCATTCATTCATTCATTTCACAAATATTTACTGAGCACCTACTATGTGCCAAGTCCAATGTTGGGCACTGGGGGGCACACCGGCCTACCAAAAAAGCCCCGCTTGTGTCGATTTCCTCTTCGTAGGAAGGGTCCTGCTTGAGGATGCGTTTAGGAATCCTTCAGTCTCCTAAATCATCAAGAGTAGGATTTCCCTCTCCTTGTGCTGGAACCTCCTTCCTCCCGATACCTCCACCCCTAGCCCAGGTCTCCAGGTTTACTTGTTCCTGGGTGAGCCCCGTTCCCTCTGGGACTCATGTGCGCCAGGCCAGAGGCACGAATTTCTTTAGCTTCTATCACTAGCCTTTCCGGGCCAGGCAGCGCCCTTTGTGGGGTAGGGCAGAGCTCCGTGTGGCACCAGCAGACCTTCGTCAGGGGAGGATTTCCGGGCTGGGGAGTGGGCTGCGAGCACTGGTCAGATGCCTTGCCTCGTGGGCCGCGTTGTCCGAGGCTCAGACGTCCGCTGAGAGAGCTACGGAAGCATTTAGCTGGACTGCCAGGACCTGAGGTCGCGGCCGAGGCTGGGGTTTTGAGGGCTATCGTCAGAAGAAGACGTCGGAAGAAGACGTCGGAAGAACACTGGAGCCAGTCACTGCATCTTCTGGATACTTTTATTTGCATTTCCTTTCCGTAACGTGGGTTAAGAAATGGGACGTCTGACATATTTGCAGGGTTGCAGTTTAGCACTTCTCCAAACGGGTAAGTGACGGAGCACCCTGAAGACATGCCTGTCACCAGGGCCCAAGGCTGCCTTGCAGGATGGGGGGGGGGTGCTGGGGGAGGGCGGGGGCGGGGGCCGTGTGGCCCAGCCCGGGAGGGACCTGGCCTGCAGCTTGCGGGCCACGTTACCAGCCCTGCTCCAGGCCACAGTTCTACAGAAGGCTGAAGCACTGCCTTGTGGTGTTTCTGCCAGTTTCTGGAAAGGGCCTTCTCCCTGTCCCCTGGCCTCAGACTTCTGCTCGAATTCCTGCTGTCCGTGTCAACAAGTGGGAGACCCAGCCCCGTCCCCAATTTCCCCAGAGAAGCCAACCCCCCGCCCCACCCCCACGTATTTCCTGGTCTCCTCTGTAGATACGGCTGCTTCAATGAGGGGGTCGCCCTGAGCTGCAGAACAGGCTCCGGGATTGTCACCAGAGCCCCCTCCCCCACACTATCATGACTTCCCCTAGCCCACTCCTGTAGCGGGGGAGGGGACAGTCTTCCCAGCTAGGTATCCCCTGGCATGTCCCAGCCCTTACTGGGCACTCAGGAAAGTAAAAGGCTTCCCCTTCCCATTCACCAAGCCCCACTCCCCTGAGGAGGTCATAAAAATGATGATTAGGAACGTGGGGGTGGGGGAGGGTAACGGTGGCCAGGGAGGCTCTGCTAGAATCCCTTTCCCAGGACGCAATACACCTGTTCCTCGTCACCTGCTAGAGCTGGCCGTGAGCCAAGTCCGTCGGCAGCGGTTCTCTCTGAACTAATATGGAGAGATAGGTCTGATGATGTCAGGGCTGGGGCACTGTCCTCTCCCCCACAGAAGACAGTCCCCAGGGTAGGGAGGAGTCCCCTCAGGGCTGGGGAAGGTCCTGTGCCCCAGAGTTAGGGGTGGATGGGCAAGGCAAGGCAGGTTTCCTGCCTTCTTTCAGACAAGATGTCCTCTTCTAGGGAAGAGGGCCATCGGCGCATCTCCAGGGACACGCTTCTCCATATGCCACCATGAATAAAGCGGTTAGTGAGGGTCTCCCCCAGGGCAAGCCCATTTTGGGACATTTTAACGGGGAACCGGGGAGAAGGCATATATCAGGTTCTACCTTACAACATGCCAACACACACTTCACGCGTGCTTTAAAATGTAAGCTCTCAATGCATCCTGAAGAACCAGGAAGACGTCTTAGCAGCTGCCTGAGCCCAGTCTCTGTCCCCAGCCCAGGAAAATTCTACGGGGGGAGGAAAAGTCTGTTTCCTTCTTCCAGAATCCCTTGGATTTTTTCTCTTTTTTACAGCACACTTGCATGATGTCAGTCTTCTCCAGGGCCTGGAGAAAGAGCCTGTCAGGGGAGAACCGGTTGGGTTGCTGTATTTGATTGCCTTTTTTTGGAGCCCAGTAAAGGGTACCATTGTTTCTAGGCAGTCACCTGAAACATACATATGGTACTCTGGTAACCCCAATGTCAAGGACTTGTGGGAAGCTGGTCTCCTGAAGCCCTGCTTGGGCCCCAGCACCCCAAGCTCAGCAGACTTCTGTAAATGGCTTTTAGTCAGAATCAAACAAGGTGTGCCCAGAGCCAAGAAGCAGCTGGTTCAAACTGAAAGAAAGGGCACAGCCCTACAATAAACTGTTGATACTTATCTATTATACGGCGAGGTCACTGGGGTAAGAACGGCCCGCTTCTTCCATTTTGTATCCAGCTCCCTTTCTAGGCGTTGCCTTTACCTGGGAGACTCTCCAAGGAGGTGTTTGTTGAATTGAAAAACAATCCCAAGTTCAACACCTCCCTACACCCAACCTCCAAATCTACCTTCAAATTCAAGTGGAGATGTACAAAGCTATGGTTGACACCTCTGATATATTTTAGAGCGAGTTTATGAATGTGTAACCCTTCATTTTAAATCACCACCAAAAAAGGATAAACAACAACAACAAAAAAATTACCACCTCATTTTCTCTTTCCTTAGGTTATCAATACCTAAGTAATACTCAGTAACTGAGTTTTATTAACTATTCCTGAGTCATTTCTTTGACTTTGATAAAGGAAAGTATTTGATAAAGGAAAACTCAGGTCGTCTTTGAGATTATGTTAGGGTAGGCCAGATTGCTGTAACAAACAGACCTGAAATGCAATGGCTCAAGGGCAAGAGACATTTATTTCTTTCTCCCATGAGAGTCCAGAGCACATGTCCCGGAGAGTTGGAGATGCAGAAGTTCTGCTCTCTGGACTCCCGTAGGACCCAGGCCGAGAGTGGCTCTGCCATATTCTACAAGTGGCTTCCAAGGTTGCTCTTCTGATCACCACTTCAGCTCATGGGATGTGGGAAAGCACAGAGCTTTTGGGGGCTACTTGCAGTGACGCACCCCTTCTGCTCACATTGGAAAGAGCGTGGCCACACAACTGTGCCTAACCGGGCATGCTGGGAAGCAAGGCAGCAGCTGGTCAACCAGACCCCTAGCAACCTTGGAAACAGGAAGAATTTGGGAGGGAGTAGAGAGACTTCTCAATTTCGGATCTGGAAGAGCTAACTTAGGTATCTTCTTGTCTGATGGCCAACCCAGTACAAGCACTGACTCCCCCCTCCCCCTACTCACAGGGCCTCCATGCCCCCGTTATGCATGGAAGCTGACTTTCTGATCTAGGTCCAGGAGGGACGCTATGCATCAATCTGTAGGACGGAAACAGGAAGGGTCTCTTCTTCCAGACACATTCTTTGTTATTTGACAAAAAGAATGACACAGAGGAGGGAGAAGCTACTTGCATGGGGAGCCCACCCTTTGTGGCCTCGGGGCACTGGGATAGTGCCATCCCCACGCGTGCGTCATCCTAGGGCTCACAGACGTGTGCTGCGTCGGTGAGGATGTGTCAGGATCCCTGACCACTGCAGTGATTTACTTGCAGCTCTTGCTTCCGGCTGGCTATGGTCACATTTCTAGGAGATCTTCTTTTTGTGGTTCTGAAGAAAAGCCCCCATCAACCCACAGGTGACTTTGGAAGAGTTCCCCCCCCCCCCATCACAACAACCTCCCTCACCAACAATCTTTCCCTTTGGCCTGGCCGCCCTCTCTTCCCCTCCCCCCCCCCCCAATACCTTCCCATGAGCTATTCTCAGGCAAACCCTCAGTTCTGGCCTTGTGGGGTCTCTCATCATTCTTGGACTTGCATATTGCTGCCTTACCGTGCTTCTGCTAAGATCCGGATCCCCCCACTCCGATCCCCTGTGCAGGGCTCCCCAGTTCCCCTGCCCAGCTCCCACCTTCTAGATGCCTCTCTTGGCCTCTTGCAGGCCCGCATCTGTGGCTGGATTGCTGTCTTCCCAGGGGCCCTGTAAGCTCCCTGAGTGTTTGCAATCTGTCCTGTCTTCTTGTCTCCTTGGGTTTGCATGCGGTATAGTGTGTATTCCTTAGGTGTTTGTAGATGATGGAGTTTGTTAGAATTTGGGGGACCCTACACTGACTCGAGCTGGAGCCACAGATGAAAGTGACTCTTGGATGTCAGGAACTGACGACAGCCTTCCAGTGGGCTGGCCCCTGGTGGCTAAGATCAGAAGGGGAGAGCACGACAGAGGAAAGGGCTCCGTGGCAGTGGGCCCAGCTCTGCAGGGTCAGAGCCTGGTGTGCTGCGCCCTGGGGCCTGGGGCTGGCAGTCTGAGGGATGTTGCTGGGGACTGGCCACCACGTTACTGGAAACACTCAGCTCCATGGGTAGGACCACAGCTTCCCAAAGAGACGGGCAGGCAAGGCAAGGCAAGGATGGTGAGAATGGACCGCGGCCCTTGGTGGGAGGGCTTTGGGCCACTTTGCTCACCTTCTCTGCTTTGTTCCCCTGGGGAGCCTTTCAGATGATGCTTCTGTGCCCTTGAGAGTGGAGAGGGGTGCAGGGAGAGGGAGTCCGTCACCTCTTGTGTCCCTAGTGCAAGGGCTTCCACTGAGCTCACCCTTGCCCTCCTCCAGCTAAACTCCACTCATTTAGGCACGGGGACAAGCGTGGCCCAATTTGAGACTTGGGGCCCGGGAGCCCAGGATTCCCTGAGGGACATCCCATGGGGTAAATAGTCTTTCCTCAGCAGGGAGGAGGAGGGGTGCCTGGCATTGGGAATGGGAACGGTCTGGAAAACACAGGTGCCCGTGCCATGCAGATTGACCCCTGACCTGCATATGGGACATCAGGCCCCGACACAGTTGCCCTGAGAGAGTCCCTTCTCCTCCTAGAGGCATCCTTCCCCACTCAGGCCCCCCTCCCTGGCCCACTGCCCCCCAACATGACAGAAAGGTCTGCAGGGCTGAATGCCAGCGAAACACGAGATTTTGGAATGACATCCACAGAATGTGTGCTGCTGAGACAACCCATTTCTTGCCTTTCCTCTGGTCCAGATTTTATCATCAAAATTTCCAGCATCTGAACCCCTTCACCCGGCAGCTCGGCTGGGGGTCCCAGGTGCTTACTATGACCTAGCACAGAGGAACAGAGATGTATGGGAAGCCCGTCACCAAACCCAGTGCTGACGCTTCCTCCCCAGCACCGAAGGGGAGGCTGTCAGGGTGCCCGTGGGTCCGTCTCCTAGGGCAGTGCTCCTTCCACTGCCGGCTGCCTCCCAACAGCGAGTCAGGAAATAGTTCTGGGGGTCTTGAACAATACCAAAGTGGTAGTAGCAAGTATCAGGGTGTACCGTACAAAGTAGGGTAAGTATTGTTTTGTGAAACTTAGGGTTCGTTTTGGAGTACACCAGCGGATGTTATGGGTACCCAAGTAACGGGAGCTTCTTTTTATTTATTTATTAATTATTATTATTTTTAAAATTTTTAATTTCTATTTCTTTCAACGTAACAGTATTCATTGTTTTTGCACCGCACCCAGTGCTCCATGCAATCTGTGCCCTCTCTAATACCCACCACCTGGTTCCCCCAACCTCCCACCCCCCACCCCTTCAAAACCCTCAGATTGTTTTTCAGAGTCCACAGTCTCTCATGGTTTACCTCCCCTTCCAATTTACCCCAACTCCCTTCTCCTCTATAACTCCCCTTGTCCTCCATGCTATTTGTTATGCTCCACAAATAAGTGAGACCATGTGATAATTGACTCTCTCTGCTTGGCTTATTTCACTCAGCATAATCTCTTCCAGTCCCGTCCATGTTGCTACAAAAGTTGGGTATTCATCCTTTCTGATGGAGGCATAATACTCCATAGTGTATAGGGACCACATCTTCCTTATCCATTCGTCTGTTGAAGGGCATCTTGGTTCTTTCCACAGTTTGGCGACTGTGGTCATTGCTGGTATAAACATTGGGGTACAGATGGGCCTTCTTTTCACTATATCTGTATCTTCTTTTCACTACATCTGTATCTGTATTACTACCAGTAGTGCAGTTGCAGGGTCATAGGGAAGCTCTATTTTTAATTTCTTGAGGAATCTCCACACTGTTCTCCAAAGTGGCTGCACCAACTTGCATTCCCACCAACAGTTTAAGAGGGTTCCCCTTTCTCCACATCCTCTCCAACACATGTTGTTTCTTGTCTTGCTAATTCTGGCCATTCTAACTGGTGTAAGGTGGTATCTCAATGTGGTTTTAATTTGAATCTCCCCTGATTGCTAAGCTAGTGATGATGGACATTTTTTCATGTGTCTGATAGCTAATGGGAGCTTCTTACAGTGGTCCTAGTTTGCAAAATATCAGAACTGCCTCCTAGAGTGTCCCAGAGGACCCCGACTAGCCCTGGAGTCTTGCAGAGTGAGCGCCAAGCCTGGAATGGGGTGTGGAAAAGGTCCCAGAGAAAGGGGTGAGCCTTTCCCCAACGTCCTGGGCCAGGTGAAGCATGCCCTCTATGTCTCCTCAGCCCTGGAGCATCTGACCCAGGCTTACTGGACCCAAGAGACTGCCCTGAGCCCTGTGCCCTCTCCCATCCTGGAGCAGATCCTGTCACATATACCTGGGTAAGAGGGGCTGCCTTATGGGAATTTGATTAGAAGGGATTCAGCGGTTAGCTGTGAAAATGCCAATGACAGGTCCAGGCCTTTTCTTCATTTCTGGAATCCCTGTGGAGTTTTGAGACCCACAGACTGGGAGAAGAGGGGCCTACTGTAGCTCGGAAGAGGAAGAGGAAGAGGGGGTTGGCCTACCTGCCTCCTGCCTCCCCTGCCCTCACGCCTTTCTCTCCTTCCTCCCTCTGCAGGGATGGGCAGATTGGAATGGGCAGCCTTTGGGGAGCTGGGGGCCTCCTCCTGGTAGATCAGACCCATAGACGCCCAGGTAGACCCTATGGGGGCCGGAAGAGTCCATGTCTAATAGCGACAGGGGTGGCTTGCCCGGAGATACGGGAGTCAAAAAGTGAAAAGCAAAGTGGTTCTAGGGGGCTCTGTGGGATTGTGAACAGGTCGAGAAAGAGTCAGGAGGGACACCTCCCCAGCCAGGAGTGCGTCTGAGCAAAGACATTTTAGCAGGAATCAAGGTTCTGTTGTTATTTTAACAAACTGAAGCATCTTTAAAAGATCAATAGACCTTAAAAAATGTAAATAAAAGATCAGTAGATCTCATGTGCCCAAATGACAACTACTTTTTCTCCTTTTCTTTTTCTTGGTTTGCTCACTTTTGAGTGAGAAGAGGTAGCCACAGACCCAGTGTTGGTGAGGAGACAGAGTGGGGAAGTGTCCTAGTCCTCCTTCCTCTCAGATTTCCTCCCTGGTCTTTACCAAGGAGGCCTGAGAAGCCCGGGTCCCTGCCTCGCTGGTCCATGTGAGGGAGAGGGAGGTGTGCTTGAACCAGAGAAAGCTCCCGAAAGGGCAGTCCCACAGGTGTGCGTCTATATGGACTCTGTATTATGCCTTCGAGATGGCCCTTCTTAGGGCTTCTCTCCACAGCCCGGAGTGTGACGACCCGTCATATCCTTAACTGACTACTCAGAGTCCGGTCCTGGGGAATGTGTGACCACCGCAGAAACTACACTGACAGCAAGAATCTTTCCGAAACATCTCCTCTTACAAACTGAAATGCAGATGAAGCAAAAGAGAAGAAATAACTTCTTTGAGGGAAACCTTCGGTTGGAAGCCTTCGGTTGGGGGCGGTGCGACAGTCCCGTTTCTGTTTCCCCAGACTTGGGGGGGTGGCCCGTGGCTGCCGAGGCTCCCCGAACTCAGCCCATGGTGGCCCAGCCCCCAACTATTCCCAGCTGCTTATAACTCTGGGTACTTTCTCTAGGTTTAATCTGGGGATTCCGAGGAACAGCACACCTCCCTCTCCCTCACATGTCCCTCCTGTTCCTCGGAAGAAAGGCCAAGGCCAAGGCCAAAGAACTTTCCAAAGTTTTCTCTCGACTGCCTTAGCAGCTGAAGAATCTTTGTTCAGACTTTAACTTCTCAGGATTTTCTGTTGCTTTTCTCATAGACCTTCGTTCCCATGGCTGGTTCAGATCATGCCTTGCGCACGACCGGTTCCTCCCTCTGGCTTATGGCCCCTCCAGTCCTCTGAACATCAGCCTTTCCATCAAGCTGAGCCAGGGGCCCTCTTGCCCTGCCCTGTCCCTCACAGTGGTTTCTGGTCACGAGGACGCTGGGCTCCGGGTCTCTCGCCCCCTTCTGTTCTGGCCTACGTTTCAGTCTTGTATTTTAAAGCATCAATTTCTGATTATGAAGTAATCTCTTCTTTCTGGAGAAAATGCAAAATGCACAGAAAAGGTTGAGGAGGAAAAACAAACATTCAAAACTCCACCCTAGGGCGCCTGGGTGGCTCAGTGGGTTAAGCCTCTGCCTTCAGCCTGGGTCATGATCTCAGGGTCCTGGGATCGAGCCCCGTATCGGGCTCTCTGCTCAGCGGGGAGCCTGCTTCTGCCTCTCTCTCTCTGCCTGCCTCTCTGCCTACTTGTGATTTCACTCTCTCTGTATCAAATAAATAAATAAAATCTTTAAAAGAAAAATTCCATCCTGGGACACGCGCATCCTGTTACAACTCACAGGCGTTTCTGTCTGTCTTTTTTCTGGGCGTCCTATTATATGAGACAGTTCATTACACTGACATCATGCTGTCAATGTCGACTCTTACTTCAGCCAGTTAAGGTGATAACACAAGAATTCTCCCATCAGGGCTCTTCCCAAACCTGACATTTATTGACCATACAATATCTTATTGAAAGAGGGAGCACCTTAATTCCATTGTTTATAGTCTCCAAAAAAGTTATGCTAATTTACACACTGGCAGCTTAGAAGAGTGCCCACGTCACTTTCTGTGTCACTCTGGTGTCTGAGAAGCGGGCACCCAGATGGATTTGGATGTGGGGAATGCTAGTGTGAATGGGAGAGTGGGAAGAGGGCAGGGCCCGCAGAAGACCTTCTGGTGGACATTTGAGAAGGCAAGAGAGAAAAGGACTGGGTAGGAGGGTCTCAGACTCATGGGAGGATTCTAAGAAAGTTCTGAGCAGAGCTAGGGAACCCCCAAACCAAAGTTTCTTCCAGGAATGAGCTGGTAGGAGGACCCTCATCTCTCTCAAGCTTTGGTTGGGGCCCTCCATGGTCAGGAGGGGGCGGGCAGCTTGAGCTGTCAATCATTTTCTGCTTCCCAGGCAGGCTCCCCTCTCCCCCACCCCTACCCACCCCCCTTCACTGGCTCAACTGTGAATGTAATTAAAAACATCATTATTAACAGCAAAAGTGTTCTCATTTTACTAACGTGCCTTTTTCTGATTAACCTTGAAATCAAACCATTCATCATGAACCTAGTTACACACTTCCATTTCTCCTAAAAACTGTATTTTGCCTGTGATGGTTTTCCTTATTGATGTATCAAAGCATTTGCTATAGGAAGCTTTTTAGCTCTTTGTTCATTTCCTTCAAACATTTTTAACCAATTTATTATTTTCCTTCATGTTTTGTGCAGGTTGTTTCTGGTGTGTGTGTTTAAACCACTCATTCTTCTATTGGTGGTCATCCCTTTCACTTCGTGATCAGAAAGCTTTGGCTCATCAAAGCTTTAGTTAAATATACACCAATATTTCCTTCTAGATATTTTTGGATTCATTTTTTTTTAAACATCTGACACACTGGGATTTTTTGGAGTGTATGTTATGAGGTAGGGATCAAATCTGATTCCTTCTCCTTCCCAAAGAGCCATATTTTCCAATTTTCCTTTTAGATAATTCAACAGTTAGCCATTACTTTCTGACATTTCCTTTCTCAGGTTTAAGTTTTTAAAAAACATATACTAGGTTTCAGGACTGTGTGCTTTTACTTCTTCAACTGGTCTGCAGAGTCTTGGATCAGCAACAGACTATTTTAATTACTGTATCAACAATAATATAGTTAGCGATCTCTTAGGGAAATTACCTCCTTGAGATTCTTTAAACAACTGTTAGAGCTGTTCTCATCTTTTTTTCCCTTCCAAATCAGCTTTAGAATCTTTCATCAAGTTAAAAAAAACAAAAACACACTGGGATTTAGTTAGGCTTGCATTTCACCTAACAATTACTTTGGCGAGGATTAATAGCATTAATATATTGAATGTTGCCATCCAAGGTTATGTTTTCCCATTAACTTTTCTCTTATCAATCTCTATTAAAAGGTTTGTGTTTTTAAAACAGGTCTTTGACATTCCTCATTAGTGCTGTTTCTCAATTTTTTTCAATCCTCTCATGAACGCAGTCCCACTACCGTCCCCCACGCCCTGACCTAGGTCTTCTGCTTATTGTTGAAATATAGGAAAGCTATTGATTCGGGAAATTTCGGTATGTTTTATTTTGTAATTTACCACACTTCCTTGATGTCTTATTGATACCAAGAATGTTCCCATTGACGCTCTTATAGTATCTTGATACATAATTATATTATAGTCTGCAGATAACACAGTTTCCTCCTTTCTCACAGGTATGTGGCTGTTGCAGAGTCTGAAAACAAGTTGATGTGTGGCCCTGTTGCTTTGAGGGTTGGATTTCAAAGTTATGGGATTGAATTTATTTTGAAATGTCAAATAACTTGAAAAGATAGCATGTGATTTTGGGGAGGGGGTTAACAAAATGCTTGAACAGTGTTCTGGAGTGCCCAATGGACAGCGTGGGCTGTATAGTCCAGGATAGTCCCCTACCGTGCCCAACTGATGCTTCTGCTGAACACTACGAGTATGGTTACTACAGGATGCTCATCAGGTGCTTTGACAGGCAGTGGGGATTGAGATCTTCTAGGAAAGCTGAGAATCCCAACAAGGCCACGGGTAGCGAAAGCACACATAGACCAGCAGGACCAGTGTCCCCCGTCGCCACCTTCCCCCCCAACAAGCCAACCAGCCAAAAGCAACTCCCAAACAAACCCTTCTGAAATTTTTCAAAGTCTTAATCGTTGTGCCTTTCCATTAGCTGTTGTAGAAGATGTTTTCCAACTGTTGGTTCATGAACTCTGCGAGGCGCAGGGGCAGAATTAAAGGAAACAAATCGCCAATTTAAAAAACCTCTAACTTAAGTATTTTTGAACAACACCCCTTTAAGGCAAAGTGTGGGTGCTCTGTATGTGTCTTGGTTGCACCTGTGGGGCAGCTTGGGGAGACTGAGCGTGTTCGGGCCTAACGTTCTTGGGTGGCCTGGCTTTCTCTGCCACCTGCCATGACCCTTTCTGGCCACCAGTCTGTCTCAGCTCTTCCCTTTCGTGCTTCACTGTTTGCTTTAGGCCCACGACGGACTTGTTAGTTAAAAACAGAAGCCAAGTGTATCCCGATGCTGAATCGCAAGTCACTGCAGAGCGCAAACTTGGAGATAATTCTACAGGTGAGCTGCAGGATAACCCTTTCCCTGTCCCCAAGGGGCATTCAGCTCCTCAAAATCCCTCCAATTGAACTGCATTTTTGAGGTACTCTTTCTTGCACCAAGAGGTCTCTGTTACCTCAAAAACCACTGCTCAAAAGGAAAACAAGCATGCATCTCAGGGAGGCAGGAAGAAAAGCCTTCCTTTGCCGCAGTGTGCTGAATGTGGAAATGTGGACTATGCATGATTGTTCTTTATCATTTAGAAACAAAACAAAAATTATGAGAGTAAATTCACACATTAAAAAAAAATTACATCCTTCTGCAGCTTTGATCTTTTTTTCCAGTCTGCGACATGTAGTTAAATTTCAACTTACATCTTCACTTTTGATTCTTCCAAACCAAACGCAATACATAGTTAAATATATTTGTTGACGGTGCTTTCTCTTCCAGCCAGAATCATCCTGAGAACAGGTGTAACCAGATGCCCCCTTAGCCTATAAACAAACACATTTCTGAAATTACTCTAAGATGCTCAATTAACTTGGAGCAAAGTGGTTTCCCGTTTCTTCAAGAAATAGATTTTCTAAAACAAAAACAAAAACACATGTTTTCGAAAATGTCACCCCAATAAATAAAAGTGTTGCCGTGAGGAATGGGGGTATCAGTCAAGGTGTGGGGGGCAGAATCTGTAACAGCGGATGGGAGGGAGGGCCAGGCCCAGTTGCCTATGAAGCTATTTCTAATCATGGCAATGAAGAAGCTATGTTTATCTGTGTAGAGAAGAGCCCCATGAGCTTTTCTACAACGGGGGGGGGGGGGCTTGTATCTGGTTCACCTTAAAGTGGGCCCAAGTCACTCACAAATCTGGGACATCCGACTATATCCTATGTACCCACATGGGAAATTCTTATCTGATCAAAGGCAGTTTCGTTATGCCTTGTTGTGGTAGGAAGGACAGATTTCCTGCATGCCTCAATACAGGGGTCTGAATTGGTCTCCTGCAGCATAGTCTCAAAGCATTTCTTATCAGTGGAGCCAAAAGTCACCATGGGCTGCAGCCTCACCCTGCTCCCGAGAGATATCTCCTTGGGATGGTAATCAGCCAATTTGTCTGCAGCCCACTGCACTTAAATCCTTGTTTCTTGCGAATGGCAGGAGCCACAGAACTATGTGCCGGGGCTTAATCAAGAAAGAAATGATGTTGAAACTTAAAAAAAAAAAAAATCCAAAAAATAAAGCACGAAATAATCAGACCCTGTATGCCGTGTCTGAGCACTGTGGTCCACTAGTCAGCCTGCTCCCATCCTCCCCGCCTCCCCCACCACAACGCCCCTCCCCCGATCCCAGGGACGGATGGATGCTGGTTCTCCATTAAGGACTGATATTATCTGAGATTTTGTTTTTCTTCTTTAGAGTAAGGAGAAGTTTGTAGTAATAATTTGATGAGATGTGGTTTCCGACCAGGAAGATTTTTATTTTTTCCTTGGCTGCCGGCTGGCTCGCGACCATCCTGATGAAGCTGGCCCCAAAGAGTTTCCTTAGAGGGGCGGGGACCATCGCCAGATGGGCAGTGAGGTCACAGACCCCTCCCTTACGGGTTTATTCGACAGAGCGACGCATCTCTGCCACACAATAGCTCGCGGCCAGCACTGTTCCCCATATTTCGGTGTCTAATCGTCCCAGTTAAGTATCTCCAAAGTTTAACGAAGCATGCGTTGAGATGCCAGCCCGAGGTGATGCGACTCTGGTGCCGGCCCCTGAGGAGAAACAAGGTTAGTTCTTGTTCTTCAGATGTATCCTGTGTGCCGCGTTGAACACCAGCCTTGCTCTTATTTATGAATAAGGGCGATTTTCTGCCTAGATTAATAATCTGTTTCCAGAAGAACCGCCCATGGGGAAGTATTCTCTTTGCCAACTCTATAAATGGGGAGGGCCATTGCTTATGCTCAAAAAAAAAAAAAAAAAGTTTTAAGATTTGGGTATTGTGCTTAACTCCTTAGTGGAATCCACAGAGTCAGTGACCATTAGAGACCATCCCCACGCCCCCAGCCCCCTGCCACCTGCCCCCCCCGCCCCCAAGCACACAGTATGGATCGCAAGGAGGGTAAATGTAGCCGGCTTCAGTTTTCTTTTTTCATCAAGAGAAGCTAATCCCTCCCCTTCTAAAAACCCACTTGAAAATCCCTCTTAGTTCTGTAGAAGCAGTGCGAGCCAGCACTTGTTTTTTTTCTTCATGCATGTATTAGACCGTTCACAGAACCTTCCTTGACTTGCCCTCAATCTCCCGAAGGCAAAGCTAATTAGGTGAGGAGGTGAATCCTCTTGCACAGGAGCTGGGACCTTCTGGGAAAGATCCAACCCCTGATTCCGGATAGTCCAAGCCTGAAGTCCTCTGGGATGGGCGCTGGTGGACCAAACTCCCCAGGCGTAAAATACTGCACCTTGAGAAAAGACTGCTGGCCCAGGCTCAGTATAAGTAGAGCTCAAGGAGCGGGTGAATTGAGGGAAAGGATGGGATTCTAGCTCAGTGCGTGGGGTCGGAAGCAACTCTCGACCCCAACCACTCAGGCCCCCTGGACGTGCTTTGGAAATAGCAACCGAGTGCACGTGTGGGTGCACATGTCCCTGCTCGAAGGTGGGGACACCCTCGATTGAATCTAACAACGAAGGAGGCGGGGCCACCTTCTCTGGCTGAAGTCTGCAGCCTGCTCAGGGACTGACCAGGGCCATCGTCACTGCTGGGCCAGCTCAAGCCTGGGGACACTCCACAGGGTCATCGTTCAACGGTGACCCCATGCGGCCGTCAGCCCCAACAGTGAGAGAGAATTGGTCCCTTTCCCCTTTTCTGTCGGATGAGGTGCTTTTCCAGGGGGTTGAGCAGGGAGGGAAGACTAGGGGGGTGAGCCAGCTAGCGTCCAGGCAGCCTACCAAGATTTCGCTGAGAGTTGACTGGGGGCAAACGCCCATTTAGATCCGCCCTGGGGGAGCGTTGCCCTCCTGCTGGAAATTCACCTGTGATTAGGTGTGCAGCTGCAGGCTGTAAATTGGGACACCAGGGTGGAACTTAAGTCTTTGGAGGGATTTCTGAGCACCCTCTACTTGGAGACAAAAAAGACCCAGGCGTCTTGGAGGAAAAGACCCAAGCCAGCAGGAATGAGGCTCAGAACCATCCTAGCCTTTTTGGAAACAAATGGTAGAGATGTGGAACAGAGAAGGGCCACACATAAGCTAGCACAACAGTCAAGCCGCTCAGCCTTCAATGTGCAAGGACGTCAGTTGTTCTTTGTCACGTGATTGCCGAGTCCGGCTGTCCAGCCTGGGGCCCGTGGGCATAGGCCTCCGGAAGCCCCAGTAACCATTCAAACCCCAAGGGCTGCTTCCAGCTGGAATCAACATGGGAGGTCTTTGGAGGAGAAGAGCCCTTTTGACTCACATTTTTGAAGTAAGTTGGGAGGAAACCATCAGCATCAGGCTAGTAAAGTGTTGGGAAGTCCAGTTCAGCTGGGACAAGAGAGAACTAGAGGTTTCTAGAGGCCTGTTCTCCACTTTAACCTTCTCTATGCTCATAGCACCGGGGCATTTCCTCCCAGCTGTCGGCGTTGTAGGTACGAACTTGGGTCCTTACTTGATTAAGGTCCGTCTCTAGATTACTGCTTTCCTGCGGGCAGAGATCCTGACTGTCTGCTGGTCACTTTTTATCTTTATGAAGACACAGGAGGTTGAAGTGTCCACATCAACTTTTGGGAGACGTAACCACCTGTCGGTATCCAAGCACTAGGTGGGGAGGTGATGTCTGGGGCTGTTGGGGGCCAACTTTTTTTTGGGTTGGGGGGCTGCTTAGGCTGGGGGACTTGTGCTTCAAAGTTACCTGCGGAAGGGACCTCCCCACCCCAGTTTCAGACTTTCATACTTCTAGACCTTCCTGATCATGTTTGACTGGGGTAGGTAGATAGAAAGAAAGGTGGGGCTTCCCAGGCCCCAGGAGAAGTGAGGCCAGCGTGGGGAGCAGTTGTCATGCCTTAAAAATGTCACCCGAACAGACATTTGGCGGGGTTGGTGTCTGGTTGAGAGGAAAGCTGACTAAAGACAAGGGCAAAGAATAGAGGTGAAAATGGCGCTCCCTTGGGGAGGTCCCGGGGTGGTCTGGGGACGGTTCCTGCCACCATCCCTCAGCCATCCTGCAGCTTCCCCAGTGCCAAGAGCCTCATTGCCCATCCTCCAAGCCCCCCCCCCCCATCTCATCCAGATGTGGGAGCCCATCGGGACACGGGCCTGGGACGAGGTGCCAGGAGGGGAGAATCTGTGTACATCAGCCACATTTGTGAAAGTTCCTTAATATCAAAGATCCTAATCACCAGCAAACCAAAAAAAAAAGCAAAGTGTCAAAGCACCAAGTAGAGGATAAAAGAAGGGTGTCGGGGCTGAGCCACCCCCCCACCCCCTGCTCCCGGCTGCTGGATTCGGAAGGCCATTATTCCACACTGACTGGGGACAAGGTAGGGCTGGGCCTGGCTGGGGCCCACCAGAAACATCGTTCAGATTGTTTCTCCTCCTGAGCCGCGCGTGTCTGGAGGAGGGGCTCTGCTCTCTGGTCCTTTGGCGTCCCCGTCCCCGAGGGGACCCACCCCGCCCTGCACCCACCCTGACCCACATCTGACCAATGTGTCGGGGATGGAAATGCCTTCGGAGAGGGAGTCCTTCTCGTGCTGTCACCTGGTTTCTTCTACTCAGGCCAACGTTCAGTACAATCATGATATGACCCTTGGGCCACGGTGCTAGGCCACAGTGCGTGGAACTCCTGTCTCTGTCCTCGACACGGAGGAGGCGGGAAAATTGAGTTGTTGGGTGAAGAAAAATCTGATGGGTTTCAGAAAACCACGGGCTGCTGGTGCTCAAAGGCCATTTCCAGTCCCTCAAGTTCAAAGACCTCATTTTACATCAGAAGCAATTGTGGCCTGGGGTTAAGCGGGGGGCATTTCCTTGGCTCTCTGTACAGGCCATTCTGAGTCTGGGCTCAGTGTGCCTTCACACCGGGTGGAGCCTGCAGGGGCAGATCCCTGTGACTAGTCGGTCACAGCCTATAGGTGGCTTCCATGGCTTGGGGTCAAAGAAGGTTCACCTCTGAGGGCCCAGGTATAAAGGACCTGGAGATTCAGAATCAGCAGGAGCAGCTAATTTTTGGTAGCATGAGGGCTGTCAATAAGACCAAAGTACAGAGGGGAAGACACAGGAGGGCTTACTCCAGAACACTTTACCCTCCAGAGAGCAAGCCTTGCACTGGGGTGGGAAAAACCCCCCAGAGGTCAGGTTGCCCTTCTCGCGGATCGTCTCCTGGAGCAACCCGTTCCTGCTTCCACCCTTGTGACTGCCTCCAAGTCTGTCTCCCCACCTGCCCACCCCAGGGTACCAGGGATGCCATTCCAGAGGCACAGGCTGAGGACTTTGGGAAGACTGAACAGTATCAGAGAGGAGACAGAGAGAAGCAGGGGCCTCCTATGGCCATCGGGTGTGAACAGAAATGGCAGTGCCGCGAAAACAGCCGGACATGGGCTTCGAGACGAGTGGCCCTGCTGTCTGGGCAAAGGCAGACTGGGCCGCGTGCGTGACAGACAGTAGAAGCAAAGGGATGGTCCAGTTTAAAAGGGTCGTCCTCATTCCCCGTGTCGTACCCTTCTCCACGGGGTCAAGAACAAAGGCCTGAATCACAGGAGGCCAAAGCGGCCGGGTTCTTGGCCACTCCACTGAGAGAGAAGAGAGAGAAGTGGCATGATTGCTCCCCAAGGACGCGTCAGTTCAGGGGCCCTGGGTCTCCAGGCAGTGCACCTGCCAGCCTGTGTGCACCGCCAGGCCTTGCCATGTGGGCGGCACAGCCCTCCCCCCTGCTCCCTCCCACCCCTGCTCGGGTCAGCTGGTGGGCGGGCAGTGGCCACAAGTGTCAGCGGAGAGATTCCGGGATTGCTTAGGGCTGGGTGGCCCAGGTCCCAGGAAAACGTTCTTTGTTGCCTGACTAGATGCAGGTGTGTGTGTGTGTGGGGGGAAGATTCCAGAGGGAGGAAGTAATGACGCGATCTGCCTTCAGATGTAGCGTTTCCATAGAACCCCACTGCCGGTGAACGCTTCGGACCGTGCTCCCTCTGGAATGGCCGATTCCCCCTCATGTTACGTCCTCGTCGGACCCCAGCCCAGTCAACAAAATCAGGTCAGCGGCGACTCCCCACGCCTTCACAGTGTCGTCTACCGACTCAGGCCCGCGGCCTCCGGCGGGTCCCCGTCCTGGCCATCAGGGGCTCATGCTGCTGGCTTCCCGCAGGCCTCCCGCTCTCCGGGCTCAACCCTTCCAGTCCTTTCCATGCACCACTGACAAGCGACTCTCCCCTGCCGCCACTGCGCGCCCTCCCTGCCAGGCTTGCAAAATCGTCCACAGCTTCCCATTGCCCACAGATTAAAGTCCAAACTCTCTAACTGGGCGCGAGCGACCGTTCGGCGCCCCTGCCTCCCCCCAGCTCCCCTCCTCTCTTGCTCTGTCCTGCTCCTCCTGCTGCCACCCTCCATCCCCGTCCAGTTGTTGCCTCCATTGTTCCTGAGCGCTCGGTGGGCCCCCCTCCCCTCCCCTAAGCATCAAAGTCCACTCAGGTTTCCGCCGAACCCCGCCCCGACAGTCACCCCGACTTCTTCAGGAATCTCAGGAATGGATTGTTTCCTCCCGCTGCCTTCTATGGAGGCCCTCGTGTGTCCGTCCCCCTCTCTCTAAAGACACTGTAAATTCCTTGAGGGCATGGATTGCCTGTTAAAGGTTGTGAGGCCTCAGCCTTGAGCGACAGGTTTGAAGACAGTGCCTGCTGGCAGTCCTGGCTCGTGGGTTCTGATTTCCCAAGCCCCAGGACTGGGTCTGGGGGGTTGCAGAAAGCCTTTAGAGAGGGGTGTCTGGTGGCCCCACACTGATGTCCAGTGCGGACTGGAAGAAGCCCAGGCTGACAGGAAAGGAACAGGGAGAAAGGAAGGGGGGTGGGGAGAAAGAGTCTGGAGGTGACTCCTTGTGTTCTTGAGGACAAAAGGGGACCTCTCCGTACCCGTCAGCAGGGAATGCCAACACTGGCCCAGCCCCAGAGCGGCCTGAGCAGAAGTCACTGTCGGAGAAGCGGGAGGGGCTGGGAAATGGTATCAGGGCACAGCAGATACTATCGTTTTCAGGGGACGGGACGCCTCAGCCTGACACGGAACGACCCCCACCGTCCAGGGAGGAATGGGGAAAAAGAGTAGGGGTGTGATGCAGATGATGGTCAGCAGCGGGGGCTCCCCCTCCGCCCGCCCGGGGGCCCGCAGCGATGGGGGCAGGCCAGAACACGGCAAATCTCTCCTGTCAAAACTAAAAGATGCTATTGATTCCCGACGTCTCAGCTTTTTCAAGCTGGAACAGAACGCCGTTCACAGAGGTCCTCAAACGCCAGACGTTTGGGGTGTGGGCGACAAGTTGCCCTCCTCTGGACTCTCGGGGTCAGGGATGGGCTCGGTTACGACAGCACTTAATAAGATGCAAAAGAGGGGTTGGGAACTGATGGGGGTCCTCTGCCTGGCGGAAGGGGGGTTCCTGGGGAATGGAGGGGCGCCTCCCCTTCCTCCTCCTCGTACCCACCCCTCCCTGCCCACTCCCCACTCCCCTCCCACCAGAGCTGTGGGTGCGCCACTAAGTCATAAACATCGGAAAGAGAGCCCAGTGGAGAGAGGTTCAGGGAAGACAGCCATGGAGAGGGATGCGGGCCACAGGCTCCCACGCCCAGCCTGGCCTCCCGGAGACTTTGCTGGTTGTCCAGCTCCCTACGCTACATCTCCCAGTCCTCCCCGGGGGCTGAAGTCCGTTGCTGTTGGCTGTCGGATCAGTCCAGATCTGGATCTTTCCTTGATATCCCTCGAGGATAAAAGGTTGTCAGTGTGCGAGCTGAGTAAGACACGTCCCCGTCGGACGCTGCAGTGTATCCCAGACCCCGGGTCGCAGACCATTAGTGGGTTGTGAAATCAACTTAGTGGTTTTCAGCCAGCCCTTTAAAACAAGAGATTAAAAACCAAATCTTCAGTGCCTCGCTTACGGAAGAGGCTCAGTGGGGTGTTCTTTTTTTCCCCTCAATGGTAGGTACATCTCTCCATCCTAGATCTATATCTATACTGTGTCTCTGTACTGGGTGGAGATGAAAAATGAATTTGTTTCCATGGTTTTGGGGTCAAAAAAAATGGAAGAACATTGGCCTAGACTAGGATGTCACTGCTGGGCCCAGTAGTAGACCTTGAGTTAGTGCAGAGAGAGATCAAGCCCAAGGCTCAGGGCCCATTATGGCCTCATGGACCCGACAGCCTGGGATTAGGTGACCTCCTTGTGGGGCCCCGCCTCCCCTTGGATGAGCAGGATTGGGACGAGAAGCCTCCCTTAGAGGTCTCGAAGTGTATTCTCAAGCTGTCCAAATGCCATGTGTCTCCGTCACTGAGGCATTCGCGGTAGCTTCTGAGATGTATGGACCAGGAAAAGAGAGCCTGGGAGAGCTGGGAAGACCTCCGGGAGGGGTGAGGCAGAGTGGGAAAAGAGGAGAGCTTGTGGGCAAGTGTCCGCAGCCCTCCGGGTCCTGCTGCTTTTTTGAGTTACAAGGATGGGCAGGGTCACGCACATGTCTGCGCTAAAAGCCTGAAACCCGAGATCTGTCGGAAGAGTTAGGAGGTGCCGGGGCTGGAGACCTCTGTCCTGGCAGGTCAGTCTCAAAGGCCCCCTCGGGAGACCATTCACCAAAGCACGTGGGTCTGGGGAGGGAACACCTACCCCCCTCCGCCCCCCTGCCCCCTGGCCCCTCACTGAAAGCCATCACCTCTGCTAGCAGCAAGCTGCATTGCAGAAAGAGAAAAGTGTGTAAGACTGTGATTATCCACAGGGGGGGAATGCCTCGCACATTAACTAAGGGTTGCAGACTGGCATCCAGGACGTGGAGAGCTGAGGAGAAAGAATTTGAATGTGTGTGTGTGTGCGTGAGCATGTGTGGTGCTCTTGTGTGGTTGCTGGTGGTGACGGCGTGAGGGCTAGGGGTAAGGAAGCCCGGGGTTGGGGTGTCCCTGAATCAGGGTAGTGGTGGGGAAGCTAAGCAAAAAGAGAGCAGGTTTTACCGACAGAAAAATTCTAAAGTATGTAGTACGCCGCCCTGAATATATACTACATGCCTGATTTGGTTGGGATAATTTTACCAACGGCTGCAGAATTATTTGAGCTTGGGACTCGCTGTGGAGACGAGAAGGAGGGTGAGTCAAAGGTGTCAGTCCCCAGGATGTGGGTGGCACGAAGAATGACTAAAATTGGGATTCCAGTGTGAAACGAGAGCTCTGGCTTTTGAAGCTTAGAAACATGTGTAAGTGTGTGCTACTCTTTGCTTCCTTCAAAACCCTTCTCCTCCCCCACTGAGAGAGAACCTTCCCTCATTTCCTCTCCTCCTTTGTTCTCTCGTGCACCCCTCCCTGCCTCCCAGGGCTGCCCCGGTCCGGGCTTCCCATTCACCATGGGGAGGGTAGAGAAATTCTCTGCACCACGAGGAGGTGCGGGCTTGGGTGTCCTGTCTAGTCTAGGCTACTTCCCTCTCTGGGGCCTGAACCAATGGCGATTTCTGTTTTCTCCTATTTGGGAGTAACAAGGAAGGACCCCCCCCTCCCCACTCGCCTTGGATCCATTCCTGAGCTCATGAGAGGCAGCAGAAGCTGTCTGGGAGGCATTTAGCGCGTTAATGTCGTTTCCCTCACTCCCAGGGACACCCTGAGGTGGCAGTGACTGCTCAGAAGCGGCCGTGTCCCACAACTATTTCCACAAGCACTTCGGAGTGCTCGGGCCGGTGAGCGCTGTGCCCGCGATGGGGGTGTGGGGGATCCGAGGACTCCGGAGGCCAGAGCCTCCGCTCTCGAGCCGGCTCCAAGCTCGCCTGGGGAAGCGTGGAAACAGAGTCATGGAACGGAAAGACAATGCCAACTGGGATGAGGTCAAGAGTTCAAACAACGGGAATGGGATTTCACGGCTACTGTCGCCTTAACATGGGGTGTGCTTTGCAGCTTGAACCTCTGTGTGAGTGGGGCACACTTTCTGAGAACCCTTGGGAGCATCCTTCCGCGTCTTCAATGTTCCCTGCGTGCCCTCGAGTCAACGGAATTATTCCTTACGGGCAAAGGAGGTGGCTGGAGAAAGGAAATTCACTCAGAAACCACGTGGGTAACACATGGCCTTTTACCAAATATATTGTGTAAGGATCAGAGTCTCTCCCTCTGGTAGTAGGGAGAGAGTACTGAAGGACTCAACCGGGATTCTTCATCAATGCTTTGCGTCCCTGGGTCCAAACTCTGTGCCGAGCTCTGGAGCCCCAGGGCACTGCATCAAGCCCTCCAGTGCATTGTAGACTATGTTAAAACTTGCAAGGTGAACATGGGGACATTGGCCAGATGCCACACCGTGGAGTTCTTTGGACCTAACAACCTGCTAAGGGAACCATCGGCAGGGGGACATTGCAGGGTATCGCTGAGACACTAAGGGTGCCTCAAACCAAGAACATTCGGCCGCCCTTTATGAGTGCAGTGGGGCTTCAGCTTGGAGACAGTCTGACGGGACACAGGACACCATGCCCGCGTACAGACACCTCTTCGGCGTATCCCCTGCTCTGTTGGATCATGACCAGCTCTTCAAACTTGCTGATTCGTTTCTGTAAAATGGTGGTATGTTCGGCATGTTCAGTCCCCACCAGGAGCGGAGACTGCTGCCTGTCGGGCTGAGAAAGAGCCCATTAGCACAGCGGCTAACAATGTCAAATGGACATGACCGAGGTGGGCAGCGTCTGCCTCTAAGTCAACTGATGGCAGGGCCGGTGCCTGCTTCCCTGCGGCAGGTGCCAGTGGGCTCTCTCTGCTCACTCCTTCCTCCCACCCATCCACCTTCCCCTGCAGGCCCTGAAGTGGCCTGTCCTGTCCCCCTCCTGGGACTGTGACTTCTGCCTTCCTGGGCCTTCACTTGACCGTTGCCTTCAACTGCCGTTGGAACTCTCGCTGGCTAAAATTCTCAGCAGTTGGTGTCCTGGTTCTGCAGCCCACAGATCAGACTCTCAGGTCCGAAGGAGGCGGTCCACACCTCTGTGTGGGCACCCAGAGGCAAGAGGGCTCAGAAATGCCCAGGGAGGTCGTCATGGGTCAGTTATGAACGTGATTCTCGGCATGAGGTCTGGGCCAGCCGAGCCTGCACACAACACCGACTTGTCACTGCCTGCTGCTTTCCCCCGGGGCTCTCTCTGCTGCGGCTGAAGAAAAACTTGATGTAGCAGGCCCAGCGGAGGCCAGCAGAGGAGGCTCATGGCCGGGGGGACTTTGGGCCCCTCGTATGGCCCCTCTCCTGCACCCCTTCCCCCGTAGTCTCTTGCATCTTTCTAGGCAGGCGACCTGTCAAATATATCCAGGCCCGTGATGGGGCAGGGCTGTATGGGGGTTTACGTGCTGACTTAATAACCTCTTCCCCTTCTCAAGGCAGCAGAGGAGCCAGTATCTCTGGGGTTGAGGTGTCCCCTTCTCCCCAGCCCCCCAGCCTGGGGGCCCTGCTTCTAGTTCTCCCTGTAACTCAGCAAGCATGAGTGGGGAGCTGGGGGTGGGGGCTGAGCAAGGGCAGCTCTCGTCTTGGACACTTGGACATCGCAGAGTTGCTGCCCACCCTTTGTGTCCATACCAAGAGGGCATTTTGGAGATGGACACAAGCTTGGTTTTTTTCCATTTTTTGAGTACTTGGAATATTTGAAAAAAGAAGAAGAAATAAAATGCCAAAAATTGGCACAAACAATTATAGGGGGTATATTCTATTTAAATACCCAATAAAAACTGCTTTTGAAACACTCAAAAACCATAATGGTTATGTAGACCGTCATTTTTGGAGTGAAGGTCC
Source organism: Mustela putorius furo (assembly GCF_011764305.1). Taxonomy (NCBI): domain Eukaryota; kingdom Metazoa; phylum Chordata; class Mammalia; order Carnivora; family Mustelidae; genus Mustela; species Mustela putorius. Next base: position 11,277,509 of record NW_025422026.1, on the reverse strand, counting down.
TTTGTGAGTGAGACTCAGAGCACGGGGCACCTTTGGCGCTCGGCTCCCCTTGACCTCCGTGTTAGGCATGGGTGCCTTCGGTGAGGGGTAGGGACCTCCTGCTGGATGGCCCCCTCTCCTGGGGGACAGAGGCTTTCAGACCAATGCTGTGCCCCTGGGCAGGAAGTAGAGCCCTCAGGCTGGCCTGGCCTGGGCAGGGAGGGTCTCCTTGCTGGGCTGGGATGAATATCAAAGGGACATACCTGAGCCATGCCTGGGACACTGTGTCCCCTTCTCCTGGGATCCTCCTGTTGGACACTCATCACGGGGGTTCTGGGTCACCTCTGTTATAACATGGGCAAAGGCACTTTTATGAATGGTTTCTCCTTGGGCCTGTGGTGCTTTCAGAGCTGAGAGAGCTCTCCACCACGGGCAGGAGGTTTCCGCTGGTTTCCTTCTGTGATGATAGCAGCCCCGCACAGTTCGCCCCATGCCAGGCCTACATCGGCCAGGCCTTGGGCTGCAAACACAATGATTATTCATACTGGCTGTCCCAGACGGGGCTGCCCATTGATTTGGGAGAAAAGCACAAGTGGGAGGGTCACGTCCACATAAGCAAAAGGAGTGCTTTGCTCTGATGATGACAGAACCAGAGGAGGGGTGTCTATCTAGGGCCAGGGCTCCGGAGAAGGTTCTGGAACAGAGGGAGCCTGAGCTGGGTCCTGATGAAGAAAGGCCACATAGCCAGGCCGGGAGTGGGCTGTGAGCAAATCCAAGGGATAGAGGGACACCCAGCTTGGGCCAAGGCACAGAGGTGTGACAGAGCACGGATGGAGAAAGTGGGGACCCTGAGTATCGAGGAAACAAGTGGGAGGTGGGTGTGGAAAGGGCATGAGGGGGCAAGAGGTCTCATTCCAGAAATTGATGAGCAGTAGGAAAGCGAGGGGGTCCGGCGGGTGTTTTGGATGAAACTCTTTGGCTGCTGGGTGCACGGACAGATCTCAGGGAGGGCAGGAGGCTGGCTTTGGCCGTGGACACGGCGACAGATGAAGCCCTAAGTGAGGGGCAGGGGGAAGGGGAGGGCTTGGCAGGAGGAGACTGGCAAGTATATGTGTAGGGGTGGCCCCGGGGAGAAGACGAAGGAAGGAACAGAGTCAGGAGGTGGGGGTGACTGTGACGAGGTGCCTTGGGGTCTCGGGGCTGGAAGGGAATGTGGGGGGCATCAGGCCTTCAGAGGCAGCTGGGAGGGGGAGCGGAGCACGGGAGAGGGGAGAGCCCCGGGACAGATGTGTCAGGGACGGGCAACGGGGGGGGGGGCCAGCCGGGGACAGGGGGCTGGGATCGCAGTTGGGGGGGGGCAGGAACAAGAGATTCATGGAGAATCCAGGGGGCAATGCTGAGCCGGCTTGTCCCTCCTGGGCCCTCTCCATGTTCTGTGCCACCAGCCAGTGCGGGGAGCTCTGGGGGGCAGTGACCTGAGCCTTCGAGGGCTGCCATCTCCCTACAGTGCCAGCCTCACACTGTGCCCGGCACTCAATAGCCACTAAATTAACGCTTAGTCCGCGGAACACAAACACAGCCCAGAGACCCATGAGAGGGGTGCCGTGGGAGCACATCCAGTGGATTTGGCTGTGGAGGGGGGAGGGCATTTGCCGGAGGGTCGGTGCGGGGAGAGCTGGGAGCAGAAGCCAGATTTCAGCAGAGCCCAGGAAGGACGGAGGAGGCCGTTTTGGGGCAGAGTTGGGTCAGGTGGGGGGGAGGGTTAGGAAACAGAAGACAGCAAGTCTCTATTCTTTCTAGCAGTTCGGCCGTGACAGGAAGAAGAAAGTGGGAGGCTCATGGTTGAAGCATTCTTCAAAAATTTAAACTAACTTTCGATGCTTCTGCTGTCCCTCCAAACACTGTACTTTCCTTGTAGAAAGGCCAGGAAACCCGTATAAGGAAGCAAAAAAATCAAAATCAAAATCAAAATCACCCGTAGTTCCATCCACTGGAGATGGATACTGTTAAACCTTGGAGTTATTTTCAGACTTTTGTTGTGGGTTTGTTTTTTTTGTTTGTTTTTTTTTTTTTTTTTTAGTAGAAATGGTTTCAGGCAGCACTTTCTGATTTTACAACACACTGTTTCTCGAACACATGCCTCTGTCTGAGCTACTTCCCTTCCAAAGCATCCTTTAACATTTTATCTACCGGGACGCCTGGGTGTCTCAGTCGCTTAAGCCTTTGTCTTCGGCTCAGGTCACCATTCCAGGGTCCTGGGATCGAGCCCGCATTGGGCTCCTTGCTCGGCCGGGAGGCTGCTTCTCTCTCTGCCTCTGCCTGCCCCTCTGCCTGCTTGTGCGCTTCCACGCACACACACTCTCTCTCTCTCACAAATAAATAAGTAAAATCTTAAAAATCATTTTTTTTTTTGTGCTAATCTACCTATCTGCCTAATGGTCCAAACGGTTCAAAATCTGACGGACTCAAGAGACAGACATAAGACAGATACAGGGAAAAGCGGCCTTTTACTGCTTGCTCCCTAACCACTCCGTTCACTCTGGGAGGCAAGGGCCCTAACCTTAGCACACCCAGTATGGTGACCACACAGTATGTAGTGCATGCAAGTTCTGAAACTCACTTAAATCGATGTCCGTTGGCAGTCCGGCCGCAGGGCACGAGAGCGTTTCTCTCTCAACCTGACCCTCCACCTGTGTTATTAACACTCACTTTCTTCACCTGCGCCGACACGGTGTGGGACGTGGGCACGCTAGAGCCTCCAACTGTTAGTGGGAGCTGCATTTTAGGAGAAACAAATAGCACCATGGGGACCGTCGGGGCCAGGTGTCTTGAGAGGGCGGTCCCGAGCTTGGGAAGGGCTGACCTGGCTGGAGGACAGAGAAGGCCTACTGGAGGCACAAGGTGGCTGTATCGTCTGTGACCACCAAGCCCGGGGACGCGGCCCTTCTTCATTTTCAGAAACTACCCCCCTGACCACGAGGAGAGGAGGACCTGGAGAGAACTGGAAGCACCTGTAGGGGAGGTCCGGGGACATCTGGTGCATGGGCTGGGCTTCTGTTTGGTTGTTCTCCTCCTTTTGAGAGGCAAAACTGGGGGTTCCTTACTGACAGCATCCGGGTACACAGGGAACAGCATAGTGGTGCAGGGTAGGCGGGGTGAGGGCTAAATGCTCCTGAGTGAGCAAAACCCACCTCTCCCTAGACTTTGCCCCTGACCTAGGCCTTGGGGTGGAACTGTGTGTCCTTGTGCCCTCAGATGCAGTGCTACATGATTCCTGATTGGGGCAAGGAGGTGACATGTACGCAACTATAGTGAACACCGAGGAGGCCTGCCACTCCCTCGTTCACCCATTCCCAGACTCGCGAAGACGGCCCTGGAGCCTGGATGCTGGTGGGGCTGGATTCCCTTCCGCACTCGCCCTTCGGTCCTTGCTTCTACCATGCCGTCCCTGAGGTGTCCCTTCAGCCTTTTTTTTTTTTTTTTGCACGCTGCCAATGCCAAGCCATGCTCCCAGACTGTTTATGTCCACCTCCGCGCCCTCCCCACCCACCCCCAAAAAGGAGAAACAAGGAAATAAGACGATTTGGTTTACAGTACGTCGTTACCCGTCTCTGGGATAGGATTGCTGGCGGATGCCTGGCCTGGCGTCCAGCTTGGCTCCCACGTTTCTGAGGCCACATTTAATTCCGCCCCCTGCCTCACACCTTCGAGGACTGTGAGCTTCCCTGAACTTCACAGCCCAGAGAGCGGGCGGAGGCTGAAATGGGGAGTCCCCATGAATTTGGATCTGGCTGCTGCATGAACGTACCAGCTTGCTTGTCCCCTGGTTATTCTCACGGATAATCCTTTTTCAAACGCTACTTTCCTTTTATTTTCCATGGCCCTGTTTTTTTTTTTTTTATTTGTCCCAGGCACCATTTCCAGAGCCCTCCCCCAGCTCGATTCTATAATTGGTCTCCGCATCAAGGGCTCCAAGGCTGCTGTCACCAATTAGCACGAACCAGGCAGCTTAAAACAACAGAAATGTATTGTCTCACCGTTCTGGAAGTCAGAAGTCAGCGGCGGGTGGGGGCGGGGGGCGGGGGTCGGTTCCTTCCGGAGGCTCTGAGGGAGACTCGGCCCCGTGCCTTGCTTCTGGTAGCTGCCGGTCACCCTTGGCTTTCCTTGGCCTGTGGATACATCACTCCAGTCTCTGCCTCTTATCTTTTTATACGGTGTTTTCCTCTCTGAGTCTTTAAGTGTCCTCTTCCTCCTCTGAGAAGGACAAAAGTCACCGGATTGAGGGCCCATCCCTATCCCGTATGATCTCATCTTAACTCATTAGGTTTGCAAAGACCCTATTTCCAAATAAAGTCCCATTCTGAGGTTGTGGGCAGCCACGGATTTTTGAAGGTCACTAGTCAGCGCGCCCCAGTCTATCCGTCTAGACCCTTCCATCCACCGGTCCATTCCGGAGCCATTTTTCTCAACCTGCGCTTAGCAGAACACCTAACCCGCCCTCCGGAACTTTCGGTGACTTCCCACTGCCAACAGAGTAAAGTCCTATCTCCTTAGCTCAGCTTTCGAGGTGGCCCCCTAGTCTGGTCCCAGCGATCTTGCTCACGTCCCTTTGCCTCCACTCCCCTGCACACACTCTGCGGTCCCTCCTGAGCACGTGCTGGGAGGGCTCCCCTCCTGCTGAGGCCCCTGTCCCTTTCCCAGGGGCTCTCCTCCTCAAGCATCCTTTTTCCTCTGAGGAGAACATGGCGAGGCAGCCGAGGTCATGGGCTGCAGACTGGCAGACCACCCCTCCTCAGCGTGGAACCATGCCACTCTGACGGAGCGGCACATCTACCCAAAGATGAGTCTGTGTCGTATGCTTCGTTGAGTCCTTGGATTTGAAAAGGATGTATTGAGCCTTGTGGATTCTTGTCAGATGACTGTGGCAGCCGCTGCTGTGAGCACGCAAGGGGTTTAGACCCCAAGTGACTGGGATGCTTATGGGCCAATGCATGAACTCCATCCCGCAGCCCCGTCAAGGCTGATGCGGATAAAGAGCTCTGTGCTGAGACGCAGCGGAGGGAAAGAGAACCAAAGGCAGTGATCTTTCAAAGGAAGAGGGTACGGGCAGAAGGACTGCAGGAGAAGCAGATCCTTGGGGCTGGGTGCCAAGGGCCACTGGGCTCAGTGGAAAGAGCGGGAGCGATAGCCAGAGAGTCCCTCCCTCCAGCCGACCTGATGGACGGTTGGTGGGCGAGATGGCCTTGGGGGGGGGTGGGTAGAGCTGGGGAGGGAGGTAAAAAGGAGGCTAGGGTCAATGACTAGGCTAGCTTCTAACTACTTTCGATGTCAGATTTCCCAGATGCTCTGAAAACTTGAAAGTAACAAGGAAGTTTTCACTCCAAAGTTGGATACTAGTGTCTTTCTCCGGCCCCTCCTACGTGGCAGTGGGGAACCCCTGGCCCCTGGCTCTTCAAACTCTCTTCCGAAGCACCGGTCTCCGTGGAGAGACACGAGGAACGTACCTCACCTGGATGCAGGTTTCCTCTAAACTCTGTTGCCTCCTGGGCTCCGTCTCTTCCTTCTGTTTATGCCTCAGTCCCGTCACAGCCACATAGGCATTGTCCCTGGGGGTCAGGAAGCGGCCGACCCCAAAAAGATTGTAGTGGAGGTTAAAGAATCGGAGAGTTCTGGGCAGGTGCTCCAGGTGTGGGCGGCAGGCTGAACCCTCTGACCTGTGACAACCTGCGCTTCAGGCACCAAGATGTTTCTCACGTCAAAATCTTTGAAGTCACCCGGGGCCCTTTCTTGCTGAGTTTGGGCAATACTCTTTCATGTTGCAGGGTTAGAAAATGAGGCTAAAGAAAGTACGCGAGGAAGAATGCCAGCCCCTGGAAGCGTTTATGGCCCCCTTGGGAAGGGCTGTTCTCTGTTCCTTGCTTGGTTGACTCCTAACTCTGAATGCACGATTTCACCTGGCTGGGTTGGAAAAATAGCTATCTTATTGTAAAAGCGGTGAACCCTCGACTCCATTAAACAATTATAGTTTCCTAGACATCTCATCTAAAAAGGTTGCCAGTTTTGTTCCTGACAAATTGCCAGTTAGGCCATTTTGGCAGCCAACCTTCTGCGGAGAGGATGGATTTAGTCAAATTTCCTTGGTCAGTGAAGCATCCTGCGCGACATACTTGTTTCCAGGTCCCAAAGGCGATTTTTGCCCGGGTTCGAACAAAACAAACAAAACCCCAACCAAACAAAAAGGAACGGCCTGAGTTTGAGTTATTCCTGTCCATATACCAAAAGAATCTCCACGAGTTTGAGATGATTTGAGGGTCAGGAAGAGGGGGAGAGAGGAGACCAGAGGCAAAGGATGCATTGTCGTGCTTCTGCTGTTAGGCACTGGTTTTATTTTGCTGCTCTCTGATACTGGAATTTGCCGTCCTCCTCTGACAACAGTACAAAGAACCTCTGACACAATGAAAACCCGAAAAGAACTTTCAGGGGCTTAGTGTCCTGACTGCGACTCAGAATTATTCACTAGATTAAAAAAAAATGCACATGCCCAGGCAGGTTGAAGCAGGTTGAATGTGGTCCATTACTATCGCTCTCTTGCCAATAGCTGTTTCCATCCAACGGGGGCTGGGCTGATCCAACTCTAAGCCTTACTTGTGAAACACCCAAGGGATCGAGGTAGTTGCTTCTGTGTTTCTTTTTCCAACTAGACAGTGAATTCCTTGAGGGAAAGGATGATGTCCGTTTGGCTTGGCATCTGCAGGGACCAGCTCAGCAACTGGCACATAAAAACACTCTGATAGAAAAAAAAAAAAATTTTTTTTAAAAATTAAATGGTTTAAAAACAGCAAGGTCCTCTATAAATTATACTCCTCTATTTTTCTTCAGCGCATATAGATGTTTGACGGGACAGGGGCACCAGGACTGCCATTCTGACGCCCAAGTAGTGTGGGTACCTGGGTTCCAGGACTTAGAGACAGAAGAGACAGAACTTTTGGTGAAAAGTGTAAAGCCCATGGGAAATTATGGCATGGATTTAGGGACGGAGGGTGAATTAGCTTCCTATAGCTGCTGTAACAATGACACCAAGAGATTACAACACAGACTTAGCGTCTTAACTCTTCTGGGAGTCAGAAGCTCAAAATGGGTCCCCCTGGGCCGGAGTCTAGGTGTTGGCAAGTCTGTGTTCCTTTGGGAGGCTCTGGAGGAGAATAGTTTTCTTGCTTTTTCCCATTTCTAGAGGCTGCTTACATACTTGGGCTCATGGTCCCTTCCTCCATCTTCAAAGCCAGCATCTTCAAATCTCTGACTCTGACCCTGACCCTCCTGCCTCCTTCTTGACTTATGACCCTTGAGATCACACAAGCCTCAGCTTGGATAATCAAGGATAACTTCCCCATCTCGAGGTTACCTGATTAGCAGCCTAAATTCCATCTCCAACTTTAATTCCTTCTTTCCATGTAACATAACATATTCACAGGTTCTGGGGAGTGAGGCAGGAGGGCTCCTGGGGGAGGCATTATTCTACCACTGAAGGACAGTGGGGGTCATAGAGTCCCATGTCCTTGTGCTACACTTGAGGAAACTCGAGCTCACAGAGTTGCTGTGAATTCCAACTGTTTCCTCCACAGGGGGGTAAGCTCCCTCTGCAGCTGGGCCACCTGCACACAGAGCCAGAGGCAAGACTCAGCAGGGGGCCACTGACCTCCTCTTCCTCCAGGTCTTCCTTCTACACCTGTGCCTCGTCGCTTTCCTGCCCCATCCAGGGGAGGGCACTGAGGTGTGTGTGTGGGGAAGGGGCATGGCATGGCACACCTGACCGCCCCCCACCCCCTGCCATGTCCAGACTGAATGGAGAGTGGTCATTTGATGGAGTTAGAGAAGGGACTGGACCCATCCATAAGAGCCCTGTCATTTTGGCAGAAGTGTGAGCTCTTAGAAGTACAGCGGCCAGGTGCCTATGCCTAACTGGGGAACTCGAATTCGGGGGCTGGGGGCCCCAAGAGTCTGAAATCCTGGAATTTCCTTCCTAGGAAGTCCACAAAAGGGGAGCAAGAGGGGGATCCCAGACTGGCTGGTTTACAACTGACAGTGACATCGCCATTGGGGCAGCTGCACAGGTTTCCCGGCCCGGAGACCCAGGGCTGGCTTCTGGCAATAGAGGGTTCCTGCTGCCGAGTGTCCTTTGAGGAGATGCTAGGGATTCTGGCGTGCCTTCTCAAGTTTAAGGCAGTTGGGAGTCCAGAAGGCCCAAGAGCAGGTCTCCTGTCAAGGTCAGGGCCAGAGCAGAAGACACAGGAGGACTTACTGCATGAGACATATTTATATTTACTTGGAGAGAGCAAGTCATGATCTCTCTTCGGGCGCAGATAACCAGGGGAGGAAGCCAGGTGTCATTCCCAAAGCTCCCTCCTTCATGTCACTCTGTTCTGTGTTGCTGGCCAGCCCCCTGAAACCAACAAGAACCTGGCCTCTGGCCTGGGACATGAGGGCTCAGGGACCTTGCTTGGAAAGTGGATTCCTCAGAACTCTGGGATGCAGCCAGCCTTGGGAGGAAGGTGGGGTGCTGAGGGGGGACGGAACCACTGAGGAAGGCAGGCCGGGCCTCTGGAGGAGGCTGATGTGGCTCTGGGAGGCGCACGGGGGCCACGGTGTGTGGCTGGGGAAGCGACCTCGGTGTGGAACTACAGAGCTCCTCTCTGTCCCCAGCGGTTGGCAGGCGGAGAAAAGAACCCCGACCCCCAGAGGTGGCAGCAAAGAGAGAAGCGAGGTGTCCGCCACCCAGGAGAGAGCCCAAGTCTGGTGTCCAAGCACCTGGGCATGTTTCAATGACCACGAGCAAGCTTTTTTTTTTTTTTTTTGCCATTGAGAGAAAGTCTCTAGCTCAGGATTCTGGACCCCAAACTCAGGGTTCTCTGAAAGAGACAGAGCTCAGAGTGCGAAGGGGCAGAGGGAGCTTTTAGGAAAACCGGTGCGGACGGACCCAGGAATGGCGCGCGGACGTGGGCGAGGGATTTGGTCAAGACTGAGCATGGTTGTCCCCGTGACTATGGTAGTCGAGGACGACGGAGCGTGGGGGAGCAGGGTGTGCTTCTGAGGAGACACGGTCTCAAGGAAGAGTGAGGAGGGGGGTAGGCATCGGCCTGAGGGACATTTCTCTTGTGGCTGGGCATGCCTCGGTGACCGAGGGTGCTCACCGGGCAGTGAGGACAGAGCCCTGACCCTGCAGCGGGGCTGAAAACCCGTCAGCCCCGAGGGAGGAGAGAGGCCTGTACACTTCGTCTACACCCGCGGCTGTAGACAAGAAGGTGGGACGCCTGCCTTTCCCAAGGAAGAGTCAGTTGGGGAGCACAACCGCTGCCCCTAGGGCAGCAGCCCCCCGTTCCCAGACCTGCCTGTGCCGTCCACGGGCTGCACAACCAGGGCTCCCAGAGGCGAGCCCCCCCGGCCCCCCCATTAGCAGAAACAAGCCTAAAGCAGGGGCAGACTGCCACCCTGCCGCCACGCTGGACTGGATGTCACTTGTAGTCGCTTGGGGCGCCAAGGCCCTCTGAGTCTCTCCCTCTCAGAGAACCGGGCGCTCCTGCCGGCAGCTCCTGGGACAGGAAGGCGGAGAGCTGAGATCCTCCTGTGGGAAGTCTGTGCTCCTCCGCCTAAAAGTGTGCAAGGACCCTCCGTGGCCCTTCCTTTTTCTCTGGGGACTCCTGATAGCTTCTGACACGGACAGACTGGAATGAGAGAACCAGTAGGAATGGCAGAAGAAGCAAACTCTGGCTGAAACAAGGGAATGGAGCGCGGCCTCTAAGACTCTCTTCCTGATGGGTGAGAGCCACAGCGCCCCGGAAAGTCCCCCCAGGGAAGCTCATGGCCTCTAGACCCAGGGCGGCCCCCTGGGGACTGAGGAGTTGCTGTGTCTTCAGCCAGGTGTGTGTTTCTCAGAGGGACCCCGGAAGCCACGACGCTGTCACTGCCTCTGCGTAGAGACTGGCTCTTGAGCAGAGAATCCCACAGGCTCTGTCTGGCACAAGGAGAAGCCTCAAAGAGAGAGGATGGAGTCAGCCATTTCTGGGGGGGCTGGGGCGGGCCTGGCTGAGGGATCCCAGCGGTCAGCACGGCGCTGCCAATCTACTGGTCTCCTATGAGCTGAGAACTTACGAGACCCTGAATTCGTTGCTAGAATTTCTGTCCCCGGACCACGAATTCAATATCCTGTTTCCTCACCCCGTTAGGCCCAGGAGTTTGATAATGGCCCTGAGGGAATGTGTCTGAGAATGTGGTCTGCCCTCGACCAGCATCCCGATTTAAAAATTCTCTCATGGATCCAGCTGGCTATCGTTTCTGATGAGCTTGAGCGGGGTTTGTCGAGGTCTGTAAATCTGTGGCCGCCAGGATGACCTGTAACCGCCGCACGCTTACCGACTCACTTGGGAAGCCTCTGTTGTTGGATCTGGGGGTTTTCAATTCAGAGAAGCCTGTCACACGGACTCTGAGCCCCGCTGCTTGGGTTTGGGTCCCTACTTTGCTTCTGTGACCTCCGCCAAGTGCCTTAATCTTCCTGTCCCTCAGTTTCCTCATCTGTAAAATGGGACTTAATCAAAGGTTTGCTGTGGCGATCGAATGAGTTAATAGATGTAAAATATGTAGAACAGTGCTTGGCAGGGACTAAGGAGTCAAATGTCAACTACTATTATCATCCCTAATTTTATTTCTGTTCTTAGAAATTATTCCCTTTGTGTGGATTCTGCCTCCTTTTTTTTCTTTTTTTCTTTTTTTAAATTTGCTCCTTCCTTTTTCCTCACCTGACAGCATGCCCGGGAAATGACACAGTTTGTTTTGGGACAGATGATTCTGGAAAGATGTCAGGAACAATACATGGAAAATGGAAATCTTCAGTATCTTTTAATCTGTATTCCACATTAAGCCCTGTGTTCTTTACAACCGGTTGAGCTTGGTAAATGGCTGATAAATAATTTCAGTATATTGACCAAATCATTTTTGGTTGTTTCTAGGTCCAGAGTCTGGGAAAATGTTATTGGAAAGCTAGCACGGAGAGCTCACAGTTTCCCTGCCTCCACTGTTCTGGTAGTCTCTGGGGCTGGGGAGCTGGAATAAAAAACATGATGGGGATGTTAAAGCTGCGATAGATTATACTCGGTTTCTTTCAAAATTCTTTCCACCTCCTCCCTGGCAGAGAGGAGCGCCGGCTTTCCTACCACGAGTGAAGACGGGAGCCACATCTGGGGACAGCCTGAGGCCTGTGCCCGTGGCCTGATGGTGGCGTACCTCTTCCCTGATGGTCTCTTCCAACTGATGGGATATGGGGTCTGTAAAAACAGGTCAACAGTATGAAAAGTGGCACGTTGGCCTTCATGATAAACAGAACCAAACGTAACCTATTCTACAGTTTAAAATCCCCACGAACAAAAGCCGCCCCTTGTTTTTCTCAGGGCAAATTTCTTGGCATTCACCCGCCTTAAATGTTTTACTGTGATTCCAGGTGGTTTGTTGGCATAACAAGCAAAGAAGCTCTCATTTATGTAGAGATTTTGATGTATTTGCACCTAACAACTCACCACATCTGACCCCCGAGAGAGGCGGGGTGTAGGTGTGGGGCAGAGGTCCTTGTGTTGCTGTCGTCAGGTAGAACCTGTTAGACACCCTCAGCCAAGCCCCCGGCTCCCCAACTCCCCCAAAACCCTGCAATGCTGAGTGCTCCTTTGAGTGGAGAGGGTGTCAGAGGTGCAGAGAGACAAATCTTGAGCCTCTGATGGCTGGAGGCGGGGAGGACCTTGGGGTCCCGTGCAAAAATGGGCCAGGACCCCAGTCTGGCCTGGGGTGTCTGTTCCTGAGTTAATGGCACGGGGAGTCCTCAACTGCAGCAGACCCAGTCGATCCGCTCCATGGTGGGAAAAGTAGGCTCTGCTTCTCCAGCGTCCCAGATGGGAGGTCCGGGGGGCAGCGGGGACACGGGACAGCAGGTGAAGCAGTGGAGACTAAAAGACTTTATTTTCAAGGAGACTAGAGTGGAATCAGAAGACAGTGCCAGCCAGAGGATAGTAAACACGATATTGTTTTGGGGTGCTTATTATCTACCTGGTGCTGGCTACGTGGTGCCCTCCCTGGGCCTGGGTTTCTCAAGTCGCAAACCCAGGGGCACAGGGAAAGCTTCCTATAACTCAGTGCATACCCAGAGTTCTCATTTCAACTGATGGTAGAAACTGCATTCATACTAATTCAGCCCCCTGGGTTTTCTGAGCGCGCCTGGAGTGCAGCAGCTTTATTCCTTCCCAGCCCATCCCCCTTGGCCCCAGGGATTTGCTGCTCAGACCCCAGAGCCTTCACAGCCATGAGGGGCTGGGGAATGGCCAGGCGGAGAGGGGCGGTGGTCTTGGGGGTCTATTCCCTTGGGTCTCAGCCTTGCCAAGTCTGGGGTGTCTGTGGGTCCTCTCCCTGACACTTCTGCCTGTGACCATCCTGGCTTCCCAATCCTAAGCCCCCAGGAGATGGCAGGTTCTCTGAGTCTGTTTCAGCTCTGGGAGTATATCACATTGGGCCGGTGGCGGTGGGGGAGGGCCCACGTTCTCTGTCCTGGGCACTTGCCTAGGTCCCTGTGAGCCTGCAGGGGTCTTGGGGGCGCTCTGCAAAGTCTAGCAGTGGTCTTGCTTTGCTCTCAGCATGGGCTCTGGCTTTGCCCAGGCAGAGCTTCCCCCTCCACGGTGTAGACGTGGGAGAGGCGGGAATAGGGATGCTCCTAGCAAGGCTTCCTCCAAACCCATTTTTAGCACGGGACTCGAACTGTTCCAGTCCTCTCTCCAAAGACTGTGTTTGGTTTCTATTTGCATCTTGTCCCTTCTCTTTAAGTGGCCTCTGCCCTCGGGAGGAGGAGGGGCAGTTGGGGTGCATGGACAGTGCAGTAGAGTCGTGTGTGTCGCATCTCCTAGCCCCACGTGTTTGCCCCGGGCTGGTTCTATGACCAGCACAGTGGAGGCACACACAGACGGAGGTGGTCTGTCCCCTCGCACAAGCTGGTAAATGACCGAGGTGGGCACAGAGCTAGGACATTCCCACTCCGGCTCCTGGGCTGTCCCAATACCCCACGCCCGGATCTCTAAATGAATGCATTCGTGGGGTTGTTCTTTTTTAGGGCCAACATTGCAGTGTCTTGAGCTTTTCCTTACTCGTCAGTGCTCCTTTAAAAGGAATGATTTTTAACCAGAAGTATGCACTTCTTAATCTCTCTTGCCCACTGCCCTCCACCTGTAATCACCAGTCTGTATTAAGAATCTGGTTTTTTTGTTTTGTTTTTTAGATTCCACATATACGTGAAATCATATGGTATTTGTCTTTCTCTGACTTATTTCACTTAGCATAACACCCCCTGGGTCAAACCATGTCATTGTAGATGGCCAAGTATTCCTTTGGACGTCTATACCACATCACCTTTATCCGTTTATCTGTGGATAAACACTTGGGCTGCTTCTGTGTCTTGGCTGTTGTAAATAATACTGCAATGAACATAGGGGTGCATATATTGTTTTGAATTAATGTTTTCATTTCCTTTGGATAAATTCCCCAAAATGGAATTGCTGGATCTTCTGGTCGTTCTATCTTCAATTTTTTGAAGAACCTCCGTATTGTTTTTCATAGTGGCGCCAGTCTACATCCCCACCAACAGCGCGGGAGGGCTCCTTTTTCTCCACATCCTCACTCACACTTGTTATTTCTTGTCTTTTTAATTCTAGTCTTTCCTACAAGAGTGGGGTGATAACTCACTGTGGTTTTGATTTGCATTTCCTTGCTGATGAGTGATGTTGAATGTTTTTTCAAGTGTCTGTTGGCCATCTGGATGTCGTCTTTGGGAAAAATGTCTACTCGGGTCCTCTGCCCACTCTGTAGCCAAATTGTCTGTTTTTGATGTTGAGTTTTGGAAGTTCTTTTTATATTGTGGATACTAACTCCTTATCAGATTTATCAGTTGTAAATAACCTCTTCATTTGCTAGGTAGCCTTTTTATTTTGTTGTTGGTTTCCTTTGCCGTATAAAAACATTTTATTTTGGTGTGTAAAAGTAAGTTTAATGATTGAGTTAAAAAAAAATCAATTCTCCACAGAGTTTCTTAGGAATTTTAAAAACATACCTCAAAGGATCCAGAAGTCCCAGAAATCCTCTGTGTGCACCCTCTGGTTAGACCTGCCTTTCTTGGAGAAACTGCATTCAAGTTAATAAATGATTTTCTACCCATCCTGTGGTGTTGTGACTTAGTTACTAATTGTTATAGTATTGTTTCCTACTCTTCAAATGCATTTATTTCTATTAGCTTAATAGGTTTCTATGGGCTGGGCTTGGGACCCTATCACAACCAATTGCATTAATGTTTTGGAAAAATGTATTTTGAGTTCCTCATCCAATGTATAGATATCTTTTAAGAACTCAATCCAGTTTTTGGAGGAAAGCTTCTTTTGTTCTGGTATTAAATAACTGAAGAATTGTTTCTCTGGCACACAACTTAAAAATATATTTTTATTAGTCTTTTAAAAAAAATTATCAGAGAGAGAGCGAGAGCAAAAGAGTGAGTGAGCATAAGCAAGGGGGGTGGCAGGCAGAGGGAGAAGCAGACTCCTTGCTGAGCAGGGAGCCAGAAGTGGGACTCGATCCCAGGGTCCTGGGATCATGACCGGAGCTGCAGGCAGAAGCTTAACTGACTGAACCACCCTGACATCCCATATTTTTATTAGTCCTACATTTAGCTTCTGTAATAGTTGTACCATTGAAAAATGCAGGTATGAAGTCGAAAGGTCGGGATGGATTATAATAACAGGTAAGGAGAAATGAATACCTTTTCTCCTCCTCAGCCCAGGAAAGAGAGGCCAGCATTGGGCTTCTTTATTTCCTTTTTCTAAGTTTTTTCTTTAGTAGTATGATTTGTATTGCATGTTGTTGGAAGGCCAAAGGGCTTAGGTGAAACTGAGCCCCTTAGTGGCAGGTAGGGAAAGTCCACCTTGGGTCAGTGATCACGTCAAGCTGCAGGCGCCTCTAAGACCCTTGAGGGATTACGGCTGGTGGCTGCGGGATCCGGGAAGGCAAGGTTTCAAAAAAGGATCGATGGAAATGGCACGATCCAGTGACCGTGGGTGTTTTCCTCCAAGATGGGGAAACGAGTGGTGTTACATGGCAAGACAAGCACCCCACTGGTTGGGGACCTGTGTTTGGTCACATATCTGGACAATCCCCCGCTACTGGAGAATTTCACTGATTTCTCTAATATTCCTGGGGGCACCGAATATACGTGATGGGTGAAGGTCACTAAGTTCTTCCTTCCCCGTATCCCAAATTGGATGTAGCAGGCATTCTCAGTGTGTTACCCTGATGCCCTGGGACACCTCTGACTGTCTCTGTGCAACCTTCCCATCCCTCCTGTGGCTTTGGTGTGCTAGGAGTTTATATTCCCCCTCCCAGCCCAGAGTCTGACCTGATCCCCTACTTTTTAAAAAAAAAAAAAACACCAACCAGAGGTTTAACAGAAATACAACCAGCACAGGAAAACTCAGAACTACCTAAACCCAAGCCACAATGCCAAGCAGTCAAGGCAAAGGCAGAATTCCTGACCCTTTGACTTAGCCGGCCCCCATTTAAAAACCAATGAAGCTGGTCAAGAGGGAAGTACTTAACAGAGATCTTCCTTAAGGAGCAGTGGGAGCTGTTGTGTCTCCAAATCAGGAGAGAAAGTCGCGCTGTTTAAGTTACTATTGCTGTGTCCAAAACTAAAGTGGCTTTAGAATAACAAGAGTCATTTATTTTGCTCATAAGTCTGCAATATGGGCAGGGCTCAATGGGAATAGCTTGTCTCTGTTCCGTGTGTCAGCTCCGGTGGCTCCACCGGGCCCAGGAGTTATGATTTCAAGATGACTGATTCACATGGCTGGCAAGTCGGTGGTGGCTTTCGGTTCTTCTCTGCGTGGATCTCTCCGTGGAGCAGAGCATGCTTCCTTGTAGCACCGCACCTAGTGCCCTGAAGTGCGTGCCCCCCAGACCCAGAAAGTGGAAACTGACATTTTCTTAAGACCTGAGCTGGGGAACTGGCACAGCATCACTTCTGCTCTCTTTTATTGGTCAAACAGTCGCAAGAGTCCAGATCCAGGTGGAGGGGCCAAAGACCCCACCTCTCAGTAAGTATTAACACATTTTGCCGCCATGTTTTCAAACTTGCACAAGCATCTTCCGTTAAGCTGTGGTGGCTGACAACCCGAGAGTCGTCTTTGTCGCTCTCATTTCCCTCACCCTTCAGGTTTAATGTACTACCAAGACCTGTTTTTTTTTTTTCTTTTTTTCAGTTTTTTTTTAATTGTGGTAAAATCACATAAAATTCAGCATTTCAATAATTTTAAAGTATACAATTCAGTGGCATTTGCCACACGTACAACTGTTAATTGTAAATCATCACCAATATCCCTCCATTCCCTGCTGCCCCTGCCCGTGGCAAGGGCTCATCTGCTTTCTACCTCTATGGATTTGCCGATTTTGAATATTTCGTATGAGTGAATTATACACTATATGGCCTTTGGGTCTAGCTTTCTCCACTTAGTGTGTGTGTTTCAAGGTTTATCCATATTGTAATACATAACAATATTCATTTCTTTTTACGGCCAAGTGGGAGTCTGTCATGTGGACACCCCATATTTTGTTTATCTGTTTACCAGGTAACGGACATTTGCATTGTTTCCACCTTTTGGCTATTGTGAGTAGTGCTGCTTGAATATTTCTAAGTTTTTGTTTAAACATGTGATTTCAATTCCTTTAGGTATATATCCAGGAGTGGAGTATCTGGGTCAAATGGTAATTCTATGTTTAACTTGTTGAGGAACCCCTACACTTTTTTCTGTATTGGCTTCACCATCTCAAATCACCACAGGCCGTACATGAGGGCTTCCGATTTCTCCACATTCTCACCAACACTTGCTAGTTTCTCTAGTTAAAGTGTGGGGTGGTTCCTTGTGATTTTGGTTTGTCTTTTCCTAATGACTAATGATATAGAGCCTCTTTTCATGAGTTTGTTGGTCATTTGTATGTCTTCATAGAAGAAACGCCTATTCAAGTGCTTTGGCCATTCTTTAATGGGGTTGTCTTTTTGTTGTTGACCTGTAATTGTGACATATTCTAAAACTAGACATTTACCAGATACATGATTAAAAATATTTTTCTCCTAGTCTTGTCGGTTGTCTTTTTACTCTCTTGACAGTGTTGTTTGGTACATTAAAGTCTTAAATTTTGATAAAGCCTGATTTATTTTTTCTTTTATTGGTGCTTCTGCTGTCATATCTAAGAACCTCTTGCCAAATTTAAGGTCATGAAGATTTACCAGTGTTTTCTTTTAAGCGTTTTATTTTTAGCTCTTATATTTAGGTCTTTGGTCCTTTTTGAGTTCATTTTTGTATATGATGTGGGGTAAAGGTCTAACTTCATTCTTTCATGTGTGGCTATCCGGTTGTCTAGCTAACACCATTTGTTGGAAGGTTGATTATTTCTTCCTTAATTGGTGTTGGTATTCTAGCCCTTTCTTCCCCTCTCCTGCTTGGGGTGGATGCTGCATTCCATTTCAGATGATGAGACCGGGGCCAAACCCCTAGGATGGCTGTGTCGTGTGCTGGAAGGAGCCCACCATGTCCCTGAGAGTTGTGCAGAGCGGAGGGGCTCTCCTAGTCCAGAACTAATGCCCGTACTTACTGGCTGGGGGATGGAGGGTGAATTGCTTCATCTTTTTGAATCTTAGTCTCCTTATCTGTGAAGTGGGTTTTAAAACTCGTTGCTCCACAGGCTTACTATGAAGATAAAAAATGAAATGATTTATATACAAATGCATGCAAACAAAAGGGGCTCAATAAACATTGTGAATTTGCCTTTAATGAAAACTCCAAACCTTTACACTCCTGCAGAGAAGATGTACAGCCGGTATTTACTTTCACCAAGGGAATAATAACGCCTTAGATTTGCAGTTTACAAAGCACTTTGACATTCATTATCGTATTTAATCCATGCAACACCTCTGTGAGGAAGGAGGCAGCTCTGCATGACCGTTCTCTTTTTTATATGAAAGAAGGAAGAGCCCCAGAAAAGGAATGACTTGCAGAACAAAGCTTACCTAAATAGGTAATCAACAAGTGACAGAATCAGGGCTAGAATCCTGTCCCTGTCCCTTCCACCAGAGGGATGTAAAGTTATGTCCAGTTGAACGTCCTTACTGGGGAATCTTGTTATGTTTTGTATTTAAATTATTAAAAAATGTCCTGGGATAACTATCAGGCCTCAGACAAGAGATTATATGAAGGGCAAGTTTGCAAATTGTTCCCCAAGGGAACCTGTTGCACAGTGGGTTTCAGGGCAGCTGGAGGGCTTCTTGAGACATGAAAATAATGGATAAGTCCACAGATAATTAGGAAGAAATCAAGAATGTGCCCTCGGAGTCTGTTGTGCCCGGTATAAAGATGTTCATGTGGCTGCAATCTTTTTTTTTTTTCCTGGTTGGGAACTCAAGGGAAGTAGAGAAACCAGAGTGTTGTAATTTGCAGCCAGAAAGGAAACTTTGGGTCTCTCACTGCCGGTATGAGCCCGGCGGTGCCTGTTCTTCAGACAGCAGAGAGAACCCTGGCACCTGAGCTAAGCCGACCAAAGCAGACCAAAGGGCCAATGCCCTAGGGTTGGGCCCTGGAGGCGAGATGCTCGCCAATTAGTTCCGCAGGGCAGACTCTGATTAGACCGTGACCAATCTGCCGTTAAGAATTGGAGGGGAGGGGCACCTGGGTGGCTCAGTGGGTTAAAGCCTCTGCCTTCGGCTCAGGTCATGATCCCAGGGTCCTGGGATCGAGCCCCGCATCGGGCTCTCTGCTCAGCGGGGAGCCTGCTTCCTCCTCTCTCTCTGCCTGCCTATCTGCCTACTTGTGGTCTCTGTCAAATAAATAAAATCTTAAAAAAAAAAATTGGAGGGGAGAGGGTTTTAGATAGCCCCTTCTTACTAAAAGATCCAGATGCTGTAGAAAGAGAAGAGAACGCACGGTTGTGGCAGAGGCTGGGGCTCTGATCAACCGGAAGGCTATGTTGGGGACAGCTTCTTGCTCCTTGCAAGGTGAGTGGAGCTGGCTGGAGAACAGGCTGCCCGAGGCAGCCGCACCACTGGGCAGAGGGAGCCGTTGCTTAGGAACATCGTCCTGGCTGGCTATGTTTCTCTACTCCACACCCTCCCCCACCTTACTCAGTGACTCCTACATACTGTCTCCACCCTCCTCAGATTTCTGACTCAGTCTCTCCCTCATCCCCCACCGCCTCGCCTGCAACATTTGTCCCTATTCCCACTGCAAGCATTAACTTACTGCCTAGGTCGCCAAGGATGAAGTTGCTCAATGGTAAATCCCTCGGCAGGACTTCGTGTATCAGACCTGCAAAGCCACCTTTCCTCTACTCCTGTCTGCTGTAAGGGGATGCCCTGTCTCTCGTCCAATCCGAGAAGTTCTTAATATAGATAAATTAATCCTTCTTTTACAGAGTCATGTAGGTTTATAGAATCAATTTTTTAAAGATTTTATTTGATACCAAGAGAAAGAGAGAGAGAGAGAGCACACAAGCAGGCAGAGAGGCAGGGAGATGAGAGGAGGAAGCAGGCTCCCCGCTGAGCAGGGAGCCCAATGCGGGGCTCCATCCCAGGACCCTCGGATCACAACCTGAGCTGAAGGCAGATGCTTAACGACTGAGCCACCCAGCTGCCCCATAGAATCAAATCTTTTCTAGCAACCCTACAGTCTCTTCTAGCTGCCCTCTATTTTAGCTTAAGCAAAGACTATTCTCCCTCCTTGTAGTGTTACCCCAAGTCCTATGTGAAATGTTAGGTGACAGGCTCACCTCCTCCCCTGACTGACCAAGTGAAAACAATTCTTTTATACAGAACTACCAGGACTAAAGAATTTGAACTTGTTTGTTATGATCCCAGGGCATGGCTGCATTCATTACGGCATCAGCTAAATTATAGAAAAACTGTGATTGTGCCAAGTTCTCCAAATTCTATTGAGGACATTGATTATCGTTAGAAGGATGCTTTCTACCAGGCATCCTGGCCGGGTGCTGTTCTTTAGGAATATTTTCTTTAAAACATTTTATTTGACAGAGATCACAAGTAGGCAGAGAGGCAGGCAGAGAGGTTGGGGTGGGGAGCAGGACCCCCGCTAAGCAGAGATCCCGATGCAGGGCTCTATCCCAGGACCTTGAGATCATGACCTGAGCCGGAAAAAAAAGTCTTTAACCCACTGAGCCATCCAGGCGCCCCCTTTAGGAATATTTTTAAGGAGACATAATGTGCTGAAGACACTGAGGAGTCATATACTTGGAATGATCTAACTAATGGCTCCACAGGGTAATTAGCTACACGGTGCTGGGTCGGCTTCTAAGAGCCCAATTTTTGCAGGGGGATAATAACCAAGGAACCACACAGCGGAATCCTCGTACGCAGTAAATCTTCGTGAAGTCAAGGTGGCTCGTCTCTGGGTATTGTCACGACTGTCACATTGCTGTTACATCCCAAGAAATTTTACATTTCCCTGTCCAAGCACACACAGGTGCACTTTCTTCATTGATATCTTGTCTGCAAGGAGCACAATGATTAGTGAGGATGACAGAATTCCTGGCCTATATATTTATTTACATTTTCTTGAAAGAGTTTATTTATTTATTTGAGTCAGAGAGAGAAAATATGAAAGGGAGAGAGAGAATCTGAAGCAGACTCTGCATGGAGCACAGAGCCCAACGTGGGGCTTGATCCCACCACCTCGAGATCATGACCTGAGTTGAAACCAAGAGTTGGACGCGTAATCGACTGAGCAACCCAGGTGCCCCAATTTGGGGCCTATTTATATAAGAATAATGACTTTAAATGTTTTTGTCTATTAGGGAGTTTGATCTGGAGTTTTAATACTAAGAAAAAGCCATGAATAGCTCTGAAAGAGGGGGTTAAGGAAGGGGGCTGGGCCAGTTTACATGATCAGGTTGAGTCACGGTCATTACATAAATATGGTTGCAGCAATTCTGAGCTGGACATTCATTAATAAATATGAGTCTAAAAGCTATTTGTTGGTTAGACTATTCTTGAGAAAAATTATTTTTAGGAGGATTGATTGCATGTATGGCTATTATTTGGGGTTTTCTAGGAGTTGGCCGCACCGGCGGGAGAGCTGTATTACAGAGGTAAGGTATTTTACCTTCAGTAAAGTCTAGACAAAGGAAATCATTATCAGGAATAACAGCGGCAGGACAGCCAAGTCAGAAGCATATGGTGTTAGAACAGCAATGAGGAAAAGTACGATCCAAAGGGTTATAGAGAAGAGTAATAAAGGAAAGGACACCACAGAGAAAACCCTTGTTCTAATCACCGTGCGTGGAAATGGACCCTTTCGTGTGGTCATCAGGTTGTTCTGAATCTCTTGAGATAGAAGCCAACTTCTATGGGCTGCTTCCTTCTGGAAACTTTCTTATGGGGGAAATCTCAATTTAAGATATTTAGGAGATACAGCTTTCTGATTTTTGTCAGATGGGTGGTGTTATGTTGATTGAATAACACGTAGCTAAGGAAGATTCCTTGTTGTTTGACAGATGCAGCAGTAAGCTGCATGAGGTCTTTTCCAATGGGATTCAAGGGCATCTTTCTCTGATGTCTTTTCTAGCGCCCTAGAGGACCTTGTTTTAAGTCAGAGAAGGGCTGATTGGACTGAACATAGTGAGTTAGTCCCTTCTAATATGTAGCTTGATGAGCTCATAAAAGATTGAAATCAAGTATGAAACTAAGATATTCTTAGTCACATGAGTTTTCCAGTTACCCTTTTACCAGGAGGCCGTCTATGAGTTCCTGAAGAACAAGAACTCAGGACTGTAAGACCAGAAGGTGGTTAGCTACTTTCAGTTTTAATATTTCATTTGTTCTCTCTATATTCCCAGAGGATTGGAGGCAGTAAGAACAACAGAGATTTTGAGAAAAGAGCAAAGCTTTGCATAATTTACAACTAACTATTCCAGTAAAATGTATTCCTCTATCTCTGAATGGGTAAGTAGAAAGGTCCCAAGTGGGTCTCACAAAACAATAGTATTTTGGCCACAGTGGAAACTAACTATGTATCAGAGGAATAATTTAACCTACCCACAAAAGAAACATACTATTACAATTACATATACATAACATACAGGGAAGGCAATTGTATAAAATCCATTTGGAGATTGTCTAAATATCTTAGGACATAGCTTGGGTCCATAATCCACCTTTACAGCATTCTCCAAATCATGTTGGTTACAGATGAACTGGATATTCTAGAAAAGTTTCTCAAAAAAAGTTTGTTTAATATTGTAGTCCGCTTATTCCTATGGCAATGGGTTGTTTCATGGTATATTTTAGAAAGTATGACTTGGAGGTTAGCTGGTTCAGCCATCCTGGTCTCATCAGATCTTCTCCTCATGTATCTCACTGTCCAGTAATTCCCAGTGCCTATTTTCAGAGTTGGTAGTCAAATTTTGTGTGTCTTTTATGGAACTCCTGAATGACTATATGGATATTTATTATTTTTTTTCTGTAGGAGATTCTTGCATAAGCGTGATTATCAGAGCAGCTTGTTTAGCATGATGATCTACTAAAGCATTTCTTCTAATTTCTATAGTATCTCATTTAATTCTTATAAGGACGATTTCCTTAGGCAGCATTAAGATGTCAGTAATTTATGTATTTGCTGTCCATTGTTTGTGTAGGAGTGTTTGAGAAAGTTAAGAAATCTCCTTGCTTCCATGTCATTTTAAAATCATTAACTATTCTGAAAACATGTCAGCTATCTGTGAATATATTTACCCCCCCTTTTTTTTTTTTAGCAAAATAGTGAATTTAGCTATGCCCTTGAAAAAGCTGTAATTTTGATTACCTACACTGATTTGACTTTTAACAGGCAAGGTCGCTGTTGAAGGGATTTTTCAAGGAAATGTGTGATAGCTTTCACACAAGCAGCACCTGGCATTATCTCTTTTTATTTTTTATTGTGGTTAAAAATATGTAACATAAAATACACCATGGTTAAAAATATGTAACATAAAATACACCGTTCCAATCAGTTTAATTGTACAGTTAAATGCATTGCCTTCACATTGTACACCCGTCACTACCATCCATCTCTAGAACTTCCTTATCTTCTCCAACTGAAACTGTACCCATTAAACTCTCCACTCCCTCCTTCCCTCTGTCCTGGAAATCACCGTTCTTCTTCCCGCCTCTACGGATTTGACGACTCTGGGAATGTCATGTAAGTGCAGTCACACAATATTTGTCCTTTCATGTCTGGCTTATTTCACTTAGCATAACGTCTCAAAGTTCAACCATGTTGTAGCTGGTGTTGGAATTTCTTTCCGTGTTACGGCTGAATAATGGCTCATTGAGTGTGTATACCACACTTTGTTTATCCATTCATCTACCAATGGACACTTGGATTGCTTCCACTTTTTTTTTTTTTAATTGTAAATCATGCTGCTGTGAGCATGGGTATACACCTTTTCCTTTTCAAGCTAAGACCAATCAACAAACAACGTTAAGTTAGAATTTGGTGTGCGATGCCTACGATCTGTATTCTGGGCACGGACAAGTCTTCAACAGCAGACGCATGATTATAATATTCTCCTTTGTGGGGTAAGGATAATAAAGTTGCCAGGTGGAGTTGTCAGAATAGTGTATGGTACTATGAGAAGGGAGAAAGTAACAACATTTTTTTATTAATAGACTAGAAGAAAAACGTTGGCATTTTCAATCAGCCATAGGGATTATTCTACATGTAGTCCCATCAGGTTTAAAGACAGTCCAACTGCAGGATCTGAAGTGTTTTGTTTAATTTAGCTGAGGGTACACAATTGCTCCAAGGAAAGTAGGAAAATCTCCAGCTACCAGACCAAGGGACCAGATATAATAGGCAATGGGTCTTTGATGTGCAGAATGTTTTTGAGTTAATACCCCTGGAGCATGGCCTAACCTTTCAAGCACAAACAAAAGATAAGGCTTATGATAATTTGGGAGATTTAGTTTAGATGGCTGTCAAAGGGATATATGAAATCACGGAAGGCCTTGTTATTTTTTTTGTTGTTGTTCCATGGGAGGGTGTGTGATATTTGATTCTGTCAATCATATAGAGGCTTGATATTCCAAAAAAACTTTGAGCCCATTCTCCACAATACTCAGTGAATGCCAGACACTTTCTTGTTTTTTTTTAGTGGTTGGGTCTTGGGTAATTTTACATAACCTATAATCTCTCCTCAGATAATGCCTTTCCTAAAGTTAATAGGCCATGGTCTAGACAATGAACAGTTTTTTTTTTTTTCTTCAGAATTGGAAATTTTCCCTCAAAGCTTTAAGTCCTGTTTTTTGTAGCTCTGTGAGTAGAAGTACAGAGCTGGGTCTAGAATCTTCAAGATTACTGGAATGTAAGAAGTAGTCATCTACATATTGGATCCAAATGGACCCACAAAGAAACAGTGTATCTTTGAGATCTTTTAAGTCTTGAGAAAAGTAGGATGGAGCTTTGGTGAATCCCTAGGGCATAACTATCCAGGAGAATTGTTGCAGATACATACCAGATATCTTCATCAACGGGGATACTAAAGAACATTGAACAAAAAAACTATTACAGTATAGGATTTGCCTTCAGGTGGGACCACGGAGGGTGTGGTATTTGAGTAAGGCATTGCGGGGAAGCAAGCTTTTTTTTTTTTTTTTTTTTTTTAAAGATTTATTTATTTGACAGAGAGAGATCACAAGTAGGCAGAGAGGCAGGCAGAGAGAGAGAGGAAGAAGCAGGCTCCCCGCTGAGCAGAGAGCCCGATGCAGGACTCGATCCCAAGACCCCGAGATCATGACCTGAGCCGAAGGCAGCAGCTTAACCCACTGAGCCACCCAGGCGCCCCAAGCAAACTTTTTTTAACTGCTTACAGGCCTTAGACAAATCTGTATAAGCTCAACTGTTAGGCTTTCAAACAGGTGAAACAGGTATTACAGGGACCAGCACAAGGAATAATTACCCCCCCCCTTTTTTTTTTACAATTCAGCTGGTTGTAATTGGCCTAAGACTTGCTTTGCATTGAGTGTTAGTAGGGTATTTAGAAGTTTCTGTAAAGGTTTAGAAGAATCAATGTGGACTGTTGTGGCTCTGTTCCAAGGAATTTGCTTGTATTTGCTGAGTCTTTGACCTTCAGAGATTCTGAGACCCTGGCTGATTCTTCAGTAGTTTTTTGAATCATATCCAGTGTAGGTCTTTCGATATGAATATCAGTTATAATTTCTGGGCCTTCCAAATTCGTCCCTCTGGAGTACATTTTCGTTGGCAGTGCCACTCGCAAACTTAGTCCCTATATTACATTTGCAGGAGTTGTGTCCCAGAGAAGAAAGGAATGTTCTCCTGCTAATGGTGCCAGTGTAGCAGTTTCGGATAGGGACATGGAAAGGAGCTTACAGTTGTGAGTAATTCCAGCTGTTGGAGTGGTTTTGGTGCTTGGAGGGATCTGCCGGTTTGTGATAGTGTCCTATGGAGTGGTACCCATATCAATAAAAAAGATGAATTGTTATCTGAAGGTTGTGGGTTATTGTTAAGCTGTCCATATTTATAAACCATTTGCCTTGGGAGTTTGGATGAAGGGCAGGGAATCAACTGGGCTCTAATCTTCCTCCCAGCTTCAGCACCCCCAGGGCTGACTTTGGACCGTTGTTTTCTGTTTCTTAACCAACATATGGCATGAGTTTTTCCAATGGCCCTTCTGGCTACCGTATCCACAGGTGTCCTTACTCATAGACTCTTGGAATTCTCAGAGAATAAAAAAGCTCTTCCTTTTGTTTTTATTTCAGGGACCAGTTGTTTAATTGGGACAGCCAGAAGTTTGTTTTCATTCCTATCTTGTTTATTTTCTAGGGCTTTTTGAAAATGTTAAGCCACATGTTGGAGATCTCCTAAATTGGCAATTTCCCAGTCCAATTTATTTTTCTGTCTAAGTTTCCTATTTCGGATGTGAGCCTATTTACCAAAAGAGAGGGCAAGGCTCCTTTTGCTTCAGCGGCGAGGTGTATCTCAGAATGTTGTTGAAAAGATTCCTGAAGTCTAGTTTTTAGGTCTCCTATTGAGACATATTTATTTTATTTACAACTTTGAAGTTTCATCCAATCTTCTCTCAAGGGAAAGATTCCAATAACGGCCATATGTATTTCATTTCCTATTTTTTTTTTTTGTCCTCTCAAGACCAATATCTGAAATATCTGAATTGTGCACAGTTGGCTCCTTTAAATCCCCTCTTAGCCTTTCCTATCCTGGTGCCTTTAACCATTTCCCCCACCTGAGGGGTTTATAATTAAGTGGACTAGTTGGTACAGATCCAGCAGTCCGAGATAGTAAATAACTGACAAAATCCATAATTCTACAGATTACTTTTGTCTGTCTTCCTGAGGTTTTGGAATCCTTCATTACAATCCTTAACTTAAATCTGACTTCTAGATCAGCATGCTACCCTAGCGATTTTGAAGGGAGATTGGAATATGTGGTCCTTTTCAGGGAACAAAGTCTGGGAAGAGATAGTTCATTTAGGAGTTCAGGAGAAGGAGCAGAAGGACTTGCAGAGAGGTAGAGCTGGGTGTCTGTGCGTAAACGTAATTTGGAGTAGAGAGAAAAAAGTGCAAAGAGAGGAGGTTTCAGAAAGTTTAAGTGAAAGTGAGTTCCTTTTTTAAAAAATAAATTAATTTATTTATTTTCGGAAAAACAGTATTCATTATTTTTTCACTACACCCAGTGCTCCATGCAATCCGTGCCCTCCATAATACCCACCACCCAGTACCCCAACCTCCCACCCCCCCGCCACTTTAAACCCCTCAGATTGTTTTTCAGAGTCCATAGTCTCTCATGATTCACCTCCCCTTCCAATTTCCCCCAACTCCCTTCTCCTCTCTATCTCCCCAAGTCCTCCATGCTATTTGTTATGCTCCACAAATAAGTGAAACCATGTGATAATTGACTCTCTCTGCTTGACTTATTTCACTCAGCATAATCTCTTCCAGTCCCGTCCATGTTTCTACAAAAGTTGGGTATTCGTCCTTTCTGATGGAGGCATCATACTCCATAGCGTATATGGACCACATCTTCCTTATCCATTCGTCTGTTGAAGGGCATCTTGGTTCTTTCCACAGTTTGGCGACCGTGGCCATTGCTGCTATAAACATTGGGGTACAGATGGCCCTTCTTTTCACAACATCTGTATCTTTGGGGTAAATACCCAGGAGTGCAATTTCAGGGCCATATGGAAGTTCTATTTTTAATTTCTTGAGGAATCTCCACACTGTTCTCCAAAGAGGCTGCACCTTGCTGACTTCTGCCAGAGTCTTTCAGAAAGGCTATCTTGAAGTCAGTGTTTCATTTCCAGGTCTCACCCAACCACTGAATATCTGTCTTTTCTAGGGCTCCTGTTCAATGCATTATTTTTAACCTACTGTGAGTTTCATATAGTTGAGTTGGGGAGAGAATGTGGTGTTGAAGCTGCCTCTCCCCTGCTCCTACCAGTGCTGGCGGGAAAAAGAGTGAGTTGAATCTCAGGTGGGGACAGTGGTGGGTGGGTGAGGGCTAGAGGGAGGGAAGTAGCAGGGAAGGGGTTCTGCCCACCCTGGCCATGGTGTCTACTTAGGTGCTCGACCAGCTGTATGAGTATAAATGTCTTGATGAGTAAAGTGAGCAAAGGCGAAAGAAATTTTAACTAAAGACTCAAATGTTCAAGGGTTTTACTGTCCTGTTACCACTTGTGGACATGTCCATGGTCAATCCTAGGACCTTATGGAACTTTTTAAATGGGTGGAACATCAGCAAACCAGCTATTCATTTTTTGGGGTTGAGGAGAAATGCTCAGAAAAGCAGCACCGGCCGTCACTCTCTTTCCTATTCTGTTCTAGCAGGGTCACCTGTAATAGATTTTTCAGATATTAAGAAATGAAGTGTGAGTCAGGGGTCCTAAATTTTCCTAAAACGAAGAAGATCTCTTAAAAGAATTAATGATCTCACACACTGGTGTGGGAATGTAACAAAGTTCAAATCTATCAACTCTGGTCATTCAGTAATTGAGTGAGTATCTCCTCTCTCTCGAGGATCTGTCCCATGGTTAGGAAGCATTTTCTTGGAGAACAAAGAGTAGGGTAAATTTCCTAACATGAGAAACTCCTCCATTTCTAAAGCTTCCACAGTTGCCTGCTTCTAAAGCTTCCACAAAGCAACAGCAGGAGATCCTCACCATGATGAAGCATAGGCAGGTGAGGAGGTCCCCACACAGCCCCAGCCATGTACGGCTCTCCAGTGGGATAACCCGACAAAGCCCAAAACTTCCTCAGGCCCAGGCCCCAATCCAGATCAGTCTAACTAGACTCCTTTGGGATGGGGTCTGGACATCAGTTTTCCTTTTAATTTTGGTTAGTAAACAGTGCTCCGATTCTTGCCACTCAAAACATGGTTTTCAGACCCGCAATATCAACATTACTTGGGCGCTTGTTAGAAATGCAAATTCTCAGACTTCAGTTTAGACCTGCTGAAGCAGAAATTAGAAACTCTACAGGTAGGTCCCAGCAACCTGTGGTTTTCAAAATTTTATTTTTCTCTTGCGGTGAAATCGACATAATATTGATCACTTTAACCATTTGTAAGTGTACCACTCAATGGCATTAAACATATTCACAATGGTGTGTATTCATCACCGTGGTTTATACCTAAAACTGTTTCATCCCCTCCTTTCTTTCCCATTGCCCCCCACTCACCCCCACAGCCCCTGGGCTCCTCTGTTCTACTTTCTGACTCCATGAATTTGCCTGTTCTAGCTACCTCCTATGCATGGACTCATGTGATTTTTTTTCCCCTACTATATCTTCCTTGTTATCAAGCATAATGTTCTCAATGCCCATCCATGTTGTATTTTAGCATATATCAAAATTTCACTCCATTTTATGGCTGAGTACTTAGCAGCCCTTATTTGGACAAGCACTCCAGGCGATGCTTACTGAGGTTTGAGGACCACTGACTTAGAGCAGCGCTTCTCAAGTTTTACTGCACATCAGGATCTCTTGGGGGATCTTATTAGAATGCAGGTTCTGATTCATTACTATGATTCATTATTAGCTGATTCATTAGTATGCCTCCAAGATTCTGTGTTTCTAACAAGCGCTGAGTGGATAGGGTTGAGACCCACCCTCTGGAGCCATCACAGCTGTGCCCCGTTCACCCTGAAATGACAGGGTGCAGGTCAGTCTCATTACTGTGTAGAGCAAGGAGACTGTCTGTTTCTTCTCAAGGACAAGAAGACAGGGACCTTGAAACCCTGTTGTTCTCTGATTTGGCCTTTCTGGGCTGGGAGATGGTCATGGGTCTTGCTGGGCACTGGGCTGGGAAGGGCTGGAATCTGGGGACTTTTTGGGGGGAGCCCCAGTTACTACATTATAAATGACAACCTGGTCAATGTTTAGTCACTGCCTTGAGATTTGGGGCCTGGCAGGGCTGGGAGGGAGGGGTGAGGTGAGGCTGGCCGAGTCTTGGGAGTGAGACAGGATGTCGGAGTAGGGGTGGGCACCAGCAGTCCTTGGGGAACCTGGTTGGGGTAAGCCAGTGGCACTCCAGTCACATCAGGGGCCTCTGCACCTGGCAGGAGGGTCACACTTCTGTCTTCCTTCTTGATTGCTGACATCTGACCTGGTGCAGTGGGGGCAGGGTAGAGGGAAGAAGGATGGGCCTCTAGACCCACGGTTTGCATCGAAATGCTGCCAGATTTGTATTTCCAAAACACCAGTAATCACCTCTGAATGCATTCAGCTACAAAATATCCTCAACCAAGGACTGTTCAACCTAAGGATAGTCAGTCCCACAGAGGAAGAAACCACCCAATACGCCCACAAGCTGTTCTAGTCTGACTCCTTGGATAACCCAAGCTGTCACCTGGGTGTAATCTTGAACTAGGGAACAAAGATGGCTGGGAACATTCTTTTGGAATCTTCGTTGTTAGGAGAGCCGCTGCTGCACGGGAGAGAAAGGAGTGGACTGCACGATAAGGAAATCATGATTCATTCATGTGACGGAATACTTTGAAGCCATTGGAAATGTAGGAAAGGATTTTCAATGACATTGCAGATATGGTCATGATTAAAATGGGAAAGAAGGCTCAAATACATGTATACATACATGTGTGTGTGTTCTATGTAAAAACCTTAAATAATACATATATATAAAGAAAGATGATACACTGAGCGTCACAATGGTCATCACTGGGTGGTAGGAAGCAGTGGCTTTTAATTGTCTTATTTATCGTGTTTGTATTTTCTACATTTTCATGAGTATATTCCACTTCGTAACAAAAAGGGTATTAAAACTATACAGTCAGGAAAATGATAAAAAATCAAAAGAGACGGATTTTTACCTTCTCTTAATCTTAGCAACAGAGTGTTTTAGTGCTGGCTAATATTTTAAATATCCCACCGCCAACCAATCCCCCCAGAAGAACCCCCCACAACTCAGAGAGAAAGCCATGATCTTTGACATGGCCTGGAAGGCCTGCCCTGATCTCGATCCCACGGCCCCTCTGATCACTTCTTCACTCCCGGTCTCCCGGATCTGCATCAAGCCCTGGTTTTCTCCTGCCCCCCCCCCCAGCCTTAGCACTGACTGTCCCCTTGCGCCACCGCCCCCGCCCACCCCGCAAGACATCGGCTGAGCTGGGCACCTCCCTTCCATCAGGCCCTTCCTCCAAGCCACCTTCTCAGGAAAGCCTTCCTGTTCCCGCTTTTTTCATTAGCATATGTTGCTCTTTAAACATTCTATTTTATTTCTCTGTTTCTTTATGGTCTCTCCCATCCGTTATAACGCAAGCCCCACTGGGTCAGAGATTTTTGTCGATGTCTTTTTTTTCCACTCCTGTAGCTCCAGCTTCTGGAACATGCCTGGCGCTGGCTCTTGGAAATCAGTTGTTGAATAAACGGATGACAAAGCAAAACGAAAAACCCTCTATTTTTGACCTATAAAATCATATCTCTCAACCCCTACTAACAAATCACATCAAAACCATTCACAACCAAGGCACTTACCGACCCTTAACGGCAGCATCCCATAGTAGCTTTTGCTCTTTGAGGAGTTTCTAGAGGTGATTTTTAGGAAATCTGAATGTACAGCATGGTGTCAGGAATATTGTATAATTTGATGAGTATGTGCAAAAAAAAATCCCCAGAGAGGCAGCGTAGTTTTGGAATAGTATCATGGCTTGGTGCTTGGGTGTGGATAATAACCTGCCAAAAACCAGTCTGGAGAAAGCTGTAAATATAGGCTCGTGTTGGTTGATTCCCAAGGGGCCGATGTTCTTGTGGGGAGAGATACGGCTTGAGTGCAGCCACGATCGCACCCGTATCCTGAATTCAGTCACCTCTTATCAGCCCCATGGCTGTCACCCCGCCCCACCATCTCTCAGTTGGACCACCTCACCCCCTGTCCTGGACACCTTGCTTTTCTCCTCTGTGTCTTACCAATACTGGGAGAGGGAAGAGGAGCCCCTGGCAGGCGAGGCCTGGCCTGTGGGGTTCTTCTGTCCAACACAAATGCATCCCAGAACCCAACAGACAGATGAGGACAAAAACATGCACACTCTGTAATCGTGTCTGAACAGAGACCGTATCAACAATGTCCAGACCACAGAACTGACCAGCGAGCCTTCCCTGCTGCCTGATGCGAGTTTCTGTTACTTCTTTTCCAATCACACTTTTTAGGTTCACTCTGTTTCTCCCACCTCTGAGACAAGATTTATTTTTAAAGATTTTGTTTATCTCTTAGAGAGAGAGAGAGAGCAAAAGAGAGCAAGAGAGCATAAGCAGGGGGAGCAGCAAGCAGAGGGAGAAGCAGGCTCCCCACCGAGCAGGGAGCCCGATGTGGGTTTCGATCCCAGGACCCCAGGATCATGACTTGAGCCAAAGGCAGATATTTAACTGACTGAGCCTCCCAGGTGTCTCTCCAGACAAGACTTATTAAGAAATCCAGTCACAGAACTCCCCCTGCTTCCTGACAACATTGAATCCAGAGCCAACCCCACTTCCTTGAGCCTTCTCCATAATCACCTCACACAAGCTCCAATCCTGTCATTTCGAACTCTCTTTAGCGGCGATGCCCCCACGGTTCCCATGGTGTATGTTCTGATTCACTGCAAGGAGTCCGTCAACCCAGCTTGCTTAACCACGGGTGTGTTCCTGGTGGTCATGGGCTGGAGGGCACGGACAATACCGAAACCAGGTTAAGAGACTTTCCTATTTGCTTCCCACGACTCGCAGCATGGAAATCAAACTCTTCGCCGACACTTTGGTTCTTTGACTCTGCCTGCCTTTCCAACCGCATTCATTCATTCCACAAGCACAGCTGATGATCTGCGATGACCCAGAGGGCTTTCTTGGCACAGGAACATTTCACACTGTTGTGTGAAGAATGGGTAGGAGTAAGAAGCTAGAGAAGGGGGTTAGGATTATGAGGATTTTAAAAAGCTTTTATTTATTTGACAGAGGGGGGGGGAGAGGGAGTGAGAGCAGGCACAAGTAGGCAGAGCAACAGGCAGAGGGAGAGGGAGAAAAAGGCTCCCTGCTGAGCAGGGAGCCAGACGTGGGGCTCAACCCTGGGACCATGACCTGAGCTGACAGCAGACGCTCGACCCACTGACCCACCCAGATGTCCCGGATTATGAGGATCTTTTAACCCAGTGACACAACTGGATTGGAATCAGGGAGGGAGAAAGTGAAATGTAGAGCCTAGAACTATGCCAAATGAGTTAAGTTAGACAGAGAAAGAAACCTTGTGTGATATCACTTATATGTGGAATATAAACCATCTAAACTCAGAGAAACAGAGACTAGACTGGTTGTTAGCAGGGGTTGGGAAGAGGGGGGAGTGGGGAGGTACTGCTCAAGGGGTACATACTTCCAGTTTTGAGACTAACACGTTTTGGGGATCTAATGTAAAGCATGGTGATTATAATTAATAGTTATATTATTGACTATATACTAATACACCAATAACAAATGTATATAGTTGATATATCCTTGAAAGTTGCTAAGAGGGTAGAACTTAAATGTTCTTACCACAAAAAGAGCAACGGTAATCATACAATGTGAGGGAGACGTTAGCTAGCCCAAAGATGGTCATCATATTGCAATATTTATGTATCAAATCAACATGTTGTTGTACACCTTAAATTTACACAATGCTATAGGTCAATTATACCTTGATAAAGTTGGGGAAATTTTTTTAGGAAGTGGGGGAGGGGCAGAGGGAGAGAGAGAATCTTAAGCAGGCTCCACACCCAGAGCAGAGCCTGTCCCCGCGCTGGATCTCAGGACCCTGAGATCATGACCAGAGCTGAAATCGGAAGTCAGGCACTTAACCAATGGAGACACCCAGGCCCCCCCCACACTTTGCACACCTTAACTTTTATATATTTCAATTATATTCCAATAAAGCTGGAAAAAAAAACCCTCAAAACATCATGCTCAGATTTCTGGTTTAGGCAATAGAGGCCAACACAGTATCATTTTCCTGGGGGAGGGAATTCAGTGGAGACACTAACAAGGATTCTGGAAAAGGTGGTCACGCTGCTGGAAAAGGCAGAGCGTCTCGTCTTATTTGCTAAAGAGGGCCCCTTCTCAATTATCTTCAGAAGGGCGTCTCCCCAGATCCTAGGAGGTACTGCAGAATTTCTTGGCTGCCTTTGGCCTGTGGAGCTGTGCCTGTCACTGTAAGAAATTGTTTGAATAATGTACCTATTCCAGGTCCTAGTTTATATATTTAAGGGAGACATATTTCAGTGGAGTCAGTAACTTATTTCTTATGGCCTCCTGGGCTTAAATAAAATGATGATTAGAGTAATTCAGGGTCCATGAAGGAGTGCGAAACAGCCGCCATCTGCCTTCGCTCTCATTGGTAACTCATTTACTTCTTATAATGGGTTCCCACATACATGAATTAAGTTAGAATGTACTGCTCATGCTCAGAGAAACCAATAAATGACTCGCTTTTGTGTTACAACTCTCAGAAGTAAATTATTCAGTATTCATTGCTTGTAGGGTTTAAAGAGAAACTAAATTTATTTGGATTCCCCACCCTTTGCTCTCAGATGCGCATTCACGTTCCCATCACAGAGACTTTGTGGAATTGACTAATTATGTGTTTTGCATATTTATAAACACTCTGTTATTTATTAATGGGCCATTTCAGAGATAAAATTAGCACTTGATTCACACCACAGCCATTTCTCAAGGCGCTCTGCCTGGTGCCTGAGGAGTTGAGATCTGAGTGCACACAATGAGGGCTCTGGCGATTGTCTTCTCAGTAAATCCCAACAAGGAGCGAGAGCTGTCTGCGCCGTTTATCAGCCTTCTTCTCTCGCACTGCGCTGTCCCATACAGTTCTGTAAGATTTAAGTTAATTAAGGCTAAATTAAAAAAAAAATCCAGTCCTTCAATCACACTAGCCCCATCTCAAGTGCTCAAGAGCCCCACGGGGCCAGTGGCCGCCACACTGGAGAATGCAGAGCATTTCCGCCTTCATGGAAGATTCTCTTGGGCAACGTTGTTCTGGACTGTGTTGGTGTTGGGGGTCTTTCTGTGGCTCCCTGGAGGATAGACTTTGGTTTTTATAAACTGACGGGCCAGCAAGACTGAGGGGTTAAGACATACCTGGTCATATTTCAAATCCTGAATATATCCTGAATTCGATGACTTCTTACTACCTACAACCGGGTCCCATTACTGGCAACTCTCACCTTTATTTCTAACTCCTGGCCCAGCTTCCATCCTGGGCCCCACGGTCTCATCTCCACATTTAACAGCCAGAGCAATCCTGCCCAGAAACTTCCAGTGGCTTTGTATCTGGCTCCGATAAAAGCCAACGTCCTTAACAATGGTCTCCTCCATGGCTGATTCCCTGCTATCCCTCCGATACCCCTGGTTTCCACTGCTGTGGCCACACTGGCCTCCAGCGATGTGGTTTCCCCTGTGGTGGCTGTTTCTCAGCCTGAAATACTCTCCTCCCCGATACCTGTACGAATCGTTCCTTCAGGTCTTTGCCTTCCCTGGCCACCCTGTCCAAAATATCAACCTCCCTCTGTACCCCGCAGAGGATTTCCTTTCCCCTCTTCCTGCTCTCCTGACACTTGTCACTATCCATGGACCATATATTTCACTAGTGTTGTTTATTTTCTGATTCTCCTAGCATACAAGCTCTGCTGGGCAGGTTTCTGTCCGTTTTGTTCACCGTGCCACCCCAATGCCTAGACCAGTGCCTGGCATATAGCAGGTGTCCAACGAATAGTTATTGGATGCATGAATGTACTTTGTAATCCAAGGGCCCACTGCATGAGGCGAACGGAGAGGCACGGGTTTTAGAACGTGTGAAGCTCTCGCTTATTCTAGATGCGAGACTTTAGGCAAGTCTCTTAATTTCTTCATCCACAAAATAAAAATTGTAACACCTGCCTGGAAAGGTTGTCCTTAGGATTAACAAGGGCATTCCCAGCACATAGCCGGAGCTCAATCATGTCATTCTGGGGTTGTGAGACACGGCCTGGGCTCTTCTTGCTCTGCTAGCACCCATGTGAAAACCACGCTAGTCTTTCCTTCCCTGTATATTTTAAGATGTTGTGCTTTTGTGTTGATCGTAAAAACATGATATCTGTGTGTATATGCATATATACATTTTGGAAAATCTGGGCGATCTTATAACTGAGTTTGGCTGTGAGATTTCAGAGCTTATCATCACATCGGTTTTCAGATGTGAAAGCCGGCAATCAACGTTCACATTCTATGAATGAAAATTTCACAGAAATTCCAGTGGAGAAAAATCAGTGGAAGAAGAGGGTCGTGCGTAATGCATGGTGGCAAAAGCCCGCCGAACTCGGGAGGAACGTGACCTGCAGCGGAAAGGTTTATACTCAAATTTCAAGAGGGAATTTAGTTCAGCAAAATAACGTAGTCCCAATGGCCTATCATGTTGAGTTAATGTTATTTTGAATTTTATTGTTTTTATTGTTATGGAAGAGCCCTCTGCTTATAGAGTTTATACTCGGTTTTATGTTTGTACATATTTGGGAGTGTAGCCGGGGGTTCCACGAGGAAGAGAAAGACTACTCTAAATGTTTGAAACAAAGGTAGCTTCACGCACTGAAGTGGTACACAGGGGTGGGAATGTGGAGACCCAGATGGGATGTGTGTGTGCTCTGGCCGCCGGCAACAGCAGGCGAGGTTGGAGGGGCAAAACACGGCGGTTTCAGAGCCTAGCCTGGGGCCCCCAGATGAAAGCTGAGACAATGAAGGGCCCGTCTGGGGCACCTGGAGTTTTGTAGATCAGCTCTTTCCAGAGAAGCTGCCCAAGGCCGATAGAGACGGGGAAAAATACTATGGTTTCTCCCTTTCCCTGGCTTTCATTTCTTCAATCATGTTTCTCATTGGCTGAATCCAGCAGAAACCAGTTGACATAGGAGACTGGGAAGTACATCTTGTAGGGATCAGCTCCTCTACACACACACACACACACACACACACTTCCCCTCCGCCTTGTGCAGCAGCTAGGTTGACTGGGTGGCTTTGGTCCACCAGCTCCAGGGGTGGGCCCTGAAGTGTTTCACTCTCTAAATTGAGAAGGGTGGGCACCTGGATGGCTCAGTGGGTTAAAGCCTCTGCCTTTGGCTCAGGTCATGATCCCAAGGTCCTGGGATTGAGCCCCGCATCGGGCTCTCTGCTCCACGGAGAGCCTGCTTCCTCCTTTCTCTCTCTGCTTGCCTCTCTGCCTATTGTGATCTCTCTCTGTCAAATAAATAAATAAAATCTTTAAAATAAATAAATAAATAAATAAATAAATCGAGAAGGGTAATCCTGCTCCCTTTGCCATGGTGATCATTTACCTAAGTCCCGGTCCAAGACGAGCTCAACACATACTAAGACCTCACTGGTTTCAAGCTAGGCCACACTGTGTGTCCTCGAGCTATGAACAAGAAAGCACAGAACCCCCAAGTGCTCCCAGCAGCCAGTCCTCTGGCAGGATCTGGACACGTGTGAGGCTGAGATACCGTGCTGAGTCACACACACACACACACACACACGCACGCACACATGCACACGCAGAATCAGAGACTGACTACACAATTCTGGAAGTCATTATACTCCAGGGATCCTCATTTGTTTGAACTACATTAGTTCCCTTTCTTGTTAAAGCCAGTTTGAATCAGGTTTTCTGTTGCAATTAACATAATAATAAAAATAATTTAGGTTGGCATTGGGAGTTCAAAACAAAACAAAAAAAGTAGACTAAGGGGATTAAGGGGAGGGGTGTGCACATTGTTCAAGTTTGAGAAACATGGTCAACTCCCCAGAGCTCACTCTTGCCATTTCTCCACTGAAGGTGACCATGAGTCCTGCCAAAGCGTGGTGCCTGCTGGGACACGAGGCCTTCGCGGGCCAAGCTGAGAGCGTGTAGTGCTTCTGTAGCAGCTCTAAGACTCACCCTTGGTTTCGAACCAGGAGAAGGACCAGATGTGTACGTGGTGAGGTGGGGACCTTCCTGACGCCGTGGATGGAGGGTGCATCCAGTGTGGGGAGTCAGGCTCTCTTTTTAGCCGTGCAGGCGAAATAGGATCCCCGCCACCATGCTGTTCTTCTCTCTTTTGGGGGAAAAACCATGTGCTCAGAACTTCAGTAGGTTAAAAGTAGGTTTAAAAGATTGTCTCACTTAGTAAGGGCCAATGCTTAGCTGCTAAATGTACTGACAAGAATGTCTGGCCTGAATTTCCTAAAAAAAGCTCATTGAGATGATTCGCTCCTACCAAGAGAGGCGATGGGTCCCATGATTCCTGGTGAAAACCCCCTGGGTTCAGCTCCCGGTGAGGGAGGGAGAGTGGGTTGAAACATTTCCGAAGCTTGTTCTGTCTTTTGGCAGCGAAGGATTCTAACAAGCAAGTGTGTCCCTCTCTTCCCTGGTCTGGTGGCTGTGGGTTTCCTCCCCCTGGGAGGGGGGTGCAGGGGAGCAGAGGGGCGTGCTGACCTTCCTTGGGGAGCAGCAGCCTTTGCACGGAGGCTTATCATGGAATCCCAACTCAGTTTAACCTTTCATGTGCGCCTTGGAAGTCTAGGGTCTCCTGGGCTTTAAGCTAGCACTTTTGCCTTTGATTTGCCTAAAGGGCAACTTTACACTGGCAGCTGTCTCTGAAAACTCCCTCGCTCCCAGCATTTGACTGGGACCTTTCATTGTCAGGAGGCATTTGAGGGAACTCGGACCTGACCGCTTAATGCATCCAGGGAGGGCAGTGTCGCCTAACGTCCATTTTCTTCTTCTTTTGTGGCGGTGCTGGAGGGACAGCCGCTGCTGGGCAGGAGGGATGACTTGAGGGCCAAGGTGAGAGGACGTTCAAGAGGCACGTTGTTCAGTTTCTTCTTTGGCTCTGCGTCTGAGTCCCCAGGGCATTGCCCTGGCATTTTGGCTCGGATTCTTAACCCCTTCCCCAGTCCCTCTCTGGCCGTGGAGTCTCACTCATCTCTGAGCTCAGGAAAAATTTGCTGACCCTGCAAAAGGTTTTTCAAAAGACATCAGCAGTCCAGAGGCTGTGTTACTGTTCATACAGCTGGACGAGAAACCCAACATCCCTCTGAATGAGTGCACAGACCACGAGGTCCGGCAGCGTCGGGACTTGGGTGTCACTGTGGGCACCAGAAACCAGAGTCTGTGAGTGGTTCTGTGGCCTACCACCTGGGGAGATGCAGTCTTTCCTTTCTCAGGTGGTTAGTTTAGGAAAACCATGAGTTGTAATAATAGTTCACCATTTCCAATTTAGGGATTTTTTCCCTCCTTCTTTGTAACTTCTCTTTACTTCGCTCCCACTGGGGTCACTAAGCCTTTCAGGCCTTTCATTTAGAGGCTAACACAAAGGAGCTTTCTGAATTTTATCTTCCTAAAGTGTGAGCCCCTAGGGAGATACTGGACGAGATGTTTGGTAGGGACGCAAGAAAGAAAGCGGGGCTTCTGCTTAGTCCAGAATCTGCGTGGTTGGCCTGGGAGGAAGAGAAGAGGTAAAGGGGACATAGACTATTTTGGGGGGTGGGGGCTGTCCCCGGGCCTTCTATCCCCTCGGGGAGGCAGCCTGACCTGCAGGGGGAATGGCTGCACACGATCCACGCAGTTTCCGTGCTGCCTTCGGACAGGGAGGGCCGTAGAGTGTTACCCAGGACATGGCATGGAAGGGACACAGTAAGCCTCAGGACCTGGGGGAGACGGGCACCAGCAAGAGAGCGTCTCCATGAGGATGTGTGTAGGCGGATGCCCAGACAGATGAGGCATGACTTAGCGGATATCTGCAGAGACAAAGGACTCGGGACCACAGAGTCAACCTTTCTTCCCTTCCCCCACCCTACCCACCAGGTGCCTGGCACTGGAGCCCCCGAGAATGTTAACTCTGTGCTGACCCAAGCTGGGGATACCCTCAGATCGCATTAAATCTATGCGTCTCAGCTGCCAGCACATTCCGTGGCGTTGTGTGAACTGCATGAAATGACTCTTTTGCGTGGTCAAGTGCCAGAATGGCGTCCTTCCCCAGGCTGAGCCAGCCCCTTGTCCAAGTGCGCGGCTTCACAGGCAGCACCCACTGAAGTCCTCCCTGTGCAGAGGCCCCGTGGGGGCTGAGGGCCACACTCTCTCTGTGTGGCTTTAGATCCCCTTTAGCTATGTACAAACGAGCATTTCCTACCCCCTGTGAAAGGGTGAGTGATTCAGTGATGTTGCAGTTATCCTGGGCTGGAAATGAGAAGATTTAGTCCTGAAATGCCATTTGCTCTCAGTGTGGTTGGAGGACAACCGTTAACCTTGGAAGCTCAGTTTCCCCATCTGGTAAATGGGGGCCAAGGGCTCCTACTCTTCCTCACACTGCTACAGTTTGGGTCAAATGCAGAGAGAGCCATGAGCCTGCTTGGGGAATGATGAAGTAGGGCCAGACCCCCGAAGTTCACGCAACCACAGACAGAGGGGACATGATGGTGTGATCCTTTGTGTGCAAGATGTGAGGGTTGGGAGCCACGGAATCTGTTTAGTGGCAGACTTGGGGAGACTAGAGCGGGGAGGAATGAGCAGGAGCACCAAGGGGAACCAGGATATGTATTTATGTGTGTAGGGGGGGTCAGCCTTTGCTGGGGCAGAGGGAGTCTGGGGCCACTGCTATTTGGCTCTAGTATAAGCAGGTCCGATTTGTGCCAGATGGCTTGTCATAAGTGCCCCCAGCTTTGGGGAGGTGAAGGCTGGAGACTGACCACAGCGGCCTGGGCCCACTCAGGAGAGAACAGCCATATGCACAATAAACAGGGGAAGCGGAATTTGGAGAGTGATTAACCAGGATGACAGAAGAGCTACAAGGTGTAAGGGAGGTACCATGGTTCCCTAGGGTTGAGGGAGTCTAGCCAAGGAAGAGGTTTGGACTTCCTTGGACAGGGGGACTGGCCACCCAGTAGCAGAAGTTTACTGGTTTGGCCAGGCTGGAGTGGGTCTCGGGTAGCTGCGCAAACAACGGGCCACCCTTCGAGCGCAGCCGTGGTCAACCGATGGCTGAGCGTGCAGGGGGAGACTGTGCACCTCGGGGTGGGAGACTTTGAGGGCACGTCACCCACCAGCATTATGGCTTTGTTTTCCATGTCTAAGGGCTGCAGGAAGTTCTCACCAGGCCAAGGCTGCCAGGAGGCAGAGGGGCCTCATTCCGAGCAGTGGGCAGTGGATGGGTTGAGGGGGCAAGTTCTTAGATGGCCTCACGCCACCTTCCACTGTCTAGGGAAACCTCCGGAGATTCCCCTCGGCAGTGTCCCTCCAGCGCCCTCTGCTGAGAGAGTACATCTTGCGTTTATTGTGAAGGACTCTGTGCCCTGGGTCACACTCCCACCTTTAACCCAGACTAGCTGCCTGCTTGGCCAGACCTTTCCTAAGAACAGCTAGGCGGCTCCCGATTGTGCACTCCGTGCCGGCACAGGCGATCAGATCAATGCACGCTCCGTCTGCTTCTCCTCCCAGAAAGGGAACAAGGTCCACACAAGATTTCTTGGACTAAACTATATACGCAACCTTCACAATTTTTCTTGTGATAGGCATGGTCTAGGTGGACTGTTATTTGTTTTATGGTTTTTTTTTTTAAGTTGACTCACTTTTTAACGCTTAATAAAATGACTTGAAAATGAAAGTCTGTATCACCTTCATTAATGGAAAATCAGTATAACTTGCTTCAGAGAAAGCAACTGCAAATACATCGAAATCAGTCTTTGTAAATCAGGCTGCATATGTGGATAGTCAAAGACATAAGCATGAAGCCTGTTGCTCCTTCATAGAAAAGGGACATTGGCCAGAAGTACCGATTGAGAATCTCTCGTTAATTGGCTCAGAAGGGCTGAAAGAGAATGGGAAAGGGATACTTTTTTCTACCCAGTATCCACATGGCCACAGGTGCTGTCACTTAACCCTTGGGTCATTTCAGATACCGTGGGAAGCCTGGACCCACAGAGTCTGGGACTTGGAGCCACACTTATTCATTATGGATTCCTCTCCTGGGACAAAGGGGCAAAACACTGAACAGATTGGCGGACATGTCATTTAAGGAACTTAAAAAAATTGGGCACTATCTCTCAGGCCTTGAGAATACTCCTTAATTCAGAAATGGATGTGTGCCTGTGTCATATAGAAAGAAAATCAGGGAACTGGGAA
Source organism: Mustela putorius furo (assembly GCF_011764305.1). Lineage (NCBI taxonomy): Eukaryota > Metazoa > Chordata > Mammalia > Carnivora > Mustelidae > Mustela > Mustela putorius. The sequence continues at coordinate 11,235,750 of NW_025422026.1, read as the reverse complement.
GATAAAAGTGCAAAGATGTTGATTCCAACATAAAGGCACAAACAACCTCGAAGGTCCAAAAGAGACAGTTGATAAAATAAATTATGATACTGGGGTGCCTGGGTGGCTCAGTTGGTTAAGAGTCTGCCTTCAGTTCAGGTGATGATCCCAGGGTCCCGGGATAGAGTCTCACCTCGGGCTCCTTGCTCGGTAGGAAGCCTACTTCTCCCTCTGCCTGCTGTTCCCCCCTGCATGGGCTCACTTGCTCTCTCTCTGACAAACAAATAAATAAAATCTTAAAAAAATAAGTTATGATACTATCATAAAGTGAAGTGCAGTGTAGCTATTATAAATGATACATATATATTTAATCTTATTGGCACATTAAAAGATTTGATGTGTTGAGGATGTGTGAGGAAATGGAAAAATTTAAAAAGATTTTACTTATTTATTTGAAAGAGAGGGAAAGAGCACAAGTAGGGTAAGGGGTAGAGGAAGAGGGAGAAGCAGGTTCCCTGCTGAGCAGAGAGCCCAGTGCGGGGCTCGATCACAGGACCCTGGGATCATCACCAGAGCTGAAGGCAGACGTTTAACTGACTGAGCCACCCACGCACCCCCGGGAAATGGAACTTCAAATATGTGTTGGTCTGGGGGCGCCTGGGTGGCTCAGTGGGTTAAGCTGCTGCCTTCAGCTCAGGTCATGATCTCAAGGTCCTGGGATCGAGTCCCGCATCGGGCTCTCTGCTCAGCAGGGAGCCTGCTTCCCTCTCTCTCTCTCTCTGCCTGCCTCTCCACCTACTTGTGATTTCTCTCTGTCAAATAAATTAAAAAAAAAATGTCTTGGGCGCCTGGGTGACTCAGTGGGTTAAGCCGCTGCCTTCGGCTCGGGTCATGATCTCAGGGTCCTGGGATCGAGGCCCGTGTCGGGCTCTCTGCTCAGCAGGGAGCCTGCTTCCTCCTCTCTCTCTGCCTGCCTCTCTGCCTGCTTGTGGTCTCTCTCTGTCAAATAAATAAATAAAATCTTTAAAAAAAAATGTCTTGGTCTGGGAGGCAAACGGTAGCATCTTTAGAAGGGTCATCTGGCATACTCAGTCAGAATGTCATATGTCTCCTGTCCACGACCTAGCATTTCTAACAGGACCCTCTCCTACAGGGATATGTTTGTGAGTATCCACAAGCATGACTTCAGACAGGAAACCGCAAAAAGTCCTACATCCCTTTCAATGGGGAAAAGTTGAATACATTACTGTACCTTCCTAAATTTTGAGCTTCTTCCACTGAACAGAACACGCTCGGTCTCCTGTATGTGCTGGCCCGGAGGTGTCCACGCCACATTGTTCAGTGAAAAAGACAAGCTGCAAAACGAAGATGGTGTCTTCCCATGAGAAAATGTAGACACGCGTATATCGTGGGTTCTGTAGGAACGCAGGAACAAAGATCGGGCTAGTCCACAAGTTCATTCAACGGGTAACAGTGATCGCTTGTGGAAATCAGGATTGGGGACGTAGGATGTTGGGGAAGTAGACCTACATGATAGCATGAGGGGTGACTCTGCGTACTGTTTTTAGACCTTAAATAAAATAGTCTTAATAGGGCTGCCTGGGTGCCTCAGGCATGAAGGTCCTGGGATCGCGCCCCACATCGGGCTCCCTGCTCAGGGGGTAGTCTGCATGTCCCTCTCCCACTCCCTCTGCTTGTGTTCCTGCCCTCATTGTCTTTCTGCCAAATAAATAAATAAATAAATAATCTAAATAAAGTGGTAAGCTATCTCTTTCAGGTTAGATTTCATTTTATAAAATTCTATCAGTAATTTTAGGGAAAAAAACCCCCAAGGTCATGTGCGGAAATGCACACACACACACACACACACACACACACACAGGTGAATTGACCAGGAAAAGGGTTTACATTTTATAACGTAAGTTAAGAGAGAGAACCAGGTCACAGAATGCTATGATCCCAATTTGGTCTAAAATAAGTCTATATCACTCTATATGTATAGAAAAATCACTGGAAAGATATGCAAAGAAATGTTAAGAGTTTTTCTCTAAGGGTATTTCGGGTAATTTTTGTTTTTCTTTTTGTTCATCGGTACTTTCTGGTTATCTGTAATGAACTTGGATTAAAAAAGTAAAGAAAGGGAGGAAGGAGGAAGGGAAGGAGAAGCAAGCAAGACAAGAACCAAGAGCCGAGCCCGACGGGGACGACAGGTGCAGAAAGCAGGTCTCCAGCCCAGGTGGGAATCGGGAAAATCCCGGCTGCGTTGTCCTCGCTCGACCTGCTCCAGCAGAAATGGCCCCACTGTCCTTGGGAGGCCCTGCCACCCACGTTCTCAGAGGCGTATTCTGGCCCTCGCGTCTCTTGCAGGGAAAGCTGTGGCCTCGCCCACCCCTCAGGCTGCCGGCGCGCGGGGGCTGTCCTTCCCTGTGAAGAGGAGGCTGGAGCTCGGTGTGTTTGGCCTGTCTCTGCAGGTTACACTTTTACTAGCCACAAACCTAGGAAAAAACAAAACAAAACAAAACAAAACAAAACAAAAAACTCAAGCCGGGGAAAGATTTCTATTTGGGGCTGGGAAACTAGGCCACTTCTAAGATCAGTGACCTACATTTGCTGCTATAGAAATTTAAGATGAAAAGGCAGTTGTGACTGTGGGCGCGCAAATCTCCATCAAGGGGCAGGGCGGCGGCGGCGGGAGGAAGGGGCAGAGAGAGAGAGAGGGAATTCTGAAGACCTTCTGTCTTTGAAATCTTTCTCAGCTGAGCTCCCAATATTTAGGCACAGAAGAAAAACGAGTATCCCAGCTGTGTATTTGTTTTCCTGGAAAGGCTGTGTTTGCTAACTGGCGGCTCTGGCGGCAGGTAAAAAGGAAAAAAAAAATCCATTCCTACTCTGAGGCCTGTTAGAAAAATGACAGCTTCCCAGGCCCCTGCCAGCCATCCACAAAGACAGGCCTCGGTGCCTCGTGCTGGCTGCTTTGTGTGATAGACTTCTGAGAAACTGTTTGCTTGACCACATCGATCCCGGACTCTTTACAGCGGACCCCGTGGAGCATCGAAGGTTAATGGGCTCTCAGGGCCTGAGTGCCTATGAATCTCGAGGTGGTGGGTGGGGGGGGTTGGGGGAGCCCTTGTCCAGAGGAAGGGAAATACAATGACAGCTGTCCATGGTGCGTCTGATTAGCCACAGCTGCCTCGCGGAGGCGTCGGCAGGGTCAGGGCTGATGTTTGGAGGGCTAGATGGTCACCCAGGCCTGGTGGTTAGCTCGGACTGGGGTTCTCTGCCTTTGCTAAAATGTGGAGGCCAAGAGAGGGCAGGATTCAGAGCCGCAGAAGGGAGTTCTGACATCCTCCTGTCTCTGCTTCATCCCTGATCCTGGTGCACCGAGCTTTGCCACATCCCAGGATAGGGGTTCGAGCCATCGCGTGCGGCAGAAGTAACTCACCGGGAGAGCGGTCCTCACGGAGCTGAACCTCTCCAGACACACCCCAGGCTGGATGGGGTTTGTATGAGCGAGAACGGATCTGTTCTTTTCACTCTATAAGCCTGGCCCGCCAGAGGCAGCGTGATAGCAACACATTCTGGAAACCCCTTACAGTTTTGGTCATACAGCTGAAAGAGCGGAACAAAGGGAAATCAAAACAAAACCCAAAACATGGATGAAGGCACATGTTCCTGGAGATACAGCAGGAAAACCTGAGACCCGGCCTCTCCTCTCCTGGAGCTTCCATGGGAACACAGGGACACATACCGGGCAGCATTCATTCCCTGATGCTCTGTAACAGATTCCCACTAACTCAGTGGCTTCAAACAACAGGGATGTTTTCTTTTTCCCTCTCTCAGTTTGGGAAGCCAGAAACCAAGGAATCAGCAGGGCCACACGCCCTCCCAAGCCTCCAGGGGAGAACCGGCTCTTGCCTCTTCCAGCCTCGGGGAGCTGATGGCATTCCTGTGTCCGCCTCACCCCAATGATGCATCACCCTCAGTCACATGCCTTCTCCAGATTTCCCTCTGCCATTCTCTTATAAGGACACTCGTCACGGGGGTTTAGAGCTCAGCTGGATAATCTGGAATGATCTCATCTCAAGAGTCTTCATTACGTCTGCACTTTTTCCAAATAAGGTCACATTTCCAGGTTCTGGGTGGATGCATCTCTTGGGGGCCACCATCCAACCCACCCCGTGATTTCTCAGTGTCAGCTGTGAGGCCACGCAGTTTATGCCCCTGAATTACGGCACTTATCTCACAGTAAGTCTCTGCAGTAGTATCCTGTGCCCGTTTTAAAGACTAAGGAACTGAACTGGCTTTCAGGGAGTTTAAGTGACTTGTCCAAGGTCACACAAGAGTGGGAGCCAGAAGATAGACTTAGTCTTATTTCCCAAGCCTGTGGAGTTTTAGATACATCCAAATAAGGGTCATTTTCTCCAGACCATGGCTGCTTCAAGTCCCCTTTGATTTAAAAGTGTTTCAAAATCCACACAAGAAGACCGCCTCCTTGTAGTCTTGTCACAGTTAGTATATAGGTGGTTTTAGGCAACTTTATTTTTGTATGACGTAGCACCCAGAGGGAATTCTGCTTCCAGTGAATGGGTCCTAGCATCTGATGAATCACGGCCCATGGATCTTTCAAAGCACTGATTCTTCAAGAGTGAAGCAACCTGGTTAAACCCAGCTGAGGGCTCTGATATGCAATGGAGAAGCCCAGGTGGAGATAAGACCATGCAGAATGCCCCCAGGGCAAGGATGGCAGTCACACTGCTGGCACAACCCTTCTGCTATGTCCCCTGATGTCTGGAAGGCATGCAGGTGCGGCCCCATGAACAGACATTAGCATATGGAGTCCGTGTGTGAGCTTGCGCACCCGCAAATACTTCCTTCCTGTTCCCCCTAAATTCAGTCTGAGCCACGCTCTATGGATTGTGTCCACCAGCTGTCTTCTGTCTCCTTTACTGGCATTGCCCCCACCCCCCCGCTTTTTGCTAGTGGCCATGTGACGTCTGGAAATGCAGGCATACCTGGAGGGGAAACAATTGTTGACCTGGAGACTTGAAACGATGAAAGCAGCTGTGATAGGACACCACTGTGCCTCGAGGTCCCTGCCTCTGGATGCCCTGTGGGGTAACTGGGGCCATTATCTGAATCTGGTGTTACTTACACACTGTCTGATACCGGGAATCATTACAGCAAAAAAGTAACATGTGTCATACCATAGTAGGATGCACTAGGGACTTTTCACCAGTTATCTCATTTAATTCTCACCACAGTGCTCCGAGGCAGGTACTGTTGGTTCCATTTTATGGATGAGGACACCAAAGCACAGAGATGTGGAATAACATACCCAAGGACACACAGTAAGCATGAGAGGTAGGATTTGAACTCAGAGCCGCGTGCCTAACTGCCACACTAGGCTGACTCTCAGTTGAATGGGCATCAGGGAATCCTGCCTCTCTTTTCCCCTAGAAAGCCCCCTTCTACCACCTGCTTTCCTGGTTCTTTCTGTAGTGGAAAGGGTATTTCTGCCAAATAAGTATCCTTAGCTCCTAGGGCCTTGGGCACAGAACAGATGTTTTCTCATTGGAAAGAAGATGGTGCTTTTATAATTTGGGAAGAAGGAACATTTAGAATGCCTTGCTTCTTTTGGAGCACTGAGTTGAGCAGGATCCTTCAGCTCTGATCAGCTAGTCATGTCTGCAGGGGCTTGGGTAATAGGAGAGATAGTATGTGTGCTGTATTTGCCGTTCCTGCCATGATGACCAGCAAGACATGCAGTCCAACAGATAAAAGGATTTGACTGACAAATTGGGTGACAGTGGAAGGAGCATACTACTTTTAAGTTAATTTTGCTTCAGGTTTTATTCTGTGGGATGAGAGAGAGAGAGAGAGAGAATGTGTGTTTGGAACAATACGATATAAATGGCAAGGAGGGTGCACCTGTGTGAGATGGTTTTCCATGTCTCTTGCTATCCTAACTACCATATGTTTAGGGATCCGTTTGCCATAGGTTAAGGGGAAGCTTTAACTTAGCCCAAAATAAATGTCTGCAACTGAAGATTAATTGATTTTGATCTAATGGGATTTTACTGTTTGGTGTTTATCTAACAAATGTTATTTCTTGATGAAGGCATTCTGTATGTAGAGGCTTAAAAGGGCACTTGATAAATTGCTGAGCCAGCTGGTGGGTTTCTATTTCCTCTCCAGCTCCTGCCGTATCACTCCTTGCCAGCACATTTCTTGAAACCGCCCTGTTTTATGCGTCCTGGTCATTGAGAGCTATTGGTTCCTTGGTTCACCAGGAAACTGCGGTTCCAGCTCTGGTCATTTTTGTGGGAAGAGCTCCTTGAAAAGCTTGTTTGGGAGACACTCCAAGAATGTGGCCTATTTCAATACCCTGGAAGTATGTTTCTTGGTGGGGGGTTGGATGAGCTGGAGGTCACTGTCAGACCCAAGGTGGTTCTCCAAGGCTCACAAAATTATGCTCTTAGAAAGTATAAAAACCATATGATCATTTCAATATATGCAGAAAAAACATTTGACAGAGTACAACGTCCATTCATGATAAAAACCCTCAACAGCTTTGGGTTAGAGGGAACACACCTCAACGTAAAACCCTATATGACAGACCCACAGCTCATAGCTTGCTCAGTGGGGAAAAACAAAGAGCTTTTTCCTAGGGTCAGGAACAAGACAAGGATGTCCATTCTCATCACTTTTATTCAACACAGTACTGGAAGTCATAGCCATGGCAAGCAGGCAACAAAAAGAAATAAAAGGCATTCAGATTGGAATGGAAGAAGCAAAAACTTTCACTCTTTGCAGATGACATGATACCATATATAGAAAGACTATAGGCTTCACCAGAAAAACTACTAGAACTAATAAATGAATTCAGTTAAGTCACAGGATATGAAATCAATGTACAGAAATCTGTTGTTTCCATACAGATAATGAAAGAGCAGAAAGGGAAATAAAAGCAATCCCATTTATAATTGTACCAAAAATAATAAGATACCTAGGAATAAACTTAACCAAGGAGATGAAAGACCTGTACTCTGAAAACTATAAAACACTGATGAAAGAAATTGAAGATGACACAAAGAAATGGAAAGATAGTCCATGTTCATGGATTGCAAGAACAAATATTGTTAAAGTGTTCAGACCACCCAAAGTGGTCTACAGATTTAATGTGATCCCTATCAAAATACAGCAGCATTTTTCACAGAAGAAAAACAAATAGTCCTAAAATAGCCAAACTAATTTTGAAAAAGAAAAAACAAAAATGGATGCATCACAGTTCCAGACTTCAAGTTATGTTACAAAGCTGTAGTGATCAAAACAGTGTGGCACTGGTGTAAAAATAGATATGCGGATCAATGGAACAGACTGTAAAACCCAGAAATAAACCCATAATTATGGGGTCAATTAATATTTGACATAGCAAGAAAGAATATGCAATAGGAAAAAGACAGTCCCTTCAACAAATGCTATTGGAAAACTGGACCGCTACATATGAAAGAATGAAACTAGACCACTTACACCATACACAAAAATAAATTAAAAATGGATGAAAGACCTAAATGTGCGATAGAAAACCATAAAAATCACAGAAGAGAGCACAGGCAGTAATCCCTTAGACATTGGCTATAGCAACATTTTCTAGATATGTCGGCTCCTGAGGCAAGGGAAATAAAAGTGAAAATAAATTATTAGGACTACATAAAAAATAAAAAACTCTGCACAGGGGCACCTGGGTGGCTCAGTGGGTTAAAGCTTCTGCCTTCACCTCAGGTCATGATCTCAGGGTCCTGGGATCGAGCCCCACATTGGGCTCTTTGCTTAGAGGGAGCCTGCTTCCCCTTCTCTCTCTGCCTGCTTCTCGGCCTACTTGAGATCTCTTTCTCTGTGTCAAATAAATAAAATCTTAAAAAAAAAGTCTCTGCACATAGAAGGAAACAATCAACAAAACTAAAAGGCTATCTATGGAATGGGAGAAGATATTTGAAAACAACATATCTGATAAAGGGCTAGTATCCAAAATAAATAAAGAACAGATACAACTCAACACTCCAGATAACTCAATTAAAAAATGGGCAGAAGACATGAACAGACATTTCTCCAATGAAGACATCCAGATGGCCAACAGACACACAAAAAAAATGCTCAACATCACTCATCATCAGAGAAATACAGATCAAATCTACCGTCTCACGCCTACCCCGTCTCACACCTGTCAGAATGCCTAAAATCGACAACCCAAGAAACAACAAGTGTTGGCTAGGATGTGGAGACAAGGGGACCCTCATGCACTGTTGGTGGGAATGCAAACTGGTGCAGCCACTCTGGAAGACAGTATGGAGTTTCCCTAAAAAGTTAAAAATAGAGCTACCCTATGATCCAGTAATTGTACTACTGGATATTTACCCCCCAAATTCAAAAAACACTACTTCTCAGGGATACGTGCCCCCTACATTTACTGCAGCATTATTTACAATAACCAAATTGTAGAAGCAGGCCAAGTGTCTATCAATAGATGATGGATAAAGACGATGCGGTATACAGATATATAATGGAATATTATTCAGTCATAAAAATGAAACAGCATGTATGGAGCTAATGAGTACAATAATAAGTGAAATAAATCAGAGAAATTCAAATTCCAGATGATCTCACTCAGAGGTAGAATTTAAGAAACAAATGAGGAAAGGAAAAAAAGAGAGAGACAAACTAGGAAACGGACTCTTCACTATAGAGGACATTAGGGAGTGCGGGAGGGCACTTGCTGTGATGAGCACTAGGTGTTGTATGAAAATGATGAATCACTATATTACACACCTAAAACTAGTATTAAACTGCATGTTAACTAACTGGAATTAAAATCTTTTAAAAAAAGATTTTATTTATTTATTTGAAAGAGAGAGAGCAAGCGAGAGAGCACAAGCAGGGGGTAAGGGTAGAAGGAGCTGGAGAAGCTGACTCCCCACTGAGCAGGGAGCCCGATGTGGGGCTCGATCCTGGGACCCTGGGATCGTGATCTGAGCGGAAGGCAGAGGCTGAACTGACTGAGCCACCCAGGTGCCCTAAAATAAAATCTTAATAAAAAAATATGCTGTTAATAAATGAAAGCTAGTCCTGTCTTGCTACTAGCAGTTTCCAGGGTGCGGGTCAGAGAAGCACACCGCACATCCCCAAGGCCCGTTGGGATTTCATAAAGCTCCAACGTGTCTGTCTTTGTTTCCATTTCCTTCTCTGACTCCCTCTGCCAAGGATCCTGGCAAAATTGGACATGACTGATCCTTTTCCCCCAGCCTTTCCTGCCGCAGCTGTTGCTCTCTGTGGAAGCTGTCCACAAGTCTTCTGGGGAGAGGGTCCCGAGACCGAGCACTTTCAAGGAGTAAGGCCTGCCTTTGCAATTTCTATTCTGTGAACTCACTTTAATTCTCTCAGCAAATCTCTGTGCTATTTTAGAGAGAAGGGAAACCGAGGCCCTGGGGAGGTCAAAGAACATTGCTGGCTTCCTCCGGAATGAGAACTTGCCTTCAGTATGGGTCTGAAGTCCACGCGCCACCTCCCGCCCGCCCGCGGACCCCTGTTTTCTCTGGCTGCCCCTACAACATCTGCTTTCAGCAGGCTCTATTTTCCCAGCCATTATCTTTTGTTCTTGTTCATTTTCTATTCCATTATTTCCCTCCGTGGCAGGGTGCTGCCTCTTTAAAATACAAGTCCCGTCACACTGCCCCTTAGCCTAAAATTAGTCATGTTTCTGCACTGCTTTCTGGACAGAATCCAATCATGGTCTCCCAGGCCTGCTCTGGCCTTTGCTTTTCTGGCCATTTATTTCTGGCTCTGGCCCTCCCTGCCCCTCGCATCCAGGACTCTCTTCCCCTGGGCTCTGCACAGGGTGGTGGGCAGCACCGAGGGTTCCCTGACTCTCTCTTAGCATCATTGCTTTGCCCCAGAGAGTCTGCCCTGCCTAGAATGAGGAAGGTTCTGCCCAACCCTGAAGATTCAGCCAAGGAGTCGCTTCTCTGGTGGGCCATTCTCGTAGTGGTTGCCCCCCTGTGCTGGACTATTCTGGACAGGACCCCTTACAGCCAGACAACTGGGCCTCTGCCTACGCAGTGCCCGTGCCCTCATCGGGACCATGCCCTGAGCCTCAGGGCCCAGGAATATTCTATTCACAGGGCTCCTGCTTGCTTCTAGGGCCTGAGAGGTTGGGCTGCGGAACCTTGAGGTCAGAGGAACAGCTGCCTTTAGGAAGTCATGTGGACTTACACAAGTGTGCGTGGGAGGTCTTCTGTGATGTCCTATGAAGTCAAGATGGGAACAGAAAGAGGATAAGCTGGGCGTGGGGAGCACCCTTCTCCTGGGTGCTGCGAACACGATGCGCAGTCTGCACGGACCACTGGTTCTCTTTCCCTCCCATCGTCGGTCCGTCCGTCTGTCTGTCCCTCCCTCCCTCCCTCCCACTATTCCGCCCCTTCCTCCCTCCTGCTGCCCATCCTTCCTTCCTTCCTCACGGCACAAAACACATAAAATTTACCATCCTAACCCTTTTTATTTATTTTATTATTTATTTATTTATTTGACAGACAGAGGTCACAAACAGGCAGAGAGGCAGGTGGGGGTGAGGGGGGGGAGCAGCCTCCCCGCTGAGCAGACAGCCCGATGTAGGGTTTGATCCCAGGACCTGGAGATCATGACCTGAGCTGAAGGCAGAGGCTTAACCGACTGAGCCACCCAGGTGCCTCAACCCTTTTCTTTTTTATTAAGGAGATGCTAACACTTGCAGCTGAGCTCTTTAATGTAAGTGACACCAGAAGAATTCTGGAGGTCAGACCAGACCTGAGCAGCTAAGGTCAGTGAATTCAGCTGTGGTCGAGAAAGAGTGAAGTCTGGATCAGAAGGCCAGTTCTGGGTGGCTGGATGAGGGGGCCTTGTTCAGAATGCAAGATCAGAAGACAGTATCTTTGAATCCTTGTCAGCAACTTGAAAAGGGACTTTCAAGTTGGGGTCCGGGAAAGGTTGTGGCAAGGGCCAAATCCTTGCCAGCACCTTGCTGCTGAGGGCTATACCAGGAAAATCACCTCCTGACCTGCCTTGGCTCACTTTCTAGGACTGAACTGGGTCAATACACCTTAAGAGTAGTAGTGACAAGCCTGGGTTTTCGAGAATAAGGTAAGCAGGGTCTGGACGTGAGCCACAGAAGGAGCTGGAGGTATTTGTTTTGAGGACAAGATTTAGGGGGCCAAGGTAATTGTCTTCAAATCAATGATGTATATATAATTCATATAGAGCAATAATACTATTAATAAATGAGGGAAAGAGCTCAACCTTGCACAATTTTAATTAAATTTATTCTTAGATACTGTCTATATGCTGATAAATGCTGTCAATTGTGTACTGTTCTAAATTGCATCTTTTAAAAATACATTTTGAGCAGTTTTCTGGTGGTATATAGAAATTAAACATGTTCGTATTTTTTATTTATTCATTTTTAGAAAAGATTTTATTTACTTATTTGTGAGACACAGAGAGAGAGAGCGAGAGAGCATGAGCATGGGGGAGAGGGAGAAGCGGACTTCTCCCTGAGCAGGGAGCCTGACGGGGGCCTTGATCACGGGACCCTGGGATCACGACCTGAGCTGAAGGCAGAGGCTGAACTGACTGAGTTACCCAGGCATCACTATTTTTATATTTTGAATTCAAATCTGGTAACCTTGAACTCTCTCATTAATTCTAATTATCTGTAGAAGCTTTGAGTTTTCTACATACTTCATAGTATATTCTATAAACCACGATGGCTTTGTTTCTTCCTTTCCAATCCTTGTTTATTTTCTTTCTTGAAGAAAGAAAATTCTTTTTATTATTCTGTGGTTTTTTTTTTTTTTTTTTTTTTTAGGCCTCAAGAGCAGAGGGTCAAGTTAATTATGCTTCTTAGTTCATGGTGCATGGTGAATTATCATAATTGATTCATGCAAGGCACCTCTCTTGAATTATTTATTTATTCCCCATTTCTGGCACTCCCACTGCCCTCCCCACAGTCCCGAGGCAACCACTCAGGCATGGTTAATCTACGTGTGTCCCTTTGTATGTATTCTTGGAAGATAGACATTATTTTTTGGTGGGAATATATTTTTAATTTAAAAAATTTAATTAATTTAATTTAAAATATATTTTAAATTTATATTTTTAAAAAAGGATTTTATATATTTTATATATAATATTTTATATATATTTTTATATATTATATATTTTTAATTTTAAAAATTAATTAAAATTTCAAAATTAAATTAATTTTAATTTACAAATATATTATATAGACCATTCTGTTTGTTTATTTATTTTTTATTATTATTAAACAATATATGAGAACTTAACCTATAGTTTCTAAGTGCTTCATAGTAAATCTATCATATTTTGCTTCTTCTGTTTCTCAGTAATGGATGTCCAGAAAAACCTTTTGCCACACAAAGGTAGTCACAATAAACATCTCTATAAATATCCCCTTATAGACCTGCAGAAGACCATATTTGGAATTTGTAGCTGGGAGTGGAATCCTGGGCTCATAGGGGTGCATATTCCTAATTTGATGAAGTAGTCCACATGGTACTTGTGAACACCTGCCACCAGTCATATATGGTGTTTCTGTGTCCACATGACCTCCAATCTGTGGCATGTACCATCTTCCTAATGGCGCCAATCCAATACATGTAAAGGGATATTTCATTGTTAATTTGCATTTCTTTACCTAATGAGTTTGAGCATATCTTCATATACTTTTTTTTTAAGGTTTTATTTATTTATTTGGCAGAGAGATCACAAGCAGGCAGAGAGGCAGGCAGAGAGAGGGGAGGAAGCAGGCTCCCTGCTGAGCAGGGAGCCAGATGTGGGGCTCGATCCCAGGACCCTGAGATCATGACCTGAGCTGAAGCAGAGGCTTAACCCACTGAGCCACCCAGGCGCCCCTCTTCATATACTTTTTAGTTCGGGGGTTTCTGTTTTATAAAATGCTGGCTTTTATTTTTCCTCATTTTTCCATTAGGTTCCTGTTCTTTTGTTTCCTGTTGATTTACAGATATTCCTAGTATATTCTAGATACTATCCCCTTGTTGATTTTAGTCATCGCAAATATCTTTTCCTATTTGGTCCACTTCTTAAGTTTGCACATGATGTCCATCGTAAAACATAAATCTTTCATTTTGATGAAATCAGTTTTATCTATGTGCTTGCTTTATGATTTGTACTTTTGAAAATTTGTTTGCAAAGTACTTCCTTGCCCCCAGGTCACAAGAATGTTGTCATGCATTTTCTTTGGTTAAGTTTATGTTCATACTACCTTTCATATTTAGGTCTTTGATCCATCAGAAGTCCACTTTTGTGTGGAATAGCAGGTTTAAATTCAGAGTTAATGACCCATTCTTTTCCAACTGATTTATGGTGGCACTTTTGTCACCTATTCCATTCCTAAGCACACCCATATGTGTGTATGTATGCATTTATACGTGTGTGTATACATGTGTACATGTACATAGGGTAGGCTGAATCTGCAGGTTTAACCTGAGCTCTTCATTCTCTCCCATTGGCCTATTTATTTTTTCTCTACTACTAAAGTATTTTTGGTTAATATGTAAGTATGTCTTTGTAGACTGTCTTACTTAAGTTAAGCCAAGATCTTTTCTTAACTGTACTTTTAAAAGGTAATCTAACCGGGCAGATGGGTGGCTCAGTTGATGAAGTGTCTGCTGTTGGCTCGGGTCACAATCCCAGGGTTCTGGAATGGAGTCTTGTGTAGGGATCCTTGCTTAGCAGGAAGCCTGCTTCTCCCTCTCCCTCTGTCTCTTTGCCTGCTCTCTTTCTCAAGCTCTTATAAACAAACAAACAAACAAATAAATAAATAAATCTTTTTTAAAAAAGTGATTTACATATTCACAAATCTTTATTCTTATATGTTGTAAAGTAAATTTATTGAATTCCTTAAAAATTCCAAATAGAGTGGTGTCTGGGTGGCTGAGTTGGTTAAGAGTCTGCCTTTGGTTCTGGTCATGGTCCCAGGGTCCCAGTCCCACATCTGACCCCCTGCTCAGTGGGGCCCCTCCTTCTCCCTCTGCCCCTATCGTCCTTCGTGATCTCTCACTCTCCCTCTCCCTCAAATAAAAAAATAATCTTCAAAAACCCAAACAGAATTTTGTTTGCATAAGGATTTATACACTACTTTGGGCAGAGTGTATATTTTGTAATATTAAATTATAGCATTCAAGAAAATGAAATGCTATATCTCTGCATTTAACTAGATACCTCAAATAGTCTTTATTGAATTTTAAATTTTCTCCATAAATGTATGTTTTTGGTGAAGCTTTTTCTTTCTTTCTTTCTTTTTAAAGATTTATTTATTTTGTTAGTGGGGGGAGGGCAGAGAGAGAAGGAGGGAGAGAATCTCAAGCAGACTCCTCACAAAGTGGGAAACCCCATATGGGGTTTGACAACCATCTTGAGATCATGACCTGAGCCAAAATCTAGAGTTGGATGCCTACCAACTGAGTCACCCAGGTGGCCTGGTGAAGCTTTTTTTAAAGATACTTTCTAGTTGTATTGATTCAGGGAATTATGTCTTATTTATTTATTTATTTATTTTAAATTTTTTATTTTTGATAAACATATATTTTTATCCCCAGGGGTACAGGTCTGTGAATCACCAGGTTTACACACTTCACAGCACTCACCAAATCACATACCCTCCCCAATGTCCATAATCCCACCCCCTTCTCCCAAACCCCCTCCCCCCGGCAACCCTCAGTTTGTTTTGTGAGTTTAAGAGTCACTTATGGTTTGTCTCCCTCCCAATCCCATCTTGTTTCATTTATTCTTCTTCTACCCACTTAAGCCTCCATGTTATGTCTTATTTTTAAATATATTTTCTTTATGGTTAGCGGGTCATGTAGAGAAAGTCTCAAGCTGATGAATCTTGTAGGTTATGTCTCTCTTCTAGGCTCTGATTAGATGTATATGAGGCTACTCTTGTCTCTATATTTCTTACATTTTCTTTCATACTTACCACGTGTTTCTCCATGTGCTGCCTTTTAGATAATTTATTCAGCTGTAACTTCCAGTTAATAAATTCTCTCTTCAGCTGTGTCTAAGGTGCTCCACCTCTGCAGTGTACTTTTAGAAAAGAAATTTTTTCCAATGTTATCTTTCTTTTTTTAAAGGTAGGTTTATTGAGAAATAATTTACAGCCAGTAAAATTCACCATTCTTAGTTGTTTGGTTTGATGTTTTGACAAAATTATACAGTAGCATAATCATCACCACAATCAATACACAGAGCATTTCCATCCTCTCAAAAACTTTCCTCCAGATCTTCCATAATCAATTCCCTCTATTCTCTCCCAGCTCCTGGAAGTCACTGAAGTATTTTAATTCTTTTTTTTTTTTTTTAAAGATTATTTATTTATTTATTTATTTGACAGACGGAGATCACAAGTAGGCAGAGAAGCAGGCAGAGAGAGAGGAGGAAGCAGGCTCCCTGCTGAGCAGAGAGCCCAATGCGGGGCTCGATCCCAGGACCCTGAGATCATGACCTGAGCCGAAGGCAGAGGCTTTAACCCACTGAGCCACCCAGGCGCCACACTATTTTCATTCTTTATAGTTTTGTCTTTTCCAGAACGTCACCTAAATGGAATCATATACTATACACAGCTTTTTATGTTTGGCTTCTTTCACTTTGCATGCTTTTGAGATTCATCTGTTTACCAGTAGTTCATTTTACTTTATTGCTGAATAGGGTCCCATTGTATAGATGTACCACAGTTAACCGTTCTTCAATTGACAGAATTTGAGTTATTTTCAGTTTTCGGCTGTGAACACTTGCTTGCAGGTATTTGTGTAGACATAAATTTCACTTGTTATGCATAAATACCTTGGAGTAGGATTTCTGGATTGCAGGGTGAAGGTATGTTTAACTTTATAAAAACACTGCTAGAACATTTGCATTCCTACTGGCAATGTATGAGCATTTCGATTTCTCCAAATCTATGTCAGCACTTGATATTGCCAGTCTTTTTAAGTTCAGCTGCTGTAGCTGGTGTATAGTGTTTCTACAATATATTTGCAATTTCGATTATTATATTTTTCATTCTAGATGTTCTGTTCATTTTTATTCAAATCTGCTTCATCCTTTTTAGCTATGCTTGCTCCTTGACTTGCCTTCACTTTTAAAAAACATACTAAACGGGATGCCTGGTTGACTCAGTTGGTTGGACGACTGCCTTTGGCTCAGGTCATTATCCCAGAGTCCTGGGATCGAGTCCCCCATCGGGCTCCCAGCTCCACAGGGAGTCTGCTTCTCCCTCTGACCTTCTCCTGGCTCATGCTCTCTCTCACTGTCTCTCTTTCTCAAATAAATAAATAAAATTTTAAAAAGAAAAAACCATACTAAGCTTACTTTATATTCTGTGTCCAATAATCCCCTTACCTACCATGTTTTTTGGTCTCATTCTGTTGTTTTTTCAGCTAGCCCCAGTTCATGATTTCTTGTTGTAGACGGTGCACTCATATTATTTGGATCTTTATCTAAGGAAATGCTCTGAGGGCTGACTTCCCTCCAATAAGGAAGGCATTGCTTGCTGACAGGTGTCTGGGGAATCACCAATCCAGGACTATTTGAACTACACTCTCTCCTTGAGGTTCTTCAAATCAAGCAGGTAATTTTCTTTCAGTCTGAACCTGCATGAGTCAGATTTGAGAATACAAAATCTCAGGGGAGATGTTCTTTCTTCTCTACTCGCTGCAGAGGTTTAAGACAAGTCATTTTCCTTGTAGTCCTCAAGGGGTGGGTTTGTTTCTAGATCATTCTTAGACTAAGGGATAGCTTTTAAGGTCCCAGCTTTTTGTTGTGGGTGTCAAATTACATGTTCTACTTTGAGGGAGACCTGGGCTTTGTCTGCAGGCAGAAAAGGGAGGAAAGGAACAGAATTGGGTAGGCAACAAATTTTGTGTGCTGAAAACACTATCTTACATGAAAATCACATTAGGGGCACCTGGGAGGCATAGGTAGTTAAGTGTCTGACTCTTGGTTTTGGCTTAGGTCATTATCCGGGGTCATCGGATTGAGCAGCATGTGGGTCTCTGTGCTCAGGGTGGAGTTGACTTCAGACTCTCTGTCCCTGCTGTCCCTCCCAACTGTGCTCTCTCTCTCTAAAGTAAAATAAAAGAAAATCACATTAAACACGCCCCAACATGAGGAAAAGCAAAGGTCTAGGAGTAGGAACAAAATCCTTACAAGCTTACCTAAAGGCATAGTGTGAGTTGCCTCTAACACCTCACCAACGTCTTCCTGAAACAAGACTCCCACATCACTTCCTTGTTCTAGAACTGTTCCTCAAGTTCTTTGCGTGGTGCCAAGAGAGGTCAACTAGCAAAGCATTTAATTCTCCTTTTTCCCCCAATTAAATATGACTAATATGTGGTGGAAATAATATGATAGAAATTAACAGCTCATATATAAGAAAACATCTGGGACTGTCAGTTACTGCCAATTCTGGTAGAGACTGAGGACTCTTTCAATATAACAGGATTCTGTAAGTAGGATGAATTTCTTTCTTTCTTTTTGCTTGATAAACTTGTTAGGATAAATTACCAGAAACAGAATCATAGGAACAAATGTATGCTGATTTTTAAATTTGGAGAGGTAGTACCTAATTTTTCTTCAGTTACTATCTTATCAGCAGAGTATGGGCATTCCTTTTCCTCCATATGCAAGTCAAATACCAAATAGAATTTAAAATTTGCTTACATAGAATTGTAGTCTTGTAACAGCTCTCATGAGTTAGTTCTGTCATCTATAAATATTCTATGTTCAAAGGTCTACTGGGAAATTTTTCTTCTTTTGAGTGTTTTTCTCTATTCTCCATCTTTTCAAGATGGTGTCTGGGTATAGGTATAGGTGTATGTGATATCATGCCAATAAGGCAGGCAACTGGTTCTTGGAGGGTCTTTTTGCTGTCATCTGGATTCTTGATGACTTCCCTGGAGAGGATCTTTGTGTTGCCCAGTCAGTGGGTATCTTACTGGTATCTGCTGCTTCTATCTGTCCAAGTTGGGGCCTAGTTCTACCCCAAACCCCACTGGCTAGGCCCTCCTTGGGATCTTGTAGACCTTGCAGATCTCTCTTCACTTTCCATCTGGCCACTGACTTGGGCCATCTCCTCTGAAAACTCTGCCTTCAGTGGCTCACCTTTCTTTCCCTCTGTAGGGTCACTGCAGGCCTGCTGACTCACAACGCTCTACTTCTTTCTGCATTCCTCAGTGGTGAAGGTTCTGGTTGCTCTCTCACTGGAGAAGCATCCCAAAGTGGCCAACTTATATTCTTAGAAGCAACACAGATAGACTGCCCAGCTCAGCACTTAGTAGATGTGCAAACAATGTTGATTTTCCCTCCCTTCCTTTTCTGCAGTAGGCAGCCACATGTCTGGCTCTGATTCTCTTACTAAGCCAAAATGCTAGAATAGTGGATTAAAGAAGAAAAGGAAATGAATCCACTGCTCAGAGGTAAACAGCCCTCTTCCGCCCCGCCCCCACAGCAGCTATCCACCTCTAGACTTTCTTCTGTGGCTGTATCTCTATTTTAGCATGGAGGTAACATGCTCTTCATGTTTCCGTGTCATAAGACCACTAGAGGAACACTCCAGCTTTTTTCTAATGCTTCACTTAGTCCTCTGAAGACAAGGGGCTTGGAGAAACTCAACACCTCCTCGTTCCTGAGACATGCAGAGAGCCCCTCCTCTGCCTTGGGACTCCCTGCTGTAAGTCTTATAGGGACAGGATCTGGTCCTGCTGAGCGAGCCTGTGTTTGCTCAGGGTCACCTGTGATCCGGTAGGCAAGGCAGTCAGTTGTGGAGTTCTGTATCTCCTATCTCTCTCTGTTTCTTCCTCTTTCTCTTGTACAATCCCCTGTGGATGCATTAAGTTGTTTTCATGTTTTACTATTAAAAAACAGGCTTTGTAAACATTCTTGTACATATTTCTTTCCTACTTGTCTTGATGAACTCGTGAGTATAAACTGCTCAAAGAAACATCACAGGGTCAGATGTATGCTAATTTTAAATTTGGAGAGGTATTACCTAATTTTTCTTCCATTACTCTCTTGCCAGCAGTGTGGGAGTTCCTTTTCCTCCATACCCTTGCCAACACTGGCTGTCATTAATTAAAAAAATCTTTGCTCATCTGCTAGCTGAAATATTGTTTTAATTTCCATTCATTTTATTACTAGTGAGCTTGAACATCTTTTTCAATTTGTTTTTCTTCCTTAATTTGCTTGTGCATGTTCTCTGCAAATTTTTCCATTAGGGTGGTTTTCCCCTGATTTGTAGGATTTATTTTTATGTTCGGGATCTTGGTCCTTTGTCGATGGCAGATTAGAGGAGTGGGTGAGAGCTTGGGTTTTCAAGATGTGACTTTGGGCTAAGATACTTAAAATCTGCTGTCACTTCTTCATCTATAAATTAGTCCTTATTTGGCAGGTATAAAATATTACTCTTTTCCTCTCACACATGCCACCTCAACTACACCCCTCTGAGGATAACTGAGGGAGACGGTATTGGTAGCAGTCGTGATGGGGCATTATATAATAGTGACATAGCCAGAGAAGGCAAGAAATATAAAGAGAAGAATCAATGCGGAGGGCAACAGCTCTACTTTGGGGTGTGGGGAAGATAGATGGGCTAAACATTTTTTTAAACCTTTTTTTTGGGGTGTTGTATCCCTTCCTTTGTAGACTCTGGTTCTACCCCCTTCTCTGAGCTATTTATTCAATAAAAACTTTTTTCGGAGCTTTGATTCAGAGCTGCATTTCTTTAGTACTTACCTCTGTGTGATGCTGGAGTTAAGGAGAGCCAGAAGACTCACTTGACCAGGGTATTAATGGCGACGGGGCATGTGAGGTGCTCTTTGCAAACATGTTCCTTAATCTGTTATTAGTCTTTGTACTAAGTTTATGGCATTTTGCCATAAAGGAAAAAAGTGTTTTAACTTCAAATATTTTAAAATAATATCTCTCAAGCTTGTGATGATGTATTTGTCCGCAGGTAACAGGAGACATGACACCATAACAGATGTATTGGCTGATACGATGGGAATTCTAGCCAGGGGGTGGGTCTCACACCAAGTGTTCAGATCTTTCCACCTTCCAGACTATCAGAAACACCTTAAGGCTGATTTCTTTTGTTCTTTTAAAACTCCTGCCCATGCTTAGGGCTTCTCTCTCCTCTTATTCATGTTCAGGACAGGGGGTGAGGGGAGAGGGAGAGAACATCTGACTTGCCCTGTAGATCTCTCTTAAAAGAAGGAAATTTTCTTCCAAAACACTTATATCCAACATCTCACTATCTCAGAGGGTGCAGATGCCCTATCACATAAGCCAGCATTGGCAAAAAAGAAGGGTATTATGCACTTGGCTTAAATTGGGGTTCTCATAGTGTGTTCCCAGACCAACAGCTTCAACCCTTCTTTGAAAAGGAAATTCTCAGGGCCCCACTGCAGATCCATGGATCAGAAATTCTCTCCAGCTGGTTCCGATGCCCCATCAAGTCTGAGACCCACTGGCTCAGGGCCCACCACTGGAGCTGTGTTGGTTATGTCCCTTGAATCCCATAGGGTAGTTAAGAGAGTGAAAGATGCCCCGCCCCAAACAAAGCTGAGGTTCTGTGAGGTGGGAAGGGAGAAATAAAACCTGGAGAGGTACCAACTAAGTCCACTACATGGGACAAATGGGCCATAATTCAACCCCCAGATGACCTTTTATTTTTTAAATGATTTTATTTATTTATTTGATAGAGACACAGCTATCTCTATCAGAGGGAACACAGCAGGGGAAGTAGGAGAGGGAGAGGAAGGCCTCCCACTGAGCAGGAAACCCGACATGGAGCTCAATCCTAGGACCCTGGGATCATGACCTGAGCTGAAGGCAGACACTTAACTGACTGAACCACCCCTAAATCTAACTTTTTTTTTTTTTAATTTTTTATTTTTTATAAACATATATTTTTATCCCCAGGGGTACAGGTCTGTGAATCACCAGGTTTACACACTTCACAGCACTCACCAAATCACATACCCTCCCCAATGTCTATAATCCCACTACCTTCTCCCAAACCCCCTCCCCCCGGCAACCCTCAGTTTGTTTTGTGAGATTAAGAGTCACTTATGGTTTGTCTCCCTCCCAATCCCATCTTGTTTCATTTATTCTTCTTCTACCCACTTAAGCCTCCATGTTGCATCACCACTTCCTCATATCAGGGAGATCATATGATAGTTGTCTTTCTCTGCTTGACTTATTTCGCTAAGCATGATACGCTCTAGTTCCATCCATGTTGTTGCAAATGGCAAGATTTCATTTCTTTTGATGGCTGCATAGTATTCCATTGTGTATATATACCACATCTTCTTGATCCATTCATCTGTTGATGGACATCTAGGTTCTTTCCATAGTTTGGCTATTGTGGACATTGCTGCTATAAACATTCGGGTGCATGTGTCCCTTTGGATCACTACATTTGTATCTTTAGGGTAAATACCCAATAGTGCAATTGCTGGGTCATAGGGCAGTTCTATTTTCAACATTTTGAGGAACCTCCATGCTGTTTTCCAGAGTGGCTGTACCAGCTTGCATTCCCACCAACAGTGTAGGAGGGTTCCCCTTTCTCCACATCCTCGCCAGCATCTGTCATTTCCTGACTTGTTGATTTTAGCCATTCTGACTGGTGTGAGGTGATATCTCATTGTGGTTTTGATTTGTATTTCCCTGATGCCGAGTGATATGGAGCACTTTTTCATGTGTCTGTTCGCCATCTGGATGTCTTCTTTGCAGAAATGTCTGTTTCATGTCTTCTGCCCATTTCTTGATTGGATTATTTGTTCTTTGGGTATTGAGTTTGCTAAGTTCTTTATAGATTCTGGACACTAGTCCTTTATCTGATATGTCGTTTGCAAATATCTTCTCCCATTCTGTCAGTTGTCTTTTGATTTTGTTAACTGTTTCCTTTGCTGTGCAAAAAGCTTTTGATCTTGATGAAATCCCAGTAGTTTCATTTTTTCCCTTGCTTCCCTTGCCTTTTGCGTTGTTCCTAGGAAGATGTTGCTGCGGCAGAGGTCGAAGAGGTTGCTGCCCGTGTTCTCCTCAAGGATTTTGATGGATTCCTTTCGTACATTGAGGTCCTTCATCCATTTTGAGTCTATTTTTGTGTGTGGTGTAAGGAAATGGTCCAATTTCATTTTTCTGCATGTGGCTGTCCAATTTTTCCCAGCACCATTTATTGAAAAGGCTGTCTTTTTTCCATTGGACATTCTTTCCCTGCTTTGTCGAAGATTAGTTGACCATAGATTTGAGGGTCTATTTCTGGGCTCTCTATTCTGTTCCATTGATCTATGTGTCTGTTTTTGTGCCAGTACCATGCTGTCTTTGATGATGACAGCTTTGTAATAGAGCTTGAAGTCCGGAATTGTGATGCCACCAACGTTGGCTTTCTTTTTCAATATCCCTTTGGCTATTCGAGGTCTTTTCTGGTTCCATATAAATTTTAGAATTATTTGTTCCATTTCTTTGAAAAAGATGGATGGTACTTTGATAGGAATTGCATTAAATGTGTAGATTGCTTTAGGTAGCATAGACATTTTCACGATATTTATTCTTCCAATCCAGGAGCATGGAACATTTTTCCATTTCTTTGTGTCTTCCTCAATTTCTTTCATGAGTACTTTATAGTTTTCTGAGTATAGATTCTGTGTCTCTTTGGTTAGGTTTATTCCTAGGTATCTTATGGTTTTGGATGCAATTGTAAATGGGATTGACTCCTTAATATCTCTTTCTTCTGTCTTGCTGTTGGTGTAGAGAAATGCAACTGATTTCTGTGCATTGATTTTATATCCTGACACTTTACTGAATTCCTGTATAAGTTCTAGCAGTTTTGGAGTGGAGTCTTTTGGGTTTTCCACATATAGTATCATATCATCTGCGAAGAGTGATAATTTGACTTCTTCTTTGCCGATTTGGATGCCTTTGATTTCCTTTTGTTGTCTGATTGCTGAGGCTAGGACCTCTAGTACTATGTTGAATAGCAGTGGTGATAATGGACTTCCCTGCCGTGTTCCTGACCTTAGCGGAAAAGCTTTCAGTTTTTCTCCATTGAGAATGATATTTGCGGTGGGTTTTTCATAGATGGCTTTGATGATATTGAGGTATGTGCCCTCTATCCCTACACTTTGAAGAGTTTTGATCAGGAAGGGATGTTGTACTTTGTCAAATGCTTTTTCAGCATCTATTGAGAGTATCATATGGTTCTTGTTCTTTCTTTTATTGATGTGTTGTATCACATTGACTGATTTGCGGATGTTGAACCAACCTTGCAGCCCTGGAATAAATCCCACTTGGTCGTGGTGAATAATCTTTTTAATGTACTGTTGAATCCTATTGGCTAGTATTTTGTTGAGTATTTTCGCATCTGTGTTCATCAAGGATATCGGTCTATAGCTCTCTTTTTTGGTGGGATCCTTGTCTGGTTTTGGGATCAAGGTGATGCTGGCCTCATAAAATGAGTTTGGAAGTTTTCCTTCCATTTCTATTTTTTGGAACAGTTTCAGGAGAATAGGAATTAGTTCTTCTTTAAATGTTTGGTAGAATTCCCCCGGGAAGCCGTCTGGCCCTGGGCTTTTGTTTGTTTGGAGATTTTTAATGACTGTTTCTATCTCCTTACTGGTTATGGGTCTGTTCAGGCTTTCTATTTCTTCCTGGTTCAGTTGCGGTAGTTTATATGTTTCTAGGAATGCATCCATTTCTTCCAGATTGTCAAATTTATTGCCGTAGAGTTGCTCATAGTATGTTCTTATAATAGTTTGTATTTCTTTGGTGTTAGTTGTGATCTCTCCTCTTTCATTCATGATTTTATTTATTTTGGTCCTTTCTCTTTTCTTTTTGATAAGTCGGGCCAGGGGTTTATCAATTTTATTAATTCTTTCAAAGAACCAGCTCCTAGTTTCGTTGATTTGTTCTATTGTTTTTTTTGGTTTCTATTTCATTGATTTCTGCTCTGATCTTTATGATTTCTCTTCTCCTGCTGGGCTTAGGGTTTCTTTCTTGTTCTTTCTCCAGCTCCTTTAGGTGTAGGGTTAGGTTGTGTACCTGAGACCTTTCTTGTTTCTTGAGAAAGGCTTGTACCGCTATATATTTTCCTCTCAGGACTGCCTTTGTTGTGTCCCACAGATTTTGAACCGTTGTATTTTCATTATCATTTGTTTCCATGATTTTTTTCAATTCTTCTTTAATTTCCCGGTTGACCCATTCATTCTTTAGAAGGATACTGTTTAGTCTCCATGTATTTGGGTTCTTTCCAAACTTCCTTTTGTGGTTGAGTTCTAGCTTTAGAGCATTGTGGTCTGAAAATATGCAGGGAATGATCCCAATCTTTTGATACCGGTTGAGTCCTGATTTAGGACCGAGGATGTGATCTATTCTGGAGAATGTTCCATGTGCATTAGAGAAGAATGTGTATTCTGTTGCTTTGGGATGAAATATTCTGAATATATCTGTGATGTCCATCTGGTCCAGTGTGTCATTTAAGGCCTTTATTTCCTTGCTGATCTTTTGCTTG
Organism: Mustela putorius furo; assembly: GCF_011764305.1. Lineage (NCBI taxonomy): Eukaryota > Metazoa > Chordata > Mammalia > Carnivora > Mustelidae > Mustela > Mustela putorius. The sequence continues at coordinate 11,211,140 of NW_025422026.1, read as the reverse complement.
GATGACCTGTCCATTTCAGTGAGGGGAGTGTTAAAGTCCCCTACTATCATTGTATTATTGTTGATGTGTTTCTTTGATTTTGTTATTAATTGGTTTATATAGTTGGCTGCTCCCACATTGGGGGCATAGATATTTAAAATTGTTAAATCTTCTTGTTGGACAGACCCTTTGAGTATGATATAGTGTCCTTCCTCATCTCTTATTATAGTCTTTGGCTTAAAATCTAATTGATCTGATATAAGGATTGCCACTCCTGCTTTCTTCTGATGTCCATTAGCATGGTAAATTCTTTTCCACCCCCTCACTTTAAATCTGGAGGTGTCTTCGGGCTTAAAATGTGTTTCTTGGAGGCAACATATAGATGGGTTTTTGTTTTTTTATCCATTCTGATACCCTGTGTCTTTTGACAGGGGCATTTAGCCCATTCACATTCAGGGTAACTATTGAGAGATATGAATTTAGTGCCATTGTATTGCCTGTAAGGTGACTGTTACTGTATATGGTCTCTGTTCCTTTCTGATCTACCACTTGTAGGCTCTCTCTTTGCTTAGAGGACCCCTTTCAATATTTCCTGTAGAGCTGGTTTGGTATTTGCAAATTCTTTCAGTTGTTGTTTTGTCCTGGAAGCTTTTAATCTCTCCTTCTATTTTCAATGATAGCCTAGCTGGATATAGTATTCTTGGCTGCATGTTTTTCTCGTTTAGTGCTCTGAAAATATCATGCCAGCTCTCTTTCTGGCCTGCCAGGTCTCTGTGGATAAGTCAGCTGCCAATCTAATATTTTTACCATTGTATGTTACAGACTTCTTTCCCGGGCTGCT